>NC_092712.1:179140407-179765407 GCF_047496885.1 Scyliorhinus torazame
ACCCAAGCCGGAATCGAACCTGGGACCCTGGAGCTGTGAAGCAATTGTGCTATCCACAAGGTTACCGTGCTGCTCCTGGTTGAGAGTAGTGAGGTCATGAGTAAGGTTTCAAAGTTGCAGGAGTGTACTGGCAGGCAGGAAGGTGGTTTCAAGTGTGTCTTCTTCAATGCCAGGAGCATCCAGAATAAGGTGGGTGAACTTGCGGCATGGGTTGGTACCTGGGACTTCGATGATGTGGCCATTTCTGAGACATGGATAGAGCAGGGACAGGAATGGTTGTTGCAGGTGCCGGGGTTTAGATATTTCAGTAAGCTCAGGGAAGGTGGTAAAAGAGGGGGAGGGTGGCATTGTTAGTCAAGGACAGTATTACAGTGGCAGAAAGGACGTTTGATGAGGACTCGTCTACTGAGGTAGTATGGGCTGAGGTTAGAAACAGGAAAGGAGAGGTCACCTATTCGGTTCTTCTATAGGCCTCCGAAAAGTTCCAGAGATGTAGAGGAAAGGATTGCAAAGATGATTCTGGATAGGAGTGAAAGCAACAGGGTAGTTGTTATGGGGGACTTTAACTTTCCAAATATTGACTGGAAATGCTATAGTTCGAGTACTTTAGATGGGTCTGTTTTTGTCCAATGTGTGCAGGAGGGTTTCCTGACACAGTCTGTAGATGGGCCAATGAGAGGCGAGGCCATATTGGATTTGGTACTGGGTAATGAACCAGGACAGGTGTTAGATTTGGAGGTAGGTGAGCACTTTGGTGATAGTGACCACAATTCAATTACGTTTACTTTAGTGATGGAAAGGGATAGGTATATACCGCAGGGCAAGAGTTATAGCTGGGGAAAAGGCAATTACGATGCGATGAGGCAAGACTTAGGATGCATCGGATGGAGAGGAAAACTGCAGGGGATGGGCACAATGGAAATGTGGAGCTTGGAACAGCTAGGAACAGCTACTGCGTGTCCTTGATAAGTATGTACCTGTCAGGCAGGGAGGAGGTGGTCGAGCGAGGGAACCGTGATTTACTAAAGCAGTCGAAACACTTGTCAAGAGGAAGAAGGAGGCTTATGTAAAGATGAGACATGAAGGTTCAGTTCGGGCGCTCGAGAGTTACAAGTTAGCTAGGAAGGACCTAAAGACAGAGCTAAGAAGAGCAAGGAGGGGACATGAGAAGTCTCTGGCAGGTAGGATCAAGGATAACCATAAAGCTTTCTATAGATATGTCAGGAATAAAAGAATGACTAGGGTAAGAGTAGGGCCAGTCAAGGACAGTAGTGGGAAGTTGTGCGTGGAGTCCGAGGAGATAGGAGAGGTGCTAAATGAATATTTTTCGTCAGTATTCACACAGGAAAAAGACAATGTTGTCGAAGAGAATACTGAGATTCAAACTACTAGGCTAGAAGGGCTTGAGGTTCATAAGGAGGAGGTGTTAGCAATTCTGGAAAGTGTGAAAATAGGTAAGACCCCTGGGCTGCATGGGATTTATCCTAGGATTATCTGGGAAGCTAGGGAGGAGATTACTGAGCCTTTGGCTTTGATCTTTAAGTCATCTTTGTCTACAGGAATAGTGCCAGAAGACTGGAGGATAGCAAATGTTGTCCCCTTGTTCAAGAAGGGGAGTAGAGACAACCCCGGTAAGTATAGACCAGTGAGCCTTACTTCTGTTGTGGGCAAAGTCTTGGAAAGGTTGAGAAGAGATAGGATGTATAATCATCTGGAAAGGAATAATTTGATTAGAGATAGGTTTTGTGAAGGGTAGGTTGTGCCTCACAAACCTTATTGAGTTCTTTGAGAAGGTGACCAAATAGATGGATGAGGGTAAAGCAGTTGATGTGGTGTATATGGATTTCAGTAAAGCTTTTGATAAGGTTCCCCACGGTCGGCTACTGCAGAAAATATGGAGGCATGGGATTCAGGGTGATTTAGCAGTTTGGATCAGAAATTGGCTAGCTGGAAGAAGACAAAGGGTGGTGGTTGATGGGAAATGTTCAGACTGGAGTCCAGTTACTAGTGGTGTACCACAAGGATCTGTTTTGGGGCCACTGCTGTTTGTCATTTTTATAAATCACCTGGAGGAGGGCATAGAACGATCGGTGAGTAAATTTGCAGATGACACTAAAGTCGGTGGAGTTGTGGACAGTGCAGAAGGATGTTACAAGTTACAGAGGGACATAGATAAGCTGCAGCGCTGGGCTGAGAGGTGACAAATGGAGTTTAATGCAGAAAAGTGTGAGGTGATTCATTTTGGAAGGAATAACAGGAAGACAGAGTACTGAGCTAATGGTAAGATTCTTGGTAGTGTGGATGAGCAGAGAGATCTCGGTGTCCATGTACATAGATCCCTGAAAGTTGCCACCCAGGTTGAGAGGGTTGTTAAGAAGGCGTACGGTGTGTTATCTTTTATTGGTAGAGGGATTGAGTTTCGGAACCATGAGGTCATGTTGCAGCTGTACAAAACTCTGGTGCGGCCGCATTTGGAGTATTGCGTGCATTTCTGGTCGCCGCATTATAGGAAGGATGTGGAAGCATTGGAAAGGGTGCAGAGGAAATTTACCAGAATGTTGCCTGGTATGGAGGGAAGATCTTATGAGGGAAGGCTGAGGGACTTGAGGCTGTGAATGACACTAAGGGCATTCAAATGGTCATTGGATAGATATATGGACGATAAGGGAATAGTGTAGATGGGTTTTAGAGTGGTTTCACAGGTCGGCGCAACATCGAGGGCCGAAGGGCCTGTACTGCACTGTAATGTTCTATGTTCTATGTTCTAAACTGTTTCATCCCTGAGTCCCTTTCGGGAGGTTCAGAGGTGTACAATCCCCGGTAGAAGGCCTTGAATATTTTGTTGACCCTTTTTTGGTTCTGCCTCTGCAGTCCTTTACCTGGGCTATTTCCCTCATGGCTGCCTGTTTTCTCAGCTGGTGAGCCAGCAGGTGGCTAGCTTTGTCTTGTCTCAATGCTCATAAAAGGTCCCCCATGCCTGGTGGAGTTGGTACACTGCTTTCCTGGTGGATATCAGGTTAAATCCATTTGCACCATTTTCCTCTCTGCCAGAAGCTCTACAGTGAGGGCCTTGGAGTACCGTCTGTCAACCTCTAGTATGGAGTCGGTGAGTTCTCTCTTCCCTATCTCTGCGGGCCTTGTAGGCAATAATTACTTCCTTAATCACAGCCTTCAGTGCCTCCCAGAAGGTGAGACCTCCCTGTTCCAGTTGTTCACAACAACTCATCTATGGCCTGTGTTGTTTTCTGGCAGAAGACCTTGTTGGCTAAGAGGGTCATGTCCAACCTCCCTATGGGGCATTGGGCATGATCCGTCTCCAACCTCGCATCCACGTGGTTGGAGATTACAATCGCCGAGTACTGAGCTCTGACTATTTCTGGAAACACTGATTTCCTCACTACAAAGAAGTCGATGCGGGTGTGGATCTTGTGTACTGGTGAGATGAACGAGAACCTATTCTCACCTGAGTGCATGAACCGCCATGAGTCCGCTACCCCAATCTGTTCCATAAACGTTTCCAGTTCCCTAGCCATGCCTGTCATTTTCTCTGTTCTGGAATTTGATTGGTCCATCAATGGGTCTCGTACACATTTAAAGTCCCCTCCATGATCAGCCAGTGAGTATCGATATCGGACATTAAGTTCCGTGTCGTCACAGTTGGGTGCGTACATGTTCACCAGGACTGTCGGTGCCTGTCTAGGACACCACTGACATGATGCACCGTCGCCCTAGGTCAGTGACCATCTTTGTCATCGTGACCACCGTCCTCTTGCTTATCAAAATAGCTACCCCCCTAGCTCTCGTCCCGTAGCAGGAATGGCAGGTCTGTCCCACCCAGCCCTTCCTTACCCGCAGTCGGTCCTTCTCTCTCAGGTGTGTCTCTTGATGGAAGACTATGCCGGTTCTCATACTTTTCAGATGGATTAAGACTTTGGATCTTTTCGCTGTGCCATTAAATCCCCTAACGTTCCGAGTGACACTGGTAGGTGGTTTCTGTACACAGCCCCCCCCCCCCTCTACTGCGGGATGAACCATACTTATCTTGAGGATGTGCCCCTGCACTCCGGGGTTTCCTTTTCTTCGGGGGCCATGCAAAATGGCCGTGGTCACTGTTCTCATCATGAGTCCGGGCCACTATGCTCTGGGGGTTCCCTTTGTCCAGGGGACACCCAACATGGCCACCAACTGTGTGTACGCCATGTGGGTGTGCTGAAGCACTCCGGGTTTCCCTTTATTTCGGGCCCCTCTAAAGTGTCTGCCAACAGTGCCTTCTTGTTCCACCTTTCCCAAATTGACCTGCTAAAGCCAGTCTGGAGCTCCTGCCCTTCATGGGCATGTTCCCCTCATGGTCTCGAATCTGCCTTCCTTCCCCCATCTCTGCCCTCCCCCACTCCCTCCCGTGCCCTACTTTTCTAAATGTCCCCCTATCTACCCCCCATTCCTGTGTCCCCGCCCCCACGCCAGATGCTCTCTCCCCTTTGGGAGACCCACCGCGGCCCCCCCTCTCTTTCATACTTCCTGCCACTAGCTTTCCCGCTAGTGTGGTGGCCCCCCTCCCAGGGACGATCTGACCCGCTCTTACGCCGGCTCTGTTGGCATCCTCTCTGCTCCTCCTTACACACATGGATACAGGCCCTTCGGCCCAGCTAGTCCATGCCGCCCAGTTTCAATCACTAAGCTAGCAAGCAGACCGAGGCATGCCAGCAGCACAGTTCAATTCCCGTAACAGCCTCCCCAAACAGGCGCCGGAATGTGGCAACTAGGGGCTTTTCACAGTAACTTCATTGAAGCCTACTTGTGACAATAAGCGATTTTCATTTCATTTCATTTCATTTCACTTACCTGCATTTGGCCCATATCACTCCATAAATGTAACATCTCAAAGTTTGCAGATGATACCAAGTTGGGTGGGAGGGTGAACTGTGACAAGGATGCAGGGATCCTACAGCATGATCTGGACAGGTTGGGCGAGTGGGCAAATCACTGGCAGATACAGTATAATTTAGATAAGTGTGAGGTTATTCATTTTGGAAGCAAAACCAGGAAGGCAGATTACCACCTGAACGGTTGTAAATTGGGAGAGGGGAGTGTGCAGCGGGACCTGGGTGGCCTTGTGCACCATTCGCTGAAGGTAAGCATGCAGGTGCAGCAGGCGGTAAAGAAGGCAAATGGTATGTTGGTCTACATTGCGAGAGACTTCGAGTACAGAAGCAGGGATGTGTTGCTGCAATTGTACAGGGTCTTGGTGAGGCCACACCTCGAATATTGTGTGCAGTTTTGGTCTCCTTTTCTGAGGAAGGATGGGCGGGATTCTCCGACCCCCTGCCGGGGGGACGGCATGAATCCTGCTCCACCGCACCAACGGCGCCCGCGATATTCACCGGCAGCCAAAAATTCACGCCGACAGGAATCACGGCGCGTGCCTCGCAGAATAGCGAGGGCAGGCGCGACGCTATGGGCCCCGGGGCTGGGACAGGGAAGGTGAGTGCCGGGAGGGGGGTGGGGAGGGTGAGTGCCGGGGAGGGTGAGTGCCGGGTGGGGTGGGAGGGGGGGGTGCTGGGGAGGGTGAGTGCCGGGTTGGAGGGGGGGGAGAGAGGATGAGTGCCGGGTTGGGGGGAGGGGCGGGGAGGGTGTGTGCCGGGTTTGGGGGGGGGGGGGCGGGGAGGGTGAGTGCCGGGTGGGGGTGAGTGACGGGGAGGGTGAGTACCGGGGAGGATGGGGCTGGGGAGGGTGAGTGCCCGGTGGGGTAGGGGGAGGGGGAGTGCCGGGGAGGGTGAGTGCCGGGTTGGGGGGGTGAGTCTGGGGAGGGTGAGTGCCGGGGGGGCGGGGGGGGGAGGGTGAGTGCTGGGAGTGTGAGTGCCGGATTGGGGGTGGGGCGCGGGGAGGGTGATTGCCGGTGAGGGGGGGGGGGGGCTGGGGAGGGTGAGTGACGGGGAGGGGGAGTGCCGGGTGGTGGGGGGACGGTGAGTGCCAGGGAGGGGGGGGCTAGGGAAGGTGTGTGCCGGGGAGGGTGTGTGCCAGGTGGGGGTGGGGCTGGGGAGGGTGAGTGCCGGGGAGGATGAGTGACGGGGAGGGTGAGTGCCGGGGAGGGGGGGCTGAGAAGGGTGAGTGCCGGGTGGGGGGGGTGGGAGGGTGAGTGCCTTTGAGGGTGAGTGCCTTTGAGAGTGAGTGATGGGGAGGGTGAGTGCCGGGGAGGGTGGGACTGGGGAGGGTGAGTGCCGGGTGGGGGGGGGGGTGGGGAGGGTGTGCCGGGGAGGGTGAGTGCCGGGTGGGGTGGGGGTTGGGGTGGGGAGGGTGAGTGCCGGGTTGGAGGAGGGGAGAGGGTGAGGTCCGGGTTGGGGGGAGGGGCGGGGAGGGTGTGTGCCGCGTTGGGGGGGGTGGCGGGGAGGGCGAGTGCCGGGTGGGGGGGGGCGCGGGGAGGGTGAATGCTGGGGGGAGGGGGGCCGGAGAGGGAGGCTGGGGAGGGTGAGTGACGGAGAGGGGGAGTGCCGGGTGGCGGGTGGAGGGTGAGTGCCAGGGAGGGGAGGGGTTCTGGGGAGGGTGTGTGCCGGGGAGGGTGTGTGCCGGGTTGGGGGGGGGGAGGGTGAGTGCCGGGGAGGGTGTGTGCCGGGGAGGGTGAGTGCCAGGGAGGGGGGGCTGGGCAGGATGTGTGCCGGGGAGGGGGGGCAGCCGGGGAGGGTGAGTGCCCGGTGGGGGCTTGCCTGGCCAGGTGCCAGGTGGCAACCGTCCCGACCATGCAGCCCATGGCACCTGGCTGCGGAGGGGGGCATGGACAATGATGATATGTCATCTATCCTCCACCCCCTGAAGGTGGTAATGTTTGGGCATCACCCAGCAATGTTGGCTGCCGTTGCGGGAGCCGCAGTTTTACATGCTGCCCTGGGTGACCTGGAGCAGGAGTGTGCCAGGGAGGCAGCGGAGGCTGTCGCAGAGGAGCATGCCGCAGAGAGGCAGGTGGCAGCCCCCTAGGCTGGAGGGCCGCCCGCCCGACAGGACGAGGAGGAAGAGGACGAGGAGGAGGAGGTGGTGGTGCCACGGAGACACCCGATGAGGCCCCGTGTGTACCGGCGCCGCTTGTCGTACCAGGACCTCACGCGTGCAGGAGGCGACTCAGGATGAACCGGGAAACCATCGGCCATATCTGCCACCTGATGACACACCTGGCACCACGTGGCATTGGGGTAGGACACCCTCTCCCGGTGGCCATCAAGGTGATGGTGGCCCTGAACTTCTACGCGATGAGGTCCTTCCAGTCGCCAAGTGGGGACCTTTCCGGCACCTCGCAGGCATCGGTGCAGTGACGGACGCCCTGTATGCCATCGCGGACGGCTACATCCAGTTCCCTGTGGCCCGGGCCAGCCAGGATGCCCATGCAGCGGGATTTGTTGCCGTGGCCAGGATGGCCATGGTCCAGGGGGCGATCGATAGGTTGCATGTCGCCGTGCGGCCACCAGCTGATAACAGGGCTGTGTTCACGAATAGGAAGGGGACCTACTCCATGAACATTCAGGTGGTCTGCGACCACCGCATGCGGATCCTGCACGTCTACGCCTGGTACCCGGGCAGTGCACATGACTCGTTCATATTGGCACAATCGTTCATCCCCGCAATGTTCGAGAGATGCCACCCCCGGCTGAGGGGCTGGTTGCTGGGCGACAAGGGTTACCCGTCGTGGTCGTGGCTGATGACGCCTATACGGAGGCCACAGACTGGAGTGGAGAACCGCTACAACGATACCCATGCAGCGACCAGGGGTGTGATAGAGAGGTGCTTTGGGCTGCTGAAGATGCGCTTCAGGTGCCTGGACCGCTCTGGAGGGGCCCTCCAGTACCCGTCAGATAGGGTCGGCCACATCGTTGTGATCTGCTGCGTCCTGCACAACATAGCCCAGCAGAGGGGCGATGTGCTGGTGGCAGAGGAGGGAGAGGAGCAACATGACGGAGGGCAGGCCTCCCCAGATGAGGAGGATGGGGGCAATGTACAGGACAGACAGGCTGGACATGGACGGGAGGCTGTCCACCGTTACCGGCTGGGCCAGCGGGCACGGGATGGGTTGATAGCCGCCCGGTTCACAGACTAGGGGCTGTGGGAATCGCCGGGTATGGGCATAGACAGCACAGTATGGCACCGGCCTACCACTCTCACCCCACCCACCCAACACCAACCACCCTCACCTCATCCACCCACCACCAACCACCCTCCCCCATCCACCCAACACCAACCACCCACACCCCACCCGCATGTACACCACCCCTCCATTGCACATCCACCTGCGGCACAACGGGCCGGGCTCACACGGTCAGCAGTGGAAGCGTGTCTATTGGAGGCCATGGAGGATGATGACAACCCGCTCTGCGATGAGCTCCTGGCTATACATCGTTAGACAATGTCTGACTCATGGCCACAGTACCACCCTCCACCTGGATCGTCCCTGCATGCGGCATTGACACTGCAGCGCACGGTCCCGTCGTCTGCCCGGGGGGATGGCGAGGGCGACCTGGGGGAGGCGGGGAGGGGCACACTCACCTGAGGCTGACGTTCTATCACCCCTCACACACACACACTGGCACTCACCTCACACCACACCCCCGCACACATCGGACAGAGCAGAGAGGCAGCTTCTGTAGGTGTGAAAGTGATTTTAATAACAAACAGTGCATGCACGTGCCCCAGCTCCTATAGCTAGTCTGTGCCCTGCACCTGTGCCAACTTACTCAGTGTCTAATTTTTTGGCCTTACGGGCCCTATGACTACGTCTACGTGGTTCTCCAGACGGTACAGCAGAGCTGGAGGTGGAATCCTGTGATTCCTGCCCAATGGCACGGGTCCCCTTTGGCGGCTGTTTCCTGGGGCAGCCCGGCCTGGATGGGCCAGGCCGCGGCTCGGGCGACTAGGATGGCGAGCTGCCAGCCTGTCCAGCCCGTTGCCCACCAGATGCACCCGCGATGGATGCATCTGGTGAAATGGGCACACGCCTGCATGACACGTATCACATGGTCACAGATGATCAGGCCATTGAGGGAGTGGAATCCCTTGCGTTTCAAAAGTTGTGCCCTCTTTCTGCCTTGTAGAGCTTAAGCCATGTGGGAGCAGTCGATGACACCCTGCACCTGGGGCATGCCTACTATGCGGATGAAGACCGTGACCCTAGCATCCTGGTTCGCCTGGTCCCAATCCAGGTTGATGTACCTGTGGACCCTCATATATAATGCATCGGTGACCTCTCATGCACTTCTGCGCTGCTGACTGCTCATCGGTTCAGCCGTGAAACGAGCTACTGGATTAGAAATTCAGAGGGGAAATAACTTTAAGGATCACAGGCAATGTGGTGTCACCTGTTGCATCACCTGACACATGTAGTCCACTGTACCCCGGGACAGATGTGATCTTCTTCGGCACAGGTCCTATGACATCTGGAAGTAGGAAGTTCTACGGCAGAATATCCATGGTCGGTAATGTCTACTTCAAGGCTCCATCATCTGTGGCCTTGCTACTGGAAGTTCAATGGGCTCTGCCTCCCCTTCTCTGCAAGGTGCTGGTCCTGGTCAGGTGCAGCAGCATGTCCACGTCGCTGCTACTGGGCAATCGCAATCAGAAGATTTGCCAACTCAACTGGCTTCATGATTCTCCAGAATAAAAAATCGAAAGGAAAAGAACATCAAAGTGAACGATGAAGAGTCATGACAATGCTCTGACAATCATCTCAGGATCACGGATATCCACCCATGCTCTTCCCCAATGTGAGCAACTTTCCACTAAGCCTCACACCCTCCCCGTCACACAATAGCCCCTTGTCCACAGTTGTCCCTCTTAACCCCACCTAAATGGAGTGTTTCAACTCTTCAGAGTTCCAGCAGGCTGTGTCTGTGTAACTCCCCCAAGAGTGAGGAGTGAGGGCAGTTGACTGCATTCAATGGAACTACATTTAAATCTCACAGGGGAACAAGATGTTCCCCCCGCCCCTGCCCCATCATCCCTTGAATGCGCTGAATGATGAGCAACTTCAGTATAACGCCTTGCATTGGAGGCCACATTTGTGTTACTTCCCTGTTATGTAGACATGAGTATGAGCCTTGGAGTTCAATGCTTGGAGGCTAGGCTCGCAAATGGTTAAAAATTGGGTGCCAATCCGTCACACACTCATGCATTACAATGCTGACTAAATTGGCATAATTGATCCATCAAAGAAGGATCAAGGAGCTGATAAGGCAACCATCTTCCCCTTGTGGCAGATGTTGCAGGCCAGATTCGTTTGAATACTACAATTAGTATGTCAACTTCACCATGAGAGGCACCCTCACTCCCCAAGATCTCATGAGCTGCGGATTGAACGAGCCTTGCAAATTGAACAGCCAGTCACCCACAAATTAGTACCTGGTGACCTGGCCTCCATGATCAGTGGCTTGAATTTCCATACAGCTCTTGCCCTTTCACAGTGCTGCCTGAGATCATTCCCACTGCAGTCATCCTCCCCTCTGTGTGAGGATCCTCAGGTCTCCTGATCAGTCCTATGCGGCCCTGGGCCCGACCATTAATATAGGATATACCTGTTCCGAGATTTGATCTGAGCATTTTGGTGACAGTGACAACAACTCCTTGACCGTTACCATAGTCATGGAGAGGGATAGGAACAGACAGTATGGGAAGGTATTCAATTGGGGGAGGGGAAATTATACTGCTATTAGCCAGGAGCTGAGGAGCATAAAGTGGGAACAGTCGTTCTCAGGGAAATGCACAACAGTAATGTGGAGGTTGTTTAAGGAGCACTTGCTGCGAGTGCTGGATTGTTTTGTTCCACTGAGACGAGGAAGGAATGGTATGGTGAAGGAGCTTTGGATGACAAAAGAAATGGAACTTCTAGTCAAGAGGAAGAAGGAAGCTTACGTAAGGTTGAGGAAACAAGGATCTGGCAGGGCTCTAGAGGGTTACAAGGTAGCTAGGAAGGAACTCAAACATGAACTTAGGAGAGCTAGAAAGGTGCATGAGAAAGCCCTGGTGGGAAGGATTATGGGAAACCCCAAGGCATTCTACACTTATGTGAGAAATAAGAGGATGATCAGAGTGAGAGTAGGGCCAATCAGGGACAATGGAGGGAACATGTGCCTAGAGCCTGAGGAGATAGGGGAAGCCCTAAATCAATATTTTGCTTCAGTATTCACTAGAGAGAGGGACATTGTTGCTCGAAAGAACAGCATGAATGTTAATGTTCAGAAGGAGGATGGGCTGGAAATTTTGAACAGCATCAGGATAGATAAGTTCCCTGGGCCTTATATCCAAGGTTACTATGGGAAGCGAGGGAGGAGATTGCTGCGCCATTGGCGATGATCTTTGCGTCCTCACTGTCCACTGGAGTAGTACCGGATGATTGGAGGGAGGCGAATGTTAGAGTTAGGATTAGGGTTAGGATTAGGGTTAGGGTTAGGGTTACAACAAACCTCTTCCACGATAATCCTCAATACTGCGGCCCCACAAGGCTGCGTAATTAGCCCCCTACTCTACTCCTTGTAGACACACGACTGTGTGGCAAAATCCGACTCCAACTCCATCTGCAAGTTAGCTGATGACAGGACTGTAGTGTCATCGCAAACAGCTATGAGCCAGAGTACAGGAGGGAGATAGAGAACCTAGTGGCATGCTGTAATGACAACAATCTCTCGCTCAATGTCAACAAAACTCAGGAGCTGGTCATCGACTTCAGGAAGCGAAGTGTCGTACGCACACCTGTCTTCAGCAAAGGTGCCGAGGTTAATATGGTTGACAGCTTCAAATTCCTAGGTGTGCACATCAACAACAACCTGTCCTGGTCCACCCACATTATCGCTATGACCAAGAAAGCACAACAGCGCCTATACTTCCTCAGGAAACAAAGGAAATTCGGCATGTCCACATTGACTCTTACCAATTTTTACAGATACATTATAGAAAGTATCCTATCTGGCTGCACCACAGCCTGATATGGCAACTGCTCGGCCCAAGACCGTAAGAAACTAAAGAGAGTCATGAACACAGTTCAGTCCATCATCTGGGTTATTCTCTCTTCCAACCTCTTCCATCAGGCAGAAGATACTAAAGTCTGAGAACACACACAAACAGATTCAAAAACAGCTTCTTCCCCGCTGCTACCAGACTCCTGAACGACTCTCTTATGAACTGAACGGATCTCTCTAAGAATCTTCTTTACTGTGTAGCACGATACTCCGTCTGCTTCACCCGATGTCGATGTCTGTATATTTACATTGTGTATTTATCGTATGTCCTATGTTTTTTCTTGCATGGAACAATCTGCTTGGACTATACACAGAACAATACTTTTCAGTGTACCTCGGTACATGTGATAATAAATAAATAAATTTACATCTAAATATAGCGCATGATCAACCTTGGCCATCAACGGAGAAACAAAGTTTTCCCCTCCCCTGATTGGATTAGAGCCAATACCTTATAACCAAATTAATGCCAAATTAATTCTTCCAGGTTGGCACATATTGTTCAAAATTAAAACCATGCTATTGCTAATTTTTTTTGACCTTCTGAAAAAAGCAGTTGTTTGAGTCCAAATTTTTAAAAATACCAATTGGAACTTTTTTAACCGTTATGATTATACTCATTTCTGTTGTCGACCAGAAGAAATCATTGTCAACGGATTTAAAGGGGAAGTGAATAAATTGGTAGGGTGAAGCACAGGTCTCACTCATTAACACCCATTGTTTCTACTCATAGTGCCAATGTTGAAGGATGAAACTTCTTGTTTCACTTCATATCAAGTGTTGAACTTGAATTCAGTGGGATAACTTTAAAAGAATGGTCATGCTTTGTTACCAAGGAGGGCAATTAGACAGGAGAACAATTAGAGGTCACTTTCATCAACTAATCGTGCAATTTATGATTATGTGGCAAAGTGATGTATTTGATCACAATTAGATCATCACATTGTGCATTTGGTAAACAATGAATTTTATTCTCTGCCAAACATTTTTTTCATGAAGACTGCATCCTCTTTCACTTTCAGATTCCTTGTGGTTAGTTCTGCTTTCTTAAAGCTAAAAACAAAAGAAGATACACTGGGAAAGTTTAACAGTGTGGTTTCCTGACAATGGGAAGTGAAATTGAATGGGCAGGATTCTCCATTTCTGAGACAATGGGCCAGATTCTCCAATTCTGAGGCGAAGTGTGGTGGATCTGTGGCGTTTTACATGGAAAAAAATCGGTGGCGCCCCCTCACCGATGTTGTAACCGGTGAGGGGCTAGCACCCTCGGCACGTAAAACTCCCGGACTCCACAAAATAAACGGCCAAGAATAGCTGGGTCCGCGGTGGCGCTGAAAAACATGGCCCTGGCCGTGCGGACCTGACCTGCCAGATAGCGTCCCCGCTGGCCACCGCCTGGCCACCCCCCACCAGTCCCTCCAGCCCTCTAGAAGCCCTCCCCACCCCGGCCAGCAGCATGGCTCCCGCCAGACTGTGGCGGCGCTGGACATGGTCCGCAGCCACCATGCCGGGTTCCCAGCCGTTGAGACCAGAAGTGAACCGTGCCGTTATGAACTCGGCCTATCCGGGGCGGAGCGTCGGGGAAGGCCTTCAGGTGACGGGCTGAGGCCGTCCCAAAGGTGTGCGGCGTGCGCCCCGATTACGCCATTTTGGAAGGACGGAGCATACAAAACCTGCGTCAAACAGGCGCCACCCCCGATTTTGGCGTCAAATGGGATTCTCCACCTGCTCGCCAATTACAAAATCGCCGTTGGGGAACGGTGAATCTCGCTCTATGTGTTGACGCCGACGCAGGATTCGTGGACTTTCATGACAGCAAAACTGGCGCTGAACCTGGATTGACTCAGCAACTGTTGGGGGGCTAGCACCGGCGCCACGTGGAACACAATCGATTCTAATGAAAAATGGTGCGGGATTCAAGAGGTCCGTGATTGACACTCGGGAGGCTGGCAAGCTGCAGCTGCATATACAGACTTCACTCCCCACCAACACTCATCCCAGCCTATAAAATGGCACTGGTTGTGCTGGAGTGCACCCATACAGTTGGGGAGTGGATGCTCCCTTTGTGGGGGCGGGGTGGGGGGGGGGGGCGTTGGTGTTGACTCGCTCGTGCTGCCTACTGCGAGTCATTGACCTTCTCATGGCACTGAAGGCCAGTCGTCCTGGTCACACTCCCCGAGCTGACAACTGCCGCCACCTCATCGCAGGCAGCACTGGCTGCCCTGTGGCTGACTCTCCCGGGACCCTTGGGGGAACAGAACATCCCTCCTGGCCTCCACGGCATCTAGCAGCCTCCTCAGGTCAGCATCCCCAAATCATGGGATCGGCCTCCTCAGCGCCATTTCTGTGAGCTGGCTGGGATTGGCTGAGCAAGTGCAGCTTAAGTGCTGCTTGAACTTGTTAGCGGGTGGATGGCGAGTGTGGTCCTGGCGATTCAGGTGGCGAGACTTCATTTGTGACGAGAAGCCCGTGATGCCTCGTTAAGTGGACTAATTAACGTTGAATTGCGTTGCCGGCCTCGCTGGGCCGAGCGCCGGGAAGCTCATGGCAATTCCCGCTCGCTCACTTAGTCATTTTTCCGGAGAATTGCGCCCTATATCTTAGTATAAATAGTTCCATCGTAAATTGAAATCCTCCATGCCATGACTTGTCTAGAAGTGTGCCCCCTCCCACCACCCAAAGGATGGAATGTTTATCCTCATAAGTCAGGGTCATAGAGGTCTACAGCACAGAAATGGACCTTCGTATCTGCGCCAGTGAAAAAATATTTGAATCCCATTTTCCAGCACTTGGCACTGTTTGAAGATAAACAATCATTTCTCCCAGCGACCATTGCTGACGTTCTCTCCAACTGGTTATTCCTCTTGTTCAGCAGCATAATGACAGTATTTGGAAACAGGAAGAAGCGCTAAATAAATACAATCTTCTTTTAATTTATCAGTGCACTTTGGCGCCTTCAGTTCATATGCGAAGTCAGCAAAACTGGCTCACAGCAGTACATATAGGCAATGTTCCTCCCAAAGTTGAAATAGATTATGTCGCTTGTCGAAATGCCAAGTATTTGTTAATCTATTATGAGGCAAGCTGAACAGATGCTGAATTCCTTAAAGGAGTATTCATTTCCCAGCTGTCAGGAGGGTACACTTCTGGGAAATGGCATTTGTAACAAGCAACCCACAAACTACCAAACATACATGCTTCATTTTCATACTATAACATGTCTTCTGTGTATAGGCTTGTGCCAACCTCAGCATTTCAATGTGGAAACTACAAAACAGTACCCTCCATAACCACTCCTTGATTTCACTTGCTTTTACCTCAGCATTGACTTCTTAAAAGTTTAGAAGTGATTTCACTGATTTGAAATGGATTTAGATGTGTTTGATATTTGTGGCTAAGCAACGAGGAATCAGATGGTGTTCTGGTTTCCTCTCACATGTCCTGAAAGACGTGCTTGTTTGGTGAATTGGACAGTCTGAATTCTCCCTCCGTGTGCCCGAACAGGAGCCGGAGTGTGGCGACTTCACAGTGACTTTATTGCACTGTCAATGTAAGCCTACTTGTGACACTAATAAAGATTATTATAAAGCTGCTGCTATTCAGCGAATCCTACTGCAAAATGTAAATATGCATATGCCCAGTATGTGAGGAAAGCTTGGAGCTTGGCTGCGATCCTTCCATGACTAAACAGCTGCAACAGATGCTTGCTATCCAGGTTCATACTGAAACAGTAGTTAGTGAGGTGAGGTACGAGGTCGCTGCTGGCACTCAATAGCCCACCGCACCCATTTTCGGGTGTGGCACGCCCCTGCCAGCAGCGGGATCCTCCGCCATGGCATCTGGCCAATGGGGTTTCCCAGTGTGGGCACCCCCACCCCGTCAGGAAATCTTCGGGCGTGGGTGCGCTGCCGGCGAAACTGAGGATCCCGCCGATGGAGAAAAGCTGGATATCTCTAAACAAATTCATCGAGCAGCAGTGACAGTGAAGATCAATGCTTGTTAATAGCAAAATAACCAGCAGCTCTCCAGTGGTGTAATGTGGGGAACTGTGAGAATATGCTCAAACTCAGCTCTAATTCTCTCCATAATGAAATTACAAACCCACTGTCCAGGCTACCACAGGCAGTAATGGTTGATTGAACTGATACTGGAGGGTATTTTGCAAGTGTAGCTGAAGCAAGAGTTGGAGATTTTAGATGTTGAAGGAAGTAAAGAGAACATTGGAAGAAAATTGAAGAAAAATGTTTCAGATGCACTTCGTAGTTTACTGCTAGGCTAATGGGAAATGATAATTTACTTCCTATGCAAAAACGTAACATTTGAATAAAAAATGTTGAGAATGAAGTGATGGTCGAAGAATAGAATTTGTGAAATTTGATAATTCCAAGAATGGACTCTTGGAATTATCTAGCTATTAATACTGATGAGAGAAAGAATGAAAGAGACCATTCTGCCGAATGATTAGAATTGGGAAGATGACCTTCAATATGGTAATTTTAGGAATATACATATCAGCACTAGCATGGTATTCTATTTATACACATGAGAGGTTTATATTTAATTGAATTTTTTGAATTGTGCAAGTTTCATTTTGTAATTTCAGAGGAAGATTAGCTTGCTCGATGGTGATGGATGAACAGGTGTATTAAGGTCAAAAGACATGGCCACCACTGAAGGAGATGTGAATCGATGGTTGAGAAGCAAGTGAAACAGATAGGAGAATATATCAGAAGTAAGCTAAGTAACAGGTCTTCCAATAGCTAGCTTGACAATGTGGCACTAAGCCACCCAGGCCAGCAATCTGCCAGGCTGAATCTTTTGTGGAATCTCACCAGCCTTGCAGAGCAGGATTTAGAGACAGGGTTGGGAGTAAGTTTCGAAAGCTCCATCTGTGCACGTTTGTTGGAGGAGGGCTATAAGTGGCTACCCACCCAAGAGTTGCGGGCAGACAGTTAGGCTAATTTAGATTCAAGTTAGACAGTTGAACTGAGTGTCCGGTAATCTTGTGACACCTGCTGTGAACATTGGAAATGCTCAGGCTGCGGAGAAGCCCAGTATGAGCAATTGGCAATACTGTTGTGTGCCCATGTCACAGCCTTGTCATTGAGCTCTGAAATAGTAGAGATTGTTGTCTCTGATGACTGGATGCAGTTAACCTTGCATTAGTTTATACTGGTTAATGGTGGCTGCATTGCCTCCATGCTACTCCATCAGTCCGGCACTCTGTCGCGCTCTACATGGGGACTGCCAGACTTCATTGGAGTGTCCCATAATGTCCTGCACACACACCTCGGAGCTCATGGACCATTCAGCTCACAGAGGCAACCTCTGAATTGACTGCCTCTGGATGATTCCCCCTGTCAGGACATCTCTGATGCTGATACGATTCCACCACCTGAATCATCAAATCCTGACCAGCGAGTGGCTTTGGAAAGTCTGTTGAGCATACCCACTCTGGTCACATTGGCCTCCATTGAATCGTACTGGTCCCCCATTATATTACACTGGTCCCCATTGTATCACACTGATCTCCATTGTATCACACTGATCCCCATTGTATCACTGGTCGCCATTGTATCACATTGATCCCCATTATATCACACAGGTCCCCATTGTATCACTGATCCCCATTGTATCACACACGTCCCCATTGTGTTACACTTGTCCCTCATTGTATCACACTGGTCCCCATTGTGACACACTAGTCCCCCATTGTATCACACTGGTCCCCATTGTGTCACTCGTGTCCCCCATTGCATCACACTGGTCCCCATTGTGTCACACTTGTCCCTCATTGAACCACACTGGTCCCCATTGTATCACACTGGACCCCATTGTATCACACTGGACCCCATTGTATCACACTGGTCCCCATTGTATCACACTGGACCCCATTGTATCACATTGATCCCCATTATATCACACAGATCCCCATTGTATCACACTGGTCCCCATTGTGTTACACTTGTCCCTCATTGTATCACACTGGTCCCCATTGTGTCACACTTGTCCCCCATTGTATCACACTGGTCCCCATTGTGTCACACATGTCCCCCATTATAACACACTGGTCCCCATTGTATCACACTTGTCCCCCATTGTATCACATTGGGCCCCCATTCTATCACACTGGTCCCCATTGTCTCACACTGGTCCTCATTGTGTCACACTGATCCTCATTGTGTCACACTGGTCCCCATTGTATCACACTCTTCCCCTTGTATCACACTGTTCCCCCATTGTGTCACACTGATCCATATTGTATCACACAAGTCCTCATTGTATCACACTGGTCCACCATTGTATCACACTGGTCCCCCTTGTATCACACAGATCCCCATTGTGTCACACTGATCCACATTGTATCACACTAGTCCTAATTGTATCACACTGGTCCCCCATTGTATCACACTGGTCCCCATTGTGTCACACTGATACTCATTGTACCGCACTGGTCATCATTGGATCACACTAGTCCTCATTGTATCACACTGATCATCATTGGATCACACTGGTCCCCATTGTATCACACTGTTCCCCATTGTATTACACTGGTCCCCATTGTAGCACATTGGTCCTCATTGTATCACACTGATCCTCATTGTTTCACATTGGTCTTCATTGTATCACACTGGTCCCCAATGTATTGCACTGATCCTCATTGTATCACACTGGTCCTCATTGTATCACACTGGTCCCCATTGTATCACACTGGTCCCCATTGTATCACACTGGTCCCCATTGTATCACAATGATCCTCATTGTATCACATTGGTCCTCATTGTACCACACTGATCCTCATTGTATCACACTGGTCCCCATTGTATCACACTGGTCCCCCATTGTATCACACTGGTCCTCATTGTATCACACTGGTCCTCATTGTACTACACTGGTCCTCATTGAATCACACTAGTACTCATTGTATCACACCTGGGGCGTCATTCTCCGACCCCCCGCTGGCCACCCCGCTGGATTCTCCAGCCCGGATGGGCCTAAGTCCCGCCAATAAATTGCCTGTCCCGCCGGCGTGGATTAAACCACCTTTTGAACGGCGGGACAAGGCGGCGTGGGTGGGCTCTAGGGTCCTGGGGGTGGGGGCATGGGGCGATCTGGCCCCGGTGGGTGCCCCCACAGTGGCCTAGCCTGCGATCGGGGCCCACCGATCTGCGGGCGGGCCTGTGCCGTGGGGGCACTCTTTCCCTTCCGCCTCCGCCACGGTCTCTACCATGGCGGAGGCGGAAGAGACTCCCTCCACTGCGCATGCGTGGGAAACTGTCAGCGGCCGCTGACGCTCCCGCGCATACGCCGCCCCGAGATGTAATTTCCGCGCCAGCTGGCGGGGCAACAAAGGTCGTTTCCGCCAGCTGGTGGGGCAGAAATTCCTCCGGCATCGGCCTAGTCCCTCAATGTTGGGGCTCGGCCTCCAAAGATGCGGAGCATTCCGCACCTTTGGGGCGGCGCGATGCCCGTCTGATTGGCACCGTTTTGGGCGCCAGTCGGCGGACATCACGCCGTTTCGGGAGAATTTCGCCCCTGATCCTCATTGTATCACACTGGTCCCCATTGTATCACACTGTGCCCCATTGTATCACTGGTCGCCATTGTATCACACTGGTCCCCATTGTAGCACATTGGTCCTCATTGTACCACACTGATCCTCATTGTATCACATGATCCTCATTGTACCACACTGATCCTCATTGTATCACACTGGTCCTCATTGTATCACACTGGTCCTCATTGTATCACACTGATCCTCATTGTATCACACTGGTCCTCATTGTACCACACTGATCCACATTGTATCACACTGGTCCTCATTGTATCACACTGGTCCTCATTGTATCACACTGGTCCTCATTGTATCACACTGATCCTCATTGTATCACACTGGTCCTCATTGTACTACACTGATCCTCATTGTATCACACTGGTCCTCATTGTATCACACTGATCCTCATTATATCACACTGGTCCGCATTGTACCACACTGATCCACATTGTATCACACTGGTCCTCATTGTATCACACTGGTCCTCATTGTATCACACTGGTCCCCCATTGTATCACACTGGTCCTCATTGTATCACACTGGTCCTCTGTTGTATCACACTGGTCCTCATTGTACCACACTGGTCCTCTGTTGTATCACACTGGTCCTCATTGTGTCACACTGGTCATCATTGTATCACACTGGTCGTCATTGCATCACACTGGTCCCCCATTGTATCACACTGGTCCTCATTGTATCACACTGGTCCTCTGTTGTATCACACTGGTCCTCATTGTACCACACTGGTCCTCTGTTGTATCACACTGGCCCTCATTGTGTCACACTGGTCATCATTGTATCACACTGGTCGTCATTGTATCACACTGGTCCCCCATTGTATCACACTGGTCCCCCATTGTATCACACTGGTCGTCATTGTATGACACTGGTCCCTATTGTGTCAAACTGGTCCGCCATTGTATCACACTGGTCCCCACTGTAACACACTGGTCCCTGCTGTGTCACACTGATCCCCATTGGCTGGCAGGAACTCCTTAGGATGGCCATCTTTACTCAGTAAGGGCCTTTATCTGTTCCAGCACTGTTGGTGGAACAGACTCCAGGCGATCCTAGAACAATGATAAACTTCTGAATTACAACATCCTTCTGGGTAGTTTTTTTTGAAGTTAGAGAACATTTAAAATCCTTCAAATTGATTACACTTCTGACCTCCTACTGTGCATCCGCCACCTCTGTGCTGCCCGGGTGCTGATCCAATGGGGACCAGTGTGACACTCGGAAGTCTGCATTATTGTGGGACGATTTACACGAATTGTCTCCTTAAATAATTTAATTAGATTTCCACCACTGCTAGGCCAGTTGCCTTCCCTGTGAACCCACCTCTGGGAAAAACAGGAAGAAACAGGAACATTTTTGGGAACTGGTCTGCCTTCATGGGATTGGGGAAAGTTTGTTAAAATGTCAGTAATTTTTATTTGATTACTCTCATACACAAAATCCCCAAGGTGGGAGATAATGTCCTGCAAAAGCACCTCAAGTATTTATGAGATACAAATTTGTTAAACATTTCAATGCAACTCTTTTCACAACCTCCGGAAGTCCGATAATATTGTGAATGCTTTTTGCCAAAATAAAAATCAAAGAATTAAATAAGGTCAAGAATGTGTAACAGACCCTGGTGGGGCACAACTAAACTGTAACTGAAAAAAAACATCAAAGGGGAACTTAACTAATTAAACTAAAATATCTTTCCCCAGGATGTGACTCATCCCTGCCCCAGCACACCCACTGGTTACGGAAGGCCTGAAATGTGCTCCCTCTCTTAAAGTCGCTTGGCTGCTAATGTAACCATGGCAGAAGAGCAGATTGCCGGGTCAGATGAACCACTTGACCACATGCAGCCTGGACCTGCTAATTGCTAATGTGGCAGGTCCAGAAATAATCTTACAATGAGGTCCTCCTTCTCCTCCCCGCTCCACACCGGGTGACCGAAGAATAAAATCAGGGGACTGAAGTGTAACAAAACATTGATGTGCAACCCTTTCAAAGAACTAGATCCCCGATGGAGAAAGGGAGGACTCCCACATAAACAGCCCTCAATTGGGGACTTCTCCGACCGCAGGCATTGAAACAGAATGCCAAGACATTCCTTGTCGGTGGAGGAAGGTGCAGGTTAGAGTGTGTGCAGCAGCAGCTCATAGAGGAAGCCCCTCTATTTCAAACGGAGGGAGGTGTTCGGGCGCAGGACTGATGTGGAACTTTGGCAAACGGGGTTCAGTTCAGGCAGGGGTCCACCGCCTTGACACCACGAATTGCAGTGTTAATGTCAGCCTGCTTGTGACAATAATAAAGATTACTATTATGAATAAAAATCCCATTGATGATTGTTGCAATATGGTGCACAGTGATGTCTCAGTGACGAAATATTGAGACATGTATACTTAAACATGAAACCTTTTTGTTAGTCTTTATCTATTCACATATCCCAGATACTGCCATGCGTGGTACTGCTCCTGCCACAGGTAGCCTGCTTATTACAGAGGTTCTCTCTAGATGGTTTTCTCTTCAGAGACATTCCTGTAATTCCCTGAGTTGGTCTCTCTCTGATGTCTCTTGTTACTCTGAGTGAAGTTGACGTCTCCCTGCTGTCTCTTATTACTTTGGGTGGAGTTGGCTCCTCTCAGGTGTCTCTTCTTTCTCTTCATGGAGTTGCCCTCTCTCTGGTGTCTTTTGTTACTCTCGGTGGAGTTGGCCACTCTCTGGTGTCTCTTGTTACTCTGGGTAGAGTTGCCTCTCCCTGGTGTCTCTTGTTATTCTCAGTGGAGTTCCCTCTCTCTGGTGTATTTTGTTACTCTGGGTGGAGGTGGCCTCTCTCTGGTGTCTCTTGTTACTTTGGGTGGAGTTGACCTCTCTCTGGTGTCTCTTGTTACTCTCGGTGGAGTTGCCTCTCTCTGGTGTCTCTTGTTACTCTCGGTGGAGTTGCCTCTCTCTGGTGTCTCTTATTACTCTCTGTGGAGTTGCCTCTCTCTGGTGTCTCTTGTTACTCTCGGTGGATTTGGCCTCTCTCTGGTGTCTCTTGTTACTCTGGGTGGAGTTGGCCTCTCTCTGGTGTCTCTAGTTACTCTGGGTGGAATTGGCCTCTCTCTGCTGTCTCTTGTTACTCTCGGTGGAGTTGGCCTCTCCCTGGTGTCGCTGGTTACTCTGGGTGGAGTTGGCCTCACTCTGGTGTCTCATGTTATTCTGGGTGGAGTTGGTCTCTCTTTGGTGTCTCTGGTTACTCTGAGTGGAGCTGGCCTCTCTCTGGTGTCTCTGGTTACTCTCGGTGGAGTTGCCTCTCTCTGGTGTCTCTGGTTCCTCTCGGTGGAGTTGCCTCTCTCTGGTGTATTTTGTTACTCTGAGTGGAGATGCCTCTCTCTGGTGTCTCTTGTTACTCTCGGTGGAGTTGCCTCTCTCTGGTGTCTCTTGTTACTCTGGGAGGAGTTGGCCTCTCTCTGGTGTATTTTGTTACTCTGAGTGGAGTTGCCTCTCTCTGGTGTCTCTTGTTACTCTCGGTGGAGTTGGCCTCTCCCTGGTGTCTCTGGTTACTCTGGGTGGAGTTGGCCTCACTCTGGTGTCTCATGTTATTCTGGGTGGAGTTGGTCTCTCTTTGGTGTCTCTGGTTACTCTGAGTGGAGCTGGCCTCTCTCTGGTGTCTCTGGTTACTCTCGGTGGAGTTGCCTCTCTCTGGTGTCTCTGGTTCCTCTCGGTGGAGTTGCCTCTCTCTGGTGTATTTTGTTACTCTGAGTGGAGTTGCCTCTCTCTGGTGTCTCTTGTTACTCTCGGTGGAGTTGGCCTCTCTCTGGTGTCTCTGTTTACTCTCGGTGGAGTTGCCTCTCTCTGGTGTCTCTTGTTACTCTCGGTGGAGTTGGCCTCTCTCTGGTGTCTCTTGTTACTCTCGGTGGAGTTGGCCTCTCTCTGGTGTCTCTTGTTACTCTCGGTGGAGTTGGCCTCTCTCTGGTTTCTCTTGTTACTCTCGGTGGAGTTGGCCTCTCTCTGGTGTCTCTTGTACTCTGAGTGGAGTTGGCCTCTCTCTGGTGTCTCTTGTTACTCTGAGTGGAGTTGCCTCTCTCTGGTGTCTCTTGTTACTCTGAGTGCAGTTGGCCTCTCTCTGGTGTCTCTGGTTACTCTGGGTGGAGTTGGTCTCTCTTTGGTGTCTCTGGTTACTCTGAGTGGAGCTGGCCTCTCTCTGGTGTCTTTGGTTACTCTCGGTGGAGTTGCCTCTCTCTGGTGTCTCTGGTTACTCTCGGTGGAGTTGCCTCTCTCTGGTGTATTTTGTTACTCTGAGTGGAGTTGCCTCTCTCTGGTGTCTCTTGTTACTCTCGGTGGAGTTGGCCTCTCTCTGGTGTCTCTTGTACTCTGAGTGGAGTTGGCCTCTCTCTGGTGTCTCTTGTTACTCTGAGTGGAGTTGCCTCTCTCTGGTGTCTCTTGTTACTCTGAGTGGAGTTGGCCTCTCTCTGGTGTCTCTGGTTCCTCTGGGTGGAGTTGGTCTCTCTTTGGTGTCTCTGGTTACTCTGAGTGGAGCTGGCCTCTCTCTGGTGTCTCTGGTTATTCTCGGTGGAGTTGCCTCTCTCTGGTGTCTCTGGTTACTCTCGGTGGAGTTGCCTCTCTCTGGTGTATTTTGTTACTCTGAGTGGAGTTGCCTCTCTCTGGTGTCTCTTGTTACTCTCGGTGGAGTTGGCCTCTCTCTGGTGTCTCTGTTTACTCTCGGTGGAGTTGCCTCTCTCTGGTGTCTCTTGTTACTCTCGGTGGAGTTGGCCTCTCTCTGGTGTCTCTTGTTACTCTCGGTGGAGTTGGCCTCTCTCTGGTGTCTCTTGTTACTCTCGGTGGAGTTGGCCTCTCTCTGGTTTCTCTTGTTACTCTCGGTGGAGTTGGCCTCTCTCTGGTGTCTCTTGTACTCTGAGTGGAGTTGGCCTCTCTCTGGTGTCTCTTGTTACTCTGAGTGGAGTTGCCTCTCTCTGGTGTCTCTTGTTACTCTGAGTGGAGTTGGCCTCTCTCTGGTGTCTCTTGTTACTCTGAGTCGAGTTGGCCTCTATCTGGTGTCTCTTGTTACTCTGAGTGGAGTTGCCTCTCTCTGGTGTCTCTTGTTACTATGGGTGGAGTTGGCCTCTCTCTGGTGTCTCTTGTTACTCTGAGTGGAGTTGCCTCTCTCTGGTGTCTCTTGTTACTCTCGGTGGAGTTGCCTCTTTCTGGTGTCTCTTGTTACACTCAGTGGAGTTGACCTCTCTCTGGTGTCTCTTGTTACTCTCAGTGGAGTTGACCTCTCTTTGGTGTCTCTTGTTACCTCGGGGTGGAGTTGGCCTCTCTCTGCTGTCTCTTGTTGCTCTGAGTGGAGTTGGCCTCTCTCTGGTGTCTCTTGTTACTCTGAGTGGAGTTGCCTCTCTCTGGTGTCTCTTGTTACTCTCGGAGGATTTGGCCTCTCTCTGCTGTCTCTTGTTACTCTCGGTGGAGTTGGCCTCTCTCTGGTGTCTCTTGTTACTCTCGGTGGAGTTGGCCTCTCTCTGGTGTCTCTGGTTACTCTGGGTGGAGTTGGCCTCACTCTGGTGTCTCATGTTACTCTGGGTGGAGTTGGTCTCTCTTTGGTGTCTCTGGTTACTCTCGGTGGAGTTGCCTCTCTCTGGTGTATTTTGTTACTCTGAGTGGAGTTGCCTCTCTCTGGTGTCTCTTGTTACTCTCGGTGGAGTTGGCCTCTCTCTGGTGTCTCTGTTTACTCTCGGTAGAGTTGCCTCTCTCTGGTGTCTCTTGTTACTCTCGGTGGAGTTGGCCTCTCTCTGGTGTCTCTTGTTACTCTCGGTGGAGTTGGCCTCTCTCCGGTGTCTCTTGTTACTCTCGGTGGAGTTGGCCTGTCTCTGGTGTCTCTTGTTACTCTCGGTGGAGTTGGCCTCTCTCTGGTGTCTCTTGTACTCTGAGTGGAGTTGGCCTCTCTCTGGTGTCTCTTGTTACTCTGAGTGGAGTTGCCTCTCTCTGGTGTCTCTTGTTACTCTGAGTGGAGTTGGCCTCTCTCTGGTGTATCTTGTTACTCTGAGTGGAGTTGGCCTCTCTCTGGTGTCTCTTGTTACTCTGAGTGGAGTTGCCTCTCTCTGGTGTCTCTTGTTACTCTGGGAGGAGTTGGCCTCTCTCTGGTGTCTCTTGTTACTCTGAGTGGAGTTACCTCTCTCTGGTGTCTCTTGTTACTCTCGGTGGAGTTGCCTCTTTCTGGTGTCTCTTGTTACACTCAGTGGAGTTGACCTCTCTCTGGTGTCTCTTGTTACTCTCAGTGGAGTTGACCTCTCTTTGGTGTCTCTTGTTACCTCGGGGTGGAGTTGGCCTCTCTCTGCTGTCTCTTGTTACTCTGAGTGGAGTTGGCCTCTCTCTGGTGTCACTTGTTACTCTGAGTGGAGTTGACCTCTCTTTGGTGTCTGTTGTTACTCTCAGTGGAGTTGACCTCTCTTTGGTGTCTCTTGTTACCTCGGGGTGGAGTTGGCCTCTCTCTGGTGTCTCTGGTTACTCTCAGTGGAGTTGACATCTCTCTGGTGTCTATTGTTACTCTGAGTGGAGTTGGCCTCTCTCTGGTGTCTCTGGTTACTCTCGGTGGAGTTGGCCTCTCTCTGGTGTCTCTGGTTACTCTCGGTGGAGCTGGCCTCTCTCTGGTGTCTCTTGCTACTCTCGGTGGAGTTGCCTCTCTCTGGTGTCTCTGGTTACTCTCGGTGGAGTTGCCTCTCTCTGGTGTCTCTTGTTACTCTCGGTGGAGTTGCCTCTCTTCGGTGTCTCTGGTTACTCTCGGTGGAGTTGCCTCTCCCTGGTGTCTCTTGTTACTCTCGGTGGAGTTGCCTCTCTCTGGTGTCTCTTGTTACTCTCGGTGGAGTTGCCTCTCTCTGGTGTCTCTGGTTACTCTCGGTGGAGTTGCCTCTCTCTGGTGTCTCTTGTTACTCTCGGTGGAGTTGCCTCTCTCTGGTGTCTCTTGTTACTCTCGGTGGAGTTGGCCTCTCTCTGGTTTCTCTTGTTACTCTCGGTGGAGTTGGCCTCTCTCTGGTGTCTCTTGTTACTCTCGATGGAGTTGGCCTCTCTCTGGTTTCTCTTGTTACTCTCGGTGGAGTTGGCCTCTCTCTGGTGTCTCTTGTACTCTGAGTGGAGTTGGCCTCTCTCTGGTGTCTCTTGTTACTCTGAGTGGAGTTGCCTCTCTCTGGTGTCTCTTGTTACTCTGAGTGGAGTTGGCCTCTCTCTGGTGTCTCTTGTTACTCTGAGTGGAGTTGGCCTCTCTCTGGTGTCTCTTGTTACTCTGAGTGGAGTTGGCCTCTCTCTGGTGTCTCTTGTTACTCTGAGTGGAGTTGCCTCTCTCTGGTGTCTCTTGTTACTCTGGGTGGAGTTGGCCTCTCTCTGGTGTCTCTTGTTACTCTGAGTGGAGTTGCCTCTCTCTGGTGTCTCTTGTTACTCTCGGTGGAGTTGCCTCTTTCTGGTGTCTCTTGTTACACTCAGTGGAGTTGACCTCTCTCTGGTGTCTCTTGTTACTCTCAGTGGAGTTGACCTCTCTTTGGTGTCTCTTGTTACCTCGGGGTGGAGTTGGCCTCTCTCTGCTGTCTCTTGTTACTCTGAGTGGAGTTGGCCTCTCTCTGGTGTCTCTTGTTACTCTGAGTGGAGTTGCCTCTCTCTGGTGTCTCTTGTTACTCTCGGAGGATTTGGCCTCTCTCTGCTGTCTCTTGTTACTCTCGGTGGAGTTGGCCTCTCTCTGGTGTCTCTTGTACTCTGAGTGGAGTTGGCCTCTCTCTGGTGTCTCTTGTTACTCTGAGTGGAGTTGCCTCTCTCTGGTGTCTCTTGTTACTCTGAGTGGAGTTGGCCTCTCTCTGGTGTCTCTTGTTACTCTGAGTGGAGTTGGCCTCTCTCTGGTGTCTCTTGTTACTCTGAGTGGAGTTGCCTCTCTCTGGTGTCTCTTGTTACTCTGGGTGGAGTTGGCCTCTCTCTGGTGTCTCTTGTTACTCTGAGTGGAGTTGGCCTCTCTCTGGTGTCTCTTGTTACTCTCGGTGGAGTTGCCTCTTTCTGGTGTCTCTTTTTACTCTCGGAGGATTTGGCCTCTCTCTGCTGTCTCTTGTTACTCTCGGTGGAGTTGGCCTCTCTCTGGTGTCTCTTGTTACTCTCGGTGGAGTTGGCCTCTCTCTGGTGTCTCTGGTTACTCTGGGTGGAGTTGGCCTCACTCTGGTGTCTCATGTTACTCTGGGTGGAGTTGGTCTCTCTTTGGTGTCTCTGGTTACTCTGAGTGGAGCTGGCCTCTCTCTGGTGTCTCTGGTTACTCTCGGTGGAGTTGCCTCTCTCTGGTGTATTTTGTTACTCTGAGTGGAGTTGCCTCTCTGTGGTGTCTCTTGTTACTCTCGGTGGAGTTGGCCTCTCTCTGGTGTCTCTGTTTACTCTCGGTAGAGTTGCCTCTCTCTGGTGTCTCTTGTTACTCTCGGTGGAGTTGGCCTCTCTCTGGTGTCTCTTGTTACTCTCGGTGGAGTTGGCCTCTCTCCGGTGTCTCTTGTTACTCTCGGTGGAGTTGGCCTGTCTCTGGTGTCTCTTGTTACTCTCGGTGGAGTTGGCCTGTCTCTGGTGTCTCTTGTACTCTGAGTGGAGTTGGCCTCTCTCTGGTGTCTCTTGTTACTCTGAGTGGAGTTGCCTCTCTCTGGTGTCTCTTGTTTCTCTGAGTGGAGTTGGCCTCTCTCTGGTGTATCTTGTTACTCTGAGTGGAATTGGCCTCTCTCTGGTGTCTCTTGTTACTCTGAGTGGAGTTGCCTCTCTCTGGTGTCTCTTGTTACTCTGGGAGGAGTTGGCCTCTCTCTGGTGTCTCTTCTTACTCTGAGTGGAGTTGCCTCTCTCTGGTGTCTCTTGTTACTCTCGGTGGAGTTGCCTCTTTCTGGTGTCTCTTGTTACACTCAGTGGAGTTGACCTCTCTCTGGTGTCTCTTGTTACTCTCAGTGGAGTTGACCTCACTTTGGTGTCTCTTGTTACCTCGGGGTGGAGTTGGCCTCTCTCTGCTGTCTTTTGTTACTCTGAGTGGAGTTGGCCTCTCTCTGGTGTCACTTGTTACTCTGAGTGGAGTTGACCTCTCTTTGGTGTCTCTTGTTACTCTCAGTGGAGTTGACCTCTCTTTGGTGTCTCTTGTTACCTCGGGGTGGAGTTGGCCTCTCTCTGGTGTCTCTGGTTACTCTCAGTGGAGTTGACATCTCTCTGGTGTCTATTGTTACTCTGAGTGGAGTTGGCCTCTCTCTGGTGTCTCTGGTTACTCTCGGTGGAGTTGGCCTCTCTCTGGTGTCTCTGGTTACTCTCGGTGGAGCTGGCCTCTCTTTGGTGTCTCTTGTTACTCTCGGTGGAGTTGCCTCTCTCTGGTGTCTCTGGTTACTCTCGGTGGAGTTGCCTCTCTCTGGTGTCTCTTGTTACTCTCGGTGGAGTTGCCTCTCTTCGGTGTCTCTGGTTACTCTCGGTGGAGTTGCCTCTCCCTGGTGTCTCTTGTTACTCTCGGTGGAGTTGCCTCTCTCAGGTGTCTCTTGTTACTCTCGGTGGAGTTGCCTCTCTCTGGTGTCTCTGGTTACTCTCGGTGGAGTTGCCTCTCTCTGGTGTCTCTTGTTACTCTCGGTGGAGTTGCCTCTCTCTGGTGTCTCTTGTTACTCTCGGTGGAGTTGGCCTCTCTCTGGTTTCTCTTGTTACTCTCGGTGGAGTTGGCCTCTCTCTGGTGTCTCTTGTTACTCTCGATGGAGTTGGCCTCTCTCTGGTTTCTCTTGTTACTCTCGGTGGAGTTGGCCTCTCTCTGGTGTCTCTTGTACTCTGAGTGGAGTTGGCCTCTCTCTGGTGTCTCTTGTTACTCTGAGTGGAGTTGCCTCTCTCTGGTGTCTCTTGTTACTCTGAGTGGAGTTGGCCTCTCTCTGGTGTCTCTTGTTACTCTGAGTGGAGTTGGACTCTCTCTGGTGTTTCTTGTTACTCTGAGTGGAGTTGCCTCTTTCTGGTGTCTCTTGTTACTCTCGGTGGAGTTGGCCTCTCTCCGGTGTCTCTTGTTACTCTCGGTGGAGTTGGCCTGTCTCTGGTGTCTCTTGTTACTCTCGGTGGAGTTGGCCTGTCTCTGGTGTCTCTTGTACTCTGAGTGGAGTTGGCCTCTCTCTGGTGTCTCTTGTTACTCTGAGTGGAGTTGCCTCTCTCTGGTGTCTCTTGTTTCTCTGAGTGGAGTTGGCCTCTCTCTGGTGTATCTTGTTACTCTGAGTGGAGTTGGCCTCTCTCTGGTGTCTCTTGTTACTCTGAGTGGAGTTGCCTCTCTCTGGTGTCTCTTGTTACTCTGGGAGGAGTTGGCCTCTCTCTGGTGTCTCTTGTTACTCTGAGTGGAGTTGCCTCTCTCTGGTGTCTCTTGTTACTCTCGGTGGAGTTGCCTCTTTCTGGTGTCTCTTGTTACACTCAGTGGAGTTGACCTCTCTCTGGTGTCTCTTGTTACTCTCAGTGGAGTTGACCTCTCTTTGGTGTCTCTTGTTACCTCGGGGTGGAGTTGGCCTCTCTCTGCTGTCTTTTGTTACTCTGAGTGGAGTTGGCCTCTCTCTGGTGTCACTTGTTACTCTGAGTGGAGTTGACCTCTCTTTGGTGTCTCTTGTTACTCTCAGTGGAGTTGACCTCTCTTTGGTGTCTCTTGTTACCTCGGGGTGGAGTTGGCCTCTCTCTGGTGTCTCTGGTTACTCTCAGTGGAGTTGACATCTCTCTGGTGTCTATTGTTACTCTGAGTGGAGTTGGCCTCTCTCTGGTGTCTCTGGTTACTCTCGGTGGAGTTGGCCTCTCTCTGGTGTCTCTGGTTACTCTCGGTGGAGCTGGCCTCTCTTTGGTGTCTCTTGTTACTCTCGGTGGAGTTGCCTCTCTCTGGTGTCTCTGGTTACTCTCGGTGGAGTTGCCTCTCTCTGGTGTCTCTTGTTACTCTCGGTGGAGTTGCCTCTCTTCGGTGTCTCTGGTTACTCTCGGTGGAGTTGCCTCTCCCTGGTGTCTCTTGTTACTCTCGGTGGAGTTGCCTCTCTCAGGTGTCTCTTGTTACTCTCGGTGGAGTTGCCTCTCTCTGGTGTCTCTGGTTACTCTCGGTGGAGTTGCCTCTCTCTGGTGTCTCTTGTTACTCTCGGTGGAGTTGCCTCTCTCTGGTGTCTCTTGTTACTCTCGGTGGAGTTGGCCTCTCTCTGGTTTCTCTTGTTACTCTCGGTGGAGTTGGCCTCTCTCTGGTGTCTCTTGTTACTCTCGATGGAGTTGGCCTCTCTCTGGTTTCTCTTGTTACTCTCGGTGGAGTTGGCCTCTCTCTGGTGTCTCTTGTACTCTGAGTGGAGTTGGCCTCTCTCTGGTGTCTCTTGTTACTCTGAGTGGAGTTGCCTCTCTCTGGTGTCTCTTGTTACTCTGAGTGGAGTTGGCCTCTCTCTGGTGTCTCTTGTTACTCTGAGTGGAGTTGGACTCTCTCTGGTGTTTCTTGTTACTCTGAGTGGAGTTGCCTCTTTCTGGTGTCTCTTGTTACTCTCGGTGGAGTTGCCTCTTTCTGGTGTCTCTTGTTACACTCAGTGGAGTTGACCTCTCTCTGGTGTCTCTTGTTACTCTCAGTGGAGTTGACCTCTCTTTGGTGTCTCTTGTTACCTCGGGGTGGAGTTGGCCTCTCTCTGCTGTCTCTTGTTACTCTGAGTGGAGTTGGCCTCTCTCTGGTGTCTCTTGTTACTCTGAGTGGAGTTGCCTCTCTCTGGTGTCTCTTGTTACTCTCGGAGGATTTGGCCTCTCTCTGGTGTCTCTTGTTACTCTGGGTGGAGGTGGCCTCTCTCTGGTGTCTCTTGTTACTCTCGGTGGAGTTGCCTCTCTCTGGTGTCTCTTGTTACTCTCGGTGGAGTTGCCTCTCTCTGGTGTCTCTTATTACTCTCTGTGGAGTTGCCTCTCTCTGGTGTCTCTTGTTACTCTGGGTGGAGTTGGCCTCTCTCTGGTGTCTCTAGTTACTCTGGGTGGAGTTGGCCTCACTCTGGTGTCTCATGTTATTCTGGGTGGAGTTGGTCTCTCTTTGGTGTCTCTGGTTACTCTGAGTGGAGCTGGCCTCTCTCTGGTGTCTCTGGTTACTCTCGGTGGAGTTGGCCTCTCCCTGGTGTCTCTAGTTACTCTGGGTGGAGTTGGCCTCACTCTGGTGTCTCATGTTATTCTGGGTGGAGTTGGTCTCTCTTTGGTGTCTCTGGTTACTCTGAGTGGAGCTGGCCTCTCTCTGGTGTCTCTGGTTACTCTCGGTGGAGTTGCCTCTCTCTGGTGTCTCTGGTTCCTCTCGGTGGAGTTGCCTCTCTCTGGTGTATTTTGTTACTCTGAGTGGAGTTGCCTCTCTCTGGTGTCTCTTGTTACTCTCGGTGGAGTTGGCCTCTCTCTGGTGTCTCTGTTTACTCTCGGTGGAGTTGCCTCTCTCTGGTGTCTCTTGTTACTCTCGGTGGAGTTGGCCTCTCTCTGGTGTCTCTTGTTACTCTCGGTGGAGTTGGCCTCTCTCTGGTGTCTCTTGTTACTCTCGGTGGAGTTGGCCTCTCTCTGGTTTCTCTTGTTACTCTCGGTGGAGTTGGCCTCTCTCTGGTGTCTCTGTTTACTCTCGGTGGAGTTGCCTCTCTCTGGTGTCTCTTGTTACTCTCGGTGGAGTTGGCCTCTCTCTGGTGTCTCTTGTACTCTGAGTGGAGTTGGCCTCTCTCTGGTGTCTCTTGTTACTCTGAGTGGAGTTGCCTCTCTCTGGTGTCTCTTGTTACTCTGAGTGGAGTTGGCCTCTCTCTGCTGTCTCTGGTTACTCTGGGTGGAGTTGGTCTCTCTTTGGTGTCTCTGGTTACTCTGAGTGGAGCTGGCCTCTCTCTGGTGTCTTTGGTTACTCTCGGTGGAGTTGCCTCTCTCTGGTGTCTCTGGTTACTCTCGGTGGAGTTGCCTCTCTCTGGTGTATTTTGTTACTCTGAGTGGAGTTGCCTCTCTCTGGTGTCTCTTGTTACTCTCGGTGGAGTTGGCCTCTCTCTGGTGTCTCTTGTACTCTGAGTGGAGTTGGCCTCTCTCTGGTGTCTCTTGTTACGCTGAGTGGAGTTGCCTCTCTCTGGTGTCTCTTGTTACTCTGAGTGGAGTTGGCCTCTCTCTGGTGTCTCTGGTTCCTCTGGGTGGAGTTGGTCTCTCTTTGGTGTCTCTGGTTACTCTCGGTGGAGTTGGCCTCTCTCTGGTGTCTCTTGTTACTCTCGGTGGAGTTGGCCTCTCTCTGGTGTCTCTTGTTACTCTCGGTGGAGTTGGCCTCTCTCTGGTTTCTCTTGTTACTCTCGGTGGAGTTGGCCTCTCTCTGGTGTCTCTTGTACTCTGAGTGGAGTTGGCCTCTCTCTGGTGTCTCTTTTTACTCTGAGTGGAGTTGCCTCTCTCTGGTGTCTCTTGTTACTCTGAGTGGAGTTGGCCTCTCTCTGGTGTCTCTTGTTACTCTGAGTGGAGTTGGCCTCTCTCTGGTGTCTCTTGTTACTCTGAGTGGAGTTGCCTCTCTCTGGTGTCTCTTGTTACTCTGGGTGGAGTTGGCCTCTCCCTGGTGTCTCTTGTTACTCTGAGTGGAGTTGCCTCTCTCTGGTGTCTCTTGTTACTCTCGGTGGAGTTGCCTCTTTCTGGTGTCTCTTGTTACACTCAGTGGAGTTGACCTCTCTCTGGTGTCTCTTGTTACTCTCAGTGGAGTTGACCTCTCTTTGGTGTCTCTTGTTACGTCAGGGTGGAGTTGGCCTCTCTCTGCTGTCTCTTGTTACTCTGAGTGGAGTTGGCCTCTCTCTGGTGTCTCTTGTTACTCTGAGTGGAGTTGCCTCTCTCTGGTGTCTCTTGTTACTCTCGGAGGATTTGGCCTCTCTCTGCTGTCTCTTGTTACTCTCGGTGGAGTTGGCCTCTCTCTGGTGTCTCTTGTTACTCTCGGTGGAGTTGGCCTCTCTCTGGTGTCTCTGGTTACTCTGGGTGGAGTTGGCCTCACTCTGGTGTCTCATGTTACTCTGGGTGGAGTTGGTCTCTCTTTGGTGTCTCTGGTTACTCTGAGTGGAGCTGGCCTCTCTCTGGTGTCTCTGGTTACTCTCGGTGGAGTTGCCTCTCTCTGGTGTATTTTGTTACTCTGAGTGGAGTTGCCTCTCTCTGGTGTCTCTTGTTACTCTCGGTGGAGTTGGCCTCTCTCTGGTGTCTCTGTTTACTCTCGGTAGAGTTGCCTCTCTCTGGTGTCTCTTGTTACTCTCGGTGGAGTTGGCCTCTCTCTGGTGTCTCTTGTTACTCTCGGTGGAGTTGGCCTCTCTCCGGTGTCTCTTGTTACTCTCGGTGGAGTTGGCCTGTCTCTGGTGTCTCTTGTTACTCTCGGTGGAGTTGGCCTCTCTCTGGTGTCTCTTGTACTCTGAGTGGAGTTGGCCTCTCTCTGGTGTCTCTTGTTACTCTGAGTGGAGTTGCCTCTCTCTGGTGTCTCTTGTTACTCTGAGTGGAGTTGGCCTCTCTCTGGTGTCTCTTGTTACTCTGAGTGGAGTTGCCTCTCTCTGGTGTCTCTTGTTACTCTGGGAGGAGTTGGCCTCTCTCTGGTGTCTCTTGTTACTCTGAGTGGAGTTGCCTCTCTCTGATGTCTCTTGTTACTCTCGGTGGAGTTGCCTCTTTCTGGTGTCTCTTGTTACACTCAGTGGAGTTGACCTCTCTCTGGTGTCTCTTGTTACTCTCAGTGGAGTTGACCTCTCTTTGGTGTCTCTTGTTACCTCGGGGTGGAGTTGGCCTCTCTCTGCTGTCTCTTGTTACTCTGAGTGGAGTTGGCCTCTCTCTGGTGTCACTTGTTACTCTGAGTGGAGTTGACCTCTCTTTGGTGTCTCTTGTTACTCTCAGTGGAGTTGACCTCTCTTTGGTGTCTCTTGTTACCTCGGGGTGGAGTTGGCCTCTCTCTGGTGTCTCTGGTTACTCTCAGTGGAGTTGACCTCTCTCTGGTGTCTCTTGTTACTCTGAGTGGAGTTGGTCTCTCTCTGGTGTCTCTGGTTACTCTCGGTGGAGTTGGCCTCTCTCTGGTGTCTCTGGTTACTCTCGGTGGAGCTGGCCTCTCTCTGGTGTCTCTTGTTACTCTCGGTGGAGTTGCCTCTCTCTGGTGTCTCTGGTTACTCTCGGTGGAGTTGCCTCTCTCTGGTGTCTCTTGTTACTCTCGGTGGAGTTGCCTCTCTTCGGTGTCTCTGGTTACTCTCGGTGGAGTTGCCTCTCCCTGGTGTCTCTTGTTACTCTCGGTGGAGTTGCCTCTCTCTGGTGTCTCTTGTTACTCTCGGTGGAGTTGCCTCTCTCTGGTGTCTCTGGTTACTCTCGGTGGAGTTGCCTCTCTCTGGTGTCTCTTGTTACTCTCGGTGGAGTTGCCTCTCTCTGGTGTCTCTTGTTACTCTCGGTGGAGTTGGCCTCTCTCTGGTGTCTCTGGTTACTCTGGGTGGAGTTGGCCTCACTCTGGTGTCTCATGTTACTCTGGGTGGAGTTGGCCTGTCTCTGGTGTCTCTTGTACTCTGAGTGGAGTTGGCCTCTCTCTGGTGTCTCTTGTTACTCTGAGTGGAGTTGCCTCTCTCTGGTGTCTCTTGTTTCTCTGAGTGGAGTTGGCCTCTCTCTGGTGTCTCTTGTTACTCTCAGTGGAGTTGACCTCTCTTTGGTGTCTCTTGTTACGTCAGGGTGGAGTTGGCCTCTCTCTGCTGTCTCTTGTTACTCTGAGTGGAGTTGGCCTCTCTCTGGTGTCTCTTGTTACTCTGAGTGGAGTTGCCTCTCTCTGGTGTCTCTTGTTACTCTCGGAGGATTTGGCCTCTCTCTGCTGTCTCTTGTTACTCTCGGTGGAGTTGGCCTCTCTCTGGTGTCTCTTGTTACTCTCGGTGGAGTTGGCCTCTCTCTGGTGTCTCTGGTTACTCTGGGTGGAGTTGGCCTCACTCTGGTGTCTCATGTTACTCTGGGTGGAGTTGGTCTCTCTTTGGTGTCTCTGGTTACTCTGAGTGGAGCTGGCCTCTCTCTGGTGTCTCTGGTTACTCTCGGTGGAGTTGCCTCTCTCTGGTGTATTTTGTTACTCTGAGTGGAGTTGCCTCTCTCTGGTGTCTCTTGTTACTCTCGGTGGAGTTGGCCTCTCTCTGGTGTCTCTGTTTACTCTCGGTAGAGTTGCCTCTCTCTGGTGTCTCTTGTTACTCTCGGTGGAGTTGGCCTCTCTCTGGTGTCTCTTGTTACTCTCGGTGGAGTTGGCCTCTCTCCGGTGTCTCTTGTTACTCTCGGTGGAGTTGGCCTGTCTCTGGTGTCTCTTGTTACTCTCGGTGGAGTTGGCCTCTCTCTGGTGTCTCTTGTACTCTGAGTGGAGTTGGCCTCTCTCTGGTGTCTCTTGTTACTCTGAGTGGAGTTGCCTCTCTCTGGTGTCTCTTGTTACTCTGAGTGGAGTTGGCCTCTCTCTGGTGTCTCTTGTTACTCTGAGTGGAGTTGCCTCTCTCTGGTGTCTCTTGTTACTCTGGGAGGAGTTGGCCTCTCTCTGGTGTCTCTTGTTACTCTGAGTGGAGTTGCCTCTCTCTGGTGTCTCTTGTTACTCTCGGTGGAGTTGCCTCTTTCTGGTGTCTCTTGTTACACTCAGTGGAGTTGACCTCTCTCTGGTGTCTCTTGTTACTCTCAGTGGAGTTGACCTCTCTTTGGTGTCTCTTGTTACCTCGGGGTGGAGTTGGCCTCTCTCTGCTGTCTCTTGTTACTCTGAGTGGAGTTGGCCTCTCTCTGGTGTCACTTGTTACTCTGAGTGGAGTTGACCTCTCTTTGGTGTCTCTTGTTACTCTCAGTGGAGTTGACCTCTCTTTGGTGTCTCTTGTTACCTCGGGGTGGAGTTGGCCTCTCTCTGGTGTCTCTGGTTACTCTCAGTGGAGTTGACCTCTCTCTGGTGTCTCTTGTTACTCTGAGTGGAGTTGGTCTCTCTCTGGTGTCTCTGGTTACTCTCGGTGGAGTTGGCCTCTCTCTGGTGTCTCTGGTTACTCTCGGTGGAGCTGGCCTCTCTCTGGTGTCTCTTGTTACTCTCGGTGGAGTTGCCTCTCTCTGGTGTCTCTGGTTACTCTCGGTGGAGTTGCCTCTCTCTGGTGTCTCTTGTTACTCTCGGTGGAGTTGCCTCTCTTCGGTGTCTCTGGTTACTCTCGGTGGAGTTGCCTCTCCCTGGTGTCTCTTGTTACTCTCGGTGGAGTTGCCTCTCTCTGGTGTCTCTTGTTACTCTCGGTGGAGTTGCCTCTCTCTGGTGTCTCTGGTTACTCTCGGTGGAGTTGCCTCTCTCTGGTGTCTCTTGTTACTCTCGGTGGAGTTGCCTCTCTCTGGTGTCTCTTGTTACTCTCGGTGGAGTTGGCCTCTCTCTGGTGTCTCTGGTTACTCTGGGTGGAGTTGGCCTCACTCTGGTGTCTCATGTTACTCTGGGTGGAGTTGGCCTGTCTCTGGTGTCTCTTGTACTCTGAGTGGAGTTGGCCTCTCTCTGGTGTCTCTTGTTACTCTGAGTGGAGTTGCCTCTCTCTGGTGTCTCTTGTTTCTCTGAGTGGAGTTGGCCTCTCTCTGGTGTATCTTGTTACTCTGAGTGGAGTTGGCCTCTCTCTGGTGTCTCTTGTTACTCTGAGTGGAGTTGCCTCTCTCTGGTGTCTCTTGTTACTCTGGGAGGAGTTGGCCTCTCTCTGGTGTCTCTTGTTACTCTGAGTGGAGTTGCCTCTCTCTGGTGTCTCTTGTTACTCTCGGTGGAGTTGGCCTCTCTCTGGTGTCTCTTGTTACTCTCGGTGGAGTTGGCCTCTCTCTGGTGTCTCTTGTTACTCTCGGTGGAGTTGGCCTCTCTCTGGTTTCTCTTGTTACTCTCGGTGGAGTTGGCCTCTCTCTGGTGTCTCTGTTTACTCTCGGTGGAGTTGCCTCTCTCTGGTGTCTCTTGTTACTCTCGGTGGAGTTGGCCTCTCTCTGGTGTCTCTTGTACTCTGAGTGGAGTTGGCCTCTCTCTGGTGTCTCTTGTTACTCTGAGTGGAGTTGCCTCTCTCTGGTGTCTCTTGTTACTCTGAGTGGAGTTGGCCTCTCTCTGCTGTCTCTGGTTACTCTGGGTGGAGTTGGTCTCTCTTTGGTGTCTCTGGTTACTCTGAGTGGAGCTGGCCTCTCTCTGGTGTCTTTGGTTACTCTCGGTGGAGTTGCCTCTCTCTGGTGTCTCTGGTTACTCTCGGTGGAGTTGCCTCTCTCTGGTGTATTTTGTTACTCTGAGTGGAGTTGCCTCTCTCTGGTGTCTCTTGTTACTCTCGGTGGAGTTGGCCTCTCTCTGGTGTATCTTGTTACTCTGAGTGGAGTTGGCCTCTCTCTGGTGTGTCTTGTTACTCTGAGTGGAGTTGCCTCTCTCTGGTGTCTCTTGTTACTCTGGGAGGAGTTGGCCTCTCTCTGGTGTCTCTTGTTACTCTGAGTGGATTTGCCTCTCTCTGGTGTCTCTTGTTACTCTCGGTGGAGTTGGCCTCTCTCTGGTGTCTCTTGTTACTCTCGGTGGAGTTGGCCTCTCTCTGGTGTCTCTTGTTACTCTCGGTGGAGTTGGCCTCTCTCTGGTTTCTCTTGTTACTCTCGGTGGAGTTGGCCTCTCTCTGGTGTCTCTGTTTACTCTCGGTGGAGTTGCCTCTCTCTGGTGTCTCTTGTTACTCTCGGTGGAGTTGGCCTCTCTCTGGTGTCTCTTGTACTCTGAGTGGAGTTGGCCTCTCTCTGGTGTCTCTTGTTACTCTGAGTGGAGTTGCCTCTCTCTGGTGTCTCTTGTTACTCTGAGTGGAGTTGGCCTCTCTCTGCTGTCTCTGGTTACTCTGGGTGGAGTTGGTCTCTCTTTGGTGTCTCTGGTTACTCTGAGTGGAGCTGGCCTCTCTCTGGTGTCTTTGGTTACTCTCGGTGGAGTTGCCTCTCTCTGGTGTCTCTGGTTACTCTCGGTGGAGTTGCCTCTCTCTGGTGTATTTTGTTACTCTGAGTGGAGTTGCCTCTCTCTGGTGTCTCTTGTTACTCTCGGTGGAGTTGGCCTCTCTCTGGTGTCTCTTGTACTCTGAGTGGAGTTGGCCTCTCTCTGGTGTCTCTTGTTACGCTGAGTGGAGTTGCCTCTCTCTGGTGTCTCTTGTTACTCTGAGTGGAGTTGGCCTCTCTCTGGTGTCTCTGGTTCCTCTGGGTGGAGTTGGTCTCTCTTTGGTGTCTCTGGTTACTCTCGGTGGAGTTGGCCTCTCTCTGGTGTCTCTTGTTACTCTCGGTGGAGTTGGCCTCTCTCTGGTGTCTCTTGTTACTCTCGGTGGAGTTGGCCTCTCTCTGGTTTCTCTTGTTACTCTCGGTGGAGTTGGCCTCTCTCTGGTGTCTCTTGTACTCTGAGTGGAGTTGGCCTCTCTCTGGTGTCTCTTTTTACTCTGAGTGGAGTTGCCTCTCTCTGGTGTCTCTTGTTACTCTGAGTGGAGTTGGCCTCTCTCTGGTGTCTCTTGTTACTCTGAGTGGAGTTGGCCTCTCTCTGGTGTCTCTTGTTACTCTGAGTGGAGTTGCCTCTCTCTGGTGTCTCTTGTTACTCTGGGTGGAGTTGGCCTCTCTCTGGTGTCTCTTGTTACTCTGAGTGGAGTTGCCTCTCTCTGGTGTCTCTTGTTACTCTCGGTGGAGTTGCCTCTTTCTGGTGTCTCTTGTTACACTCAGTGGAGTTGACCTCTCTCTGGTGTCTCTTGTTACTCTCAGTGGAGTTGACCTCTCTTTGGTGTCTCTTGTTACGTCAGGGTGGAGTTGGCCTCTCTCTGCTGTCTCTTGTTACTCTGAGTGGAGTTGGCCTCTCTCTGGTGTCTCTTGTTACTCTGAGTGGAGTTGCCTCTCTCTGGTGTCTCTTGTTACTCTCGGAGGATTTGGCCTCTCTCTGCTGTCTCTTGTTACTCTCGGTGGAGTTGGCCTCTCTCTGGTGTCTCTTGTTACTCTCGGTGGAGTTGGCCTCTCTCTGGTGTCTCTGGTTACTCTGGGTGGAGTTGGCCTCACTCTGGTGTCTCATGTTACTCTGGGTGGAGTTGGTCTCTCTTTGGTGTCTCTGGTTACTCTGAGTGGAGCTGGCCTCTCTCTGGTGTCTCTGGTTACTCTCGGTGGAGTTGCCTCTCTCTGGTGTATTTTGTTACTCTGAGTGGAGTTGCCTCTCTCTGGTGTCTCTTGTTACTCTCGGTGGAGTTGGCCTCTCTCTGGTGTCTCTGTTTACTCTCGGTAGAGTTGCCTCTCTCTGGTGTCTCTTGTTACTCTCGGTGGAGTTGGCCTCTCTCTGGTGTCTCTTGTTACTCTCGGTGGAGTTGGCCTCTCTCCGGTGTCTCTTGTTACTCTCGGTGGAGTTGGCCTGTCTCTGGTGTCTCTTGTTACTCTCGGTGGAGTTGGCCTCTCTCTGGTGTCTCTTGTACTCTGAGTGGAGTTGGCCTCTCTCTGGTGTCTCTTGTTACTCTGAGTGGAGTTGCCTCTCTCTGGTGTCTCTTGTTACTCTGAGTGGAGTTGGCCTCTCTCTGGTGTCTCTTGTTACTCTGAGTGGAGTTGCCTCTCTCTGGTGTCTCTTGTTACTCTGGGAGGAGTTGGCCTCTCTCTGGTGTCTCTTGTTACTCTGAGTGGAGTTGCCTCTCTCTGGTGTCTCTTGTTACTCTCGGTGGAGTTGCCTCTTTCTGGTGTCTCTTGTTACACTCAGTGGAGTTGACCTCTCTCTGGTGTCTCTTGTTACTCTCAGTGGAGTTGACCTCTCTTTGGTGTCTCTTGTTACCTCGGGGTGGAGTTGGCCTCTCTCTGGTGTCTCTGGTTACTCTCAGTGGAGTTGACCTCTCTCTGGTGTCTCTTGTTACTCTGAGTGGAGTTGGTCTCTCTCTGGTGCCTCTGGTTACTCTCGGTGGAGTTGGCCTCTCTCTGGTGTCTCTGGTTACTCTCGGTGGAGCTGGCCTCTCTCTGGTGTCTCTTGTTACTCTCGGTGGAGTTGCCTCTCTCTGGTGTCTCTGGTTACTCTCGGTGGAGTTGCCTCTCTCTGGTGTCTCTTGTTACTCTCGGTGGAGTTGCCTCTCTTCGGTGTCTCTGGTTACTCTCGGTGGAGTTGCCTCTCCCTGGTGTCTCTTGTTACTCTCGGTGGAGTTGCCTCTCTCTGGTGTCTCTTGTTACTCTCGGTGGAGTTGCCTCTCTCTGGTGTCTCTGGTTACTCTCGGTGGAGTTGCCTCTCTCTGGTGTCTCTTGTTACTCTCGGTGGAGTTGCCTCTCTCTGGTGTCTCTTGTTACTCTCGGTGGAGTTGGCCTCTCTCTGGTGTCTCTGGTTACTCTGGGTGGAGTTGGCCTCACTCTGGTGTCTCATGTTACTCTGGGTGGAGTTGGCCTGTCTCTGGTGTCTCTTGTACTCTGAGTGGAGTTGGCCTCTCTCTGGTGTCTCTTGTTACTCTGAGTGGAGTTGCCTCTCTCTGGTGTCTCTTGTTTCTCTGAGTGGAGTTGGCCTCTCTCTGGTGTATCTTGTTACTCTGAGTGGAGTTGGCCTCTCTCTGGTGTCTCTTGTTACTCTGAGTGGAGTTGCCTCTCTCTGGTGTCTCTTGTTACTCTGGGAGGAGTTGGCCTCTCTCTGGTGTCTCTTGTTACTCTGAGTGGAGTTGCCTCTCTCTGGTGTCTCTTGTTACTCTCGGTGGAGTTGCCTCTTTCTGGTGTCTCTTGTTACACTCAGTGGAGTTGACCTCTCTCTGGTGTCTCTTGTTACTCTCAGTGGAGTTGACCTCTCTTTGGTGTCTCTTGTTACCTCGGGGTGGAGTTGGCCTCTCTCTGCTGTCTTTTGTTACTCTGAGTGGAGTTGGCCTCTCTCTGGTGTCACTTGTTACTCTGAGTGGAGTTGACCTCTCTTTGGTGTCTCTTGTTACTCTCAGTGGAGTTGACCTCTCTTTGGTGTCTCTTGTTACCTCGGGGTGGAGTTGGCCTCTCTCTGGTGTCTCTGGTTACTCTCAGTGGAGTTGACATCTCTCTGGTGTCTATTGTTACTCTGAGTGGAGTTGGCCTCTCTCTGGTGTCTCTGGTTACTCTCGGTGGAGTTGGCCTCTCTCTGGTGTCTCTGGTTACTCTCGGTGGAGCTGGCCTCTCTTTGGTGTCTCTTGTTACTCTCGGTGGAGTTGCCTCTCTCTGGTGTCTCTGGTTACTCTCGGTGGAGTTGCCTCTCTCTGGTGTCTCTTGTTACTCTCGGTGGAGTTGCCTCTCTTCGGTGTCTCTGGTTACTCTCGGTGGAGTTGCCTCTCCCTGGTGTCTCTTGTTACTCTCGGTGGAGTTGCCTCTCTCAGGTGTCTCTTGTTACTCTCGGTGGAGTTGCCTCTCTCTGGTGTCTCTGGTTACTCTCGGTGGAGTTGCCTCTCTCTGGTGTCTCTTGTTACTCTCGGTGGAGTTGCCTCTCTCTGGTGTCTCTTGTTACTCTCGGTGGAGTTGGCCTCTCTCTGGTTTCTCTTGTTACTCTCGGTGGAGTTGGCCTCTCTCTGGTGTCTCTTGTTACTCTCGATGGAGTTGGCCTCTCTCTGGTTTCTCTTGTTACTCTCGGTGGAGTTGGCCTCTCTCTGGTGTCTCTTGTACTCTGAGTGGAGTTGGCCTCTCTCTGGTGTCTCTTGTTACTTTGAGTGGAGTTGCCTCTCTCTGGTGTCTCTTGTTACTCTGAGTGGAGTTGGCCTCTCTCTGGTGTCTCTTGTTACTCTGAGTGGAGTTGGACTCTCTCTGGTGTTTCTTGTTACTCTGAGTGGAGTTGCCTCTTTCTGGTGTCTCTTGTTACTCTCGGTGGAGTTGCCTCTTTCTGGTGTCTCTTGTTACACTCAGTGGAGTTGACCTCTCTCTGGTGTCTCTTGTTACTCTCAGTGGAGTTGACCTCTCTTTGGTGTCTCTTGTTACCTCGGGGTGGAGTTGGCCTCTCTCTGCTGTCTCTTGTTACTCTGAGTGGAGTTGGCCTCTCTCTGGTGTCTCTTGTTACTCTGAGTGGAGTTGCCTCTCTCTGGTGTCTCTTGTTACTCTCGGAGGATTTGGCCTCTCTCTGGTGTCTCTTGTTACTCTGGGTGGAGGTGGCCTCTCTCTGGTGTCTCTTGTTACTCTCGGTGGAGTTGCCTCTCTCTGGTGTCTCTTGTTACTCTCGGTGGAGTTGCCTCTCTCTGGTGTCTCTTATTACTCTCTGTGGAGTTGCCTCTCTCTGGTGTCTCTTGTTACTCTCGGTGGATTTGGCCTCTCTCTGGTGTCTCTTGTTACTCTGGGTGGAGTTGGCCTCTCTCTGGTGTCTCTAGTTACTCTGGGTGGAATTGGCCTCTCTCTGCTGTCTCTTGTTACTCTCGGTGGAGTTGGCCTCTCCCTGGTGTCTCTGGTTACTCTGGGTGGAGTTGGCCTCACTCTGGTGTCTCATGTTATTCTGGGTGGAGTTGGTCTCTCTTTGGTGTCTCTGGTTACTCTGAGTGGAGCTGGCCTCTCTCTGGTGTCTCTGGTTACTCTCGGTGGAGTTGCCTCTCTCTGGTGTCTCTGGTTCCTCTCGGTGGAGTTGCCTCTCTCTGGTGTATTTTGTTACTCTGAGTGGAGTTGCCTCTCTCTGGTGTCTCTTGTTACTCTCGGTGGAGTTGGCCTCTCTCTGGTGTCTCTGTTTACTCTCGGTGGAGTTGCCTCTCTCTGGTGTCTCTTGTTACTCTCGGTGGAGTTGGCCTCTCTCTGGTGTCTCTTGTTACTCTCGGTGGAGTTGGCCTCTCTCTGGTGTCTCTTGTTACTCTCGGTGGAGTTGGCCTCTCTCTGGTTTCTCTTGTTACTCTCGGTGGAGTTGGCCTCTCTCTGGTGTCTCTGTTTACTCTCGGTGGAGTTGCCTCTCTCTGGTGTCTCTTGTTACTCTCGGTGGAGTTGGCCTCTCTCTGGTGTCTCTTGTACTCTGAGTGGAGTTGGCCTCTCTCTGGTGTCTCTTGTTACTCTGAGTGGAGTTGCCTCTCTCTGGTGTCTCTTGTTACTCTGAGTGGAGTTGGCCTCTCTCTGCTGTCTCTGGTTACTCTGGGTGGAGTTGGTCTCTCTTTGGTGTCTCTGGTTACTCTGAGTGGAGCTGGCCTCTCTCTGGTGTCTTTGGTTACTCTCGGTGGAGTTGCCTCTCTCTGGTGTCTCTGGTTACTCTCGGTGGAGTTGCCTCTCTCTGGTGTATTTTGTTACTCTGAGTGGAGTTGCCTCTCTCTGGTGTCTCTTGTTACTCTCGGTGGAGTTGGCCTCTCTCTGGTGTCTCTTGTACTCTGAGTGGAGTTGGCCTCTCTCTGGTGTCTCTTGTTACGCTGAGTGGAGTTGCCTCTCTCTGGTGTCTCTTGTTACTCTGAGTGGAGTTGGCCTCTCTCTGGTGTCTCTGGTTCCTCTGGGTGGAGTTGGTCTCTCTTTGGTGTCTCTGGTTACTCTCGGTGGAGTTGGCCTCTCTCTGGTGTCTCTTGTTACTCTCGGTGGAGTTGGCCTCTCTCTGGTGTCTCTTGTTACTCTCGGTGGAGTTGGCCTCTCTCTGGTTTCTCTTGTTACTCTCGGTGGAGTTGGCCTCTCTCTGGTGTCTCTTGTACTCTGAGTGGAGTTGGCCTCTCTCTGGTGTCTCTTTTTACTCTGAGTGGAGTTGCCTCTCTCTGGTGTCTCTTGTTACTCTGAGTGGAGTTGGCCTCTCTCTGGTGTCTCTTGTTACTCTGAGTGGAGTTGGCCTCTCTCTGGTGTCTCTTGTTACTCTGAGTGGAGTTGCCTCTCTCTGGTGTCTCTTGTTACTCTGGGTGGAGTTGGCCTCTCTCTGGTGTCTCTTGTTACTCTGAGTGGAGTTGCCTCTCTCTGGTGTCTCTTGTTACTCTCGGTGGAGTTGCCTCTTTCTGGTGTCTCTTGTTACACTCAGTGGAGTTGACCTCTCTCTGGTGTCTCTTGTTACTCTCAGTGGAGTTGACCTCTCTTTGGTGTCTCTTGTTACGTCGGGGTGGAGTTGGCCTCTCTCTGCTGTCTCTTGTTACTCTGAGTGGAGTTGGCCTCTCTCTGGTGTCTCTTGTTACTCTGAGTGGAGTTGCCTCTCTCTGGTGTCTCTTGTTACTCTCGGAGGATTTGGCCTCTCTCTGCTGTCTCTTGTTACTCTCGGTGGAGTTGGCCTCTCTCTGGTGTCTCTTGTTACTCTCGGTGGAGTTGGCCTCTCTCTGGTGTCTCTGGTTACTCTGGGTGGAGTTGGCCTCACTCTGGTGTCTCATGTTACTCTGGGTGGAGTTGGTCTCTCTTTGGTGTCTCTGGTTACTCTGAGTGGAGCTGGCCTCTCTCTGGTGTCTCTGGTTACTCTCGGTGGAGTTGCCTCTCTCTGGTGTATTTTGTTACTCTGAGTGGAGTTGCCTCTCTCTGGTGTCTCTTGTTACTCTCGGTGGAGTTGGCCTCTCTCTGGTGTCTCTGTTTACTCTCGGTAGAGTTGCCTCTCTCTGGTGTCTCTTGTTACTCTCGGTGGAGTTGGCCTCTCTCTGGTGTCTCTTGTTACTCTCGGTGGAGTTGGCCTCTCTCCGGTGTCTCTTGTTACTCTCGGTGGAGTTGGCCTGTCTCTGGTGCCTCTTGTTACTCTCGGTGGAGTTGGCCTCTCTCTGGTGTCTCTTGTACTCTGAGTGGAGTTGGCCTCTCTCTGGTGTCTCTTGTTACTCTGAGTGGAGTTGCCTCTCTCTGGTGTCTCTTGTTACTCTGAGTGGAGTTGGCCTCTCTCTGGTGTCTCTTGTTACTCTGAGTGGAGTTGCCTCTCTCTGGTGTCTCTTGTTACTCTGGGAGGAGTTGGCCTCTCTCTGGTGTCTCTTGTTACTCTGAGTGGAGTTGCCTCTCTCTGGTGTCTCTTGTTACTCTCGGTGGAGTTGCCTCTTTCTGGTGTCTCTTGTTACACTCAGTGGAGTTGACCTCTCTCTGGTGTCTCTTGTTACTCTCAGTGGAGTTGACCTCTCTTTGGTGTCTCTTGTTACCTCGGGGTGGAGTTGGCCTCTCTCTGCTGTCTCTTGTTACTCTGAATGGAGTTGGCCTCTCTCTGGTGTCACTTGTTACTCTGAGTGGAGTTGACCTCTCTTTGGTGTCTCTTGTTACTCTCAGTGGAGTTGACCTCTCTTTGGTGTCTCTTGTTACCTCGGGGTGGAGTTGGCCTCTCTCTGGTGTCTCTGGTTACTCTCAGTGGAGTTGACCTCTCTCTGGTGTCTATTGTTACTCTGAGTGGAGTTGGTCTCTCTCTGGTGTCTCTGGTTACTCTCGGTGGAGTTGGCCTCTCTCTGGTGTCTCTGGTTACTCTCGGTGGAGCTGGCCTCTCTCTGGTGTCTCTTGTTACTCTCGGTGGAGTTGCCTCTCTCTGGTGTCTCTGGTTACTCTCGGTGGAGTTGCCTCTCTCTGGTGTCTCTTGTTACTCTCGGTGGAGTTGCCTCTCTTCGGTGTCTCTGGTTACTCTCGGTGGAGTTGCCTCTCCCTGGTGTCTCTTGTTACTCTCGGTGGAGTTGCCTCTCTCTGGTGTCTCTTGTTACTCTCGGTGGAGTTGCCTCTCTCTGGTGTCTCTGGTTACTCTCGGTGGAGTTGCCTCTCTCTGGTGTCTCTTGTTACTCTCGGTGGAGTTGCCTCTCTCTGGTGTCTCTTGTTACTCTCGGTGGAGTTGGCCTCTCTCTGGTGTCTCTGGTTACTCTGGGTGGAGTTGGCCTCACTCTGGTGTCTCATGTTACTCTGGGTGGAGTTGGTCTCTCTTTGGTGTCTCTGGTTACTCTGAGTGGAGCTGGCCTCTCTCTGGTGTCTCTGGTTACTCTCGGTGGAGTTGCCTCTCTCTGGTGTATTTTGTTACTCTGAGTGGAGTTGCCTCTCTCTGGTGTCTCTTGTTACTCTCGGTGGAGTTGGCCTCTCTCTGGTGTCTCTGTTTACTCTCGGTAGAGTTGCCTCTCTCTGGTGTCTCTTGTTACTCTCGGTGGAGTTGGCCTCTCTCTGGTGTCTCTTGTTACTCTGAGTGGAGTTGGCCTCTCTCTGGTGTTTCTTGTTACTCTGAGTGGAGTTGCCTCTTTCTGGTGTCTCTTGTTACTCTCGGTGGAGTTGCCTCTTTCTGGTGTCTCTTGTTACACTCAGTGGAGTTGAACTCTCTCTGGTGTCTCTTGTTACTCTCAGTGGAGTTGACCTCTCTTTGGTGTCTCTTGTTACCTCGGGGTGGAGTTGGCCTCTCTCTGCTGTCTCTTGTTACTCTGAGTGGAGTTGGCCTCTCTCTGGTGTCTCTTGTTACTCTGAGTGGAGTTGCCTCTCTCTGGTGTCTCTTGTTACTCTCGGAGGATTTGGCCTCTCTCTGGTGTCTCTTGTTACTCTGGGTGGAGGTGGCCTCTCTCTGGTGTCTCATGTTACTCTGGGTGGAGTTGGCCTCTCTCTGCTGTCTCTTGTTACTCTCGGTGGAGTTGGCCTCTCTCTGGTGTCTCTTGTTACTCTCGGTGGAGTTGGCCTCTCTCTGGTGTCTCTGGTTACTCTGGGTGGAGTTGGCCTCACTCTGGTGTCTCATGTTACTCTGGGTGGAGTTGGTCTCTCTTTGGTGTCTCTGGTTACTCTGAGTGGAGCTGGCCTCTCTCTGGTGTCTCTGGTTACTCTCGGTGGAGTTGCCTCTCTCTGGTGTCTCTGGTTACTCTCGGTGGAGTTGCCTCTCTCTGGTGTATTTTGTTACTCTGAGTGGAGTTGCCTCTCTCTGGTGTCTCTTGTTACTCTCGGTGGAGTTGGCCTCTCTCTGGTGTCTCTGTTTACTCTCGGTGGAGTTGCCTCTCTCTGGTGTCTCTTGTTACTCTCGGTGGAGTTGGCCTCTCTCTGGTGTCTCTTGTTACTCTCGGTGGAGTTGGCCTCTCTCCGGTGTCTCTTGTTACTCTCGGTGGAGTTGGCCTCTCTCTGGTTTCTCTTGTTACTCTCGGTGGAGTTGGCCTCTCTCTGGTGTCTCTTGTACTCTGAGTTGAGTTGGCCTCTCTCTGGTGTCTCTTGTTACTCTGAGTGGAGTTGCCTCTCTCTGGTGTCTCTTGTTACTCTGAGTGGAGTTGGCCTCTCTCTGGTGTATCTTGTTACTCTGAGTGGAGTTGGCCTCTCTCTGGTGTCTCTTGTTACTCTGAGTGGAGTTGCCTCTCTCTGGTGTCTCTTGTTACTCTGGGAGGAGTTGGCCTCTCTCTGGTGTCTCTTGTTACTCTGAGTGGAGTTGCCTCTCTCTGGTTTCTCTTGTTACTCTCGGTGGAGTTGGCCTCTCTCTGGTGTCTCTTGTACTCTGAGTGGAGTTGGCCTCTCTCTGGTGTCTCTTGTTACTCTGAGTGGAGTTGCCACTCTCTGGTGTCTCTTGTTACTCTGAGTGGAGTTGGCCTCTCTCTGGTGTATCTTGTTACTCTGAGTGGAGTTGGCCTCTCTCTGGTGTCTCTTGTTATTCTGAGTGGAGTTGCCTCTCTCTGGTGTCTCTTGTTACTCTGGGAGGAGTTGGCCTCTCTCTGGTGTCTCTTGTTACTCTGAGTGGAGTTGCCTCTCTCTGGTGTCTCTTGTTACTCTCGGTGGAGTTGCCTCTTTCTGGTGTCTCTTGTTACACTCAGTGGAGTTGACCTCTCTCTGGTGTCTCTTGTTACCTCGGGGTGGAGTTGGCCTCTCTCTGCTGTCTCTTGTTACTCTGAGTGGAGTTGGCCTCTCTCTGGTGTCTCTTGTTACTCTGAGTGGAGTTGACCTCTCTTTGGTGTCTCTTGTTACTCTCAGTGGAGTTGACCTCTCTTTGGTGTCTCTTGTTACCTCGGGGCGGAGTTGGCCTCTCTCTGGTGTCTCTGGTTACTCTCAGTGGAGTTGACCTCTCTCTGGTGTCTCTTGTTACTCTGAGTGGAGTTGGCCTCTCTCTGGTGTCTCTGGTTACTCTTGGTGGAGTTGGCCTCTCTCTGGTGTCTCTGGTTACTCTCGGTGGAGTTGGCCTCTCTCTGGTGTCTCTTGTTTCTCTCGGTGGAGTTGCCTCTCTCTGGTGTCTCTGGTTACTCTCGGTGGAGTTGCCTCTCTCTGGTGTCTCTTGTTACTCTCGGTGGAGTTGCCTATCTTCGGTGTCTCTGGTTACTCTCAGTGGAGTTGCCTCTCCCTGGTGTCTCTTGTTACTCTCGGTGGAGTTGGCCTCTCTCTGGTGTCTCTTGTTACTCTCGGTGTAGTTGGCCTCTCTCTGGTGTCTCTGGTTACTCTCGGTGGAGTTGACCTCTCTTTGGTGTCTCTTGTTACCTCGGGGTGGATTTGGCCTCTCTCTGGTGTCTCTGGTTACTCTCAGTGGAGTTGACCTCTCTCTGGTGTCTCTTGTTACTCTGAGTGGAGTTGGCCTCTCTCTGGTGTCTCTGGTTACTCTTGGTGGAGTTGGCCTCTCTCTGGTGTCTCTGGTTACTCTCGGTGGAGTTGGCCTCTCTCTGGTGTCTCTGGTTACTCTCGGTGGAGTTGCCTCTCTCTGGTGTCTCTTGTTACTCTCGGTGGAGTTGCCTCTCTTCGGTGTCTCTGGTTACTCTCGGTGGAGTTGCCTCTCCCTGGTGTCTCTTGTTACTCTCGGTGGAGTTGGCCTCTCTCTGGTGTCTCTTGTTACGTCGGGGTCGAGTTGGCCTCTCTCTGGTGTCTCTTGTTACTCTCGGCTGAGTTGCATCGCTCTGGTGTCTGTTGTTACTCTGGGTGGAGTTGACCTCTCTCTGGTGTCTCTTCTTACTCTGGTTGGAGTTGACCTCTCTCTGGTGACTCTTGTTACTCTGGGTGGAGTTGAGCTCTCTTTGTTGTCTCTTGTTACTCTCGGTTGAGTTGACCTCTCTCTGGTGTCTCTTGTTACTCTCGGTGGATTTGGCCTCTCTCTGGTGTCTCTTGTTACTCGGGGTGGAGTTGGCCTCTCTCTGGTGTCTTTTGTTACTCTTGGTTGAGCTGGCCTCTCTCTGGTGTCTCTTGTTACTCTCGTTGGATTTGGCCTCTCTCTGGTGTCTCATGTTTCTCTCGGTGGAGTTGGCCTCTCTCTGATATCTCTTGTTACTCGGGGTAGAATTGGCCTCTCTTTGGTGTCTCTTGTTACTCTGGGTGGAGTTGGCCTCTCTCTGGTGTCTCATGTTACTCTACGTGGAGTTGGCCTCTCTCTGATGTCTCTTGTTAGTCGGGGTAGAGTTGGCCTCTCTTTGGTGTCTCTTATTACTCTCAGTGGACTTGACCTCTCTTTGGTGTCTCTTGTTACCTCGGGGTGGAGTTGGCCTCGCTCTGGAATCTTTTGTTAGTCTTGGTTGAATTGGCCTCTCTCTGGTGTCTCTTGTTACTCTCGGTGGAATTGTCCTCTCTCTGGTATCTCTTGTTACTCGGGGTAGAGTTGGACTCTCTCTTGTGTCTCTTATTACTCTCAGTGAACTTGACCTCTGTCTGGTGTCTCTTTTTACTCGGGGTGGAGTTGGCCTCTCTCTGGTGTCTTTTGTTACTCTTGGTTGAGTTGGCCTCTCTCTGGTGTCTCTTGTTACTCTCGTTGGATTTGGCCTCTCTCTGGTGTCTCATGTTACTCGGGGTCGAGTTGGCCTCTCTTTGGTGTCTCTTGTTACTCTGGGTGGAGTTGGCATCTCTCTGGTGTCTCATGTTACTCTCGGTGGAGTTGGCCTCTCTCTGATGTCTCTTGTTACTCGGGGTAGAGTTGGCCTCTCTTTGGTGTCTCTTATTACTCTCAGTGGACTTGACCTCGCTTTGGTGTCTCTTGTTACGTCGGGGTGGAGTTGGCCTCTCTCTGGTGTCTCTTGTTACTCTCGGCTGAGTTGCATCGCTCTGGTGTCTGTTGTTACTCTGGGTGGAGTTGACCTCTCTCTGGTGTCTCTTGTTACTCTGGGTGGAGTTGACCTCTCTCTGGTGACTCTTGTTACTCTGGGTGGAGTTGAGCTCTCTTTGGTGTCTCTTGTTACTCTCGGTTGAGTTGACCTCTCTCTGATGTCTCTTGTTACTCTCGGTGGATTTGGCCTCTCTCTGGTGTCTCATGTTACTCTCGGTGGAGTTGGCTTCTCTCTGATATCTCTTGTTACTCGGTGTAGAGTTGGCCTCTCTTTGGTGTCTCTTGTTACTCTGGGTGGAGTTGGCCTCTCTCTGGTGTCTCATGTTACTCTCGGTGGAATTGGCGTCTCTCTGATGTCTCTTGTTACTCGGGGTAGAGTTGGCCTCTCTTTGGTGTCTCTTATTACTCTCAGTGGACTTGACCTCTCTTTGGTGTCTCTTGTTACCTCGGGGTGGAGTTGGACTCGCTCTGGGGTCTTTTGTTACTCTTGGTTGAGTTGGCCTCTCTCTGGTGTCTCTTGTTACTCTCGGTGGATTTGGCCTCTCTCTGGTGTCTCTTGTTACTTGGGGTGGAGTTGGCCTCTCTCTGGTGTCTCTTGTTACTCTCGGTGAAGTTGGCCTCTCTCTGGTGTCTATTGTTACTCTGGGTGGAGTTGACTTCTCACTGATGTCTCTTGTTACTCTCGGTGGAGTTGGCCCATCTCTGGTGTCTCATGTTACTCGCGGTGGAGTTGGCCTCTCTCTGGTGTCTCTTGTCACTCTCAGTGGATTTAGGCTCTCTTTGATGTCTCTTGTTACTCTGGGTGGAGTTGGCTTCTCTCTGGTGTCTCTTGTTACCCGGGGTAGAGTTGCCCTCTCTCTGATGTCTGTTGATACTCTCGGTGGAGTTTGCCTCTCTCTGGCGCTTCATGTTGCTCTCGCTAGAGTTGGCCTCTCCTGGGGCCTCTTGTTGCCCTTGGCACTGTTGTGTTGGGTGTTCTGGTTTACAAACAAGCCAACAATGCTGGAAGTGGTGTAACGCTATTTTATTAACTGTTCAACTATGCTAACATACTGTAAACGTGGGTATAAGCAATACCAGCTTAACTGTGGACCCTTTCCTGTCACTAGCTATGGTGAGGCACTCAGCACATGGTGAATGTCTGTGATGCATGCTGTGAGCTCTGTGCTCTGAGCTGGCTGCTGCTAGAATGAGCGGGAACTCTCCTGTCCCCTGTCTTTATAGTGCTTGTGCTCTCACTGGTGATTGGCTGCGGTGTTATGTATGCTGGTTGGTCCTACTGCATGTCCATCAGTTTGTGTATGTGATTGCACCATAATGTACTGATGTATATTATGACATCCCCCTTTTTTACAAAGAACATGTGCCTCTGTGAGAATAAATAACGTGTAATGAGTGTCTCTGACCATGTGTGTGCAGTATTTACATAACTATGTACATGAGGCTAGTCTATATATATGGGAAGGTGCCTGGTGCAGAGAAAAGAAAAACAAGATGTTACACCAACAACAAAACTAATAACGAATGCTATAAACAAACTAGTGAAATGCTGAAACAGGATGAATGAACAAAGCATTGAGTCCAACATTGTAAGGCTCATAAATCAAGTCTCTGAGGTGGGCGACGAATTTGGGTTGACCACCTCAAGGGTGGGTCAGGAGCCACCGGCTGAGGATCAGGCCGGGCCACGGCCAAGTGAGGAGGATGCAGAGTATCCTGAAGCTCTACAAAGTCCAGGTCGGGGACATCAGGAGGGCGTGGCACCGGTGGAGGATCGCGTAGTGAGCTTGGAACCAGACGAAGGGCACGCCGATTGCGGCAGCGAATGGAGCCATCAGGCAGACGAACCATGAATGAGCGGGGAGCCCCCAGCCGAAGAACCACAGCAGTCGCAGACCAGCTACCCTCCGGACGATGGATTCGGACGTTGTCACCTGGCGCCAGAGCAGGAAGATCAGTCGCTCGAGCGTCATGCGCCGCCTTGTGCTGCGCGCGAGACTGTTGCATCCGCTGAAGGACCGGAGCATGGTCAAGGTCTGGGACGTGAATGGATGATACAGTGGTCCTGAGGGTGCGACCCATCAGCAGCTGGGCTGGTGATAGGCCCGTGGACGGTGGAGCCGAGCGATAGGCCAGCAAGGCGAGGCAGAAGTCGGATCCTGCATCAGCAGCCTTGCAGAGGAGCCTCTTTACGATGCGGACGTCCTTTTCTGCTTTGCCATTTGACTGGGGGTGCAGGGGACTGGACGTCACATGTACAAAGTTGTACCTGCTGGTGAAGTTAGACCATTCCTGGCTCGCGAAACAGGGGCCATTGTCCGACATCACAGTGAGTGGGATACCGTGATGAGCAAAGGTCTCTTTGCAGGCACGGATACCAGCCGATGACGTGATGTTGTGCAGGCGTACAACCTCGGGATAGCTGGATAAATAATCAACTATGAGAACATAGTCCCGGCCTAGCGCATGGAACAGGTCCACGCCTACCTTAGACCAAGGGGACGTGACCAACTCATGGGGCTGAAGGGTCTCCCGTGGTTGGGCCGGCTGGAACCGCTGACAGGTGGGGCAATTGAGCACAGTGTTGGCAATGTCCTCATTTATGCCAGGCCAGTAGACAGCCTCTCAGGCCCTCCGTCGGCACTTCTCTACGCCGAGATGGCCCTCGTGCAGCTGCTCTAAAACCAGGTGATGCATGCTGTGTGGGATCACGATGCGGTCCAGCTTCAGGAGGACGCCATCAACGACTGGCAGATCGTCTCGAATATTATAGAACTTTGGGAATTGTCCCTTGAGCCATCTGTCAGTCATGTGGCGCATCACGCGTTGTAGCAGGGGGTTAGCCGCAGTCTCACGGCGAATGTGGGTTAGGCGTTCATCCGTGGCCGGCAGATTGGCGGCCGTGAAGGCCACATGAGCATCGACTTGGGTCAGACGGAGTGGTGACTGCCCTGTACAGAGTGTCGGCTATAATCAGGTCCTTACCCGGAGCTTGAGCAGAATGCGTTGTAGGCGAGGGGTCATGTCATTGAAGTCTTTTTGGATGATGCCGACCACCGGGCGATGGTCGGTCTCCACAGTGAACTGGGGAAGGCCATACATGTGGTTGTCGTGTTGGGTGTTCCGATACACAAACGAACCACAGTTGTAGATGGTACAACTCTGTTTTATTATTCTGTACAATAATAACTATTAACCTCTGGCTGTGGTTTGTACTTCACCAGCTAACCTGTGGACCCAGCCCTAGCACTATCTTCGTGAGGCATTCAGCACATGGTGTATGTCTGAGTGGCGTGCTGTGAGCTCTGTGCTCTGAGCTATCTCCTGTTAGAATGAGCGGGAACTGTGGTGTTCCCTGTTGTTTAGTGCGTGTGCTCTCACTGGTGATTGGCTGTGATGTTGTGTGTGTGTTGGTTGGTCCAACTACCTGTCCATCAGTGTGTGTGTGATTGCACCATGATATGTTAATATGGATATCATGACAGTAGTCATGGAACCTGTCGACACCGGTCAACAGGCCTAGGCACTCCTTCTCGATTTGCGCATCGCGCTGCTATGTGGGGGTCATGGCCCATGACGCATAAGCAACAGGGGCCCATGACGAGGCGTCATCTCGTTGCAGGAGCACCGCCCCTATGCCAGATTGGCTAGCGTCTGGTGATATTTTCGTCTCCCTTGCAGGATCGAAAAACGGCAATACCGGGGCGGTGGTCAGCTTGACCTTGAACTCCTCCCATTCACACTGGTGGGCGGGAAGCCACTGGAGGTCTGCCGTCTTCCTAACTAGGTTGCGGAGAGCCGTGGTGTGGGAAGCGAGGTTAGGGATGAACTTTCCTAGGAAATTGGCCATTCCTAAGAATCGGAGCACCGCCTTCTTATCCACCACCTTCTGCATGGCCGTGATGGCTGCCACCTTGTCCGCATCCGGCCGCACACCCAACCGGGAGATGTGGTCTCCTAAAAACTTGAGTTCGGTCTGGCCGAAAGAACATTTGGCTCTGTTGAGGTGCAGGCCTTGGTCCCCTTATTCGCTTAAAAACGCGTTGGAGGCGACTGATATGCTCCTGTGGGGTGGTGGACCAGATGATGATGTCGTTCACATAGATGCGCACACCCTCAATGCCCTCCATCATCTGCTCCATGATGCGGTGGAACACCTCAGATGCTGATATGATTCCAAATGGCATTGCATTGTAGGAGTACCTGCCAAATGGGACATTGAAAGTACACAGCCATCTCGCGCGTGATCTCCACACGCTTGGGGATAGGCTAACGCTCCCGCATGATGTTACGATTTAAATCCTTCGGGTCGATACAGATCCGGGGCTCGCCGGGAGGCTTCTTGACGCACACCATGGAACTAACCCAGTCGGTTGGTTCCGTCACTCTGGAAAGCACTCCTTGGTCCTGGAGGTCCTGCAGCTGCTGCTTGAGGCGGTCCTTGAGAGGTGCTGCGAGGTGTATGAACCACATGTTTGGGCAGGATTTTGCATGTGTAGGCAAGTGAGCCCATGCCTTCGAAGACATCTCGGTGTTGAGTGATGATGGCACTTAGTTGCGCCCTGAAGTCCGCATCTTGGAAGTTAGACGTGTCCTCTGGAGAGAGGGAATATACACGTTGCACGAGGTTGAGGAGCTTGCACGCCTGTGCGCCTAGCAGGGAGTCCTTTGAGAAGCCCACAATTTCAAAGGGTAGGGTGACTTTTTGCGAGTTGTGTGTCACCTCGAGTTGGCATGACTCAGTGGCAGGGATGACGTTACCATTATAGTCGACCAGTTGGCAATTGGATGGAAGAATTGTTGGTTTGACCCCCAGGGTTTGAAATGCTGACCATGTGAGGAGATTGGCGGAAGCACCAGTGTCCAGACGGAATCTGATCTGGGATCGGTTGACCGTCAGGGTGGCACACAACTTGTTGTCCGGATTAATGCTGTGCACCAACAACGGCTGGTGCTTTTGATTCGGGGACAGCCTGTTCTTGGTTATGACAACAACTCGAAAAGGCTCCCTGTCCTCGGTGTCACTGGTCTGCATGAAGTCAGGCTCGGACTCAGTGAAGGTGGGTTGGATTGCCCGAACATTCCTGCCAGGCTGCTTAAATCGTTGCGAGTTGGCAGGTTGGGCTGCTCGACAGCAGGCAGCATAGTGGCCAAGCCTGCCACAGCGTAGGCACTGTCGCGATTTTGCAGGGCATTGCTGCTTTAAGTGGGAGGAGCCACAGTTGCCGCACGTCGTGATGTCAATGCGTTCGTTGCACCACTGCGCATGTGTGGTACGGTCTTGCGTGGTGGGGGCCTGCGCATCGCGTTCCTCCACATCACCGTCCCCTCATTTGGCGCGTACAAGCGTGGGAGGCCTCGGAAAGTGCACAAAATGGCCGCCCTCCTCCAGACTGCAGCCCGGGAGGTGTTCGATCGTTTGGACCCGTTCCACCTCATGGGGCCCTTGCCGCACCGTTTCAGTTGCCTGTATGTAGGAGTACTGGCTGGTGGAATTCTCATGCAGGACACAGGTCTCGATGGCAGCCGCTAGGGTTAGTTGCTTAACTTTAAGGAGCTGCTGACGCAGGGTGTCCGACATGACCCCAAAAACAATTTGGTCATGTATCATGGAGTCGGAGGTGGGCCCGTAGCCGCAGGATTGCGTGAGGATGCGGAGGTGTGTTAAATAGAATTGGAAAGGCTCGTCCTTACCCGGCAAGCGCTGCTGGAACAGGTACCTTTCGAAGCTTTCGTTGACTTCAACACTGAAGTGTGTGTCGAATTTGAGGAGCACCATCTTGTGCTTGGTCTTGTCCTCGTCGTCCGTGAATGCCAGGGAGTTAAAGATGTGGATGGCATGTTGCCCAGCCGTGGAGAGAAGAAGGGCTATTTTCCTGGTGTCCGATGTATTCTCCCTGTCCGTGGCCTCGAGGAAGAGCTGGAAGCGCTGTTTAAAAAGCTTCCAATTCACCCCGAGATTGCCAGCGATGCGGAGGGGCGGCAGTGGGTTGATGTTCTCCATGCTGTAGGATGCCGGAATGCTGAGAAGTTGCAGGTAGGTCTCACAAGTTCTAGATTGTGGCCACTCCTTGTACCATGTCGTGTTGGGTGTTCTGGTTCACAAACAAGCCAACAATGCTGGAAGTAGTGTAACGCCATTTTATTAACTGTTCAACTATGCTAACATACTGGAAACGTGGGTATAAGCAATACCAGCTTAACTGTGGACCCTTTCCTATCACTAGCTATGGTGAGGCACTCAGCACATGGTGAATGTCTGTGATGCAGGCTCTGAGCTCTGTGCTCTGAACTGGCTGCTGCTAGAATGAGCGGGAACTCTCCTGTCCCTTGTATTTATAGTGCGTGTACTCTCACTGGTGATTGGCTGCGGTGTTATGTATGCTGGTTGGTCCTACTGCATGTCCATCAGTGTGTGTATGTGATTGCACCATAATGTACTGATGTACATTATGACAGGCACTTTATTGGGAGTGTACCTGACCACTCCTTTGTCTGGTGTAACCATTTCCTTATCACAAACATGTCTGACTTTTCTAATTTTCTGTCTATAGCCGTTGATATTTTTCTTGTATTTACCACTTTAAATGTTTTACTGCTTTGAGACAGCAACCTTTTTATTTATTTTGGGCTGTAAGCAGTTTGTTGGTTCTTGCTCTGTGATTTCCCACGCCTTTTGGGATTTTGATGGGCTGTGGGCTTCTTTTTTGGTAAGTTTCTTAAACTTTATCTTTCTTTTTTGTTTAAAACAAACTCACGCACCAATTGCTGCCTTTAAACTATGGTTTTCTTAGCTTTGTATTTCGAGATCTGTCATTTTCATTTTTATTTGTTTTTTTTAATAAATGTAGTGTACCCAATTCATTTTTTTCCAATTAAGGGGCAATTTAGCGTGGCCAATCCACCTACCACATCTTTGGATTGTGCGGGCGAAACCCACGCAGACACGGGGAGAATGTGCAAACTCCACACGGACAGTGACCCAGGGCCGGGATCGAACCTGGGACCTCAGCGCCGTGAGGCAACAGGGCTAACCCACTGCGCCACCGTGCTGCCGCCTGTCGTTTTCATGTTTTTGATGTTCCCCCACTTTTCTGAAATCATGGCTGCTTTCTTTTAAACTTGGTAAAACTTTTTAAAACTGCATCACCTCATCTCTGGGCAATTCTGTCCTTTATTTTAATGTCCTGTGAGGGAGTTTCAAAGGGCATCTTTCTTTTTAAACTAAAAGTTCAGCACTTCTTTATGTTTGCTCTGATTGCTATTTGTAAAAAGTATTCAGAGCAGCAGCAATTATTATTTTCTTCCACTTTTGCAGACTTCTCTTATTGTGTCTTGCTGTGTACCGCAGGGTTCTGTATTTAACTGGGCCAGTATTTTCGCATTTATTTTATTGCAACTATCGATCAGCTGTTCTTTTTATGTTGAGCCTTGGGACTGCCAACTATTCTAAAAAGTAAGTACATCTTCCTTTGGTATTTTTTCTCATCCATCTTGTCGTCTCTCACTCAGGAGTCTTGCAATTTTTCTTCTAAGTTGCACGACTCCCCAGACCGGCTTCAGCTTTTCATAACTTGTGATGTGTTCTGGCTTCATGTATTTAGCTGCCAGAGGTTCTCTCTGAACTGTTCTCTCTGTTGAGTCTCTTACCATGTGACGCTGTACATCATACCATGTGTGGTGCTAATCTCCAAACTCACGTTAACCCTTATTCTGCCGAGCATCTTTAAATTACAATGGCATGCACATAATATCACAATGTTGACAAAGTACAAGGTTGGATTAAATGGTTAAGTCTCTGCAGTGAGGTTTGAACTCACAAGCTTCAGGGATAGAGGTGGGAGCGCAGCTAACTGAGGCATGGTTAAAATTGGGGTTGGAGAGTGGGTGATGTCAGAAAAGCCAGAAGAATGCATTTCCCTCAGGCCCTGTCATGGCTTTCAACAATAGAGTCGGTAACTGTTGCTTTTCTTCTCAAAATGCACACATCACATTTTTGTATTAAATTACACCTGTCATCTATCTACCCAATGTACTAGCCTATTTATTCTCCAGAGTTATTGGCCGGGATTCCCGATCCCGCGCTGTGTCGGAGAATCAGGGATTTGCGGTCAGGGGCCATTGAGAGCGGCCTCCCCCTCCCACCCCAGCGATTCTCCGCGCCTCGACAGGCCGAGTGCCCACCACGTTCCGCCGAGCCCTGCCGGCGTGGGTTACAAATGGTCGTACCCAGCAGGACCTTGGGGTTCTGGCTGTGGGGGCCGTCCTGGTGGAGGGGGGGTCTGACTCTGGGGGGGGGGACCTCCACGGTGGCCAGGCCCGTGATCGGGGCCGATCAATCGGTGGGTAGGCTAATTCCGGTGGTGGGCCTATATTCCTCCGTGCCAGGCCCCTGTAGGGCTCTGCCATATTGCCCGGGGGCCACCGCGGAGATGGCATCCCACACACATGCGTGGACCCGCCCCGGTCGTGGCACGTGTACGCGAACCCGCGCCGGCCGTGGCCTGCTTGCTTTCGAGCGCCGGAGCAGGGGACACCACTCCAGTGCCGTACTAGGGAGGGATGAATGCCTGGGCCTGGAGACCCGCTGATGCCGGAGTTGCTCACGCCGGTTTTGACATCGGCGTCAACACTTGGCCGGGATTTAAGAGAATCCCGGCCTTTGTCCATAAAGCAATCGAGAATACCTTACATAATAAGAAATCACTATTCAGAGCGCTAAGATCCCAGGTCCGATTCCCGGCTTGGGTCACTGTCTGTGCGGAGTCTGCACGTTCTCCCCGTGTCTGCGTGCGTTTCCTCCGGGTGCTCCAGTTTCCTCCCGCAAGTCCCGAAAGACGTGCTATTAGGTAATTTGGACATTCTGAATTCTCCCTCTGTGTACCCGAACAGGCGCCGTAACGAACAGGCGACGTAATGTGTCGACTAGGGGCTTTTCACAGTAACTTCATTGCAGTGTTAATGTAAGCCTACTTGTGAAATGAAATGAAATGAAAATCGCTTATTGTCGCAAGTAGGCTTCAAATGAAGTTACTGTGAAAAGCCCCTAGTCGCCACATTCTGGCGCCTGTTCGGGCAGGCTGGTACGGGATTTGAACCGTGCTGCTGGTCTGCCTTCAAAGCCAGCGATTTAGCCCTGTGCTAAACCAGCCTCGTGTGAGTAAAGATTATTATTTGAAATTCTTTAATTTGGTCAGAAGCATAATTTAATTGTATATTCATACATATAAAATATACCGCACAGAAATGTCAGGAAATTCAGTTATAAAAGAAACATTATTTAACTTAATTAAAAATGTATTCTGTCACTCATCCCTAATCATCCACGGTGGTGGGGCTCCTAGGATCTTTTTGCTGTCCCTTACTTGAAGCCATTTACAGAAACATGTGAGAGGGTTGCAGTCAGAAGTCATATTTATAACATTTGAACCTCCCACCTGACCCAAACCCGACCATAGTTTTGAGCTAAACCTCCCCCCAGTTTTTATGCTATGGTGTAAAACTGGAGACAGCAAATCAGCAGCCTGACACCATTGGATATAAAAATAGAAAGTGATGTAAAACAGACTGCTGCCGATGGGTATTGAAACTGGAAGCAGAACTTTATTGTGCATTCTTATTCAATCAGTCTTGCATCTTCATGTCAGGATAACGAGCCTGATGTGCCAGTGTCAGATGGCGAATGGACTGAAGAATGTTATTTATTTGAAGCTTAAGGAAAAGAATGAATGCCAATGAAGATAAATAGACTGCTAAATATTTGTAAGTTGAACTCTGAAGCCCCTTGCTGTCATCACCATGGAAACCTCCAAATGGCAATCCTCGAGCTGCTCCCCTCCACACTTCAGTCCCCAAAAACTACTCGGTTTGAACAGTGGTAGGAAATGGATTTACAACCTGACTCACTGACCCATGGTCGCAGAGATTGTGTGTTGGCCGCCAAAAAGGCACACAAAATGACACTACTGTCAACATCCCCAATGCAGAGCATCGCAAAATTACTGCTCGACTTACTGTTTTCTTTTCATTCAACGTCAACACCAGTAAACAACTGGGGCGGGATTCTCCGAAATCGGCGCGATGTCCGCCGACCGGCGCCAAAAAGGGCGCGAATCAGTCCGGCATCGCGCCGCCCCAAAGGTGCAGAAGTCTCCGCATCTTGAGCGGCCGAGCCCTCACCTTGAGGGGCTAGGCCCGCGCCGGACTGATTTCCGCCCCGCCAGCTGGCAGGAAAGGCCTTTGGTGCTCCGCCAGCTGGCACGAAACTGACTTTGCCGGGCGGCGCATGCGAAGGGAGCGTCAGCAGGCCGCTCACGGCATCCCCGCCCGTGGGCAGTGGAGGGGGTCTCTTCCGCCTCCGCTATGGTGGAGACAGGCCTGCCCGCGGATCGGTGGGCCCCGATCGTGGGCCAGGGCACCGTGGGGGCACCCCACGGGGCCAGATAGCCCCGCGCCCACCCCAGGACCCCGGAGCCCACCCGCGCCGCCATGTCCCGCCGTCCCAAAGGTGGTTTAATCCACGCCGGCTGGCGTGGGTTGACAGCGGCGGGACCGCGGCCCATCGCGGGCTGGAGAATCGCCGGGGGGGGGCCCACCAACCGGCGCGGCGCGATTCCCGCCCCCGCCGAATATCCAGTGCCGGAGAATTCGGCAACCGGTGGGGGCGGGATTCAGACCAGCACCCGGCCATTCTCCGACCCGGCGGGGGGTCGGAGAATCCCGCCCCTGGTGTTGACGTTGAATGAAAAGAAAACCCAAAAGAGGGAGAGAGAGTAGAATAAAACATTTCCATTCAAAGCTTAAGTGAAGCTGAAAGTAAATAATTCTCCATATGGTTACACCATATTCATGGTTATTCAGGCCTATCACACCATTTGCCGAGCTTTAACCTTCACCATCTTTGATTCCTGATTTACATGATAAAAGAGAACAGGTTTGCCATGTGGCCACCGTTTCAGGATAATGCACTTCCTGCAGTGACAACGTCATGCCCATTAGCTCAGTCCAAAATTAATCATTGATGTTTTTACTGGTTGGGGAGCCTTCAACAAAAACAGAATGAAAAGATTATCTCTTATCCTCTATCAGTGCTGTCAAATATTCTATGGAGATTTTAAATGGTGGGAGGAGTCACCCTTGAGCATGCATCCCACAACTATAATTGTATGAAATATTTACCAATGACACAATGACAGAACAATTATACAATCAGTTATTCTTGTACATACTGACAAAATTATTCCGCATGAACCATAGAAGGCATGGAAGAAACTGTAATACTTCAATTTTTACTGGTAAAACAGATATGGGGCGGGATTCTCCACTCCCACGCCGAAGTGGCCACGCCGTCGTGAACGCCGTCAAGGTTCACGACGGCGCGGAACGGCCCCGGTCCCGACCGATTGAGGCCCTGACAATGGGCCTGTATCGGGGCCGCGTCATCTACCCGCGCCAGGCCTTGTCGTCCGTGTAAAAGCGGCGCCGCATAGATGACGCGGCCAGCGCCGCATAACGGACGTCATCCGCGCATGCGCGGGTTGGCCGGCGCCAACCCGCGCATGAGTGGTTGCCGTCCTGTCCAAATCCGCCCCACAAGAAGATGGGGGACGGATCTTGTGGGGCCACGGAAGGAAGGTCCTCCTTCAGAGAGGACGGCCCGACGATCGGTGGGCACCGATCACGGGCAACCCCACATTTCAGGTGAAGCCCGGTGCAGTATCCCCCCTCGCCCCCCCACAGGCCGCCCCCCCCAGCGTTCACGACCCGCTCACGACTGCAGCGACCAGGTGTGGACGGTGTCGGGGGGAACCCGCCGTTTTGGCCTGGCCGCTCGGCCCATCCAGGCTTCAGAATAGCTGGAGTGCCGGAGAATCGCCATTTTGGGTGTCTCCGGCGATTCTCCGGCCTGCAGCCCGCGAAACTCGACCGGGCCGTTCCCGCCGCTTGGGAGAATCGCGGGAGGGCGTCGGACTGGCGTCGCCCGAAATTTTGGCGGCCCAGGCGATTCTCCCAACCGGCGTGGGAGTGGAGAATCGCGCCCTTGGAGTTGTTAGATTGACTCCATCAGATCCTGCAATTGTGCTACTTTCCCACGTCTGCTACATTGACACTTACGTATCCAGAGCCCAGGGAAAGGTGTTTCCCATGGGAAGAGAAGACGCACAAGCGACCTACCCGCGTAATGCACTGGCCCCCCATGTGATTGCCCAGTCGGGTCCAAACTGCAGCCATTAAGATCCTGAATCTTTGGGGGTCTTTATCTCCTTTATGTTATCTCACCACCTTTTCTGGTGTTGCAGCAGCAGCAGTCCCGGCAGAGCATCCCTCATGGAAACTGATTTGGTGTCACTGCAGGGTCAGGGGGGTTGATGTAAACCCCAGGCCTGTATACCCTCCCTGCCCAACCAAAAAGTGACATTTCTGTCCAACAGGTTGAACTTTGTACCTTGATCCACTATGTCAACCGTCTCCTTTGTTAACAATACTAAACATTAGTCAAAGGAGTAGTTTTGATTTTGAATCTTGCTCCGTGGAACATTTTTTCTGTTAAAGAGAATATGTTGCTTCTCGTTGCAGTCTCATTGTTTAAGCTGTCACGAAAATGAAAATTAATTTGAAGTCTGTGTGTAGAAACATAACTGCTGGAGCATCGGGGGAGGGTCTTCAGGTAACGTCCTGAGGCCATTCCAACGGCGTGCAGCTTACTCCCCGATGACGCCACTTTAGAGGGTGCGGCTCATCCGAAAACAGCGCCGCCCCCTATTTGGTCATAAAAAGGGATTCTCTGCACGATTGCCGATTACAAAATTGGCGTGGGGAATGGCGAATCCTGTCCCTTGTTCTCAAGATAACAGTGAGGCTAATGTTGCTCACCATTATTTAAAGAATTATGTCCAAATGCTGCTTTCTACATTCAGCCCGCTTCACCATTTGATTTGTGAAAGCACCATTGTCTGCCTCACCACTGAAATGCATTGAATAGTGTGTAATTGATGGTTTTGTGTGGCAGATACAAACTAAACTTGCCACAGGAAGTTAAATCTTGCCATTTCATGCCTAAGTACCCTTTAACAACATTACAAATGTTAATAACTGCCAATCCATCCCTCTGGCACTACAAAGTAACTATTGCAAGTCTGGAGTTCCATTTCTTCAGGTATTAACTGATATTTAAGATTTTAAAAATGTTGAAGACTTTTTGACTTTGTCATTTAGTCTCTACTTTCTCTCTCTCCCTTAAGGTGGCTGGATTCTTCGCCCCATTGGGAACTCCATTACCGGCAGCCGGCGGCAGAGAATCCAGTGACAGGCGTCGATCCCGTTCCTGTGCTCTGATCTCCCGCTGGCGTTGTGATCATGGATCGCGCCATGTGCCACGCACCAACATGTCTTATTGACCCATTTGCATCTATTAACTGGCCGGGCACCCTGGGCGGGATTCCCCGATCCCGTGCCGGGTCGGAGAATCGGCGGGGCGGGGGGAGGTGCGAATCCCGTGACGCCGCTCCGACGCTGGTGACCGGAGAATCGGCGCCAATTACGTTGGAGCGGTCGCCGCGGCGCCGGTCGGGGGCCGCTCAACGCGGTCCCCCCGGCGATTCTCCACGCTCGACGGGCCGAATGCCTGCTGAGTTCAGCCGAGTCCCGCCAGCGTCGTTCGCCTGTGGTCCTACCCAGCGGAACCACAGCGTTCAGCTGCGGGGGCCATCCTGGTATGGGAGAGGGGGGGATCCGACTCCAGGGGGGGCCTCTACGTTGGCCAGGCCATCGATCGGGGGCTACTGACCGGCGGGTGGGCTAATTCCGGGGGTGGGGGGTCCTATGTTCCTTCGCACCGGGCCCCTGGAGAGCTCCGCCATGTTGCCTGGGGGCCGGCATGAAGACGGCAACCCACGCGCATGCGCGAACCTGCGGTTGCCGTGGCGTGCATGCATGGGCCCGCGCTGGCTGTGGCATGCATGCGCGGACCTGCGCCGGCCGTGCTGGGGCACGTATCGGCAGCTAGAGCTGCGTGTAGCGCTCCAGTGCCGTGCTGGTCCCCTGTGCAGCGCAGGATCGTTGCTCCTAGTGGCCAGATGATGCCGTCGTAAAACTCTAACAATACAAGGGCACATTTAACTCATGAAAGCTGTTATTGGATGACCTGCAAAACACAAATCTGGGCCATTGGATGTGGAACAGCACAATAGCAGCATGCAGGTATATAAATACCCCTCAGGTGTCATGTTTCGATTAATTTCAACTCTGATATCCGAACATCTGTATCACAATCAGTAGAAAAAAGAACAGGGAGTTAGAAAATAGCTCCAGTATAATAGTAGCAACAGCATCACTGTGCTACAGAATAGATTGTGCATTAAATATTTGGCTGTCAGTTTCTTTGCTCTGAACTTTGCCAGAAGTGTCGCGGGAACACTATTAATATGCAGACCGCTGGTTGCAGTTGATGTAGCTATCACACTGCTCTCAGTCTATAAGACTACTTAGGCTGTGATTTTCGCCTCCTGTTTTTCAAAGGCAGGATTTGTGACGGGAGGGGAAGATCTCACAAGAAGTCCAGATCACGTTTCACACTGACGTAAATGTGTGATGCGGCTGTCCCTCCACCCATCACTGACGTAGAGCATTTCCCAGCGTTTAGTGCTGGGAACATAATTTGAATACATGAACATCCAACTATCAGGTCTCAGCACCTGATTCGTCCCCACTCCCATTCACCTCGGCAAGTGGGCAGAACGCCATGAAACCTGACTGGTCTCCCGAAGTATGTACCTGGCAAGCAGACCTCCCACAGGAGCTCAGTTGAGTGCATCACCCAGGAGGAAGTGGATCATGTCCAGGCACTAATTAAGCACTGCCCATAGTTTTGCCCAGCAGTGCTGGAGGCAGTGCATGGAGGAATGCGGTGTTGCTGCGGGGAGGTGGTTCATAGGGTCCCGATACTTCACAAAAAGGGTATTTGGCCCATCAAACCTGCACCGACTCTTGGAAAGAACACCCTGCCTAGGACCATGCCTCCACCCCATTTCTTCGTAAACCGTTGTGCAAGGGGCAGTCTTTAAAAATGTCACACTAATCCTTGAGAAACAAAGTTGGGCCCGCCCTGCCAGCATTATGTCGTCGGGCATGCCCCTTGTGGTTTTTCTAACTCAGTCCCAGATGATATGAGTTATTTTTATATCTGATAAAGAGAAATGGTCAAAGAAAAGAAAAGAAATTATCTTTTTGAATATCAGTGAATTTACTCCAGGATTGCACACAAGTGTCCTGGAGATTGATCTTTAATTCCTGAAGACTCCAGGCCAATCCTAGAGCGTTGGCAATCCAATACTTTACAGGTCAGTCAGCCCAACTGGCCTGTTTTCGCACTTACTCTCAATGCAAGCACATAGTCTCACTGACTGGATAATTATCTGATTCATATTAGTTATGTAAATGCTAATCATGTCATTAGGTAAAAATCAGCCTATTGCGCATTGTCTGTATGTTCAATGTTCGTTAGTGTTAAAACATCACCATACATGCATCAGTAGTTAATTCGCTAATTAGCTAATTCATTCCATTATTGTCGTGACAATATTAAAATATGCATGGAAGCCTGCAAAACTGAGCAGCGTGCTCATACATGGGTTCAGTGCATTACCTTAGTTAAAATGAATGCAAATAATTTTGAACTTCCTTGCTGTGACCAGTCATATTATTCATTTCAATTACAGGAGTGAAGAAGTATTTCTGATTCGCATTGTTAGATGCCGGAAAGCACATTACTGTTAATATATCTCAGCAAAGCCACATGAGAACTACAGCACAAGTGTTATTATTAATTTATTAGTATCTCGCTCCATTGAACATGATGTTCGGTGGGTCATTATAACATTATTGCCTGTGGTGTATCTGATTAAAGATACTGGGATGACCAGACAACGGCAAATACAGCAGACTGAGAGTCAAATTGTCTTAAAGGCAGAAGTGACCCAACCCATTCAATTTGGATTTGAAGTTAAGTTTTTGTGTATCCAATGTAAATTACTATCCGAGCATGATTTTGAGTATTTTTTTAAATGATGTCACGCGATGTGGTGTCGCTGGTATGATGAATGTCAGAATTTTTAGATAGATTGTATTATACATATGGTAAAGTAAAAATAAATTTGCCAGGGCCCCAGATGACCATAGTCTGCTTTCCCATTTGGACCTGAGGATCACCATACCTCAGGTGAGGGGTAAGGTTGAGAAGGCGGGCCTTCATGAATAGTCTCAACGGGTATGGGGTTCCATATACATCTACAAAACATAGAACATAGAACAGTACAGCACAGTGCAGACTCGTCAGCCCACGATGTTGTGCTGACCATTTATCCTAATCTAAGATCAACCTAACCTACAACCTTCAATTTACTGCTGTCCATGTGCCTGTCCAAGAGTCGCTTAAATGTCTCTAATGACTCTGACTCCACCACCTGTGCTGGCAGTGCATTCCACATACTCACCACTCTCTGTGTAAAGAACAACCTCTGACATCTCCCCCTATACCTTACTCCAATTACCTTAAAATTATGTTCCCTTGAGACAGCCATTTCCACCCTGTTGCAGTAATGTTATTATAAGCCTGGGTTAAGGTAGATATAGAATTATAGAATTTACAGTGCAGAAGGAGGCCATTCGGCCCATCGAGTCTGCACCGGCTCTTGGAAAGAGTCCCCTACCCAAGGTCGACACCTCCACCCTATCCCCCTAACCCAGTAACCCCACCCAACACTATATAGAAGAGGAGCACGGTGGCGCAGTGATAGCACTGCAGTCTCACGGTGCTGAGGTCCCACATTCGATCCCGGCTCTGGGTCACTGTCCGTGTGGAGTTTACACATTCTCCCCGTGTTGGCGTGGGTTTGGCCCCCACAAGCCAAAGATGTGCAGGGTAGGTGGATTGGTCATGCTAATTGCCCCTTAATTGGAAAAATGAATTGAGTACTCTAAAGTTATTTTTAAAAAGGTATATATATATACCTGTTGCAATGATTTTGAAAAAATCCTGGTTTAACCTAAAGCCAGGTGGTGTGTCTGCAACAGGTGCAATTAAGATGTCATAAAGTGAGAATAATCATTCATTAAAACCATGTACTTGTTTACAAAAAGATGCCGAATGGAACTTTATGATTTCTGGAGAGCCCTTGGAGAGTTGATAACGTGAGACATTGCGTTTAGACTTAGGCAAGCCTAAGTCTGAGTGGGATCTGAGTGGGATAAAGATGCTGCAATCAATGGGAGGAGCCATGTCTGTTTGTAGTTCTGCAGTTTGACATAGGTTTGGCAGTCTACCAAGAGATTTAAAGTTGAACAGCAGCTTTTACCAAATGTTACCTGGTTGAGCAGGAGTCTGACAAAGACAGAAGGATCTGCAGGCTGTCCTTGAAAGGGTCTCTTTCTCTCTCCCAGCAGTCTTTCCAAGAAATCTCAATACAAGTGTAGAGCAAGTAACCTTGGGCGCGATTCTCCGACCCCCCCACCGGGTCGGAGAATCGCCGGGGGCCGGCGTGAATCCCGCCCCTACCATGTCGCGAATTCTCTGCCACCGGAGATTCGGCAGGGGCGGGAATCGTGCCTCGCTGGTCGGCGGGAATCCCCCGGCGATTCTCCGGTCCGCGATGGGCCGAAGTCCCGCCGCTGTCAACCCACGCCAGCCGGCGTGGATTGAACCACCTTTGGGACGGCGGCGCGGGCGGGCTCCGGGGTCCTGGGGGGGGCGCGGGGCGATCTGGCCCCAGGGGGTTCCCCCACAGTGGCCTGGCCCACGATCAGGGCCCACCGATCCGCGGGCGGGCCTGTTCCGTGGGAGCACTCTTTTCCTTCCGCCTTCGCCATGGTCTCCACCATGGCGGATGCGGAAGAGATCCCCTCCACTGCGCATGCGCGGGGATGCCGTGAGCGGCCGCTGACGCTCCCGCGCATGCGCCGTCCAACAAAGTCAGTTTTGTGCCAGCTGGCGGGGCGGAAATCAGTCCAGCTCGTGCCTAGCCCCTCAAGGTGAGGGCTCGGCCGCTCAAGATGCGGAGACTTCCGCACCTTTGGGGCGGCGCGATGCCGGACTGATTCGCGCGTTTATGGTGCCGGTCGGCGGTCATCGCGCCGATATCGGAGAATCCCGCCCCTTGTGTTTTCTAAATTTGTTCATAAGTTGCTTTTGATTTGTAAGGGCTTTGCTTAACTGGAAATCGAGAATGTATAAGGTAGTAGTTAATGTGTTCCCCTGTTTTGTTTTAGAACTGTGCAACAGTTGATTGTATAACCATTTGTTCTGTGCTGTTAATGTGGTTAATACTGTGTTAATAATACAGTTTATTTTAATATAAAAGATCTTTATTTGTCAGTGGGATCACTCCTGGAGCGAAGTATCCTTTCCTCACAGTTTACAAATAGAACCAATGTTGGGGTTTCTCATCTGGCTTCCTAATATTAATTGGGGTCTGGTCTGGTTACTATAACATCGGCATGGATACATGTTTTGCCTATCCCTAATTGCCCTTGAGCAGGTGGTGGTGAGCCATCTTCCAGAACTGTTGCAGTCCACATGTTGTAGGAACAACCACATTGCTGTTAGGAAGTGGGCTCCAGGACTTTGACCCAGTGATCGTGATGGAACAGCGATATAGTTCCAAGTCAGTATGGTGTGCAGCTTGAAGGGGAAATTGAAGGTGGTGCTGCTGCCTTGCATCTTCTGCCATTGTCCTTCTTGGTGGTAGAGGCTGTGGGTTTGGAAGGCACTGTCGCAGGAGCTTTGGTGAGCTGCTGCAGGGCACCTTGTCGTTGGTACCACTGTGGGTTTATGGTGGAGGGAGTGTTTACTGGGAGTAGTGGATGGAGTGCCAATCAAGTGGACTGCTTTACCTTGGGTGGGTTCAAGATTCTTGTGTGTTGTTGGAGTTGCACTCACCCAGGCAAGTGGACAGAATTCTATCACAATACTGACTTGTGCCTTGTAGATAATGGCAGGCCTCGAGAGGTCATGGGATGAGTTACTCACCACAAGATTTCTAGTTTCTGACCTGCTTTAGTAGCCACAGTATTTATATGGCTAGTCCAGTTCAGTTGCTTGTCAATGGTATTTCCAGAATGTTGATCGTGGGGGATTCAGCGATGGTAAAGCCTCTGAATGTCAAGGGGTGGTGATTAGATTTTCCCTTATTGGAGATGGTCATTGCCTCTCACTTGTGTGGCACAACTGTAACTTGCCACTAATCAGCTCCAACCTGAATGTTTCCCAGTTCTTGCTGCATTTGGACTTGGACTGCTTCAGTAGTTGAGGAGTTACAAATTGTACTGAACATGTGCAATCATCAGCGAACATTCCCACTTCTGACCTTATGATGGATGGAAGGTAATGATGAATCAACTGAGAATAGGACACTACCCTGATTAACTCCTGCAGTGATGTCCTGGGACTGAGATGATTGACCTCCAACAATAACATCCATATTCATTTGTGCTAAGTATGCCCCCCAACCAGTAGAGTTTCCCCTCGATTCCCACTGAATCCAGTTTTTCTAGGGCTTCTTAATGATTCACTCGGTCAAATGCAGCCTTGATGTCAAGCACAGTCACTCTCGCCTCTTGGACCAAGGCTGTAATGAGGTCAGGAGCTGAGTAAACCTGGTAGAACCCAAACTGAGCATCAGTGAGCAGGTTACTTCTGAGTAAGTGGCGTTTGATAGCACCGTTGACAACTCTTTCCATCACTTGACTGATGATCGAGAGTAGACTGATGGGGCGGTAATTGGTCAGGTTGGATTTGTTCCGATTTCTCTGTGCCGGGCATACCTGGGCAATGTTCACATTACCATACAAATGCAAGTGTTGTAGCTGTACTGGAACAACTTGGCTAGGGGTGCGGCAAGTTCTGGGGCACAAGTCCCCAGGGCTAACGGCAGAATTTTGGCAGGCCCAGAGCCTTTGCAGTATCCAGTGCCTTCAGCCATTTCATGATAGCACATGGAGTGAATGAAATTGACGGAAGACTGGCATCTGAGATACTGGGGACCTCCAGAGGAGGTCAAGATGGGTCATCCACTGGGCACTTCTGGCTGACGATGGTTGCAAATGTTTCAGACTTGTCTTTTACACTGATGTACTGGGCTCCCCAAAATTAAGGATGGGGGATAGTGGAATCTCCCCCTCCTGTGACGTATTTCAGTGTCCATCATTAGTCACAACTGGATATCTCAGGACTACAGAGCATAGTTCTGATTCATTTGTTCTGGTATTTTTAGCTCTGTTTATCACTTGCTGCTTATGCTACTTTTATATCGGTGGGACAGGGATGGTGATAGTGGTGTCTGGGACATTGTCTGCAAGATATGATCCTCTGAGTATGACCATGCAAGGCTGTTGCTTGACTAGTCTGTGAGACAGCTCTCCTGATTTTGGCACAAGCCCTGGGGTGTTAGTAAAGAGGGCTTTGCAGGGTAGACAGGGCTGTGTTTGCCATTGTCACTTCCAGTGCCTAGGTTGATGCCGGGTGGTTTAATTCCTTACCAACGCTTCAGTAGCAGTTTCATATAAACTGATTGCAAGCATTTAAGTGTCAACCACATTGCTGTGATTTGGAGTCACAAGTTGGTCAGACTAAATGAAGATGGCAGATCAGTGATCGAGATGGCATTTTTATGCAATTGATAATTGTTTCATCATTTACTTTCAGATTTTATTCATTGAATTTAAATTCCATCAGCCACCTTGATGGGATTTAAACCTATGCCTCTGGATTGCTAGTCCAGTGACATTACCAGTGAGGCAGCAGTGCTGATTACTGTGCTGCTGTGCTGCCCCTTTTGTGTTCACTAATGAAGTCTGTGAAAGTGCATCTTTACATCTAGCAACAAGAATGAATTATCCTGACGCTGCCTCTGGCATGACACCTGTGAGTATTCTGTTTTCATCAAAGTCTAAAAGAAAAAGGACTCACCAGAATGCCCTCTTTGGGCAAATAGATCCATTTGACTCCTTCAAAGAGGACTGGACACAATATATCGAGCAGCTTGGTATTATTTCCAACAAACAAAATAGGGGAGGAGGCAAAATGCAAAACAATTCTCCTATGTGTTTGTGGAACTCAGACCCAGAACCTTATGCACAGTCTTAAAGCCCCAACTACGCCCAACTCCAAATCCTTTAGGTGAGCTCATGAATTTAGTGAAGGCCCAATTGCAAACTCAACTGTCAGTCATGTCCCAGAAATTCAAATTTAATTTGAGGGTGAGAGCCTCATGTGAATCGATTGTGACTTACATTGCTAAACTGAAGCAATTATTGTGATTGTATTATAAGTTTGGAGCCACCCTAAATGACATTATAGGATTGGTTAGTCTGTGGCATGAACAACAATGAAGATTGCTTGCAGAGGGCGATAGAATTTGAAACGAACAATGGATATAATGCCGACCATGGAAAGTGTTGAAAAGAGTGCACAAAATGGTGCCATTCACCAATTAAGGCAGGAACCTGCACCCAGTTGTGGTTCCAAAGCCGCCGAAGCAGCCGCAAAGCAGAAAACAATTTCAGCCACAAGGAAAACAAAAAGGTACAGAATACAAAGTCAATCAGTAATGCTTAAAGGAGAATGTTACTGATGTGGAGGTAACCACACTCCTGAATCATTTGGGTTTGAGGAGGCTGAGCGTTTTTATTGTCATAAAAGAGGGCATTTGTGAAAATAGTGCAGACCTAAGCCAAGATCGCTGAGTGATCTATCAACCAAGATGTTACAAGCATAAAATGTGGAAGCGCTCAGCATCAGCAATTCTGGTATTCACTCTCAGGTTAACCTACAAACAGGCAAGTTAGACCCTATTCCTGAAAAAGGGAAACCTCGTAAGAAGGAAGTCGATACAGGACACTTCTGCGAGTTGAAGACTTATACAGGAGAAGCATTAAAAATAAAAAGCACCACAATGGTACCTGTAAGCTATGGACAACAGTCTACCCAGCCCCCAGTCATAATAGTGACGGGTGAAGGACCAAGACTTTTTGGGCACGATTGGCTTAAAAAATTCAAGTTGAATTGGGACTTTCTGAACTGATAAGAAAATACGAGAGCATCTTCTGTGATGTATTAAGCAAAATCAAAGGGCTACAAGCTCAGATATATTTGGATCCAGAGGCGACTCCCCGATTCTTTAGAGCAAGACCAGTACCATACGCCTTCAGAGAGAAAGTGGATTCTGAGTTAAACAGGTTGGAAGAAGGAAGCATTATCCAGCCAGTTCAGTTCTCGGAATGGACAGCACCCATAAAACTGTCAGGAGGAACCTTGGAAACTAAAATCTCACAATTCCTTCTTAGCTATCATACCAGTCCACATGAAACGATGGGAGTTCCACCAGCAGAACGACTGATGAAACATCATCTCAGAACGAGACTAAGCCTTGTGTCTCCAAATTTGTCAGGAAGGGTAGAAGCAAGGAGTAGAGAGACTTTCCATCAGTCAGCATTGCCAACAAGAAATGGACCTACCTGATCGATCTGTTATCAATGTAACTGATGTCTCCGTGGAAGCAAGTCGTGGTGAGCTGCCTGTGCTGTAAGAGGTACCCGATATTGCAGTTCCTGTTAACGCAGATCCTGTGGAAGCATCTCAGACAACAGAATTATGCTGCTCTATAAGAAACCGAAAAACCCCTCAAAGACTCGATTTATGATTGTCAAACTCATGTGCATAATGTTTAGTTAATGTTTTGGACTGAGTAAATTAGTTATTGAAGATTGTATAAATGTCTCAAAGAGGACGGGATGTGGTGATTGTCCCTTTAAGGGCAACACATCAGCGTACGGATCACATGGCCTGTGCAACCAATTGGGATTGTGGAATTACTCCATGGTGAAAGCGTCGCTGAGGCAACGAGACATTTTGGGAGCTAGCTGCAGCCATGAGGCTGCTGTACAATTCTTATTAATCAATAAACTACCTTTTGCGTAAAGTCTGTGAAGGTGCATCTACACTCAATCCACAGTCAAGTGTTGAAAGTGTCATCAACAGTGCAGTCAATTGGGGCTTACACACCAGTAGGCCTGCTGACTGCTCAGTTTGGGTTTTGCTAGGACCCCTCAGGTACAGACCTTTTCACTGCCTTGAACGAACAAGGGCAATTGAGATTAATTCAAAGGTGCGGAGGGAATCACTGCCCTGGCCAACCCCACCAGACCCCCTAACCCTCGCAGAAGCCGCCCCGGCCAGCAGCACAGCTCCCAACCGACTGTGGCGGTGCTGGATACAGTTCGCAGCCGCCACGCCGGGTTCCTAACCGCTGAGACCACATGTGAGCCACGCCACCAGGAACTCGGCTCATCCGCAGCAGTGAATCGCAGAGGCCCAGAGAATAGAGGGCCAGGCCCACTAATGATATGCTAACGGTGCCTAAACGCCGCGCAGCGAGAAACGCATTTACACCATTTTTGAGGTGCTGGAGAATCCCGATTTGGGGTCAAACTGGCGCCTACAGCGATTTTGGCACAGGAGTCTTCTCTGCCCAATCGCGCTTCGCGATTTCGGCGTCAGCCGATGGTAAATCCCACCCATAGTCTCAGAAACGGAGAATCCTGCCCAATTATGATTTGCTTTGCTGATATATTTTGCACTAATTGTAAAGGATCAGGCAGAATTTTAAAGGAGGATTGTTGATGATTTGAGATATGCCAATTTTCATCACAATTATATTAAGCACCAACAGGAAAATGGCATTTCTGGAGCGTCATTCTCCGACCCCCCAGCGGGTCGGAGAATGGCCGTTGTCCGCCGTGAATCCCGCCCCCGCCGGTTGCCGAAGTCTCCAAAGGGAGAAAAGTCGGCGGGGCGTTAATGGCGCCGCTGACGTAGGAGAATGGGACAGGTCTGCGCAAGGCAGCCGATTTTCGGCCTGCCGATATTCTCCCTTCCGGATGGGCCGAAGTCCCGTCGACGTGATGACCGTTCACGTCGACGTAAATCAAACCTCCTTTTCATCGGCGTGAACCTGTGCTCCAGGTTCACGCCGACCAGCGTGGAGGTGAGTGACGGCCTGGAGGGTTGGCCGCTGGGCAGGCGATGGCGTGGCCGCAGTCTGAATGTGTGGGGAGAGGTGTGTCTCGGGTTGTGTGTGTGTGTGTGTGCGGCGGAGGGGGGTGGTTAGAGTGGGCTGGGCTCCGGGGGAGTGCTGGGAGGGGGGTCCGTGCCGGGGAGGAGGATGGGGGGTCCGTGCCGGGGAGGAGGTTGGGGTCCATGCCGGGGAGGAGGTTGGGGGGGACCGTGCCGGGGAGGGGGATGGGGGGTCCGTGCCGGGGAGGGGGATGGGGGGTCCGTGCCAGGGAGGGGGATGGGGGGTCCGTGCAGGGGAGGGGGGTGGCGGGGGGGCCCGTGCCGGGGAGGGGGATGGGTGGGGGGGTCCGTGCCGGGGAGGGGGATGGGGGGTCCGTGCTGGGGAGGGGGATGGGGGGTCCGTGCCGGGGAGGAGGTTGGGGGGGTCCGTGCCGGGGAGGGGGATGGGGGGGGGGTCCGTGCCGGGGAGGGGGATGGGGGGTCCGTGCCGGGGAGGGGGATGGGGGGTCCGTGCCGGGGAGGGGGATGGGGGGTCCGTGCCGGGGAGGGGGATGGGGGGTCCGTGCTGGGGAGGAGGTTGGGGGGGGTCCATGCCGGGGAGGGGGATGGGGGGGGCCCGTGCCGGGGAGGGGTATGGGGGGGGGTCCGTGCCGGGGAGGGGGATGGGGGGTCCGTGCCGGGGAGGGGGATGGGGGGTCCGTGCCGGGGAGGGGGATGGGGGAGCAAGTGGGTTGGTCCATCTGCCAGGTGCCAGCCTCCAACAGTTGGACCCATGCGGTCCATGCCACCTGGCTGGGGGGAAGGAGGGGATGTGGGCAATGATGACATGTCGTCGTTTCCCCCCCACCCCCCCACCAGGCCGTCATGCCTTCCGATCATCCAGCGATGTTGGCCGCCGTGGCGGCAGCCGCTAATGTCCATGTTGCCCTGGATGAGGAGGAGGAGGAGGATGTGCGTGCCAGAGAGGCGGCGCAGCCTGCCGCAGAGGGACAGGCGGCAGCCGCCCAGGCTGGAGGGACACCTGACCAACAGGACGAGGAGGGGGAGGAGGACGTCGCGGCCCCACGGCAACGGAGGCACCCGAGGGCGCCCCGTGTGTACCGGCCCCGGCAGTCATACCGGGACCTCATGGACCGGGAATGCAGGAGGAGACTCCGGATGAGGCGGGAAACCGTGGCACACATCTGCCACCTGCTGGCACACCTGTCACCGCGTGGCACTGGCGGGGGACACCCTCGCCCCATGTCCATCAAGGTTACGGTTGCCCTGAACTTTTATGCAACGGGGTCATTCCAGGCACCGAGTGGGGACCTGTCCGGCATATCGCAGACATCGGTGCATCGGTGCATCCGGGCAGTGACAGATGCCCTATATGCCATGGCGCACCGCTACATCCGCTTCCCTGTGGACCGGGCCAGCCAAGATGCCCGGGCCGTGGGCTTCTCTGCCGTGGCCGGGTTCCCCATGGTCCAGGGCGCGATCGATGGGATGCACGTCGCCGTGCGGCCACCTGCAGATAAAAGGGCCGTGTCCACCAATAGGAAGGGGACCTATTCAATGAACATACAGGTGGTCTGCGACCACCGCATGATGATCCTGCACGTCTGCGCCCGTTACCCAGGCAGTGTACACGACTCATACGTGTTGTCGCGGTCATCCATCCCCGGCATGTACGAAGGACGCCATCCCCAGCTGAGGGGCTGGTTGCTGGGCGACAGGGGCTACCCATTGCGATCGTGGCTGATGACGCCTGTACGGAGGCCACTCAATGAGGCGGAGAACCGCTACAATGATGCCCATGTAGCGACAAGGGGAGGGATAGAGAGGTGCTTTGGCGTGCTGAAGATGCGTTTCAGATGCCTGGACCTCTCTGGGGGCACCCTCCAGTATCGGTCAGATAGGGTCGGCCTCATCATTGTGGTGTGCTGCGTCCTGCACAACATAGCCCAACAGAGGGGCGATGTGCCGCAGGCTGAGGAGGGCGGAGTGGAGGAGCAGCAGGAAGAGGCCGAGTCCTCCCCAGATGAGGGGGATGGGGGCAATGCTCAGGGCAGATGGGCTAGACACAGGCAGGTGGCTGTCCACCGTTACCGGCTGGCCCAGCGGGCACGGGACAGACTGATAGCCGCCCGCTTCACTGACTAGATGGGCGTGGGAATCGGGTAGTATGTCCACAGACCGCACACCATGGCAACAGCCGACCACCCACACCCCCCACCCATCCACCCACCCAGCACCCTCCCCCTCCTCCCGAACCCCACCCACCCCACCTGCATGCACACCACCTCCCCCCCATTGCCGATCCACCTGCGGCACAACGGCTGGGCTCACACAGTTGCGGGTGGACGCGTGTCTATTGCAGGCCATGGAGGATGATGACAACCCGCCCTGCGGTGAGCTCCTGGCTCCACATCGTTGGACTATGTCTGACCCATGGCCACAGTACCACCATCCACCCGGACCATCCCTGCATGCGGCTGTGACACTGCAGCGCACGGTCCCGTCCTCTGCCCGGGGGGATGTTGATGGCGGCCCAGGGGGAAGGGGGCAGACTCGCCTGGGGCTGAGGTAAGACCACCCCTCACACACACACTTGCGCTCAACGTACATGACACCCCCGCACGCTTTGGACAGAGCACAAAGGCAGCTTCTGTAGGTGTAACATTGACTTTAATAACCAAACGAGTTCATGCGCGTGCCCTAGCCCCTAAAACTCATCTGTGCCCTGCACCCGTGCCAACTTACTCAGTGTCTAATTGTTTGGCCTTACGGGCCCTTTAACTACGTCTACGTGGTTCCCCAGACGGTACAGCAGAACTGGAGGTGGACTCCTGTGATTCCTGCCCTCTGACACTGGATCACTTTGGCGGCCGTTTCCTGGGGCGTCCTGGCCTAGGTGGGTCAGGCTGCGGCCCGGGCGACTGGGATGGCGAGCTGCCAGCCTGTCCTGCCCGTTGCCCACCCGATGCACCTGAGACGGAAGAGGGGGAGTCCGAGGTGTCGCGGTGTTCCGGGACCTCCCCTACAGGGGGAGCCGGGACGGACCACACCACCTCCTCCTCCCTCGGGGTGCCCGATGGCCCCCCAGGCCTCTACATGGGTGGGGGATGCGAACGGACTGGCCATCCGACGCCCCCCCAACATCTGGCGCTGCCAGTCCTGGATGCCCGTGCTGGTATCGACAGGGTTCTGCAGGTTTGCAGCCATGGAGCCCAGGGGGTTGGCAAACCCTGACTGTGACAGTACGACGCCGGCTCGCACATGGCCACTGGCGCCGATGCCCTCAGCGATGGCCTGCAGAGACTGGGCCATGGCCTGCTGAGACTGGGCTATAGCCTGCTGAGACTGGGCCATGGCCTGCTGAGACTGGGCTATGGCGTTGAGCGCCTCTGCCATCTGGCGCTGGCACTAGCTCATGGCCTCCTGTGAGAGGGCAGCCATGTCCTGGGCCACAGACGCCGCCTGCATGGAAAGCCCCAGGCCTCGCAAACCGTTCCCCATGTCTGTCACCGTCGCACCCATTGCCTCCACCGCGGACGCCACCCGTGCGGTGTCGGCCTGGGTGGCACGCATGACCGGCACCACTTCCAGCTCCTGGACGCGGGTGGACTCCTCCACCTGCGACTGCAGCCGCCGCAAGCCGGCCGTCACCCTCTTCGCTCGTCTCTGGGTCGGTGGTTGCATCGGATCTATGTGTGGGTGTGGTAACTCCAGGAACCCGGGATCCATCTGGGCGGCAGATGTTCGCTTGGGCTGGGCTGCCCTCCGACCGCCCGGCCCCTCTGCTGCTCCTACCTCCACCTGCTGTACCGGGACGGCTGTGTTGTGCGCACCAGTGAGTGTACCAGACGCCTCATCACTAAAGTGCCCAACCGAGGTGAGTGTTTCTGCGATGGTGACAGCAGTGGCATTGTGTCGTGCTCTTCGTCCCACTCTGAGTCCATGGCACTTTGGGGTGGGGGTTCGTCTCCACCCATCCACTCTGAGTCACTGTCCGGTATTTTGTCTTCCTGGGTAGTGCTGTCCCGAGTAGGGGTGTCCTGGGTAGTGCTGTCCCGGGTAGGGGTGTCCTGGGTAGTGGTGTCCTGGATAGTGGTGTCCTGGGTAGTGGTTTCCTGGCTCGGATGTGACGGGGGCCTGTGGCTGCCCCCCTCGTCGCTGGGTGGCACACGCCTGCCTCGTCGCTCCCGCACGTGACGGGGGTGTCGTCTCCCTGTTGCTCCAGGTCTCTCTATCTCCCGTGGTGTGCGAGGGGCATCCTGCGGGCGTCGCATGCCGGAGGGTCCGGGTCTCTCCGTCTCCCGTGGTGTGCGAGGGGCATCCTGCGGGCGTCGCATGCCGGAGGGTCCGGGTCTCTCCGTCTCCCGTGGTGTGCGAGGGGCATCCTGCGGGCGTCGCATGCCGGAGGGTCCGGGTCTCTCCGTCTCCCGTGGCCTCCGAGGGGCATCCTGCGGGCGTCGCATGCCGGAGGGTCCGGGTCTCTCCGTCTCCCGTGGCCTCCGAGGGGCATCCTGCGGGTGTCGCATGCCGGAGGGTCCGGGTCTCTCCGTCTCCCGTGGCCTCTGAGGGGCATCCTGCGGGCGTCGCATGCCGGAGGGTCCGGGTCTCTCCGTCTCCTGTGGTCTCCGAGGGGCATCCTGCGGGCGGTCTGCATCTGCGGGGATGGGTGCCTCGAAGTTTGCTCCTGCGATACACAATGAAGCATGCATGGTTAGACACGCAGGCAGTGATCAGGTGGCATGGGGGAGGGGGGATATGGGGGAGGGGGGATATGGGGACGGGCTGTCGGTGACTCACTTGCTAGTACGCCCCCGACCTCTGCATCAGTAACCTCCCGGTCCTCAGGTCCGCCAACCAGTTACAGAACCCTTTCCTCGTGTTCGGTCAGTGGCCTCTCATCAGCGGGGCCTCCTCCAGTCCACACATGCTCCCTATTGTTGTGTGCGCGCTTCTCCTGTGGGGGGGGGGGGGGGGGTGGTGGTGGCAGGGGTAAAAGGCAACAGTGTTAGGCAGGTATATGAATGCACGCCATCGGTTGCGCGTGCATTGCAGAGGTTAAGGTTAGGGCTGGATTCACTTGGGGATGTGGGGGATATGGGGGAGGGGGGATATGGGGGAGGGGGATATGGGGAGGGGGGATATGGGGGAGGGGGGATATGGGGGATATGGGGGATGGGGATATGGGGAGTGGGGATATGGGGGAGGGGGGATATGGGGGAGGGGGGATATGAGGAGGGGGATATGGGGAGGGGGAATATGGGGAGTGGGGAGGGGGATATGGGGAGGGGGGATATGGGGAGGGGGGAAATGGGGGAGGGTGATATGGGGGAGTGGGGATATGGGGGAGGAAGGATATGGGGGAGGGGGGATATGGGGGAGGGTGGATATGGGGAGGGGGGATGTGGGGGATATGGGGAGGGGGGATATGGGGGAGGGGGGATGTGGGGGAGGGGGGATATGGGGAGGGGGATATGGGGGAGGGGGGCTATGGGGGATGGGGGATATGGGGGAGGAGGGATATGGGGAGGGGGATATCGGGGAATGGGGTATGGGGAGGGGGGTATGGGGGATATGGGGGAGGGGGATATGGGGGAGAGGGGGTATGGGGAGGGGGGATATGGGTAGGGGGGATATGGGGGAGGGTGGATATGGGGGATTTGTGGGAGGGGGGATATGGGGAGGGGGAGGGGGATATGGGGAGGGGGTATATGGGGAGGGGGATATGGGGGAGGGGGGATATGGGAGGGGGATATGGGGAGCGGGCTATGGGAGAGGGGGGATATGGGGAGGGGGGATAGGGGGGTTATGGGGAGGGGGGATGTGGGGGAGGGGGGATATGGGGAGGGCGGGTATGGGGAGGGGGATATGGGGGAAGGGGGATATGGGGAGGGGGATATGGGGGAGGGGGGATATGGGGGAGGGGGGATATGGGGGAGGGGAGATATGGGGAGGGGGATATGGGGAGGGGGGATATTGGGGATATGGGGGAGGAGGGATATGGGGGATATGGGGGAGGGTGGATATTGGGGAGCGGGAGGGGGGATATGGGGAGGGGGGATATGTGGGAGGGGGGATATGGGGAGGGGGGATATGTGGGAGGGGGGATATGGGGAGGGGGAATATGGGGGAGGGGGGATATGGGGAGGGGGATATGGGGAGGGGGGATATGGGGGAGGGGGGATATGGGGAGGGGGGATATGGGGAGGGGGGATATGGGGTATATGGGGAGGGGGGATATGGGGAGGGGGATATGGGGGAGGGGGGATGTGGGGGAGGGGGGATATGGGGAGGGGGGATATGGGGGAGGGGGATATGGGGAGGGGGATATGGGGGAGGGGGGATATGGGGGAGGGGGGATATGGGGGACGGGGGTTATTGGGGAGGGAGATATGGGGGAGGGGGGATATGGGGGAGGGGAGGTATGGGGGAGGGGGGATATGGGGAGGGGGGATATTGGGGATATGGGGAGGAGGGATATGGGGGATATGGGGGAGGGTGGATATGGGGGAGGGGGGTTATGGGGAGGGGGATATGGGGGAGGGGGATATGGGGAGGTGGGATATGGGGAGGGGGATATGGGGGAGGGGGGATATGGGGGAGGGGGGATATGGGGAGGGGGGATATGGGGAGGGGGTATATGGGGGAGGGGGGATATGGGGGAGGGGGGATATGGGGAGGCTCACCCTGCCTGCTCTGCCAAGGTCGTTCACCTACTTGTGGCACTGGGTGCCTGTCCGTGGTGTCAGGGCCGCAGCGGTGACGGCCTCTGCCACCTCCCTCCACCGACGCCGGCTGTGGCGTGGGGAACTCTGCGGCCGTGCCCGGGATACAGGGCGTCCCTCCTCTGCTCCACTGCGTCCAGGAGCGCCTCCACATCGCGTGACTCGAACCTCGGGGCTGAGCGGCGGCCAGCCATCCAGTCGGGTGTTCCGGTCGGGTGTTCCAGTTGGGTTGAGGGAGCAGCGCTGCCTTATGAGCCGTCACGCCGTGCGACGCGTATGACGCTGCACGGCGTGAACCACGTGCGCAAGCGCAGATCCCGTCACGTTGCTTCTCGCCCATTTCGGGCCGGAGACTTTTGACCCATTTTTCCGACGTGACGCAAGTCGGATTTGCGCCGTTTCTTGCGCCGATCGGCGGACTTTGCGCCGATAACGGAGAATTCCGCCCCTGGTGACAATTATATGCTTCAATGAGAATTGCATTGATGTCTCCAATGTTTGGCAAACAAATTAAAAAGCTTTCACAACCACTTCTGTGTGATTAAAATACCACCTTAACATGAGGACAAAACTAAATAAATAGACAACAACACAGAACCGAGCAGTTGTAGATTACTCAGGCTTTTCATTACACATCACTAGAAAATGATGCAAGTGCTAAACTGTCAGAATTCAACCATGTCAAATTACCCATTCATTACTCTCATTTCAATGCATCACAGTGTTTGGTATCATTTCTCATTGCTCACTCATTTTCCACAAATTCTTTGGCTTACCATGCATACGGGAGTATAAATTGTGCTGTAAGGCTATTCAGGCAATGATTGGCAGAGAAACACTTATTCACAAAGAATTAACAGCAGCTACCCCTACAGGATAGATCACTCAACAGCAACATCAAATGTCAAAAGACGATCTTGCTTGGTTTATTAAAAATTGCTACATGTGATGCCTGGATGAACCCATTCATCTCAGATGAAAAAGATCATATGTACTTCAAAGATAAAAACACACTGGCATTAAATTCAGCAGTATTTCAGAGTATTACCCTAAGTGCTCTGAATTTAGATAGAAATGGTGCGTTGTGCAGTTATTAAAAAATATTGCAATATGTTTTTAATCCTCATCCAACATTGGGTCTTCCACATGACCAGCTGCCAAGGTAGCAGCAGGCAATTAATCTGAGACCCTTGATATCAACAATAGGAAGCACAAAACTCCAACTGGACTGCCTTCCTTCTTTGTTTAGTCGGCAATGGCTGTCATTCGATTTGAGAAGAACTGTCTACTGAGGGTCACAAGTTGCTGAACAGGCTGATTCTTGACCCGCAGCTCTTTGGGCACATGGGGCAGGATATCCCATGATCTAGTGAATCCTGATTGCAGGGTTTATTTCCCTTTCAAAACTTTCCGACTCTTCCTGCCGGTGGGAGCTACTGGTACCGCCAATGACAACCCCCAATGTGCAAGCAATGGAAAAAGTCATTGACATCGGCAGGACCAGAAGATTCCGACGTTTGCCAATAGTGGGCTATCTCCACTGCTGCCAAACACGCCACTGGGTACACAGCAAATCCCACCCATTGTAACGCAAAGCACAATGCAGCTTGTTGGGCATGTTGCTGCTATTTTGAATGATTAATGATTCCCAGGCATTCATGTCAATGCAGCAACGCCTCAAGGAGAGCTTCAGTTCTATATTTAAACAAAAATGTTACAGGATGTGGGCGTCGCTGGCTGGACCAGCATTCATTGGCCATCCCTAGTTGCCTTACAGAAGCTGGTGGTGAGTTGACTTTTGAACTGCTGAAATCCCTGAGGTGTAGGTACACCCACGGTACTGTTAAAGAGGGGGTTCCAGGATGTTGACCCAGCGACAGAGAAGGAGCGGCGATTTATTTCCAAGTCAGGTTGTTGGGTGACTTGGAGGGGAACCTCCAGGTGGTGGGGTTCCCAGGCATCTGCTGCTCTTGTCCTTCAAGGTGGTAGTGGTCATGGTTTGGAAGATGCTGCCTAAGGAACCCTGGTGAGTTCCTGTATTGCATCTTGTAGATGGTAAACACGGCTTCCATTGTTCGTCGGTGGTAGAAGGTTTGTATGTATGTGAAAGGAGGAGCAATCAAGCGGGCCTCTATGTCCTGGATAGTGTAGACCTTCTTGGGTGTTGTTGGACCTGCACTCATCCAGGCAAGAGGAGAGGATTCCATTACAATCCTGACTTGTGCCTTGTAGGTGGTGGACAGGCTTTGGGTGGTCAGAAGTTGAGTTACTTGCCATAGGATACCTAGCCTTCAACCTGTTCTTGTAGGCACTGAATTTATATGGTTTTGTGTTGGGCGCTCTGGATCCGTGGAACACATACAGGTCACCAACACTTGAAATAGTGCAACACTATTTTATTGAGTCATTAACAGTTTAACATACTCTCCCTGTAGGTTAACACGATACTAGCTTTAACTAAAGACCTTTGCCTTGTCCTAACCAGTTGATGCACTCAGCACATGGTGAATGTCTGTGCTGCAGGCTGTGAGCTCTGTCCTACTAGGAAGCTGCAGCTCGAATGAGCAGGAACTCTGATGCCCCCTGTCTTTATAGTGCATGTGCTCTCACTGGTGATTGGCTGCGGTGTTGTGTGTGTTGATTGGTCCCACTGTGTGTCCATAAGTGTGTGTGTATTTGCACCATGATATACTGGTGTATATTATGACAATGGTTAGTCCAGTTCAGTTTCTGATCAATGGTAACCCCCAGGATATTAAGTGTGGGAGATTCAGCAATAATAATGCCATTGAATGTCAAGGGGCAATGGTTAGATCCTCTCTTGTAGGAGATGGTCATTGCTTGACACTTGTGTAGTGCAAATGTAACTTGCCACTTGTCAGCCCAAGCCTGGATATTGTCTAGGTCTTGCTGCATTTGGACATGGACTGCTTCATTATCTGAGGAGTTGTGAATGGTGCTGAATATTGAGCAATCATCAGCGAACATCCCACTTCTGGTGCTACGCTGAAAGTGAGGTCATTGATGAAGCAGCTGAAGGTGGTTGGGCCGAGGAGATTACCCTGAGGAACTCCTGCGTGATGTGGTGAGCTGAGATGGTTGACGTCCAACCACCACAACCATCTTCCTTTGTGCTAGGCATGACTCTAACCAGCAGGCTTTTCCCTCTGATTCCCATTGACTCCAGTTTTGCTAGGGTTCCTTGATGCCACACTCGGTCAAATGCTGCCTTGATGTCAAGGGATTTAAAAAGAATTTAAGAGTCAACCACATTGCTGTGGGTTTGGAGTTACATGTGGGCCAGACCATATAAGGATAGCAGATTGCCTACCCGAAAGGAAGGGCTTTTGCAACAATTGACAATAGTTTCATAGTCATCATTAGACTTTAATACTAGATATTTTATTGAGTTAAACTTCCACCATCCGTCATGGTAGGATTTGAACTTGGGTTCCCAGATCGTTGCCCTGGGTCTCTGGATTACTAGTCCAGCGACAATACCACTACGCCACCACCTCAAAGAGTTTAATATTGTATTCCTAAAAAAGCTTTGTTTTAAAAATACCAATTTCCAATTTCTTCATGCAATCACTCCTGGAGCGAATCATTCTTCCCGCACAGTCTTACAAATAAACTAAAATATCGGGTTTTGGTCCAGTGCCCTAGCCATTATTGGGGTCTGGTCTGGGATCATAAGAATGGTAATGCATTAAAATGAGGGCCGGGATTCTCCCCTACCCGGCGGGGCGGGTGGTCCCGGCGGGATGGAGTGGCAGGAACCACTCCGGCGTCGGGCCGCCCCAAAGGTGCGGATTTCTCCGCACCTTTAGGGCCCAAGCCCTCACCTTGAGGGGCTAGGTCTGCGCCGGAATGGTTGGCGCGCCGCTGGACGGCGGGAAAGGTCTTTGGCGCCATGCCAAATGGAGCCGAAATGACTCCGCCGGTCGGCAGAAGTCCGCGCATGCGCGGGAGTGTCAGCGGCTGCTGACGTCATCCCCGCGCATGCGCAGGGGGCTTCACTTCCGCATCGGCCATTGCGGAGGCTGTGGCCGAGGCAGAAGGAAAAGAGTGCCCCCACGGCACAGGCCCCGCCTCTCGTTGGCCTATCTACATACTGCTTCATTATCTGAGGAGTTGTGAATGGTGCTGAATATTGAGCAATCATCAGCAATCAAATTGTGGTCACTATCACCAAAGTGCTCACCTACCTCCAAATCTAACACCTGTCCTGGTTCATTACCCAGTACCAAATCCAATACGGCCTCGCCTCTCATTGGCCTATCTACATACTGTGTCAGGAAACCCTCCTGCACACATTGGACAAAAACGGACCCATCTAAAGTACTCAAACTATAGCGTTTCCAGTCAATATTTGGAAAGGTAAAGTCCCCCATAACAACTACCCTGTTGCTTTCGCTCCTATCCAGAATCATCTTTGCAATCCTTTCCTCTACATCTCTGGAACTTTTCGGAGGCCTATAGAAAACCCCTAACAGGGTGACCTCTCCTTTCCTGTTTCTAACCTCAGCCCATACTACCTCAGTAGACGAGTCCTCATCAAACGTCCTTTCTGCCACCGTAATACTGTCCTTGACTAACAATGCAACCCCTCCCCCTCTTTTACCACCTTCCCTGAGCTTACTGAAATATCTAAACCCCGGCACCTGCAACAACCATTCCTGTCCCTGCTCTATCCATGTCTCCGAAATGGCCACAACATCGAAGTCCCAGGTACCAACCCATGCCGCAAGTTCACCCACCTTATTCCGGATGCTCCTGGCATTGAAGAAGACACACTATAAACCACCTTCCTGCCTGCCGGTACACTCCTGCAACTTTGAAACCTTACTCATGACCTCACTACTCTCAACCTCCTGTATACTGGAGCTACAATTCAGTTCCCAAGCCCCTGCTGAACTAGTTTAAATGTAGGCCGGTCTAATTCGAGTGAGTTCATAGACAAAGGATTTCAGCAAGCATGGCAAGAAAGGGGGAGGGGTGTCTTGTCGAGGAGGAGAAAAGGATGCTGGGTAACAAGAGGCCAGGGTTAAGGAATGAGAAGTGAGCCAATTAGGATGTATGGCCGAGCCAGGAGGGGTATAGGATGACTTATGGGAATTGTTTATGTGAAACTTGATGCCATTTGAATGTATTTGTAGAGATTCCTTTGTTTCCAATCGCACTCGATTCTGAAGACCCAGGAGGCAGCTTGTGTTCTGGGTTTTTGTGAAGCGAGTCAGACTTGCAAGTCGGGTAAAAATAAATAATACTATGCCTACAAATCCATCTCGAGTTTTATTGAGGCCAGACTGACAGGTAAAGAATTCAATGTTTTGTCAAAGTGACGTGACCAACTCATGGGGCTGCAGGGTCTCACGTGGTTGGGCCGGCTGGAAGCGCTGACAAGTGGGGCAGTTGAGCACCGTGTTGGCTATGTCTTCATTAATGCCGGGCCAGTACACTGCCTCTCGGGCCCGTCGGCGGCACTTTTCCACGCCAAGATGGCCCTCGTGTAGCTATTCCAGGACGAGCTGGCGCATGTTATGCGGGATGACAATGCGGTCCAGTTTCAAAAGAACCCCATCTACCTCCGCCAGATCATCTCTGACATTATAGAATTGAGGGCATTGGCCCATGAGCCACCCGTCTGTTAGGTGGCACATGACACGCTGTAGCAAAGGGTCAGCTGCCATCTCGTGGCGAATTTGGACGAGGCGTTCATCCATGGCAGGTAGATTGGAGGCCACGAAGGCCACATGGGCATCAACCTGGAAGACGAATCCCGCTGGGACACATGGAGTGTTGACTGCCCTGGAGAGAGCATCAGCAATGATGAGGTCTTTGCCTGGGGTGTATACCAACTGGAAGTCATATGGCCGGAGCTTGAGAAGAATACGCTGGAAGCGAGGCATCATGTCATTCAAGTCTTTCTGTATTATATTGACCAGCGGGCGATGGTCGGTCTCGACGGTGAATTAAGGAAGTTGTAGACATAATCGTGAAACTTAACCACACCGGTCAGAAGGCCCAGGCACTCCTTTTCTATCTGCGCGTAGCGCTGCTCCGTAGGGCCATGGCGCGTGACGCATATGCAACGGGGACCCATGATGAGGCCTCATTGCGTTGCTGGAGTACTGCCCCAATGCCGGACTGGCTGGCATCGGTCGAAATTTTGGTCTCTTTTGCTGGATCAAAGAAAGCTAAGACCGGGGCCGTGGTGAGTTTGGTTTTGAGTTCTCTTCATTCGCGCTCGTGGGCAGGGAGCCATTGGAAGTCTGTCGTCTTCCTGACCAGGTTCCTGAGAGCCGTGGTATGAGAGGCGAGGTTCGGGATGAACTTCCCTAAAATGTTGACCATGCCCAGAAATCGGAGGACCACCTTCTTGTCCTCTGGCGTTTTCATGGCTGTGATAGCAGCCACCTTGTCCGCATCCGGCCGCACACCCAACTGGGAGGTGTGGTCCCCGAGGAACTTGAGTTCCGTCTGACCAAAAGAGCATTTGGCCCTGTTGAGGCAGAGGCCCTGCTCACGTATACGTTTGAATATGCGCTGGAGGCGACTGACATGCTCCTGCGGGGTGGGGGACCAAATGATTATGTCATCGACACAGACGCGAACACCTTCAATGCCTTCCATCATTTGTTCCATAATCCTATGGAACACTTCTGAAGCAGATATGATCCCAAACGGCATCCTGTTGTAACAATATCTGCCAAAGGGGGTATTAAATGTACACAGTTTCCTGCTGGATCTGTCGAGCTAGATTTGCCAGAATCCTTTTGAGGCATCGAGTTTGGTGAAGAGCTTAGCACGAGCCATCTCGCATGTGATCTCTTCGTGCTTGGGCATTGGATAATGCTCCTTCATGACATTGCGATTTAGATCCTTGGGATCAATGCAAATTCTCAATTCGCCGGAAGGCTTTTTTACACATACCATGGAACTGACGCAGTCGGTCGGTTCCGTGACTCTGGAAATCACTCCTTGGTCCTGGAGGTCCTGCAGCTGCTGATTGAGGCGGTCCTTGAGGGGTGCTGGGACCGTGCGAGGTGCGTGCACCACAGTCATGTCATTCTGTTTCAATAAGATCTTGTAGGTACATGGGAGCATGCCCAAGCCTTCAAAGACGTCATGGTGCTGGTTGATGATGGCGTCGAGTTGCGCCCTGAAGTCAGTGTCCTGAAAGGCAGACGTGTCAGCAGGAGAGAGAGAGGGAACTCTCTGAACTAGGTTCAACAGCTTGCATGCCTGCGCGCCAAGCAGGAAGGCTTTCGAGGAGCCCACGATTTCAAAAGGAAGGATGGCTTTGCGTGACCTGTGCATCAATTCAAGTTGGCACGAGCTGCTGGCATCAATGGCATTGCTATTGTAATCCCATAGCTGGCAGGCTGATGGAAAGATGGCTGGTTTGACACGAAGGCTTTGGAAGTCAGACCGCGCAATGAGATTGGCGGAGGCCCCAGTGTCCAGGCGGAATCGTATTTGGGACCGGTTGCCCGTCAGGGTGGCACACCACTCATCGTCTGGATCGATGCTGTATACCGACAGCGGCTGGTGTCTTTGCTTCGGGGACAGCCTGTTTTTTATCACGATACCGACTCGAAAAGGCGCCTTCGGGTCTTCAGTGACACTGCTGTGTGGGAGGTCCGCATCGGACTCGATGACCATGGGTTGAATTGCCCGGACATTCCTGCGAGGCTGGCTGAAGCGATGTGAATTGGCAGGCTGAGCTGCTCAGCATAAGGCAGCATAGTGGCCAAGTCTGCCACATCTTCGGCATTGTCGAGATTTGGCAGGGCATTGCCGTTTTAAATGGGCGGAGCCACAGTTGCCGCACGTCGTAGCGTCAGCACGTTCGCTGCGCCACCGCGCATGCGTGGTGCGGTCGTGCGTGATGCGCGCCTGCGGATTACGTTCTTCGACGTCGCCTTTCCCTCATTTGGTGCGCACAAGCGTGGGAGTCCGCGAAAAGCACGTGAAATGGCCGCCCTCATCCAGGCTGAAGCCCTGGAGTTGCTCAATTGCTTGGACCCGTTCCGCCTCGTGGGGACCTTGCCGCGCCGTTTCAACCGCTTGGATGTGAGAATACCGACTCGTGGCGTTTTCGTGTAAGACACAGGTCTCAATGGCAGTCGCTAGGGTGAGCTGCTTTACTTTGAGGAGCTGCTGTCGTAGGGGGTCCGACTGAACACCAAAAATGTTCTGGTCGCGTATCATGGAGTCGGAGGTGGGCCCGTAGCTGCAAGACTGCGCAAGGATGCGGAGTTGAGTGAGAAAAGATTGGAAAGGTTCATCCTTACCCTGCAAACGCTGTTTGAACACGTAGCGCTCGAAACTTTCATTCACCTCTATGCTGCAGTGAGTGTCAAGCTTGAGGAGGACCGTCTTGAACTTTATTTTATCTTCATCATCCGCAAAGGTGAGAGAATTGAAAATGTGGATGGCATGGTCCCCGGCCGTGGATAGGAGGAGAGCAATCTTCCTGATATCCGAGGCGTCCTCCCTGTCTGTGGCCTCAAGGAAGAGTGGAAGCGCTGTTTGAATATCTTCCAGTTGACCCCGAGGTTGCCGACGATGCGGAGCGGCGGCGGCGTGCTGATGTTGTTCATGTTGCAGGATGACGGAATGCTGGCGGAAGGCAGATCACTTGCAGGTAGGTCTAAGAAGTGCTAATATCCCTCAACTCCTTGTATCATGTTGTGTTGGGTGTTCTGGATCCGTGGAACACATACAGGTCACCAACACTTGAAATAGTACAACACTATTTTATTGGGTCATTAACAGTTTAACATACTCTCACTGTGGGTTAACACGATACTAGCGTTAACTAAAGACCTTTGCCTTGTCCTAACCAGTCGATGCACTCAGCACATGGTGAATGCCTGTGCTGCAGGCTGTGAGTTCTGTCCTACTAGGAAGCTGCAGCTCGAATGAGCGGGAACTCTGATGCCCCCTGTCTTTATAGTGCATGTGCTCTCACTGGTGATTGGCTGCGGTGTTGTGTGTGTTGATTGGTCCCACTGTGTGTCCATAAGTGTGTGTGTATTTGCACCATGATATACTGGTGTATATTATGACAATGGTTAGTCCAGTTCAGTTTCTGATCAATGGTAACCCCCAGGATATTAAGTGTGGGAGATTCAGCAATAATAATGCCATTGAATGTCAAGGGGCAATGGTTAGATCCTCTCTTGTAGGAGATGGTCATTGCTTGACACTTGTGTGGTGCAAATGTAACTTGCCACTTGTCAGCCCAAGCCTGGATATTGTCTAGGTCTTGCTGCATTTGGACATGGACTGCTTCATTATCTGAGGAGTTGTGAATGGTGCTGAATATTGAGCAATCATCAGCGAACATCCCACTTCTGGTGCTACGCTGAAAGTGAGGTCATTGATGAAGCAGCTGAAGGTGGTTGGGCCGAGGAGATTACCCTGAGGAACTCCTGCGTGATGTGGTGAGCTGAGATGGTTGACGTCCAACCACCACAACCATCTTCCTTTGTGCTAGGCATGACTCTAACCAGCAGACTTTTCCCTCTGATTCCCATTGACTCCAGTTTTGCTAGGGTTCCTTGATGCCACACTCGGTCAAATGCTGCCTTGATGTCAAGGGATTTAAAAAGAATTTAAGAGTCAACCACATTGCTGTGGGTTTGGAGTTACATGTGGGCCAGACCATATAAGGATAGCAGATTGCCTACCCAAAAGGAAGGGCTTTTGCAACAATTGACAATAGTTTCATAGTCATCATTAGACTTTAATACTAGATATTTTATTGAGTTAAACTTCCACCATCCGTCATGGTAGGATTTGAACTTGGGTTCCCAGATCGTTGCCCTGGGTCTCTGGATTACTAGTCCAGCGACAATACCACTACGCCACCACCTCAAAGAGTTCAATATTGTATTCCTAAAAAAGCTTTGTTTTAAAAATACCAATTTCCAATTTCTTCATGCAATCACTCCTGGAGCGAATCATTCTTCCCGCACAGTCTTACAAATAAACTAAAATATCGGGTTTTGGTCCAGTGCCCTAGCCATTATTGGGGTCTGGTCTGGGATCATAAGAATGGTAATGCATTAAAATGAGGGCCGGGATTCTCCCCTACCCGGCGGGGCAGGTGGTCCCGGCGGGATGGAGTGGCAGGAACCACTCCGGCGTCGGGCCGCCCCAAAGGTGCGGATTTCTCCGCACCTTTAGGGCCCAAGCCCTCACCTTGAGGGGCTAGGTCTGCGCCGGAATGGTTGGCGCGCCGCTGGACGGCGGGAAAGGTCTTTGGCGCCATGCCAGATGGGGCCGAAATGACTCCGCCGGTCGGCAGAAGTCCGCGCATGCGCGGGAGTGTCAGCGGCTGCTGACGTCATCCCCGCGCATGCGCAGGGGGGTTCACTTCCGCATCGGCCATTGCGGAGGCTGTGGCCGAGGCAGAAGGAAAAGAGTGCCCCCACGGCACAGGCCCCGCCTCTCGTTGGCCTATCTACATACTGCTTCATTATCTGAGGAGTTGTGAATGGTGCTGAATATTGAGCAATCATCAGCAATCAAATTGTGGTCACTATCACCAAAGTGCTCACCTACCTCCAAATCTAACACCTGTCCTGGTTCATTACCCAGTACCAAATCCAATACGGCCTCGCCTCTCGTTGGCCTATCTACATACTGTGTCAGGAAACCCTCCTGCACACATTGGACAAAAACGGACCCATCTAAAGTACTCAAACTATAGCGTTTCCAGTCAATATTTGGAAAGGTAAAGTCCCCCATAACAACTACCCTGTTGCTTTCGCTCCTATCCAGAATCATCTTTGCAATCCTTTCCTCTACATCTCTGGAACTTTTCGGAGGCCTATAGAAAACCCCTAACACGGTGACCTCTCCTTTCCTGTTTCTAACCTCAGCCCATACTACCTCAGTAGACGAGTCCTCATCAAACGTCCTTTCTGCCACCGTAATACTGTCCTTGACTAACAATGCAACCCCTCCCCCTCTTTTACCACCTTCCCTGAGCTTACTGAAATATCTAAACCCCGGCACCTGCAACAACCATTCCTGTCCCTGCTCTATCCATGTCTCCGAAATGGCCACAACATCGAAGTCCCAGGTACCAACCCATGCCGCAAGTTCACCCACCTTATTCCGGATGCTCCTGGCATTGAAGAAGACACACTTTAAACCACCTTCCTGCCTGCCGGTACACTCCTGCAACTTTGAAACCTTACTCATGACCTCACTACTCTCAACCTCCTGTATACTGGAGCTACAATTCAGTTCCCAAGCCCCTGCTGAACTAGTTTAAATGTAGGCCGGTCTAATTCGAGTGAGTTCATAGACAAAGGATTTCAGCAAGCATGGCAAGAAAGGGGGAGGGGTGTCTTGTCGAGGAGGAGAAAAGGATGCTGGGTAACAAGAGGCCAGGGTTAAGGAATGAGAAGTGAGCCAATTAGGATGTATGGCCGAGCCAGGAGGGGTATAGGATGACTTATGGGAATTGTTTATGTGAAACTTGATGCCATTTGAATGTATTTGTAGAGATTCCTTTGTTTCCAATCGCACTCGATTCTGAAGACCCAGGAGGCAGCTTGTGTTCTGGGTTTTTGTGAAGCGAGTCAGACTTGCAAGTCGGGTAAAAATAAATAATACTATGCCTACAAATCCATCTCGAGTTTTATTGAGGCCAGACTGACAGGTAAAGAATTCAATGTTTTGTCAAAGTGACGTGACCAACTCATGGGGCTGCAGGGTCTCACGTGGTTGGGCCGGCTGGAAGCGCTGACAAGTGGGGCAGTTGAGCACCGTGTTGGCTATGTCTTCATTAATGCCGGGCCAGTACACTGCCTCTCGGGCCCGTCGGCGGCACTTTTCCACGCCAAGATGGCCCAAGTGTAGCTATTCCAGGACGAGCTGGCGCATGTTATGCGGGATGACAATGCGGTCCAGTTTCAAAAGAACCCCATCTACCTCCGCCAGATCATCTCTGACATTATAGAATTGAGGGCATTGGCCCTTGAGCCACCCGTCTGTTAGGTGGCACATGACACGCTGTAGCAAAGGGTCAGCCGCCATCTTGTGGCGAATTTGGACGAGGCGTTCATCCATGGCAGGTAGATTGGAGGCCACGAAGGCCACATGGGCATCAACCTGGAAGACGAATCCCGCTGGGACACATGGAGTGTTGACTGCCCTGGAGAGAGCATCAGCAATGATGAGGTCTTTGCCTGGGGTGTATACCAACTGGAAGTCATATGGCCGGAGCTTGAGAAGAATACGCTGGAAGCGAGGCATCATGTCATTCAAGTCTTTCTGTATTATATTGACCAGCGGGCGATGGTCGGTCTCGACGGTGAATTGAGGAAGTTGTACACATAATCGTGAAACTTAACCACACCGGTCAGAAGGCCCAGGCACTCCTTTTCTATCTGCGCGTAGCGCTGCTCCGTGGGGCCATGGCGCATGACGCATATGCAATGGGGACCCATGATGAGGCCTCATTGCGTTGCTGGAGTACTGCGCCAATGCCGGACTGGCTGGCATCGGTCGAAATTTTGGTCTCTTTTGCTGGATCAAAGAAAGCTAAGACCGGGGCCATGGTGAGTTTGGTTTTGAGTTTTCTCCATTCGCGCTAGTGGGCAGGGAGCCATTGGAAGTCTGTCGTCTTCCTGACCAGGTTCCTGAGAGCCGTGGTATGAGAGGCGAGGTTAGGGATGAACTTCCCTAAAATGTTGACCATGCCCAGAAATCGGAGGACCACCTTCTTGTCCTCTGGCGTTTTCATGGCTGTGATAGCAGCCACCTTGTCCGCATCCGGCCGCACACCCAACTGGGAGGTGTGGTCCCCGAGGAACTTGAGTTCCGTCTGACCAAAAGAGCATTTGGCCCTGTTGAGGCAGAGGCCCTGCTCACGTATACGTTTGAATATGCGCTGGAGGTGACTGACATGCTCCTGCGGGGTGGGGGACCAAATGATTATGTCATCGACACAGACGCGAACACCTTCAATGCCTTCCATCATTTGTTCCATAATCCTATGGAACACTTCTGAAGCAGATATGATCCCAAACGGCATCCTGTTGTAACAATATCTGCCAAAGGGGGTATTAAATGTACACAGTTTCCTGCTGGATCTGTCGAGCTAGATTTGCCAGAATCCTTTTGAGGCATCGAGTTTGGTGAAGAGCTTAGCACGAGCCATCTCGCATGTGATCTCTTCGTGCTTGGGCATTGGATAATGCTCCTTCATGACATTGCGATTTAGATCCTTGGGATCAATGCAAATTCTCAATTCGCCGGAAGGCTTTTTTACACATACCATGGAACTGACCCAGTCGGTCGGTTCCGTGACTCTGGAAATCACTCCTTGGTCCTGGAGGTCCTGCAGCTGCTGATTGAGGCGGCCCTTGAGGGGTGCTGGGACCGTGCGAGGTGCGTGCACCACAGTCATATCATTCTGTTTCAATAAGATCTTGTAGGTACATGGGAGCATGCCCAAGCCTTCAAAGACGTCATGGTGCTGGTTGATGATGGCGTCGAGTTGCGCCCTGAAGTCAGTGTCCTGAAAGGCAGACGTGTCAGCAGGCGAGAGAGAGGGAACTCTCTGAACTAGGTTCAACAGCTTGCATGCCTGCGCGCCAAGCAGGAAGGCTTTCGAGGAGCCCACGATTTCAAAAGGAAGGATGGCTTTGCGTGACCTGTGCATCAATTCAAGTTGGCACGAGCTGCTGGCATCAATGGCATTGCTATTGTAATCCCATAGCTGGCAGGCTGATGGAAGGATGGCTGGTTTGACACGAAGGCTTTGGAAGTCAGACCGCGCAATGAGATTGGCGGAGGCCCCAGTGTCCAGGCGGAATCGTATTTGGGACCGGTTGCCCGTCAGGGTGGCACACCACTCATCGTCTGGATCGATGCTGTATACCGACAGCGGCTGGTGTCTTTGCTTCGGGGACACCCTGTTTTTTATCACGATACCGACTCGAAAAGGCGCCTTCGGGTCTTCGGTGTCACTGCTGTGTGGGAGGTCCGCATCGGACTCGATGACCATGGGTTGAATTGCCCGGACATTCCTGCGAGGCTGGCTGAAGTGATATGAATTGGCAGGCTGAGCTGCTCAGCATAAGGCAGCATAGTGGCCAAGTCTGTCACATCGTAGGCATTGTCGAGATTTGGCAGGGCATTGCCGTTTTAAATGGGCGGAGCCACAGTTGCCGCACGTCGTAGCGTCAGCACGTTCGCTGCGCCACCGCGCATGCGTGGTGCGGTCGTGCGTGATGCGCGCCTGCGGATTACGTTCTTCGACGTCACCTTTCCCTCATTTGGTGCGCACAAGCGTGGGAGTCTGCGAAAAGCACGTGAAATGGCCGCCCTCATCCAGGCTGAAGCCCTGGAGTTGCTCAATTGCTTGGACCCGTTCCGCCTCGTGGGGACCTTGCCGCGCCGTTTCAACCGCTTGGATGTGGGAATACCGACTCGTGGCGTTTTCGTGTAAGACACAGGTCTCAATGGCGGTCGCTAGGGTGAGCTGCTTTACTTTGAGGAGCTGCTGTCGTAGGGGGTCCGACTGAAAACCAAAAATGTTCTGGTCGCGTATCATGGAGTCGGAGGTGGGCCCGTAGCTGCAAGACTGCGCAAGGATGCGGAGTTGAGTGAGAAAAGATTGGAAAGGTTCATCCTTACCCTGCAAACGCTGTTTGAACACGTAGCGCTCGAAACTTTCATTCACCTCTATGCTGCAGTGAGTGTCAAGCTTGAGGAGGACCGTCTTGAACTTTGTTTTATCTTCATCATCCGCAAAGGTGAGAGAATTGAAAATGTGGATGGCATGGTCCCCGGCCGTGGATAGGAGGAGAGCAATCTTCCTGATATCCGAGGCGTCCTCCCTGTCTGTGGCCTCAAGGAAGAGTGGAAGCGCTGTTTGAATATCTTCCAGTTGACCCCGAGGTTGCCGACGATGCGGAGCGGCGGCGGCGTGCTGAGGTTGTTCACGTTGCAGGATGACGGAATGCTGGCGGAAGGCAGATCACTTGCAGGTAGGTCTAAGAAGTGCTAATATCCCTCAACTCCTTGTATCATGTTGTGTTGGGTGTTCTGGATCCGTGGAACACATACAGGTCACCAACACTTGAAATAGTACAACACTATTTTATTGGGTCATTAACAGTTTAACATACTCTCACTGTGGGTTAACACGATACTAGCGTTAACTAAAGACCTTTGCCTTGTCCTAACCAGTCGATGCACTCAGCACATGGTGAATGTCTGTGCTGCAGGCTGTGAGTTCTGTCTTACTAGGAAGCTGCAGCTCGAATGAGCGGGAACTCTGATGCCCCCTGTCTTTATAGTGCATGTGCTCTCACTGGTGATTGGCTGCGGTGTTGTGTGTGTTGATTGGTCCCACTGTGTGTCCATAAGTGTGTGTGTATTTGCACCATGATATACTGGTGTATATTATGACAATGGTTAGTCCAGTTCAGTTTCTGATCAATGGTAACCCCCAGGATATTAAGTGTGGGAGATTCAGCAATAATAATGCCATTGAATGTCAAGGGGCAATGGTTAGATCCTCTCTTGTAGGAGATGGTCATTGCTTGACACTTGTGTGGTGCAAATGTAACTTGCCACTTGTCAGCCCAAGCCTGGATATTGTCTAGGTCTTGCTGCATTTGGACATGGACTGCTTCATTATCTGAGGAGTTGTGAATGGTGCTGAATATTGAGCAATCATCAGCGAACATCCCACTTCTGGTGCTACGCTGAAAGTGAGGTCATTGATGAAGCAGCTGAAGGTGGTTGGGCCGAGGAGATTACCCTGAGGAACTCCTGCGTGATGTGGTGAGCTGAGATGGTTGACGTCCAACCACCACAACCATCTTCCTTTGTGCTGGGCATGACTCTAACCAGCAGACATTTCCCTCTGATTCCCATTGACTCCAGTTTTGCTAGGGTTCCTTGATGCCACACTCGGTCAAATGCTGCCTTGATGTCAAGGGATTTAAAAAGAATTTAAGAGTCAACCACATTGCTGTGGGTTTGGAGTTACATGTGGGCCAGACCATATAAGGATAGCAGATTGCCTACCCGAAAGGAAGGGCTTTTGCAACAATTGACAATAGTTTCATAGTCATCATTAGACTTTAATACTAGATATTTTATTGAGTTAAACTTCCACCATCCGTCATGGTAGGATTTGAACTTGGGTTCCCAGATCGTTGCCCTGGGTCTCTGGATTACTAGTCCAGCGACAATACCACTACGCCACCACCTCAAAGAGTTTAATATTGTATTCCTAAAAAAGCTTTGTTTTAAAAATACCAATTTCCAATTTCTTCATGCAATCACTCCTGGAGCGAATCATTCTTCCCGCACAGTCTTACAAATAAACTAAAATATCGGGTTTTGGTCCAGTGCCCTAGCCATTATTGGGGTCTGGTCTGGGATCATAAGAATGGTAATGCATTAAAATGAGGGCCGGGATTCTCCCCTACCCGGCGGGGCGGGTGGTCCCGGCGGGATGGAGTGGCAGGAACCACTTCGGCGTCGGGCCGCCCCAAAGGTGCGGATTTCTCCGCACCTTTAGGGCCCAAGCCCTCACCTTGAGGGGCTAGGTCTGCGCCGGAATGGTTGGCGCGCCGCTGGACGGCGGGAAAGGTCTTTGGCGCCATGCCAGATGGAGCCGAAATGACTCCGCCGGTCGGCAGAAGTCCGCGCATGCGCGGGAGTGTCAGCGGCTGCTGATGTCATCCCCGCGCATGCGCAGGGGGGTTCACTTCCGCATCGGCCATTGCGGAGGCTGTGGCCGAGGCAGAAGGAAAAGAGTGCCCCCACGGCACAGGCCCCGCCTCTCGTTGGCCTATCTACATACTGCTTCATTATCTGAGGAGTTGTGAATGGTGCTGAATATTGAGCAATCATCAGCAATCAAATTGTGGTCACTATCACCAAAGTGCTCACCTACCTCCAAATCTAACACCTGTCCTGGTTCATTACCCAGTACCAAATCCAATACGGCCTCGCCTCTCGTTGGCCTATCTACATACTGTGTCAGGAAACCCTCCTGCACACATTGGACAAAAACGGACCCATCTAAAGTACTCAAACTATAGCGTTTCCAGTCAATATTTGGAAAGGTAAAGTCCCCCATAACAACTACCCTGTTGCTTTCGCTCCTATCCAGAATCATCTTTGCAATCCTTTCCTCTACATCTCTGGAACTTTTCGGAGGCCTATAGAAAACCCCTAACAGGGTGACCTCTCCTTTCCTGTTTCTAACCTCAGCCCATACTACCTCAGTAGACGAGTCCTCATCAAACGTCCTTTCTGCCACCGTAATACTGTCCTTGACTAACAATGCAACCCCTCCCCCTCTTTTACCACCTTCCCTGAGCTTACTGAAATATCTAAACCCCGGCACCTGCAACAACCATTCCTGTCCCTGCTCTATCCATGTCTCCAAAATGGCCACAACATCGAAGTCCCAGGTACCAACCCATGCCGCAAGTTCACCCACCTTATTCCGGATGCTCCTGGCATTGAAGAAGACACACTATAAACCACCTTCCTGCCTGCCGGTACACTCCTGCAACTTTGAAACCTTACTCATGACCTCACTACTCTCAACCTCCTGTATACTGGAGCTACAATTCAGTTCCCAAGCCCCTGCTGAACTAGTTTAAATGTAGGCCGGTCTAATTCGAGTGAGTTCATAGACAAAGGATTTCAGCAAGCATGGCAAGAAAGGGGGAGGGGTGTCTTGTCGAGGAGGAGAAAAGGATGCTGGGTAACAAGAGGCCAGGGTTAAGGAATGAGAAGTGAGCCAATTAGGATGTATGGCCGAGCCAGGAGGGGTATAGGATGACTTATGGGAATTGTTTATGTGAAACTTGATGCCATTTGAATGTATTTGTAGAGATTCCTTTGTTTCCAATCGCACTCGATTCTGAAGACCCAGGAGGCAGCTTGTGTTCTGGGTTTTTGTGAAGCGAGTCAGACTTGCAAGTCGGGTAAAAATAAATAATACTATGCCTACAAATCCATCTCGAGTTTTATTGAGGCCAGACTGACAGGTAAAGAATTCAATGTTTTGTCAAAGTGACGTGACCAACTCATGGGGCTGCAGGGTCTCACGTGGTTGGGCCGGCTGGAAGCGCTGACAAGTGGGGCAGTTGAGCACTGTGGTGGCTATGTCTTCATTAATGCCGGGCCAGTACACTGCCTCTCGGGCCCGTCGGCGGCACTTTTCCACGCCAAGATGGCCCTCGTGTAGCTATTCCAGGACGAGCTGGCGCATGTTATGCGGGATGACAATGCGGTCCAGTTTCAAAAGAACCCCATCTACCTCCGCCAGATCATCTCTGATATTATAGAACTGAGGGCATTGGCCCTTGAGCCACCCGTCTGTTAGGTGGCACATGACACGCTGTAGCAAAGGGTCAGCTGCCATCTCGTGGCGAATTTGGACGAGGCGTTCATCCATGGCAGGTAGATTGGAGGCCACGAAGGCCACATGGGCATCAACCTGGAAGACGAATCCCGCTGGGACACATGGAGTGTTGACTGCCCTGGAGAGAGCGTCAGCAACGATGAGGTCTTTGCCTGGGGTGTATACCAACTGGAAGTCATATGGCCGGAGCTTGAGAAGAATACGCTGGAAGCGAGGCATCATGTCATTCAAGTCTTTCTGTATTATATTGACCAGCGGGCGATGGTCGGTCTCGACGGTGAATTGAGGAAGTTGTAGACATAATCGTGAAACTTAACCACACCGGTCAGAAGGCCCAGGCACTCCTTTTCTATCTGCGCGTAGCGCTGCTCCGTGGGGCCATGGCGCGTGACGCATATACAACGGGGACCCATGATGAGGCCTCATTGCGTTGCTGGAGTACTGCCCCAATGCCGGACTGGCTGGCATCGGTCGAAATTTTGGTCTCTTTTGCTGGATCAAAGAAAGCTAAGACCGGGGCCGTGGTGAGTTTGGTTTTGAGTTTTCTCCATTCGCGCTCGTGGGCAGGAAACCATTGGAAGTCTGTCGTCTTCCTGACCAGGTTCCTGAGAGCCGTGGTATGAGAGGCGAGGTTAGGGATGAACTTCCCTAAAATGTTGACCATGCCCAGAAATCGGAGGACCACCTTCTTGTCCTCTGGCGTTTTCATGGCTGTGATAGCAGCCACCTTGTCCGCATCCGGCCGCACACCCAACTGGGAGGTGTGGTCCCCGAGGAACTTGAGTTCCGTCTGACCAAAAGAGCATTTGGCCCTGTTGAGGCAGAGGCCCTGCTCACGTATACGTTTGAATATGCGCTGGAGGCGACTGAAATGCTCCTGCGGGGTGGGGGACCAAATGATTATGTCATCGACACAGACGTGAACACCTTCAATGCCTTCCATCATTTGTTCCATAATCCTATGGAACACTTCTGAAGCAGATATGATCCCAAACGGCATCCTGTTGTAACAATATCTGCAAAGGGGGTATTAAATGTACACAGTTTCCTGCTGGATCTGTCGAGCTAGATTTGCCAGAATCCTTTTGAGGCATCGAGTTTGGTGAAGAGCTTAGCACGAGCCATCTCGCATGTGATCTCTTCGTGCTTGGGCATTGGATAATGCTCCTTCATGACATTGCGATTTAGATCCTTGGGATCAATGCAAATTCTCAATTCGCCGGAAGGTTTTTTTACACATACCATGGAACTGACCCAGTCGGTCGGTTCCGTGACTCTGGAAATCACTCCTTGGTCCTGGAGGTCCTGCAGCTGCTGATTGAGGCGGCCCTTGAGGGGTGCTGGGACCGTGCGAGGTGCATGCACCACAGTCATATCATTCTGTTTCAATAAGATCTTGTAGGTACATGGGAGCATGCCCAAGCCTTCAAAGACGTCATGGTGCTGGTTGATGATGGCGTCGAGTTGCGCCCTGAAGTCAGTGTCCTGAAAGGCAGACGTGTCAGCAGGAGAGAGAGAGGGAACTCTCTGAACTAGGTTCAACAGCTTGCATGCCTGCGCGCCAAGCAGGAAGGCTTTCGAGGAGCCCACGATTTCAAAAGGAAGGATGGCTTTGCGTGACCTGTGCATCAATTCAAGTTGGCACGAGCTGCTGGCATCAATGGCATTGCTATTGTAATCCCATAGCTGGCAGGCTGATGGAAGGATGGCTGGTTTGACGCGAAGGCTTTGGAAGTCAGACCGCGCAATGAGATTGGCGGAGGCCCCAGTGTCCAGGCGGAATCGTATTTGGGACCGGTTGCCCGTCAGGGTGGCACACCACTCATCGTCTGGATCGATGCTGTATACCGACAGCGGCTGGTGTCTTTGCTTCGGGGACAGCCTGTTTTTTATCATGATACCGACTCGAAAAGGCGCCTTCGGGTCTTCAGTGTCACTGCTGTGTGGGAGGTCCGCATCGGACTCGATGACCATGGGTTGAATTGCCCGGACATTCCTGCGAGGCTGGCTGAAGTGATATGAATTGGCAGGCTGAGCTGCTCAGCATAAGGCAGCATAGTGGCCAAGTTTGCCACAACTTCGGCATTGTCAAGATTTGGCAGGGCATTGCCGTTTTAAATGGGCGGAGCCACAGTTGCCGCACGTCGTAGCGTCAGCACGTTCGCTGCGCCACCGCGCATGCGTGGTGCGGTCGTGCGTGATGCGCGCCTGCGGATTACGTTCTTCGACGTCGCCTTTCCCTCATTTGGTGCGCACAAGCGTGGGAGTCCGCGAAAAGCACGTGAAATGGCCGCCCTCATCCAGGCTGAGGCCCTGGAGTTGCTCAATTGCTTGGACCCGTTCCGCCTCGTGGGGACCTTGCCGCGCCGTTTCAACCGCTTGGATGTGGGAATACCGACTCGTGGCGTTTTCGTGTAACACACAGGTCTCAATGGCGGTCGCTAGGGTGAGCTGCTTTACTTTGAGGAGCTGCTGTCGTAGGGGGTCCGACTGAACACCAAAAATGTTCTGGTCGCGTATCATGGAGTCGGAGGTGGGCCCTTAGCTGCAAGACTGCGCAAGGATGCGGAGTTGAGTGAGAAAAGATTGGAAAGGTTCATCCTGACCCTGCAAACGCTGTTTGAACACGTAGCGCTCAAAACTTTCATTCACCTCTATGCTGCAGTGAGTGTCAAGCTTGAGGAGGACCGTCTTGAACTTTGTTTTATCTTCATCATCCGCAAAGCTGAGAGAATTGAAAATGTGGATGGCATGGTCCCCGGCCGTGGATAGGAGGAGAGCAATCTTCCTGATATCCGAGGCGTCCTCCCTGTCTGTGGCCTCAAGGAAGAGTGGAAGCGCTGTTTGAATATCTTCCAGTTGACCCCGAGGTTGCCGACGATGCGGAGCGGCGGCGGCGTGCTGAGGTTGTTCATGTTGCAGGATGACGGAATGCTGGCGGAAGGCAGATCACTTGCAGGTAGGTTTAAGAAGTGCTAATATCCCTCAACTCCTTGTATCATGTTGTGTTGGGTGTTCTGGATCCGTGGAACACATACAGGTCACCAACACTTGAAATAGTACAACATTATTTTATTGGGTCATTAACAGTTTAACATACTCTCACTGTGGGTTAACACGATACTAGCGTTAACTAAAGACCTTTGCCTTGTCCTAACCAGTCGATGCACTCAGCACATGGTGAATGTCTGTGCTGCAGGCTGTGAGTTCTGTCCTACTAGGAAGCTGCAGCTCGAATGAGCGGAAACTCTGATGCCCCCTGTCTTTATAGTGCATGTGCTCTCACTGGTGATTGGCTGCGGTGTTGTGTGTGTTGATTGGTCCCACTGTGTGTCCATAAGTGTGTGTGTATTTGCACCATGATATACTGGTGTATATTATGACAATGGTTAGTCCAGTTCAGTTTCTGATCAATGGTAACCCCCAGGATATTAAGTGTGGGAGATTCAGCAATAATAATGCCATTGAATGTCAAGGGGCAATGGTTAGATCCTCTCTTGTAGGAGATGGTCATTGCTTGACACTTGTGTGGTGCAAATGTAACTTGCCACTTGTCAGCCCAAGCCTGGATATTGTCTAGGTCTTGCTGCATTTGGACATGGACTGCTTCATTATCTGAGGAGTTGTGAATGGTGCTGAATATTGAGCAATCATCAGCGAACATCCCACTTCTGGTGCTACGCTGAAAGTGAGGTCATTGATGAAGCAGCTGAAGGTGGTTGGGCCGAGGAGATTACCCTGAGGAACTCCTGCGTGATGTGGTGAGCTGAGATGGTTGACGTCCAACCACCACAACCATCTTCCTTTGTGCTAGGCATGACTCTAACCAGCAGACTTTTCCCTCTGATTCCCATTGACTCCAGTTTTGCTAGGGTTCCTTGATGCCACACTCGGTCAAATGCTGCCTTGATGTCAAGGGATTTAAAAAGAATTTAAGAGTCAACCACATTGCTGTGGGTTTGGAGTTACATGTGGGCCAGACCATATAAGGATAGCAGATTGCCTACCCGAAAGGAAGGGCTTTTGCAACAATTGACAATAGTTTCATAGTCATCATTAGACTTTAATACTAGATATTTTATTGAGTTAAACTTCCACCATCCGTCATGGTAGGATTTGAACTTGGGTTCCCAGATCGTTGCCCTGGGTCTCTGGATTACTAGTCCAGCGACAATACCACTACGCCACCACCTCAAAGAGTTTAATATTGTATTCCTAAAAAAGCTTTGTTTTAAAAATACCAATTTCCAATTTCTTCATGCAATCACTCCTGGAGCGAATCATTCTTCCCGCACAGTCTTACAAATAAACTAAAATATCGGGTTTTGGTCCAGTGCCCTAGCCATTATTGGGGTCTGGTCTGGGATCATAAGAATGGTAATGCATTAAAATGAGGGCCGGGATTCTCCCCTACCCGGCGGGGCGGGTGGTCCCGGCGGGATGGAGTGGCAGGAACCACTCCGGCGTCGGGCCGCCCCAAAGGTGCGGATTTCTCCGCACCTTTAGGGCCCAAGCCCTCACCTTGAGGGGCTAGGTCTGCGCCGGAATGGTTGGCGCGCCGCTGGACGGCGGGAAAGTTCTTTGGCGCCATGCCAGATGGGGCCGAAATGACTCCGCCGGTCGGCGGAAGTCCGCGCATGCGCGGGAGTGTCAGCGGCTGCTGACGTCATCCCCGCGCATGCGCAGGGGGGTTCACTTCCGCATCGGCCATTGCGGAGGCTGTGGCCGAGGCAGAAGGAAAAGAGTGCCCCCACGGCACAGGCCCGCCCGCGGATCGGTGGGCCCTGATCGCAGGCCAGGCCACCGTGGGGGCACCTCCAGGGCTAGATCGCCCCGCGCCCCCCGGCAGGGGATCGGAGAATCCCGCCCGAGGTTCCTGGGCTCTCACGGTGTGATTCTCACCACTCCACTGGTGCGGGGGAGGGGAGGGATCACCTTTTTCGATTCTCTCTGGATTTTGAGCCTGCACCGTGTTTCTCACAAAGGAAGAGTGCTCAAAATCACCCCCATAACAACTATTATTCTGCTACTCATTGGCAACACACATTGGAGCTTCAGCACATCAAACTACCTGCTGTTGTGCTCTATTGACTCTCAATAAATACAATATGAGATAACAGGCGAATGATTTCACCTGTATGTTTCATTTCAAACTACAAGTATCCAAATATCATACTATAGCATTCAAATATGACTCAAAAAGATGGATGGTGGAGATCATTAATATTTTTACAATTATGCAAATCATCTAGCCAATTTGTGCACAACTTTTTAGCTGCTCCATTTCATACTCTCCGTTGTCCATGCAAAGCAACCCCCGAAGTACCTGATTCAATTCACAGCATCACTCTGTTGTTAAGCGCATTTGATATGATGAAAGGAACAGTGAAGATCATCAAAATCACACTTGTGATTTTTTAAAATTGAGGGGCAAAAAATAGACAAGTTATCAATATATATGGATATTTATTAAAATTGGGAGAAATTTCAATTTGATCGATAATGACATTAATGAACGATACTTGAAGGTATCCTGCAGAATGACAGAAATCGCTGAATGTATTACTGGTTAATATCTATAATAATTTAAACTGCACTTTGAAATCTAATCAAATTATTTTAAATTTTTTTCACCAAATATTCCAGCAGCTTTTCATTTATTCCCCTTTTATAATTTAATAAAATCAGATATCAATTGGATTCATGGATCTCCTGTGGTGTTCCCCATGGTAACTTGGAGAATATGCAACTTAAATTATGTAACACACTCATGCACACAAACACAAACAGACACATTCTAACAAACATCCAGTTCTTACCACCTATGTTGCACTGTCTTACTCTCCATATGTCACAATTATTGTTAAACATTGTGCACATAAGGTGGGATTTCCAAACCACTCCTGCTGGCGGGATCTTCCGATCCTGCTGAAATTAACAGGGATTTAAATGGTTTGCCACATCCGCCATGAGAAAACCCATCATGGTGCGACAGAATGTCTCAGTGATAATTAGCCGTGCCTGAGGTGAGGCCTAAAATTCATAATCATGTTTAATGGTCCAAATTTTTTGGTCAGCAGCGAACGAATAGTGCCAGTGATTCACTACACAAACCGTTTGCATCCTTGCTATCATATCTGATCCCGAGATGAGCTTCCAACCATATATTCATGTCATCACCAAGGTCAACTTTTCCTATAAACAGAACATAGTTCAACTCTACTCCTGCCGCAGATCATCCACTGCTGAAGCCCTTCTTTATTATCTCTAGGCTTGATTATTCCGACATTCTCCTGGATGGGCTCCTACCTCCGTAAACCTGAGGCTGTCCTGAGCTTTGCTTCTCTTGTTTTAGCTCACATTCATAGAATCATAGAATTTACAGCGCAGAAGGAGGCCATTCGGCCCATTGGGTCTGCACCGGCTCTTGGAAAAAGCAATCTATCCCCATAACCCAGTAACCCCACCCAACCTTTTTGGACACTAAGGGCAATTTAGCAAGGCCAATCCACCTAACCTGCACACCTTTAGACTGTGGGAGGAAACCGGAGCACCCGGAGGAAACCCACACACACGGGGAGAACGTGCAGACTCCACACAGACAGTGATCCAAGCCGGGAATCGAACCTGGGACCCTGGAGCTGTGAAGCAACTGTGCTAATCATTGTGCTACCGTGTTGCTCAGTTCTGTTCTGTTCTGTTCATCCATCACTCCCGTGCTCATCAACCTACATTGGCTTCCAGTTAGCATTGCCTCAATTTTTAAATTCTATTCCTTGTTTTCAAGATGGCACCCCCCCCCCCCCTTTCTCTGTAATCCCTTCCCTACAATCCTCCATGATATCTTCGCTCCTACAATGACTATTTAAGCATCCGCAATTTAATCATTCCGTAACTGATGGCTGTACTTCAACTACCAATGCCCTAAATTCTGGAATTCCTCCCTCAAATCTCCCCATCTCTCTAGCTCTCTTCCTTCTTTTAATAAAAATAATAATCTTTTTATTGTCACAAGTAGGCTTACATTAACACTGCAATGAAGTTACTGTGAAAGACCCCTAGTCACTACATTCTGGTACATGGAGGGAGAATTCAGAATTCTCAGCTGGTACTGGAATTGAACCCGCACTGCTGGCCTTGTTCTGCATCATGAACCAGTTATCTAGCCCACTGAGCTAAACCAGCCCTCTTCTAAAACACTCCTTAAATCTACCTCATTAACCAAGCTTTTGTCATCTGCTCTTGTATTTCTTTATTTCGTTCATGTCAAATGTTGTTTAATAATGCTCCTGTGAAGTGCCTTGTGGTGTTTTACTGCATTAAAAATGCTATATAAATACTATTTATTGCAGCTAGCATTGATTAAAAGACCATTTTGATGTAAATCCCTCGACATAAAATTTTAGACCTATATGGACCAGGGCAAACAACCCTCCTTAACAAATTGGATTGAGGAATCAGTATCGAGGTACACAGAGTCTGAGCCAGGAATTGTCAGTTGTAATAGTTAATTCAATGCCAAATCATTCAGAAGAAAGCAAAGGGGGGAAAGATTGCATTAAGAGAGATAAAATACACTTTTTTATTTTTTTTACATCTCCAGCAATAAATAAGTTCTGAAGGAATGAGACCCGACAGTTGTAAAATATATTTTTCAACGCCAGAGGTGTTGTTTGGCAGTGATTAAGTCACATCATGATTTGCTTTTTAATAATGGCAAACACTGAAAGCCTGATTGCAATTTTTAGTGCAGAATCTTGGCCCAGACATACACGAGTCACCTTAGAACCTTTAAATCCTTTCAGGTATGTTTCTTCCCCTCACATTTTGGGACTAAGGCGTTTTCATTTTTTGCATGTTCTCGAGAGATAATATCTTGACTTCACTTTGCTTCCTTCCAGTGTCTTACACATATCAGCAAACTTTGTAGCTCTTGGTTGGACAGCTTCATGCTTTAAATATACTTCTGAGCAGCCTCTTACTCAAGCAGGAACAATTCCACAGAATAAATTAAATAATAATCTTTATAAGTTGATGGCTATTTTCTAATAAACATCTAATGATGGCCTTGAGTAAAGCTTATTGCTGCTTCTGTGAAGCTGGGCTTAGACCTATCTATTGGACTACAATTTCTAATACTACAAAAGCGTGATCTTATCTACTCAAATGTTCCATCATGAGGTCATCTGGAGGGTAAATAATGTTTGTCAGGCAAGCTTGCATAAAAAAAACTGAAGAGGCTAAGCTGAAATTACAGGGCCTTCCCATTGGCAGAATATTCCGGTACCACCAATGACTGTCCCCCCTGCCCCACCCCCTGCCCAACCCCCTGCCCCTGCCCCAACTCCCCGACCCCCCAACCACCATTCCCACCCCACCCTCTAACAACCCCCCCAACCCCCCCCCAAATTGGTGATGTTTGGGCCGCGTGGGTCGCGAAAGTTGTGTCATCATATGAACCTTAACTGAATTCTTCTGAACGCTGTCTTTGTATTATATCCCAAAACAAGCATGTGAGGCTTTATTGGGATTATATGTGAAAGTGAGGCACCACTCAATACCTCTGCCACTATTGTGCAATTGGGAATGTTTTTGGTAATCCATTTCTGCTTAATCATGGATTCCTTCCTGTTTTACAGTTCTATCAGTGCTGTTCAGTATCTCACCCAATAACTGAGATTCATCTGTGAGTCCAGATGGTGAGTGTTTGCTGGTTATTCAACTGCATTGCACAGCACAACCAAGCCTCCAATCCTAAATATGTAATTTGCAACAAGGGTCACGAACGGTTAAGGAAGAATAAAAGTTCTATCATTGAAATCAATCACGGAGCCCTCGCTTTACATTCGATAAATAGCACAGAACGTCAAGCAAAAACAAAAATTGCTGGAAAGCCTCAGCAGGTCAGGTAGCATCTGTGGAGAGAAAAATAGAGTTAATAACTCAATTCAGTTGATTTAAAACTCGGCTGCAGCACCGAGAAATTGCACTTTGCTGTTTTTTTTGGCCTCAGGGAATTTCTCCCTGCCGAGGCCAAACTTAAAGAGATTACCTGCTGGTGAGCTTATCTTGTCTCTAATGCCCTGCAAGACCCCCCCCCACCCACCCCCGAGGTGCTATTACACCTGGTTCATGTTTGTGCGAACCAGTACTAAATTGTGCCCTGGCGAGGTCTTGAAGGTGTGGCCAATGACTCCAGAACACCAGGAGAATTCGAATCGCTCATTTAAAAGGCAGACCTGGGCCCAGTGAGGGCGAGATTCAGATCTCACTGGGCAGAGAGGGTCAGTTGATTCACGATCAGCCTGGCACTCTTGAACGATTCACCCGTTGCACCCAGATCCGCACCGGGCGCAACGAGGTCACTGAATTGCACCCAACGTTCAAAGTCTATGTGATTCTTCATCAAAACTTGCAGCCCGGATGGCTCAGTCACACACCTCCTCTTCCAATTGTTTTATGAGTTTGCCATCTGGACTTGTGCTCATTTAAAGGGAGCAGGTATAGTTCACCACCTGCAAAGTCTCAATTTAGTTATTTTCATGCACACAATAAGAGATAAGTTTTGCAAATATTTAGCATTTGCATATCTCATTCATTTTACAATCCAGCAAAGAAGCTGGTCAGGCCCCAGATTTTCCAATCAAATCAAACATTACCTGTCATACAATGGGTTGTTTGTGTACCACCGCAAGGGAGAGGAGGCCTGACGTCTGAAATTTGAGATCTGGAGCTGGGGCTGGGAGTCAGTTATTGATGAACTTTCATGGAAAAGCCATTTGTTCAACCTATTCTAATGGTAATTTAATAAATGCCAACGGCAGCATTGAAGCAGCGTGAATAACATTGTGAGACATGACAATGGCACCCAAGAGATACTGCGATAAAAGCTCTGCTATTTTCATGCACGCTATCTTCCAGGGGATTACGATTTAGAATATTTTAAAGATAAAAAAAAGGAATGGGACAAATGGCAAGCCACACAATTTCTTTGCAAGTTTGCTAAATTGCATGAGTATGCAGCAATGGTGTTAAACAGTTCAGCAGTTGACAATGCTTTTTGGGGAATCGCAGGCCAATCTCATGCTTGAGGATCCTTGTCATAAGCATTCATTCGACAAGTTTTAGCCTACGTAAAGGAAATGCCTGCCTTGCCAGCAGAGATGAAATGGAGGTGATTTCAAAGCAAGTAATTCATTCTAGAAAGGAGTGCCTGCTTGATGAGATTAACTGCATTTCCTTTGCCCCTAGCAAGATTCTGTATCACAGATTCCCATGTACCTGGAACTGGCTGAGACAGGGAATGGAATGTTAATCATAGAGCACTTTGTTTAGATTCGCCTCCCACAGTCAGGTGGTGGGTGGGGGAACAGGGGGGAGATGAGAGGAGGAATACTTAGTGCTAGGCCTGCCACAGATATAATAGCAGCCAAGTAAAGGGGAGATTTATCTGTAGTAGTTAAAACATTGACAGAGCCTAAAGAAATCTTCAGAAAGCTGCAGGTAAGCATACATTTCATGGACACAGCTGTGGATCAATATTTCAGCACACCCTTGCCACAAGTGAATGGGTCACATTGTGTAGGTGCGGGTAAAACAGAGGACGGAAGTTCTCACCAAAAAGACTGAGTGAGATGAGAAAAATATAATCACTTTGAGAAAGTCTGCTGACCATAAAGTTAACCTCTATCCCCTGCACAAAGCTATGTTCCATAAATTGTAGCTTGAGTCAATCTGGCATTTAAAATGGCTCAATTTTCTGCATGTACTTGGCGTATAAGTCGCCTTTACAGGCACAGCATGCTGTACTCGCATTTGTAGTCAGCCTCAAGATATCACTCAGATGATATGACTGTGTTGAGAATATACACCGGAGTTTAAGACAGTCCACTCTGTGTTGGATGTCGATGATATTTCAAAATGTCGAGCACCCATATCCATGCCTGCCATTCACTTTTATACTCAGGGTCCAAGTTGACCTCTGTTTTTGGAGGGATTTTTCAAGGCTTTAAACATTGATTTATAAGCCAACATCTACGACAGTGCTTCTTCTATGTCTGTTATATTGTGGCAGAAGTCACAGTGCCAAGAACTGAGAAAGCCATAAGACTCTTTCACTAATATTCCCAGACTGCAGATTCAGCTTCAAACTGCAACCATCATTGCATTTAACCCTGCAAAGACTTTCCCAGAAAACAATGGCTCCTTACTCCCGGCTACCGGCGGGAGCAACGGGCTGCCGATTTTAAAAGAGACACCTGTGCATTTACTTGCACTCCGATGATGCATCAATCCTTCCTTTGCCTTCGGCAGCCTCGGGCCCCCAGCAGCCCATCTGTGCAGACTCCAGCGCGGTGCAGGAGGAGTGCAGCCAGCTTGGGAATGCCCTTTGAGGGCAGGCATTTACACAATAGATTTAGATACAAGACAACAGCCAACTATTTTAACAAGTGTTTTATAGTTATGTAGATTTATTAAAACAGTTTTTTTTTGCTCTTTCTTTTATACAGGCATTACTATTGCTGATGATTCCTTTGAAGTAATTTTTTATGATTAAAGGTGACTATTTATAAGTGAACATAGATTTCATTATTTGTTTTAAATCTGTGAAACTATTTAAATCTGCACTATATTATTATATAACTTTACGTGTGGCATTTGATTTCTGATGTTGTAGGTGTAACATAAGCGGCTTCCTTTTGGTGCACTTGACAAAGGAAGGTTCAGACGTGGAGATAACTTCAACACGTTTGTTAAACTATTTACACTTCTATTACTCGTGTTCGACACTACCGCTAATCCTACTATAGCTACCCAGACTGACTAACCAGTTGCTGCAATCCATGTGGTGGGTGTAATATTGAATCAACCCTGTGTCTGTACTCACTGACTGTCTCCACTGGAAAGAGGCAGATCATGTGTGTGGTGTCCTTTATATATGGGTTGGTGTAATGCCCTCCTGTGGTCGTGTCACCTCCGTGTGTATCGTGAATGTCCATTGGTCGTGTCCTATCTACCTGATCTATTGGTTGAGTGTGTGTGTGTATGATGTCACTGGTGCTCCCTCTAGTGTCTAGCTAGCCTACATGCATGTCCATTGATGCACATCACCACACACCCCCTTTTTTATATGTTACATATTTTCTGTACACTTTAAGAAAATTGAACAAAAAACAGGTAGATACGTTAAGGTGTATACAAGTCATGGGAACAGTGATTAAACAATAAGTCCAAATCATTTGTGTGAGCCCAAAAACCACCAATCATGGTCAAATCTCTCTCTTGGTTATGAACGCCATCAACGTCCCTGTGCCACAGGAACCAAGAAGTGGTCAAATCACTTCACTGTCTGATTTGGAGTCCCTTTCTTTTTTCGATGTTTGTGATGATGCTGTTGGATGACATTTTGTATCTGATAAGGTGTTGACATTGAAGAGGTACCATCAACAGTATCATTCGAGGTTATGGATGTGCCATATGTTGAAGTTGGATAAGACTGTACATACTGGTTCTGGCCACGTGCTGTGTAGGAAGGGTGATCCTGCTGAGAACCGTTGAAGCTTGTCGAATTGGAAACAGAATTGCTGCTCGCATAAATACCTGGTGATGGTGTGAAACTAGAACCTTGCATCTGATAGGAATATGCCGTCTGGCCAGGCTGGGGTGCAGCAAATCCTGGGCTGTAACTAAGACATCCAGTCTGTAGTGCAGATTGCGCTTGCAGTAGTCCTCCTTCGGTCTTGATTCCATTAGTGGGCAATCCATAGTGCTGGCCTGTTTGAGAATATGCTGCATAGACTGCTGGCTGCTGCATGCCTGAATACTGGATTTGTCCAGCATGAGCTGTCATTGGCTGCACTGCTGGTGTGGAAAAAATGTGTGGATAAAGCCTTGGTGAATATTGGCGTATTCCTCTTGGACTGTAGCCGCTGCTTGTTATTACTGGCCCAGTGTAATTGTTAAGTGATCCATCTCCTGTCGTTGTGGCATCTGCTGTCACCCTGAGCATGCCATCACTGAGGTTGCGGCACTCCCTGTAAAGTCCGGCTTACGTGAATCAGAGTCAGCGTTTGGTTGCTCTCCATCTGGAGTCTGGTCTGTTTTAACTGAGTCAGTGTTGGTTTGTTGATGCTCCCTGTCTGGAGTCTTAGCAGGTTCACTGGAGTCCGCTGAGATTTCTTGAAACTGCACGTCTGGAGTCGGAACATGCAGGAATGCATTGACTTGTGTAGAGGTTTGAGCGAATGAGGGTGGAAGTATCATGGTGTCACCGGAGTCACCAATGGTCTCACAATGATCATCGAGTGCCTCTGTACACACTAGCTGAGGTCTGTCACTTTGCACATCTTGCATGGGAAGTGGGATGCTGTCGTCACTCGTCTCACATACCGTGGGTAGATCCTCAGTAGCTTCTTGTTGTTCACTTGGGTTGGGTAAATTGTCAGAGTCTTCATCTGATGGCGCAACCAATGTGGGTGGACTGTCATTGTCTTGCTGTTGTCCTTCATTTGGGCTTGGACTGTCATCATTGCTTTGTTCTTCACTGTAGCATGATAGACCATCATGGTCGTCCTGCTGTGCACTGGAGCATGGTAGACTGTCATAGTCTTCTTGCTGTTTACTTGAGCATGGCAGACTTGCATCATCTGCCGCTAGTTGGTCAGAGGAGGTTGCTAGACCGTCATGGTCTTGTTCCTGCAAGGACTGCGCATTGGAGTCTTGCATTGCTTCTATCCTGGAGGCTGTCCACGAGCTCGCTGCAGAGGTTTGTGACACTGGAGTCACGTCTTGTGTGTGCAACGACTGTGCTCTGGAGTCTTGCGTTTCTTCTATCGTGGAGTCTGTCCACGAGCTCGCTGTGGAGGCTTGTGAAACTGGAGTCACTTCTTGTTCATGCAAGGACTGTGGTGTGGAGTCTTGCATGTCTTCTTTCGTAGAGTCGGGAACCCTGAACGGTGCGTGGACCATGCTCTGTGTGGCAGCAGGCCGCTCTCTTTGGGCTTGTACCGCTCTCTGTCTCTTGGTTTCAGGCCGCAGCATAATCCTGCACTCACAAGTCGGGATGTCGTATATGCTGGGCTGAAGATCCTCAAATCCGAAGAACGAATCCACGTCTGCGTCGGATTCAGTACGGGGGTCGCCAATGTGCAACTCGTCTAGTTGCGGTTCGGATTTGGTACTGGGGTAGCCTCCCAAGGTGAAAGGTTCGCCTGAGTCATTGTCTTCTAGGACCATATCATCACTGTTTGCGTTGGAGCTGGCATTGGGCTCGCGAGAAAATGTAAAGTCGGTATCGAAGTATTCAAGGTCAGAATCATCAGTTTGGGCATAGGTAACTGCTTGTTGCAGTGTTCTTCAGAGGTTAATTTCATTTCCTGGTTCAATTTGAGGCATTGTGCTGTCATTCCAGGTGAAGGAATGTTGTTTTACGGCTTTAAAAGATTTTTCTTTGATTTGGGACATTTCCCCTTTAAATGGGCCCCGCCGGGTCGGAGAATGGCCGTTGGCCGCCGTGAATCCCGCCCCCGCTCCCGCCGAAGTCTCCGGTACCGGAGATTGGGCGGGGGCGGGAATCGGGCCGCGCCGGTTGGCGGGACCCCCCCCGCTCAATTCTCCGGCCCGGATGGACCGAAGTCCCGCCCAGAAATTGCCTGTCCCGCCGGCGTAAATCAAAGCTGGTATTTACCGGCGGGACCAGGCGGCGTCCACCCCACGGTGGCCTGGCCCACGATCGGGGCCCACCGATCCGCGGGCGGGCCTGTGCCGTGGGGGCACTCTTTCCCTTCCGCCTCCGCCAAGGCCTCCACCATGGCGGAGGCGGAATGACTCTCCCCACTGTGCATGCGCGGGAAACTGTCGGCGGCCGCTGACGCTCCCGCGCATGCGCCGCATTTCCGCGCCAGCTGGCGGGGCAACAAATGCCATTTCCGCCAGCTGGCGGGGCGGATATCCCTCCGGCGCCGGCCTAGCCCCTCAATGTTGGGGCTCGGCCCCCAAAGATGCGGAGCATTCCGCACCTTTGGGCCGGCGCGATGCCCATCTGTTTGGCGCCGTTTTTGGCGCCAGTCGGCGGACATCGCGCCGTTGGGGGAGAATTTCGCCCCGGATCTCGAACATCTTGCCTGGGTGTTGCTGGTTGTCACTGTACGCTGGGGTATGGCTATATGGATTGAAACAGTTCAGTCATGGAACCATGATTTGTTATGTTGTAGGTGTAACATAAGCGGCTTCCTTGTGGTGCACTTGACAAAGGAAGGTTCAGACATGGAGATAACTTCAACATGCTTGTTAAACTATTTATACTTCTATTAATTGGGTTCGACACTACTGCTAATCCTACTATAGCAACCCAGGCTGACTAACCAGTTGCTGCAATCCACATGGTGGGTGTAATATTGAATCAACCCTATGTCTTTACTCACTGACTGTCTCCACTGGAAAGAGGCAGATCAGGTGTGTGGTGTCCTTTATATATGGATTGGTGTAATGCCCCCCTGTGGTCGTATCACCTCCGTGTGTATCGTGAATGTTCATTGGCCGTGTCCTATCTACCTGATCTATTGGTTGAGTGTGTGTGTGTGATGTCACTGGTGCTCCCTCTAGTGTCTAGCTAGCCTACATGCATTTACATTGATGCACATCGCCACAGCATGTTTTAAAATGTTTGTATGTTTTAATTTAGATTATGGTCATAACATTTTAAAAGTGTCCCAGGACATTTTTGCTGTCACTGTCCTTGTAACATCTGATTTTTTTTGATTAGTCTTTATAGAATCACGGCAGTGCAGAAGAAAGCCATTCAGCCCATCAGGTCTGCACTGACACTCCAAAAGAGTACCCTACCCAAGCCCACGCCCCCCAACCTGTCCCTATAACCCCACCTAACCTGCGGACATTAAGAGGCAATTTATAAAAAGGCTAATGCACTGAACCTGCACATCTTTGGTCTGTGGGAGGAAACGGCGTTGGCGTGGCGGCACAGTGGTTAGCACTGCTGCCTCACAGCGCCAGGGACCCGAGTTCAATTCTGGCCTTGGGTGACTGTCTGTGTAGACTTTGTAAGTTCTCCCATGTCTGTGTGGGTTTCCTCTGGGTGCTCTGACTTCCTCCCACAGTCCTAAATCTGCAGGTTTGGTGGATAAGCTGTGTTAAGTTGCCCCTTCGTATCCAGCGATGTAAGGTTAGGCTCTGGGGATATGGGGGGGGAGAGAGCAGGGTACACTTTCAGAGGGTCGGTGCAGACTTGACGTGCAGAATGGCATCCTTATGCACTGTAGTAATCCTATGGTTCTATTCCATGGTTCTAGGAAACCCATGCAGACATAGGGAGAATGTACAAACACCACACAGTCACCCAAGGTCAGAATTGAACACGGGTCCCTGGAGACAGCAGTGCTAACCTGTGTGCCACCACGTTACCCATGTTATTATGTTTCTGCCTTGTTTATTTCAATTAACTTATTCATTTATAATGATCTCATAATTAAATGTTGTGTTCTGATGTTTCAGTAAGACATTTGTAGAAGCTTGTAAAGTTTAATGTAAACATTTATTGACAAAAATAATTTAATAAATACAAAATTTTGAAACCACTTAATATTTAACTTAACGTTTAACTTTATCAGCTGAACAATGATATTAAACTACCTCAGCTTTCACAAATTTCTTGCAATAAAATATATTTTTCTCTTAAACATAACTTTCTTTAAAGGGGAGGGAGGAACGGAAAATGGCGGAGAGGGCGGGAGGGAAGTGGGGTCGGGGGGGGGGTGGGGTGTTGAAGGAGAGGATTTTGACATATCAATTGTTAATTGACGAACTCAATGCCCAGCTGCTGAAGAGCAGTGTCCTGGCACACATCTCCTTTGACATCATTTCAGGATGATTTCAAGATGTCCTTTGGCAATGCACTATTAGAGTTGGGTGATTGATTCACTGCAATGCCTGCCAGAGAGATAGTTCACATTAACTTATAGGAAGCTTGAATATATCAACTAATGCATTAAACTTTGTTAAAGCATTTGAAGTAATCACTGGGACTTGTAAGGATAAACATTACATTAGGGAGACTCGTAAACAACTCAACATAAAATTCATTGCAAACTCCAAATGTACTTTAGCTCTGAATCAGCTGGGAGCCCAGGAGTGCTAACATTAGTTTCCTTGAAGGAGTCAATCACACCATTATCGAGGCCATAATAATCCGAAACCAACTCCGCTTATCCGCCCAGAATCCCGACTGCCGAAGCAAATCTTCATCCGGCTCAAGGAAGGATCTGGAACAAGAGGAGAACAAAGGACGCTCTTTAAAGACACCTTGCAGGCTTATCTCAGGACATTGGGCAGCAATGCTGTGCAGTGGTTCGCACTACTGCCTCATGGCACTGAGGACCCAGTTCGATCCCGGCCCCAGGACACTGTCCATGTGAAATTTGCACATTCTCCCTGTGTCTGCATGGGTCTCACCCATGTGAGATGTGCATGGTAGGTGGATTGGCCACGTTAAATTGCCCCTTAATTGGAAAAAAAAGAATTCGGCACTTTAAATTTTTTAAAAATGGAACAATGCCTGGGAGACCTTTGCTCAGAAGAGACCTACTTGGAGGAACCGTCTGACTAAAGGGACACAATACTTCTAAAACACCCGACGGCAAGAGGAGGCCTGGAAAAGGAGCCTGAGAAAGGAATACCCATGACTTAGCGTCCAAGGACCGATCCCAACAATTGGATACTCCTGCCAAGTGAGTGATTGAATATGTGGCTCTAGGATCGGGCTCATCAGCCACGCAAGGACCCACAGAACCCATGACCAGTAACACGGAGTATCTTAGGTGGACAATCGGACATACTTATTAGTGAGTGATCACCACATTCTAGCCATTATAGTCCCTTTAATGAAATTAACATCCTCAGGACAAACCAAAGTTGAAAAAAAATAATTTTTGCACCATCTGTGACTTAAACTCACTGCATACTCACTCACTCACTCATAGACATAGACTTTACAGTGCAGAAGGAGGCCATTTGGCCCTTCGAGTCTGCACGGACCCTTGGAAAAAACACCCCACACCTCCACCCTATCCCCGTAACCCCACCTATCCTTTTTTGACACTAAGGGCAATGTAGCATGGCCAATCCACCTAACCTGCACATGTTTGGACTGTGGGAGGAAACCGGAGCACCCGGAGGAAACCCACGCAGATACGGGAATAACGTGCAGACTCTGCACAGACAGTGATCCAAGCCAGGAATCGAACCTGGGACCCTGGAGCTGTGAAGCAATTGTGCTAACCACTGTGCTACCATGCTGCCCCTTTCAATAGAATTAACAGCTTCATGACAAAATCAAAGTTTTAGAAAATATATATATCATCCTTTCATTTTATTTGCATGTAAGTATTTTTAAACGCTAAACACTAATAATATAAAACTATAACCTACCAAAAAAATGTCTCCTGATGTCTCTGCCTCTGCTTGACTGAAAATTTTCATTGTAAATAAAACCGTGTAAAGCTCACCTAAAAACTGGGCAAGTGGCCCACGTTAGCGCTATAGCTGGCTTTTCCATTCAGCTGCTCCAGTACAGCGCAGGGCTTCAAGCAGTCAAAAAAAAAAGACCGGGAATTTAAATGCCAGCGCACATGCCTGTACGCCCGAACTTCCAAGTTGCCATGCCGTGCATGGACAGCGCACTAGTCACTTCAGGCGCTGGATGGAGAGGAACTTACGGGCCAAATATCCTCAGAAGGAAAACCTAGCTGAAGGAGACATAGTTACTTACACACATACACACTGGGATGTGGGATAGACGTTTAGGCGTCACTTCGTGTCAGATGTGCCAACCCCACCATCTCATGGGTTGGATTCTCTGGTCGCCGAAGCCAAACTCGTGTTCGGCGATCAGTCGGAGAATCCAAGTTTTCGACCAAATCGGGGGCGGCGCAGCTTTCGCGATGCTCCGCTCCCTACAACGTGGCATATACTAGGAATACACCACGCCAACTATCAACGGCCTCAGGACATTGCCTAAGGCCCGCTCCATGATGCGCCGCCCCGATCGGCCGAGGCCCTGACAGCATGGGTCGCGTGTGGTCCCATTCTGTCGGGAACTCGGTGTGGCGGCTGCGAACTCAGTCCAGCGCCACCACAGTCGAGAGAGGGCCAATCCGTGGGCAGGGGGGTACATTATTTGTGGCTGGGTGCCTTGTGGGGGGTGGTCCATGGAGCGCGAGACAGCCAAAGGAGGGGCAGTATTTTGTGGGCTGGTTCCGCGAGCGGACTCCGCCATGTAGCTCGGCACGACCGCTGCAGGCCGCTGCCGTGCGCATGCGCGGCCGCAGCCCTGGCAATTCTCCGCGGTGTATCGGCAACTAGAGCCGGGTGCGCTACGCTGCCGGCATGCTAGCCCCCAGCAAAACGGCGAATTGGTGGCCATTTTGTGCCAGATTTCCTGGCATAAAACAGCACCATTTTCACGCCGGCGTGTGGACTTAGCTCCAGCTCAAGGGGTGCGATTAACCGACCAACCTGCCCTGTATTTTTCAGCAGCGGAGGCGGCCCGCCAATGGGGTTTTCTGGTCCCACCGCTGTCAACAGGATTTCCCATTGACTGCACCGCTCGCTGCCGGAAAACCTTGACACCGTTGGTCGGACCGGAATATCCTATCGGCATGAACAGCCGGTAAGTTCCAATCAAATCAAGAGCTTTAAGTATAAAAATCAGGAATTGCTATTATTTTCAAACATAAACTAATATAGATCGACAGCTGGTTTATAAATCTCATCATTAGCTTATGTAATCTCTAACAGGTCACAGTTCTTTACAAAAATGATATTACTGTATTTGAAAATGCTTTGCAAATAATGTTTCACCTATCTGTTATCCCCCATATATTCAAGGAGGATTATCCCTTCCACCAGAGTACGGCACAGATATTTCCTTCAGGAACTTGACCTTGAGACTTCATAGTGTCTGGAGTCAATGTTGAGGAATCCTTGGAAACCCCTCAAATAAGCAAAATACTGCGGATGCTGGAGTCTGAAACAAGAACAGAGGATGCTGGAAAAACTCAGCAGGTCAGGAACATTTATGCTGGCAGACCTAGAGAATCCCTCCTGACTGGTTACGTGGAATGGCAATGCTAATTTGGGGTGACAGGGATAGAGGAGGACAGTGGGCCTAGTTAGGGTACTCTTACTGAGCGTTGGTGCAGACTCAAGGGCCAAATGTCCTCCTTCTGCATTGTAGAGATTCTATGATAACAATATCCACTGCCTGAAGCTACTGCAGGGAACACATGTTTTCTTTTGCTATTTTTGGAGATGCTAACCCATTTAAAGTAAAATTCGGACAGACTAATGTCACTTGAATTTGTCCTCAGATAGCATGCTGGTCATTCTTGGGGTTAATTTTCTTATGTAATTCAACTAATAATATAAAAAAAACGTGGTGCATGTCACTATGGAAGAGTGCTGAGGTCCACGAAACCAACATTTGAATAAATCAATCTTATTTGTATATTTCATCACCAATCAATTATTTCTCACTGAAGCTGCTCAACCCTAAAGCCACATGTTCATAACTGTGAAGTTCCTGAGGAGGTTCACAAGAATGGTTCCAGGATTGAAGGCTTGTCGTATGAGGAGTGTTTGAGAACTATGGGTCTGTACTCAATGGAGTTTAAAAGGATGAGAAGGGATCTCATTGAAACTTACGAAATACTGAGAGGCCTAGATAGACTCGATGTGGAGAAGATTTTTCCATGAGTGGGAGAGACTAGATTCTGAGGGCACAGTCTCAGACTGAAGGAAAGATCCTTTAAAATTGAGATGAGAAGGAATTTCTTCAGCCGGATGGTAGTGAATCTATGGAACTCATTGCCGCAGAAGGCTGTGGAGGCCAAGTCACCGAGTGTCTTTAAGACAGAGTAGATAGGTTCTTGATTACTAAGAGGATCAGGATTATGGGGATGAGAAACAGATCAGCCATGTTCGAATGACGGAGCAGACTCGATGGGGCGAATGACCCAATTCTGCACCTATATCTTATGGTCTAAATGGATTGCTACAGCCCTGCACCTGGTCCAACAAAGAGTTACAGTTTCAACCCAAATAGACAGCTATTTCATTTTCCATCATTCACCTAGGATTAAGTATTCTGCAAATCAATCATGCTATTAGGTCGGTTGGTCAAAAACTGTCCCAACTCACCACCAAATTGAGTTTGAATGGCAGTCCGTGAAGTTAATCTGTCATCAAAGAAGTCATTCTCAAGTGCGTGTGGATACATGCTCAACATTGGCTGAATAATTGACTCCATGACTGAATGACAGCCAAATTTGACCTTTGCTTCCATCATGTGATTTTTGGGTACATTCCTCAGGTTTTTAGGATACATTTAATTTCCAAAACTTACAAACGCATTTTTGAGAAAGCTAGCATGTGTTGAAATACAACAGTTACAGAGGAACAGCAAACGGGGCAAGGTTACAGAAATAAATAATGGTTTTGACGTAGGAAATTAAGTGAACGCGTTCAGAATAGGTAGTTGGTTCTGGGAAAGAGCTTATGATAATCACAACATCATATGTCTCCCACTAAATTAATCACATTACACATGCTTCATTTTCACACTACTCAAGTATCAGCTTAGATTCTGTGCTGGAGGGGAACTAAAATCACAACAATCTGACTCAGAGGTGAGAAAACTACAACTGACACAGTTACATAGAACATATAGTGCAGAAGGAAGCCATTCGACCCATCGAGTCTGCACCAACCCATTTTAAGCCCTTCCACTTCCACCCTACCCTCGTAACCCAATAACCCCACCTAACCTCTTTTTTGGACACTAAAGGCAATTTAGCATGTCCAATCCACCTAACCTGCACGTCGTTGGGCAATGGGACGAAACCGGAGCACTCGGAGGAAACCCACGCAGACACGGGGAGAACGTGCAGACTCCGCACAGTGACACAGCGGGGAATCGAACCTGGGACCCTGCAGCTGGGAAGCCACAGTGCGAAGCACTGTGCTACCATGCTGGGGTCTGTGAGGAAGCAAAGCTAAAGGAACATGATTGGTATAAAACCATAGGAACAGGCTTGCTTGAATTAGGAGTAGAAGACATGCCAACCTGAGCAAAAGTATATTCCCCTGTCTCAACTCTGAAACAGGTTTAATCAAAATCACAAATAACTATCTCTGTGACTATCAAGCATCGGGTATTATACTGCTCATATTTCTCAATTGCAACAATGTACTTTTATATAGAAGCTTTAACGTAAAACCATTTCCCAGGTACATAACTGGACAAAAACTGACACTAAGCCTAAGAAACGTATTATGATGGATGACTAAAAGCTTAGTCAAGAAAGTAAGTTTTAAGGAGAGTCTTAGAGGGGGTGAGAGAGAGAGACAGAGTAATATAGTGAGGAATTTCCAGTGAGGCTGAGGAACATGGCGGTTGAAAACAAGGTTGCCAATGGTGGGGTGAATTAGGAACTGAGAGACATGCAAGAGGTTTGAGTTAGAGGAACTCAAAGTTCTTGGGAGTGTGTGTAGAGTGTTAAGGCTTGCTGAGATTCCAGAGATTAGGAATGAGGAGGCGCATGAACATAATGAAAGGAATTTAAAATTTGAAGTGTTGGTGGACAAGAATCCAATATAGATCAGCAAGTATAAGATAGATGAAAAGGACTCGCTGTGAATCAGGATTTGAGCAGCAGAGTTTTGGATAAGCTCAAGTACATGGAGGATGGAAAACCATTGAATAAGATCATGGCTGATTTGTATTTGAATTCCAACCTGCCTTAGCATCATATCTTTTAATACATTTTGCGTGAAAAAAACCTATTGATCATAAATTTAAAAACATTAGTTGATCTTGTTTTTTTGAGGATGTCATATCAACAGCTCATAGCATATGGACATATTGAACTTTGAAGTAAGACTTGGTTTTTTTTTTTAAGAAAAAGGACATATGAGCAAAAACTGTCTGAAACTGCAAAGTAACCACTTGCAGGAATTCCAATGTGGATAATTTTCAGTCCCAAGAGAGACTATGGAATGTCGCACCCTTTTTCAGACAGAGACATTTCAGAGGAAGAGATGCAATGCAGAAACTGTAATCTCCTATGGAGATAATGGAGCTTGATTACCATTTCAAAAGGAACCTTCTCCTGTGTTATATCCCAGATATTCCAGGAATACACAAGAAAAATGGTTAAAAACCAACTGCAACTCTGGTCTTGGTGTTCTCGTCTGGTGTTCTAGCTCTCCAGCGCTGATTTGTGCTGTGCAAGTCACAGCTGAAGAACATTGACAGGATAACCCCACTGATTTCAGGTAAAATGTCTTTCTCTGATTGCTGGAAGCAAGTAAAGTCAGCAAAGCCACAGTTGAAAAGGAAGCAGCTCACCCCATTCTCGCTAACCTACAGAAACAAGAATCTGCAAACCAACTGCCAAATTCTGTGCGACCAGAATCATTCAACTTAAAAGCCACAGCATTTCACCATCTACTCCTCACAGACAAGCCAAAGACTGATTCATATATCTTTGTGACTTTTGTTTTTGGACTCTCTTCTCATTTCCAATCTATGTGTATGTATGTTGCACTATATTATTTTCTACTCACATTTTAATAATTAGTAAACTCACCCCTTCTTTAATTGAAGAAAGACTGGTTGAATTGGATCCTTAGAAAAACATAAATACATTTGGACTGGGAAAAGGGATCCAAAAGGGATGGGATCCTTTTAAAATTAATCTTGTTCTAACCAACTGAGGGGGTTGAATAAAACAAGCGGAGCAAGCTCATCCCTCCTCAGCTAAGGGCCTAATAGTTTAGGATAACTGTCCAGAATCATAAAATACTGGGGGACCTCACCCGGGGTCCTGTTGTAACAGAAGAAACTTCCAAATTTCTCCAACTCTTTACACAAGTAAGTATTTTCTAACTTCTCTTCTGATGGGTCTGGCCCTGATTGTAAGGTTCCATTGCCTTGTCCAGGAAACACGGGCGGGATTCTCCCATTCCGTGGCAGAGTGTCTACGCCGCCGTAAACACCATCGCGTTTTACGACGGCGTGACGGGCCGCTGCCAGGAGTAATTCTGGCCCCTACAGGGGGTTAGCACGGCGCTGGAGCAGTTCATGCAGCTCCAGCTGCCAATCCCGGCGTGAACTGTGCGCCGCAGGATCCGCGCTTACGCAGTGGCGCCGGCACCAACGTGCATATGCGCATGCGTGGTGGCCTCCTTCAACGCGCTGGCCCCGACGCAACATGGCGCAGGAGTACAGGGGTCAGCGCGTAGGAGAAGAGGCCGGGGGACAGAGAGGCCGGCCCGCTGATCGGTGGGCCCCGATCGCGGGCCAGGCCGCATCGGAGCCCCCCCCCCCCTCCCCCCCCCCCCCCCCACCCCTGCGGTCGGAGCCCCCTTCCTCCCCCACAGGCCGCCACCCGACCCTTGCATGCAGAGTTCCACCGGATGCGAGCAGGTGTGGACGGCGGCGGCGGGTCTCAGCGTTTTAACTGCTTCCCGGGCCGAGAATCGGCGGACCGACCGCGTAGAGCGGCCTGCGACCGGCGCCGCGCCAAACACGCCGGCGCCAATGCCGACGATTCTCCGATCTGCGGAGAATCGTGTGCCAGCATCGGGGCGGTGTGGTCCGGTCGCGTGGATTCTCCGACCCGGCCCCAGGCTGAGAGAATCCCGCCCCACACTTTTGCTCTACCTATCCTATAATGTCCTTTCAAAAACCCTCCACTAATCAACTCTTAACTTTCTATATTTTGAGTAATGCAAGTTGAGTTTATGTAATCACTATTCATCTTTTAACCCCTGGAGCCCTGATAATATTTTGGTGCACCTACACTGGAACTCCTTTCAAGGACAATATACACTTTCTAAATTGCATTGTCCAGAATTATGCACAACACTCCAGATGTGGTCCAACCAAAGCTTTGCATAGCTGCAGCAGAACATCCTCCCATTTATATTCTAACCTTCTGGACATCAGGATTTGATCTTTTAATGTCTCTTTGTAATTTTACGTTCTCATTTACACGACTGATGGGCACATTGCTGCAGTCAGCGATGTTTTTCCCAACCTGGCGATATTACCCATTTCTTCAGGCGATCATCCCATCCTGGTTGAAGCAGAAATGGGCAGTGCAGTGTCACCAGCATGCGTGCAGTGAGTGTAGTAGTGTCAAGGAGAGTACACACCCCTTTACAACAACATTTGTGACTATTCAGGTAAGTGTTTAAAAGTCCCAGAGTGCGATTTAACTAGAACAAAATAGAGTTTGTTCTGGGCAGAGCTCCTCACTGCAGGAAGAGAACAGAGCGCCACCGGAGCAGTGTTGGCCTTGGTGCTGCGCATTGCCAGTGCCCGTAGCCTTTGGGACTCCTCCAGCCGGCCAGTCAACTATGGACCCACTGGAGTGTTGCTGACATTCCCCTCTGAATATCACGGCCGCACCCTTGCATCTGCATCAGCTCAAGGAAAACCTGGTGAGCGGCTCGGCATCGCACTGGGGCCCAGCTAGGCCCCAGACCTCAGACTGCTGTCTCCCTTGGATGTTCCCGGCTCCGTCTGATGGGCATCAGCAAGCTGATCCACTACTTTCGCCCACCAAGGTGTGTGCCTCTGTGCTGGGGGGTGGGGATGGCAGCTGTGATACCTCAATGGTGGCATCCTCAGAGCTCTTCTTCGAGGAGTTCTGTTGGAAGGCAGCGGGTGGGGCCACGTCGGATGGGACGGCACCATCAGATGGAAATCCTACGGGAGAATGGACATGTGGTCAGTGAGAGGGAAGGATCATTCTGTCTGGCATGTACAACACAGGTTTGACAGGTCATCTGGGTGGGGGCCAGTGGATCCTTGCCTCTGCGGCACAGGTCAAGCTGAAGGTCGATGACCCACCAGTCCTCGATCACCCCAGCAATCTAGAGGGCTTGTTTCTCATAGGGGGTGAGGACACTGATGTCCGGCACCTGGCCACCCATCTGTTATGCGCCAACTTCTCCTGTGGGAACAAAGAGAGGACATTGTGAGCCGCACGCTTCATGCATCATGGGGGTGGTGTGGGGGGGCTGGGGGGGGGGGGGTTAGGGGGAGGTCAAGCATTGGTACCATGGCTGGGAACGGGAGGGGTGTGCTGGTGGGTGCCAGGGTGTGCTGGGGCTTGACATGGAATTATGCTGGAGGGCTGGTGTGGTGCCAACCGCAGGGTCATCGGGGGGTGGCCAGTGCTAGGAGGCCGATGTCAACTCACCTGTGCAGCCCAGTGGAGGACATTGAGATTCCCGAGCTGATGGCCGCTGACTCCCAGGCGACACTGGCTAACCTGTGGCTGACCCTCTGACCCCCTCAGAGGAACAGGGTGTCCCGTCTGGACTCCACTGCCTCCAGCATTCAGGCCAGGTCGGCATCTCCGAATCGTGGTGCAGGACTGCGCGGTGGCATGGCTGTGTGCTGCCTGGGGTTTGCTCTGTAGGTTCAGTTTAAGAGCTGCTCCCCCTTGTTGTTGGGGTGCTGCCGGCCATGGTCTAGGTGAATCAGCTAGTGGGAAAGTCATTTCTGACATGAAGTCCCATGGGCATCATTTCTGGCCCTAAATGGCATCAGGTACCAGTGGCGACCTTGTCGGATCGGCCGTCCGGGAGCACCCGGAAATTCTCACTACCACACTTACAAACTTTTCTGTTAGATCACGCCTACAGAGTTTGACAGTGCGGAAAGAGGCCCTTCTGCCCATTTTGTTCGCGCTGACCATCTGGAACCTAACTATTCTGATCCAATTTTCCAGCACTTGTATGCTAGGGTATTTCAAGTGCACATCTAAATACTTCTTAAAAGTTGTGAGTATTCCCATCTCTACCACCCTTTAAAGCCTAGCCCTCTTGCTCTACCTAGTGGTCACCCAGTCCCTTCCTACTTCTGGAGTCTGAGCCTGCACAGTGTCCACCTCTCTATACGTGCTATCCACCAAATTCCACCATGCTCCACCATGTTCCCACATGCACACTAGCTCCGAACCACCAGCTTCCAGGAGCTGCAGCTGTAGACACTTCCCGCACTCATGTTGGTCCTGGAACTGAAAACATTCCTGGTCTCCCACATGGAGCAAGAAGGACTGACCATGGCTTGGAGCTCAGCTGTCATGTCTTCCCCCTTTAAGTTAAATTAGTCCTTTGATATCAAATAATATTAACTAGTATTAACTAATATTAACTAGGGCCCTTCTTCTCTGCTCCTTGTTGCTATAGAATATGTACTCGAATATATAACTGCACTCATCCATCCTTTTTGCTTTCCTTAGGAGATATAAACTTACAGTATGCTTCCAGGCAGGCCAGCAGCACGGTTCAATTCCCGTACTAGCCTCCCCGAACAGGCGCCAGAATGTGGTGACATTTGAAGCCTACTTGTGACAATAAGCGATTTTCATTTCATTTCATTTCAGTCTTTTTACCCACCTGTTTCTGCTTTCAGATTCACTTTTTATGATTCACTTTTCTGATTTACTTCTAGCCCAAGTCTGCGCCCGATGCTCAGGGTGGGACACCTTCACTGTGGGTGCTGGGCAGCAGGGAATCAGCTCATCGCAAATTTAAACTTGCTAGGCAATCTCCATGTATGCCGAGCGTCAATACTTCCAATGTATGTCCCATCACTGATGGTCTCTGGATCAGAAGATTTGGGCCAAAGGTCCTGTATGAGTAAGCCATTGAGAAATATACTGAATGGCTGAAGCCCTAATGCAGATATGGAATACCATTATTCGCTTCCTTCCAATTCAAGTGCATACTCATGATGCCCACTTTCTGTCTTCTGCTGTCTCAGCAATCTCTTAACTAACTCAAAATTTATTTTCAATTCCATGAGGTTTAATTTCTTCTGGGGAACCTTATTGAATATCTTATGAAAATCCCGATAAACTACCTCCATAGACATACCCTTGCCTATCATTTTAGTGCCTTCTCAAAAATATTCAATTAGGTTCTTAGACACGACCACACCCAATACATATCCATGTTGATTCTCTTTTCCAGCAAGGTTTGTTGGATTTTGATGATTCATGCGTACTAATACAGGGGTAGTATCCGAGCTATGATCAGTTAAATCAGCTCAAAACAGAGGTTGAACCTGCGACCTTTTTGATCCAAATGGCTCAACTATTCTTTGCTTCAAACAGTGCATGAATTGGGGAAGCTCAAGGGATTATTATTGTTCAGTTTGTTGTCTGTCGTTTAGCTGATGGTTGCTATTGTGAAGGCTGGTATGCTCCATGTTATCAATACTTCATGACATCAATAAAGGATTAGTGATTCTCAGACAGTCACTGCAACTCCCAGTTAATTACCAGGAAAACATTACAATCAGTAGATATTTTATTAAAAACAGGTTAGCTGGTAATCTAATTTTTATGATATTTTGTCAAAGCAAATAGAATTAAACCATATCTATGACTCAGGCAGTAACTAATAAGATAATTAATCCTTCAAAATTTTAATTAAGAACTGCCAATAACCTCCTGGAAGGGCTCACTGAGTTTATTCAGAGAGTTGCTGAGTCGCACACATCAGGATCATCGCAGGTTTAATTCACAGTTAGTGTTGAGCTTGCTGATTTTAGTCAGGATGCAATGGTACTGTTATTATCATTTGTTTCAGTCCTCCAGTTTTGACAAGGGGAAAATAAATCAGCCAGGGCTATCCCTCCTGATCACCATACAGCAACCATTGTGTTGACATGAGGCGAGTTTTAAGATTGTATTAGCCCGCATGGTTAAATGACCTGCTGATCCTATCAAATCTAATGAATAATATATTTTTGGATAAGGCAGTTCAAAGATTCTGCCCGATACTATTAAAACAGGAGTTCCCAGAGTTGGCTGGGTTCAGGTATATCTAGTCCCTGCTTTTCTTTCAGGACATTCTAACAGGTCCAAAATTAATTTGGGGGTTTATAGCTTTGTGGTGGCAACTAGAATTTTCTTTTATTCATCCATGGAATGTGGGCAACACCATTACGACCAGCATTTATTGACCATTCCTAACTACTCTTGATAAGATGGCGGTGGTGGTGAAAGATGATGGTGGTTCTGCTTGGCACTGCCAAAGACTGAAATTGTGCTCGTGAATACGTGCTTGTGTGGACACAAAGATCAAAGAACTGTCACGTGAGTACCTTTAAGAAATGGGTGTTTAAGAAATGTACCGTTGAGAAATGGGTGTTTATCAGTGATGTCAGAGTGTGGGTGGAGCTGGGCTGTCTGTCAGCATTTTAATTCCTTTTTAGGCTGTTTGCTGCAGGGTGTGTTTTAGTTTCATTTTCAGTGTTGGAGCTGACGCCAGACAAAGCAGGTGTACTGTTGATCTCTCTGCCATGAAAAGACTATCTCTTGACCATTTGGTGAATTCAGAATTATAAATGTTTTCAGTAGTGAATGTAAACCTGATGTGCTTCTGTTAAAAGGTGTTTCTTTTGTCTTCTGGATGTTGTTTGGGAAGTTATTAAGGATTACTTAATGTTGTATTCTTTGGGGGTTGTATTTGAATTAATGGTTGCTAACATGTTCACTGTATGTTGTAAAAGAGTTAACTGGAGTTCATAGAATAAACATTGTTTTGCTTTAAAAAATACTTTTCCATATCTGCTGTAATACTCCTGTAGAGTGGGCCGTGTGCTCCCCATACCACAATCTATTAAAAGTTGTGGGTCAGATGAACTCTATGATACACTTTAGGGTTCTCTAAACCCTGTCCCATAACAAATTTGGGGCTTGAGGGGGATAAACTACCGTGGGGCAGCACGGTAGCATTGTGGATAGCACAATTGCTTCACAGCTCCAGGGTCCCAGGTTCGATTCCGGCTTGGGACACTGTCTGTGCGGAGTCTGCACATCCTCCCCGTGTGTGCGTGGGTTTCCTCCGGGTGCTCCGGTTTCCTCCCACAGTCCAAAGATGTGCGGGTTAGGTGGATTGGTCATGATAAATTGCCCTTAGTGTCCAAAATTGCCCTTAGTGTTGGGTGGGGTTACTGGGTTATGGGGATAGGGTGGAGGTGCTGAACTTGGGTGGGGTGCTCTTTCCAGGAGCCGGTGCGGACTCGATGGGCCGAATGGCCTCCTTCGGCACTGTAAATTCTATGAAAACCTATGAAAAGTCTATCTATTGGATTGGTTAGTGAACTTTAAGACAGTGAGGGGTGAGCATATTGTGGTTGCTTTTCAGGTGTGGTATTCTAGTTTAAGTAGGGAGTGTGTTGTGGACAAAGGCTCTTTCAGAGGCTCAGAAGTTTTTGGGAGTGGAGATGGTCACACGCAGTACCATACCGACAGAGACTAAACGCAGACTGTTCGATTTGGCAAAAACATTGCAGTTAACATTACCTGACAAAATGCGAAAAGATGAGGTAATTATGGCAGCGGCTAAGCATTTAAACTTGCCTGAGATACTGTTTGACACATTGGAAATTGCAAAAATTCAGTTACAAATTAAACAAATATAACATGAGAAAAAATTAAAGCAGTTTGAATACGAAAGAGATAGAGAGGGAAAAGAAAGAGAGAGTGAGGAAAAAGAAACAGAAAGGGAAATACAGATCAGGAAAAAAGATAAAGAGAGAGAGTTTAAACTTCAGAAAATGGCCATGAAACATGACAGTCAGTTAAAATTGGCAGGCGTAAAGGGAAACGTACAGTTGGATGATAGTGATGAGGATAGTGAGAAAGAGCGTCATAGCCGAAGGCTTGGTGGGGATCTTTTTAAATATGTCCAAGCATTGCCGAGGTTTGATGAGAAGGAGGTAGAAGCCTTTTTCATTTCATTTGAGAAGGTAGCTAAACAAATGAAATGGCCACAGGACATGTGGGTATTACTGATTCAAACAATGCTGGTAGGTAGGGGTAGTGAAGTGTTTGCATCACAATCAGAGGGGATAGCTGAGTCGTCTGAAGACGTCAAAAATTCATCTAAAGTGCATATGACCTAGTGTCTGAAGCTTACAGACAAAGGTTTAGAAATGTAATGAAAGAATTTGGTCAAACATACAAGGAGTTTGAAATGCTCACACAGAATAATTTTGATAGGTGGATAAGAGCTTTGAAAATAGACCAAACGTATGAAGCTCTCAGAGAAATTATACTTTCGGAGGAGTTTAAAAATTCAATTCCTGGTGTAGTGAGAACTCATGTGGAAGAACAGAGGGTTAAAACTGCGAGGTTAGCAGCAGAAATGGCAGATGATTATTAATTAGCTCATAAATCAAAGTTTGGTTTCCAACATCAGTTTCAGCCTGTGAGGGATAGAAACTGGGGACATGATAAATACTCAAGTGGTAAAGGTAAAGGTGATCTGATGGGAGATAATAAGGAGAGTGTACCTCAGACTAAAAAAGAAATCCAGGACGGTGGAAAAGAAATGAAAAGTTTCAAATGTTTTCACTGTAATAAACTAGGCCATGTAAAGTCACAGTGTTGGTGGTTAAAGAAAAGCACTGGGAAGGCTGATGTGGTAAAACAGGATTAGACAGTGGGGTTTGTTAAAGTGGTAAAGGAAAGCCCAAGTGAAGTGAAGGAGGTGCAAAAGATTGTACAGCCTGATCAAGAGGTGATTGATAACAAGGTGCCAGATGTCTTTAAATAATTTACTTGTGTGGGTAAACTTTACTCATGTGTATCAGGAGGAGCAGGTAAAGAAGTCACAATTTAAAGGGATACGGAAGCGAGTCAATCTTTAATGGTAAGATATGAGGAGTTATGTAATTTGGGAAGAATGTTGCCAGAAAAGGTGGCAATATGTGGAATTCAGGATGAGAGGAGTAGTGTTCCATTCTATAAGGTAAGGTTGGAAAGTCCAGTGAAGAGTGGTGAAGTGATAGTAGGAGTAATAGAGAAACTATTTTGTCCAGGAATACAGTTTATCTTGGGTAATGATATAGCTGGGTCGCAGGTGGGAGTGATGCCTACTGTGGTTGATAAGCCAGTGGAAAATCAGACAACTGATGTGTTGAAGGACGAGTATCCTGGGATTTTTCCGGATTGTGTAATAACAAGGTTGCAAAGTCACAGGCTAAGACAAGAGGAGAAATCAAAGAGTGAAGATGAAGTTGAAGTGCAATTATCAGAAACGATCTTTGATAACATGGTTGAAAAAGAACAAGAACAGGTGCAGGATGAGGCGGATATTTTTAGTTCAGGAAAATTGTTGGAGTTACAACAGAAAGATGTAGAAATAAACCGGATGTGTCAGAAAGCATACATGGAAGAGGAATCTGCGTGGAAACCAGAGTGTTATTACCGTAAAAGTGATGTCTTGATGAGAAAATTGAGACCTTCACATATGCAGGCGGATGAAAAGTGGGCAGAAGTTCATCAAGTAGTATTGCCGGTCGGGTATAGAAAGGAGGTGTTGCGAGTTGCATATGAGGTACCAGTGGGAGGTCATTTGGGAATAAGGAAAACTCAAGCTAAAATCTAAAAACATTTTTATTGGCCTGGACTACATAAAGATGTAGTTAAATTTTGTCAATCATGTCACACATGTCAAGTGATAGGGAAATCTCAAGCAGTGATAAAACCAGTGCCCTTAATACCCATTCCAGCATTTGAGGAATCTTTTAAAAGGGTCCTAATTGATTGCGTAGGACCGTTTCCTAAAACAAAAAGTGGGAATCAATATCTTTTGACTAAAATTGATGTGCCTACTAAGTTTCCAGAGGCCATTCCAGTATGTACATTACAGCTAAAAATATTGTGGAGGAATTACTTAAATTCTTTACAAGATATGGACGACCCACAGAAATACAATTGGATCAAGGATCAAATTTTACATTAAGGTTATTCAAAGAAGTTATGGATAGCTTAGGAATAAAACAATTTAAATCAACTGCGTACCATCCAGAATTGCAGGGAGCGTTAGAAAGGTGGCATCAGCCATTAAAGACAATGTTGAAGGCTTATTGTCAAGATTATCCAGAGGATTGGGATAAAGGAATTACATTTGTACTGTTTGCAATTAGGGATGCACCTAATGACTCAACCAAATGTAGTCCTTTTGAACTAATTTTTGGTCATAAGGTAAGAGGACCACTTAAATTGATTAAGGCAAAATTGGTGAGTGAGAAATCGGAAATTACATTATTGGATTACGTGTTAAATTTTAGGGAACGATTAAATAGAGCAGGTGAATTGGCTGCACAACATTTAAAAGTTGCACAAAATGTCATGAAATGTGTAGCGGACAAGAAATCCAAAGTTCGTAGTTTTGCCATTGGAGATGAAGTTTTAGTGTTGTTACCAGTGGTAGGTGAACCTTTAAAAGCTAGGTTTTGTGGACCTTATCAGATTGAAAGGAAATTATGTGAGGTGAATTATGTGGTAAAAACACCAGATAGAAGGAAGACTCACCGAGTGTGTCATGTGAATATGCTTAAAAGGTACTTTGAAAGGGAAGGAGAGAAAAAGGAGGAGGTTTTAATGATTCTAACTCATGGAAAGACCATTTAAAACATCTGATCGAATAACTCCATCAGATGTTTTAAATGGTCTTTCCATGTCTGGCTGAAAATTACCAGGTCGTCGATGTATACCGCACAATTGGGTAATCCTGAAATGACTCTGTTAGTTAACCGTTGAAATGTGGCTGGGGCGTTTTTCATGTCAAATGGCATAACTTTGAATTGGTATATACCATCTGGAGTCACAAAAGCTGAAATCTCCTTCACCCTATCGGACAAAGGTATCTGCCAGTAACCTTTAAGTAAATCCAGTTTGGAAATAAAAGCTGATTGTCCCACTTTCTCAATGCAATCCTCCAAACGTGGGATAGGACAAGAGTCCGACGTTGTAACTGCATTAACCTTTCTATAGTCCACACACAACCATTGGGTACCATCTGGTTTAGGTACCATCACTATGGGTGAACTCCATTGGCTGCAACCCACTTCCATTATGCCATTTTTAAGCATACGTTCAATCTCTTTCTTAACCTGTGCCAATTTTAAAGGGTTAAGTCTGTAAGGATGTTGTTTGATTGGAACAGCATTTCACACATCTGCATCATGTATAGCCATTTTAGTACTTCCCAATTTATCTTCTCAAACTTGCCCATGCGATATCAATAACTCTTTTAGGTCAGTCTGTTTTTTTCTCTGGAAGGTAACTCAACAATTTATCCCAATTTTTAACAACATCCTCGTTTTCCAATTTAATTTGAGGTATGTCAAATTCACAGGACAGATCATGCAGAGGCCTTCTTGTTCAAAGAGACTGTCAATCGAGAAACATTTCAGTTGGAGGAAGAAGAACGAGAAAAAAATGGACTATATTATTATACCTGTTTGCATGTGTTGTTTTTTGAAATGAAAAAGTATATTTACTGTGTGCATTTGTTAAAGGATAGTGAAGAGGTGAAAAATGAAACTATCTTGAAATAGATGGTTTACTTTTTTTTCTTGGGCGGGGGAAGTGTCATGTGAGAGTACCTTTAAGAAATGGGCGTTTAAGAAATGTACCTTTAAGAAATGAGTGTTTATCAGTGATGTCAGAGTGTGGGTGGAGCTGGGTTGTCTGTCAGCCTTTTATTTTCGTTTTAGGCTGTTTGCGGCAGGGTGTGTTTTAGTTTTGTTTTCAGTGTTGGAGCTGATTCCAGACAAAGCAAGTGTACTGTTGATCTCTCTGCCATAAAAAGACTATCTCTTAATCATTTGGTGAATTTAGAATGATAAATGTTTTCAGTATCGTAATAAACCTGATGTGCTTCTGTTAAAAGGTGTTTCTTTTGTCTTCTAGATGTTGTTTGGGAAGTTATGAAGGATTACTTAATGTTGTATTCTTTGGGGGTTGTATTTGAATTAATGGTTGCTAAGATGTTCACTGTATGTTTTAAAAAGGTTACCTTGAGTTCATAGAATAAACATTGTTTTGGTTTAAAAAATACTTTTCCACATCTGCTGTACCACTCCTGTAGAGTGGGCCGTGTGCTCCCCATACCACAATCTATTAAAAGTTGTGGGTCAGATGAACTCTATGATACACTTTGGGGTTCTCTAAACCCTGGCCCACAACAGAACAAAGAAAAGTACCGCACAGGAACAGGCCCTTCGGCCCTCCAAACCTGCGCTGACCATGCTGCACGTCTAAACTAAAATCTTCTACACTTCCGGGGTCCGTATCCCTCTATTCCCATCCTATTCATGTATTTGCCAAGATGCCCCTTAAACGCCACTATCGCCCCTGCTTCCATCACCTCCTCCGGCAGTGAGTTCCAGGCACCCACTACCCTCTGTGTAAAAAAACTTGCCTCGTACATCTCCTCTAAATCTTGCCCCTCGCACCTTAAACCTATGCCCCCTAGTAATTGACCCCTCTACCGTGGGAAAAAGTCTCTAACTCTCCACCCTGCCTCTGCCCCTCCTAGTTTTATAGAACTTTATCAGGTCGCCCCTCAACGTCCGTCGTTCCAGTGAGAACAAACCGAGTTTATTCAACCTCTCCTCATAGCTAATGCCCTCCATAACCAGGCAACATCCTGGTAAATCTCTTCTGCACCCTCTCTGAAGCCTCCACATCCTTCTGGTAGTGTGGCGACCAGGGGAATGGAATCTCAGGAAAGCTGAATGTCATCCACAGCCATCATGCTCTGGCTTTCTCAACATTCTCCTGCACAGCACTTCCCAGAATAACATACCATACAGCTCCACTCATTCCTTCCTTTCCAGGCACCTCCTCAAATCCCTATCTGAACAGTCAACATTGATACTCAACCAAATCTTTGTCCTCTCAAACCCATCCTATACAGTCAGCCACCATAAATATCCTCATCCCATCCCCAAGCCAAATTTCTCTTCTGAAATCCAGAACTCTCAGCTCTCTATGTCGGACAAGACAGCACATGACTCTAACAAGAGGCTGAGATCAGGCAATTGACCTGCAGCCATAACTACCCTGACCATAATGACACTCATACACGCAGGCTGCAATTAATCTGAGTGTGTGAGGCCAGATGGCAGTGTAATTACAAATCCCTTTGCCCAATCCCATGCCCTCACCTCCAACACAAATAACTCCCACAGCAAAAGATCCGACCATTACATTCAAAACCTTTCCTTATCTTCCGCTTGGCCATGCCAATTTCCTAAAGGCTGATGTCCATTTGGAATTCAGGACGACCAAAGTAGATGGTAGGAGAATGAAGAGTTCAAATTCAGTACCCTTGTTAATGTAAATGAATGTTAATATACACCATGAACATTCTTATAACCACTCCTCGTGCAACAAAAATGTCTTTCTCATCCGCCTCCTGTTAGTCCTATTTGGTACTACCCCTATGACTTATACAGAGGTAAAAGCAGCCAACCCATTCCCCTGTTTTGACAGATGAGATAGCTGTGGCGAATGCCCTTTGAGTTTTCAGTGCACCCCAAAGATTTCTCCATCTGCAGAGGAGGAACAGACTCAGTTATTGGGCAAGAGATAGCATATGAAATTCTGTCTGGGGTTGGGGAATCAGCGGGTTGGGGGACAATGGGGGGACTAATGAAGAAGATGCAAGGGACAAAGTATGAAAAGTGGGAGTGCTTTCCTATGGTAAAGGTGATATAAAAATGAAAGTTGTTGGGCACTCATTCATGCGATCCAGGCTATGCTTTTCTAGGTAACATGGATTATGGGTAATATGTCAGCCTCCGCATCATTTTACTACGCTCATGGAATTGGAGGCTGTTTCTCTCCATTTCACAGTGACATTTTTGCTCATGTTAAAGACCCAGCACAGCTGTTATAGGATCAATGGTCTCCTGTGTTGTAAAATTCTATAATGGTATAACATTAGCTCATATAATGTTATAGCCAAGATGTTACTGTTGATTATATCAGATGACAGATGCTTAAACAGTTCTTACAAAATTCTTCTGTCTGCTGGTTTAATGGGGAGGTTAATCTCTTTACTTCAAATGCATTAGCACCTCGCTTAAAATAACAAAAAACATCATTCAAATACACAAAGTGTTCACCCATGAACATCGCAAACAATGATTTATAGGTTTGTATATCGGAATAATTTGAACAAAAAACATTTGGAATATTGAAACATGGGGCCTGAGCACACAGAATTATGGATTTCTGAAAGGCAAGAAAACTTTGAGGTTTAAGGTTCATCTTTAAGGTTCAGATTACAATTTGAGATCTTTATTGATGTCATCAAACCCTAACATTATTATCCGCCAATGTTTAGCATTCAGAATTTTGGCCAAAGCATACTAACAGAACAGAGGAAAGAAAAACAAGCAAAAATCTGAAACAACAGTCCAGATCATCCAGTCTCTGGAACACCAGAGAACAGGCAGGCCTGCACAAACCCGTCCCCTGCCCAAGGCTGTGGCATAGTGGTAATGTCACCGGACTAGTTATCCAGAGATCTAGGAAAATGTGCAGCAGGTTGCGGATCGGCAGAACTGAAGTAAGAGACCCTCACCACCATGACCATTTAGAGTCAGGTGACTTCCTACGCTCTCCTCACGCACACGTCTGGGGTGAAATTAACTCAAGCCCCAGTAACAGGCAGGCATCTGACTATGGTGTATATGTATTATAAGGCATCTTATTTATATATATATATTGCGATCTTTTCGATGGAAAGAATAGTCTATGACTTGAGGCCCGGGTTAGAAATGCTATTTCAGAGTCGAAATGGCAGCCAAGAATCTGCCTACAATCTCTAGGGGTGGCCAAGTTCCACCAGAAATTTCTGCAGAAGAAATGTTTCACATGGGAAGGAGTTATATAGAACAGCGATTTGATTTGACCAAGGCTGGTACAGAGATTGAACAGAAATTTTTAAAGCATGATACTTCCAAAGGACAATGGTCCCTTGATAACATAAGAAAAGTTGGGGAAAAACTACCAGTATGAGAGATATAGTGGTCCCTGATTGTAATGAGCCAGATCTGAAGGAGAAACAAGACTACAGCAAGTACCAACTATGATTGTGAAATAATAAAACAGAAGGAGCAATTACAGGCAGTGAAGAGCTAAAGAGAGAAAAGCCCAAACTTGAAAAGCTAGAAGATTTGGAGGAAGAAGTTGCAAAACTGAAACATAAAGCATTTGAGCTGAATTTAGAGAAAAATGAGCTATGAAAAGCGAGTTAGCGTTGAAAAATGCAAAGCTTAAAATGGAGGTATCAGGACTTCTGTTTCAGAATAGGGAACTGAAAGGTAGGATACTGGAGGAACCCCCGACCTGGGGGGAACGTCTCTTCAAGGGGTCCTCAACACCCATACATCTAAGGCCCATCCTCAAAACAGTAGATCTGATTCAAAATCCCTGCCCTTGCCTCCGCCTTTGCCAGTCTGTGAGGTAATACACGCCACTCCCAACGAAAGACATACCATCCCAATGAGAAAGAAGCTAGCCACAACCGCAAGCCCTTCCGCGGCAGTTTCACTCCATTCCAAAGCAAAAATAATTGAACCAAAGAATTCGAAAAAGAAATCACTAAAAGGGGCCATAGAATCCGAGTGGGTAACTGAGTCGGAATCCTCGGAATCCTGTAGCGGTTTTGGTGAAGAGATTATTCAGGAGGAGGAAATATCCCAAAAGAAAAAGTCCCGAAGGACTCAAGGCATACAGTTAGCCCCTTTGAAATCAAAACTGTGTTAGTCCAAGTCAGTAAAAATAGTCTCTTTGGACGGGGATAAAAGAATTACCTGAGCCAAGGGCAGCACGGTGGTGCAGTGGTTAGCACTGCTGTCTCACGGGGCCGAGGTCCCAGGTTCGATACCGGCTCTGGGTCACTGTCTGTGTGGAGTTTTCACATTCTCCCCGTGTCTGCGCGGGTTTCGCCCCCACAACTCAAAGCTGTGCAGGGTAGGTGGATTGGCCACGCTAAATTGCCGCTTAATTGCAAAAAATGAATTGGGCACTCTAAATTTTTTTTAAAAGAATTACTTGAGACAAAAAAACCCAACGGGCATTGCGACTCAAGCGATTGCGACATATTTACGATCTCCATCCATTGGACGGAGTTCAAGTTTTGTCAGTAATAATTCCCAGATGAGACAGCGGACAGCTTTTCAGAGATGTTAAAGAAGCACAAGGGGATGAAAAACAACAGCGAGAAGAGGAGTGGACTGAATTAAGCAATCACTGTTAAAATTTAACCCGCCAAAAACTGATTGGACAAAGGTTACTACAGAAGGAGACAGAGGAACTTTCAGAATATGAAGACAGGTTTAGGAAAGTATGGACGGAGCACTCAGGAATTGCCAGAGGGGCAGGAGTCTTGGGGCACAAGTACTCTTGGGCCGGTGAAGGTTGCCTTTATTGCTGGTTTGAGAACGGATTTGTCGAATGCAGTAAAATTGGTGTTTCCTGAATGGGACAGAGTATCAACAACATGTGTGATATTGATAGATCGATGCATTCAAATTGACCAAGATATGGATGCGAAGATTCATGCTCACGGGGTGCATCCTAAAGGTGTATTATTTCAGTCAACAAATAATGCTTTACCGAATTCAAATGCTCCACGGAAACCAAAACCAGTACAGGGAAAATCTCACCATTGTGGGAATGAAGGGCATTGGGCCAGGTAATCTACAGGGGCATCAGGGATATGACGTCACGTACGGAGAGTCATATAGAGAAGCGTATGGGCCCTGCCTAGTGTCTCCTTATGGGGAGACATATCGGTCCGGCCCACTGTCACTGCCCAAAGAGGTGTATTACCGCGAACCATATAGAGAAATGTATATGCCTCCGCCTCCACCCATCTCTGCTCCCATCCCTGCTCCTCTACTCCATCCACCATCACCATACAGAGAGTATGCATACAAGCCCAAAGAAGAGTCGGATACAGTGGATGCATTCAAGAAATTATCACCGCAGGGTCATGCTGAACTGATGGAGTGGTCGAAAAACTAGAAAAGCCGCCCTCAGTCCCCCTGTCCCTGCTTTTCTTCACGCCTCCCAACAGGAGGGTTGGATTATATGTATTTCTGAGGGTGGACGGTAAAGAAGTAAATTCTCTTTTTGATACAGGAACAGAGTTGGGGGCCGGGATTCTCCAAAAACGCGGCTAAGTGTTGATGCCGGCGTAAACACCAGAGTGTTTCACGCCGGCGTCAACAGGCCTCTTGGCCCAGCGATTCCGTAGCTTACAGACTCAAGGTACGGTTTTGGAGTGGCTCATGGCTTTTGTCAAGTATGGAAGAAGAGGATTTCTCAATGCCACAGGGACACCTATTTGAAATGGGAACGTGGTTGGGGATCTACTAGAAGCTTTAAAATTGCCAAAACAAGTGGCTATTTTGAAATGTAAGGCCCACACTTAAAGAAGACATAGCAGAAGCACAAGGAAACACCCTTGCAGACCAAGCAGTGAAAGAAGCCGCAAGGTAGCATTGTGGATAGCACAATTGCTTCACAGCTCCAGGGTCCCAGGTTCGATTCCGGCTTGGGTCACTGTCTGTGTGGAGTCTGCACATCCTCCCCGTGTGTGCGTGGGTTTCCTCCGGGTGCTCCGGTTTCCTCCCACAGTCCAAAGATGTGCAGGTTAGGTGGATTGGCCATGATAAATTGCCCTTAGTGTCCAAAATTGCCCTTAGGGGTGGGGTTACTGGGTTATGGGGATAGGGTGGAGGTGTTGACCTTGGGTAGGGTGCTCTTTCCAAGGGCCGGTGCAGACTCGATGGGCTGAATGGCCTCCTTCTGCACTGTAAATTCTATGATAATCTGTGACAATGCAATCCTTCAGCGGAACCAAAACAAATCTACCAACTGGAATTGCGCAGCCAGCTACAAAGAGCTAAGTAAAATGCAGATTGAGTGTTCAGAAAAAGAAAAATGGACTTGGATGGAAGCAGGTATCAAGGGCGGGATTGTCCGACCCCGCGCCGGGTCGGAGAATCGCCGGGGGGCGGCGTGAATCCCGCCCCGCCGCTCCGACGCCGGCTGCCGAATTCTACGGCGCTGGCTTTCGCGCAGGGGCAGAGATCATGTTCCGTCGGTCGGGGGCCGTTGGCAGCGGCTCCCCCGGCAATTCTCTGGGCCCCGATGGGCTGAGCGGCCGCGCGTTCCTGGCCAGTCCTGCCGGCGTGAAATGGACATGGTCCATACCGGCGGAACCTGGCTTGTCGGCCGTCCAACGGGGTCCTCGGGGGGGGGCGCGGGGGGATTCAGCCCCGGGGGGGCCCCCACGATGGCCTGGCCCGCGATCGGGGCCCACCGATCTGTGGGCGGGCCTGTGCCATGGGGGCACTCGTTCCCTCCACACCAGCCTCTGTAAGGCTCAGCGATGGCCGGTGGGGAGAAGAAACCCCCTACGAATGCGCAGGAAACACGCCGGCGGTTCTGTGCATGCGCCAGAACATGCCGGCGGCGGCCCTTCGGCGCCGGTTGGTACGGTGCCAACCCCTCCAGCACCGGCCTAGCCCCCGGAAGTGCAGATTCCACAACTTCCGGGCGGCCCAATGCCGGAGTGGTTCACCCCGCTCTTGGCGCCGGCACGGGCCGCCCCGCCAATTCCGGGAGAATCCCGGCCCAAATTTTGTGAGGATGCCATTTGGAGACAAGCCGAGACTGTTGCTAACTTGCTGTTGTTTCTTAATTTGGCTCTGTTTAATTACATTTACTCAAGAGTCACCAGGTATCTTTCGATATCGCCACAAGGTTCAAAACCGAATACTGATCAAAGACTCGATACACCAGTTAGTAAGTTCAAAAGCAATGTTCATTTATTTACATATAGTCAAATATACTCATGCATAAAACTCTACAACCTAAACTATCACTATTACTAAAGCCTATACTTAGCTTTGGGTGCCCACTGAGTCAGAGGAACAATGGCCGTTGCTCGGTTCTGAGGCTGCTGGGTTGAGCTGTTTACAGGATAGCAACTGGGAGCGTCTATCTCGTAGTGCACCTTGACTTGGAACTTACTTGGGCTGGAGCACCTTTGGCAGGTCTCTCCTCGCTGAGAGACCTGCCAAAGCGATCCTCTCTTGGGGAGCCCTTTTTACACCCCAAAAGGGCTTTGCGCGCCTTTGGGTGGGCCTTGAACTTGGCCCCAATTAATTGGGCCGTTTCCCAATTGACCTTATCAATTTTCCTCCAATAGAGGGGTGGGTTCCCTGGTTGCTGGGCAAGTCCTAGGTGGCCGTTGGTCTGCTTTGTTTTAGTCTCCTCTGGCGCCGGGATGTCTGTCTTAGCATTGTTTACCTAAATGTTGCCTTTTGTTCCCGGGGATGGCTCATTAGCATGTAGATGGTTCTGCAGTGCCGGTCCTGTCTGAGAGCTACAGCTCTAATCAACAGACAGACCTTGCACCTGCCTGCTTTTTTCGGTATTGTCCAATTTTTCCTGCATTCTTTGCAAGTGTCCATTTTGTAATCGGGACGTGGCCATCCCAGATGTCTACAAGACTAACAGACCAGTTGCACCAAAGTCGCTGATGCCCAATTTGGACCAACAGATCCACCCATGGGTGCACCTGGGGGCACCCTCAACAGATGTTGGCTCAATTCCAGAAGAGCCAGTGGGGGTCAAGGATTCAAGAAACATATCCAGGTGTTATCAGACCGTTGCATCACCGGTTAGAAGAACAATTCAGGACCTATGACATCCATGCCTCAGTTAAGAGCCCTTGCCCCTGCAGGGTCATTTTGGCATCTACAGGTCGATTACATTACCCTTCCGCCATGTCAGGGATACACTGAGGTCCTGGTAATAGCAGACACATTTTCCAGATGGGTAAAGGCCGTCCTGGCCAGAAGGGCTACAGCCAGCCACACAGCTAAGGTTCTATGCATAAACTACATTCCCAGATGGGGAGCACCAGTTAGTATAGACGCAGACAATGGAACCCACTTTACAGGCTCTGTTGCAAAGAAGTTTGTAAACTATTGGATATCCAGTGGGAACTACATTTCCCTTACCATCCACAATTCCCAGGACAAGTGGAATGCACAAACCGGACCTTGAAAGAGCGATTATCAAAGTATCACCAAGAAGGAATTCCATGGCTTTACATCTTACCACTAGTCCTGTGCAGTATCAGAGCAATGCCAAACAGAACCACGGGCTTGAAGTAGTTACTGGCAGACCCATCTATTGATTTAGGAAAAGCTGATTGTCATTTGATGAGTGATGCATTACTTAACTATTGTAAGGATCGAGCAAATGCCGTCAGTTCTGCTTTCTTACAGCAGTGTGGGGTGACCCTCCCAAAGGCAAGCATGACTTTGTTCCAGGAGTGAGGTCTACGTGAAGAAATTGCAGAAGGAACCATTGGGGCTCAAGTGGGAGGGACCATATCAGGTGCTACTCACAACGCTAGCGGCTGTGAAGGTCCAAGGAAAGATGTCCTGGATTCATGCCTCACATGTGAAAAGATCTCATTATGGTTAAAATTAATCTCTGTATAATGTTTGCTGCCATTTTGGTTTTTGGTTGTCTTTTTAGTTTAGCAGACCATGGCCAGCTCACAAAGGCTCACAAGGAGTTAAATGATAACACTTTTTTTTTACATGTCCAAGGTGTACGCCAAAGATTTCAATGTTTCCAAATGTTGGGTATGTATCGCGATACCCACCCACTCAGTGGAAGGTATTCCCTTTTTGTCTATTCCATTTAGTACTTCGGAAATAGCAGAATGGTCCATTTTTAAGGCATCACCCATTGTTTCCACGCTCGTGAGGGAGCTAATACATGCAGGGGAACCAAAACTAGGGTTTACTTTAGAAAGAGGGTTCAATTATGGAGGTCTGCAGGTTATCTGCTGACTACCTTTTCAGGATGTTACCAACCCAATTTACGACAGGGACCCAAACTCCCCCACACAAACCTCCCAACTATCTTCAATCAGGAGAGATCGGTATGTTTGACAACAAATCACCTTAAGGGACTGGAAATGGAATATAGTAATTGCACCAACTATTTTAATGTAAGTAGGGCTTACAGATGTACTCTAACATTAATAGAGATCGCTCTTGGTTCCTCCCCATTGACAGGCCTACACAATTCTACCGGAGGTGGGAATTTCTCAGACTGCTGGTATCCAGAAGATGTTTCTCATTTTACTTCCTATAATGGCACTCGTTTTGTTTGTAACCGCAGGGCCTATCCTTGGATTCCATGTTTTTGGTCAAGATCACGTTATCTGGGGTATGTGAAACCCGTTATTCGTCATTTCCCTTCTTTATTAGAGGAACAGGGATAAGAAGTAAACATGCCATAACTGCATGAGATAGATTTCTTGCTCAGTTCATTCCTTTTTATTGGGATGCCAAAGTAGCCAGAGAATTTAATAAGACAACAGTCATCTTAGAAAAGGGAGCTAATGATTCCTCTGTAGCCCTGTTCAAGATTTCCACTGAAATGCTAGCTATCCGTACAGTGGCCTTGCAAAACCGAATGACTCTTGATTATATTCTCGCCAAGAAAGGTGGGACATGTGCCCTGATTGGATCAGGATATTGTACTGATATTCCAGATGACTCCAAAGAGATTACTGATTTGGCAAAACACATTCAGAAGGAGGTTGGAAAACTCAAGCAACCTGAGTCCTTTGGGGTTGGGCTACTGGGTGGCTGGGGTCCTTGGGAGCCTTAGTGGTGCAAGGTTTGGTCATGTTCTTTGTAGTTATTTTTGCTATGTATGTTATGTTTCTGACAACTAGTAAGCCACTCAGTTGTATTCAACTGCTACAAAAGCACAAAAAAGAAATGAAACTGGACAGACCACCCAGCATCAAACCAGGCACCGGAATCGACAACGGCAAACCCAGCCCTGTCGACCCTGCAAAGTTCTCCTTACTCACATCTGGGGGCTTGTGCCCAAGTTGGGAGAGCTGTCTCACAGAAGTTAAGCAACAGTATGCAGGACAGAGCCAGCAGAGGTGGCGGCACAGTGGCATACAGTCGGAAGGAAGTTGTCCTGGGAGTCCTCAACATCGACTCTAGACCCCATAAAGTCTCATGGCTTCAGGTCAAACATGGATAAGGGAACCTGCTGCTGATTACCGCATACTGTCCACCCTCAGCCTTCGGATCAGTACTCCTCCATGTTGAACACCACTTGGAGGAAGCACTGAGGGTGGCAAAGACACAGAATGTACTTCAATGTCCATCACCAAAAGTGGCTCGGTAACACCACCTACTGACTGAGCTGGTCGAATCCTAAAGGACATAACTGCTAGGGCTTAACAGCGCCAGGGTACCAGGTTTGATTCCAGCTTGGGTCACTGGCTGTGTGGAGTCTGCACATTCTGCCTGTGTCTGCGTGGGTTTCCTCCCACAAGTCTGAAAGATGTGCTGTTAGGTGAATTGGACATTCTGAATTCTCCCAGTGTACTCAAACAGGCGCTGGAGTGTGGTGACTAAGGACCTTTCACAGTAACTTCACTGCAGTTTTAATGTCAGCCTACTTGTGACAGTAATAATAAAGTTTAAAGAGAGCTAAACGGGAGTCAATGGTAATCAGGGGAAAAACTCTCTCCAGGTTGGAATCGTACCTGGCACAAAGTAAGATGGTTGTTGTTGTTGGAAGTCAGTCATCTCAATCTCGGGACATCACTGCTGGAGTTCCTCGAGGTGGTGTCCTGGGCCGAGCCATCTTCAGCTACTTCATCAATATAAGGTCAGACGTGGGGATGTTCGCTGATGATTGCACAATGTTCAGCACCATTCACGAATCCTCAGACACTGCAGCAGTCCATGCACACATGCAGCAAGACCTGGACAATATCCAGGCTTACGCTGACAAGTGGCAAGTTACCTTCCTGCCACTTAGGTGCCAGACAATGACCATCTCCAATCAGAGAGAATTAAGCCATTGCCCATTGACATTCAATGGCTTTATCATCACTGAATCCCCCAATATCAACATTCTGGGGGTAACCATTTACCAGAAACTGAACTTGGCCAGCCACATCAATACTGTGGCGACAAGAGCAGGTCAGAGGCTAGGAATCCGCGGTGAACAGGTAAACAAAAAGGTAAAATCTCTATAGTCCCAGATGACTAAACGCTGCTTTCCCCTTGGAGTAGAGAGCTGACTGGTGGTGATTTAACTTGAGGGTAGCCACACCTCAGGCGAGGGGCAAGGTTGAGAAAGCAGGGCCTTCGTGAATAATCTCAGCCAGTACGGAAATTGAATCGGTGCTGCTAGCCTTGCTCTGCATCACAAATCAGCGAACCAGTGAATAACTCACTGCAATGCTATGCATAAGCAATTCTGTATGTTAATATGTTAGACCTCCAACCAGCAGGTGGCAGTAGAATACACCATGTGACACTGCAATCTCGGGGCGTCTTAGTGAGGAGATAGTCGTGGGTAGTTGTGTTTAGTATTAGCTCTTCTATTCTAGTTGTTAACAGTTTACAGGTCATCAGTAATATTGGCATTGTTTTCTACCCATGTTATTGTAATTTAATAAATCTTAAATAGTCAGGAACTAGACGTTCTTTGGTGCACTGACTCAATCATTGCAATGCACTAGAATGTAATACACACCTCCTGTCTCCTCAAAGCCTATCCACCACCTACAAGGCACAATTCAGTAGTGTGATGGAATACTCTGCACTTGCCTGGATGAGTGCATCTCCATGTGGAAGGGAAATTAACATAAACCAACTTAGAAGCATGTTGGGAAATGCTTGACTATAGTTCAGCACTGCTTTTTAGCAAAAATAAGTAGGTCAGGTCACATAAATGAAATACTGCTTAATATTCTGGTCTCGGCCTTATTATGATAACACATTGTCCTCCGAAAGATAACAAAATGTGTACTCGAGTTGTTTTTAGCCAAGGGCAAGAACATACGTACTACGTATTTCATCTTGCGTACTTTCCAAGGTCTATTTAATATAAACATGCCTGTTTACTTCAAGCTGTTATTTCAGACTATAAAGATATGCATTCTTCAATCAAATCTCAGAGTGCAGTGCAATGGCTTTGCAGCTAGAACACTCTCTCTCCGCAAATATATTTGTGTAAATAAATTTCCTTAAATCGAACCTCGAGGAATTTGTCTTTATTATGATTTCCACGACAAATTGGCGTAGTCGTTGCAGTTATCCTAATTTAACAGAACGTGAACCCCAAAACGATTCTCCATACAGGACTCTCTCAGCTGAAAGGGAGAGAGCCATAGCGCAACCCCAGCTGAAAGGGGGGTCTGCTGCTCGGCAGCCTTAATTACAGGCCAGTGACTCATGCTAGGAGAGTTATCTCAATTAATAAATTAATGATAGCTGCATGGGAAGAAAAAAAGTGCCTTCGAGACTAAAATGAAAAAAAAAAGACTTTGAGGTTTGTGAAAGGATAAACACCGGTGTGCGCTCCCTGTAGTATTTGTAAATGATTTCCGTGGTCGTTGTTATTGTTATATATGTGTTCTAAAGTATTTTGCAGAAGGAACGATGAGCAATAAAATGTCTCGCATAGAAATTGAATATTGACCCCCTCTCGAAACAGAAAACAGGGGAATAAAAGTAAATAGAAGATTAAAGTAAAAGCGTAACAGATGGGTTCCAGTAGAAAACGGGAATTCAGATTTGTCTGTAGCCATGAGATAAGGCTACCGGTTAACTGTGATATTTGTGAGCTGTGAGAATCTGTGTGTTTTGTTTAATCAATTAATTTTAGTCAAAGCATGAAGTGCTCAGTGGGTTCTATTTTTTATCGTCTGTCATTTTGAGTCAGAGATTATAACTTAAGTGATTTTTGTTGAGATTTCTCTAATGAACTGAAACATATGGAAATTAAAATCAGTTTAAAAGTAAGAAAGTGCCTTTACGAATAAAAGTAATTGAATATGAATAAGTTTTTAGATTACGTGAAAAGACGTAAATGGTATCCTTCCAAGTTCTTCGCCCCTTAGGTTCTGCAAGAAACATTAACCATTTCAGCAGACAATTGACCTTTTCTGAAATGACAAAGAAAAATATACATCTCTAAGAACAGCTAATGCCTATAAAATCAATCATTTGAAATTGACTTAAATATGTGCTATATATGTAATGGAACCTACGAGGGAACAAGCGGTCCTAGATCTGGTCCTGTGTAATGAGACAGGATTGATTAATGATCTCATAATTAGGGATCCTCTCGGAAGGACTGATCATAATATGGTGGAATTTAAAATACAGGTGGAGGGTGAGAAGATAAAATCAAACACTAGTGTTTTGTGCTTAAACAAAGGAGATTACATTGGGATGAGAGAAGAGCTAGCTAAGGTAGACTGGGAGCAAAGACTTTATGGTGAAACAGTTGAGGAACAGTGGAGAACCTTCCAAGCGATTTTTCACAGTGCTCAGCAAAGGTTCATACCAACAAAAAGGAAGGACTGTAGAAAGAGGGAAAATCGACCGTGGATATCTAAGGAAAGAAGGGAGAGTATCAAATTGAAGAAAAAAAGCATACAAAGTGGCAAAACTAATTGGCAGACTAGAGGACTGGGAAATCTTCAGGGGGCACCAGAAAGCTACTAAAAAAGCTATAAAGAAGAGTAAGATAGATTATGAGAGTAAACTTGCTCAGAATATAAAATCAGACAGTAAAAGTGTCTACAAATATATAAAACAAAAAAGAGTGGCTCAGGTAAATATTGGTCCTTTGGAAGATGAGAAGGGAGATTTAATAATGGGAGATGAGGAAATGGCTGAGGAACTGAACAGGGTTTTTGGGTCGGTCTTCACAGTGGAAGACACAAATAACATGCCAGTGACTGATGGAAATGAGGCTATGACAGGTGAGGACCTTAAGATGACAGTTGTCACTAAGGAAAAAGTGATGGGCAAGTTAATGGGGCTAAAGGTAGACAAGTCTCCTGGCCCTGATGGAATGCATCACAGACTGCTAAAAGAGATGGCTAGGGAAATTGCAAATGCACTCGTGATAATTTACCAAAATTCACTCGACTCGAGGGTGGTCCCGGCGGATTGGAAATTAGCAAACGTGACACCACTGTTTAAAAAAGGAGGTGACACAGACGACCGGGACGCCTTCCGTGTTGCGGTCATTGATGGGAACCGAATGTCTCCAGCCAGGACCCACCAGCCGATGCAAGTCAACACTGTCAATCCGGGTGATGAATGGTGTGCCACCCTAACGGTCAACCTGAATTCGTCACCCACCTACTAGACTGGACTTATGAGACTGTTTGTACATTGAACTCATACTACCGCTGTGTTAATATGTTTCTGTTCTTATCGTTACAGGAATTTGTTCTGTCGTTCTACATTTCCCCGTTCTTTGTTTATGGTACAACCTCATTGTTATGTCGCACCCGACATCGCCCCTTGTATATAGTTTAGCCCCATGTACATGCTGTAGATATTGCACACTCACACATTTAGCTACACTCAGTACACATCTCTATTTATGACCACATAGGCATATGTTCTTGTAAAAAAAAGGGGGGATGTCATGATATCCAGGTGAACATCATAGCACATACATACATACATACTGATGGACAGATCAATGGACCAATCAACACACACACAACACCACAGCCAATCACAGGCAAGAGCATACACAGTACAAAACAGGGAACACGAAACTTCCTGGGCACTCAAGGACGAGACAGCTCAGGGCACAGAGCTCACAGCAAGCCACTCAGACATCCACCATATGCTGAGTGCCACTACAAGATAGAATTAGGAGTAGGTCCACAGATTCAAGGGTTATGATCGAACCTCAGTAAACAGTTTACCACTGTAAATCGATGTTTAAAATAAAACTGAGTTGTACCATTCGCAACCGTGTTGGTTCGTCTGTGTAGCAGAGTACCCAACACTTCAGGAACCTAATCACTTCCATCCTGTCAACAATCAGAAAGGCTTCCTTTGTCCTGGAACTCAACTGTAGGAGGGGTCAGTATTTGACCCAGTCAGGGTTTTGCCCTTAAAAACGACAAGTTTGAGGAACTATCTTTTAGACTCTACTCTCCTGCCTGACATGTTTCGACTTGCTGAAAACAGACCATGAGAACCGGAGGAGCAACAAGCCGCCCTGACCAGCCAGCGTGGAAGAAGATCTAAAGAAACCTGTGCCAATGTTTTTTTTTTACAATCCTGTTCCTGGAGCGATGAGTATATTCCTCCAGCTCACAGAAAACTCCCAATTAGTATAGATTGTTGAGATTTTGGGTGGGTAAGTGAATATATCAATGTATCTGTGTTTTGCGGGCACTAAAGTAAATCTGTGTAAGCTGTAAGAATTTTCGATGTGCCATTTAGTCTCTTGTTTTACACACAGTATTTCATAATCGGTGTTTGTGTGTGTGGGTTAATCTGAGTTGCAGAAGACTTCATTTCTCTTGAATAAATCAGTTATTTTTAAAACTACCATTGTTGTAGTCTCACTTTCCTTTCACTGTTTGCTCTGGTCAAGTCACAATAATTGCCAGGACATAATCCAATAGTCGAGGACCAAAAGGGAACTGGAGCGCTTCGAACACGCTCACTCAAGAGAAGCTACTGGTTAGGAATAAACAGAGTTCTTCCCCTCTATTTCCATTTGAGGTAAGAGCATTCATTACAAATGTTTTACTTGTCAATCTAAAAAAGGAAATGATGGACCCACCCGCTTAGTCATGTATTTACTTTGTGGTATTGCTGTTTCCTCTCATCATTTTTTAACAGAAGGAAGTATCAGAACACACTGAATAGGGAGGGGCAAAGATAAAGATTCTCACACATATCCTGTTGTGGCTTTCCCTGTGAGAAAGTTTGCAAGCTGTAAATGGCAAGAGTGGATCTGGTTAGTAGTCCAGGATGTTGCTTCTGTATTGTGAAATCATCAGTCTGCTGCAATTGCTTATTTTGAAAAATGGCATTAACATTAAAATATTCAACCTCAAATTGCTAGAAAGTTCAAAAAGGTGGGAAAAGACACTAAAGCGATGCCCCCCTCATCAGCACACAGCAGCTCCAAGCACAGGGTGAGTGAGGGTGGGTGATTTGAATTGCCACCTCCTGGAGTAAGAGGTAGTGACCCACGAATGGTATTGAGTTACTTTATGTTGATGTCCCAGCAACTGGCAACTTGAATGTGCTCCTGAGATGGGAAGCTGGAGCACAGTCATGCTTATAGGGCTGAAGCATTAGTAATGTACAAATTAGAAGTTTGATGATGTGGATAGGATCTGGATTGTAAACTTGAGGTATAATAAGTGGGTCTGCGTAACCATGCTTTGCTAATTTGTATCGGCACTGAGAAACCTAGTAACGGCTTCTTAGAGGGACCACTGCAGGCCTGTCAGAACATGATCAAAGCATCTTTACTTACTTTAATTTTAGTGATGTCAGGAACCACCTGCTGTTCCAGCTGCATACATCAGCATTATCCAAACCATATGAAAGTTCAACATTTGTTCAATGAATCCATAAAGTTGCAATCTAAGTTAATGTTGGCCCAAATCTTCTGAGAAGTGGTATTTACTATTGGATTGTTGCTCTGCACCTCTTTTTTGCACCATGTCAGAGCTCCGCGTTTCTGTCTGCGACTTTCAACCCTGGCTTCTTCAGAATTGCAATTCTCCAATCCAACTGCTTCCGCGTAGTGCAGGTTCAACAGGGAAAGACAAACTATGCACTCTTTTGACAGCACTAGCTGTCATATTTTGCTAAGTATTCACTAACACATGGGAAACTGGGGAATTTTAACAGCTTCTCAGTGTGTTAGCATCTGAGCATCTGTGCGAATAGGTGAATGTACAGTTGGGCAAGAGAGTAGGGTAGGTGAGATAAGCGGCACAAGGTGGCAAGTTGGTGAGGTGCTAGTTGGGTAGGGTGGTAGGTGGGCAGGGTGGTAGGGTGAAAGATGGGTGGGGTGGTAGGGTGGAAGATGGGTTGGGTGGTATGTAACGAAAAGGGTCTCCTTTACTCCACAACAGACTGGCATTGGGTTTCACAGATAACTGTAGGTGTTTCTCTCCTGCAGGTGTTGAAACCACAACCCAGAAGTGTCGCACTGGGACAGCTTCGCAAGAGAGAGAGAACAAGGCTCATGGTTTATACCTAACCAATGAGGTTGTCCTTGTGCCACACCAGTTACCCTGACTGCCACCTACACCTGTGTGACTCTCTCTCCTGTGATGGTATAATGTCACCCGGAAGTGCCCCACTAGTGCGACTTCACAAGAGAGAGGGAAAGATGGACCGCCTATAACGTCCCAGCCAACCAGATGGCAGCGAGGAGAGCAGCACCAAGATTCACTGATGCCGAACTGGAGACCCTCCTTGATGCGGTGGAGGAGAGCCGGATAACCCTGTACCTCAGCCCAGGAAGGAAGCTGTTAGCTGCCGCCGTTCAACGTGCCGGGGCACTGGTGGCAGAGGCGGTCAGCACCATGAGAAATACCATCCGACCGGCCAGCAGTGCCTGAAGAAACTGCACGACCTCCTCAAGGCGGCAAGAGTAGGCAGCACGGTGCCCCTGGCATTAATCCCATCCCACACACCCATAACCCGATCCCCCCCCTACCCTCGGAGGACAGTCAAACCCCTACCCTGCACCACCTGTCGGCACCCATACCGGCCGCCATGGTCGGGTGCCATGGCCACTGAGGCCACCAGCTTCCCACCCCCTGGCCAGCATGTGCCGGACTGTCTAACACTGTTGATTTCTGTTTCGCACCTGGGACACACCACACAGCTGATCCGGTACAGAATGTGGAGGTAGGACCTCCGAGGTGGCAGACAGTCGGAGGGCAGGCCACCCCAGGAACTAGCTGCCGTCCAGACGGGTTTTGGGCTTCTGGAATGGACAATCCCATCGATTGTGGAGATACAGTCACAGAGCCAGGGACTACATGAGGGGTTGTTGGCGAGAATCCAGTAATTGCTGGAGCAGGAGGTGGTGCCAAACATGGGTGCAACCCAGTCCAACACTGCACGGGTGGCCTCCGAGTTGGAGGCATTGGGGGCAATGGTTGAGGCCTTGGATCAGCATTTCTAAGGCCTGGGGCATTCTGTGCAGGCGCTGGCTGAGGCCCAGGACAGGGCTGCTGCCTCACAGGCAACCATGTGACAGAGCCACCTAGACATCGCAGTGGCGCTCCTGAGCGTGGCCCAGTCATAGCCGGCCATGGCTGGGAACGTTGCTGGTATTGCCCACAAGCTAGCTGACGTGGCACAGATGCAGAGGAAGGTAGCTAAACCCAGAAGGGAGGTGGCCCAGTCCCAGAGGGAGATAATGCAATGACTGGCTGATGTGACACAGGCCCAGATGCTGGTGGCACAGTCAATGGGTGATGTGGCACAGTCTCAGATGGAGATGGTCCACTCTCTGTGCCCCATGGCCGTGAGCATGCAGACCCTGGTCGAGACCAGAGCAGGCCTCCAGGACTGGCAGCGGCACGAGGCAACGGAGCCTCAGGGGATAGCTCCACTCACACCCCCCTCCCATGGAGTAGCCCTGGGGCCACCGGGCACCCCGAGGGAGGAGGAGGTGATGGGGCCCGTGCCGGTGACACCCGCAGGAGAGGTGCCAGAACACTGCAGCACCTCGGACTTGCACCTCTCCTGTCCCTGAAGCATCTGGTGGGCAACGGGCAGAACAGGATGGCACCACATCACCTGGGACACCCGAGCAGCAACCGGGCCCATCCAGACCCGATGGACCCAGAAGACAGCCACTAACGGGGACCGAGGTCACAGGGTGGAAATCACAGCAGCCCACGTCGGCTCCCGATGTACCATCTGGGAATGCACCTGGACGTAGTGTTAGGGCCCTTAAGGCCAGAAAGTTAGACATCAGTTAAGTTGGCACGGGGGCAGGGTACAGTTTAGTTACAGGGGCAAGGGCACGACTTTGTATATATATTGTCACATTAAACACCTGTTCAGACTGCTACAACCTGCCTCAGCAGTGCTGTGTTAGATGGGTGTGAGGGGTGGGCTGGTCTGGTCTGGCCAGAGAGGGGCTGTGGGGGATGGGGGAAGGGGTGAATGGGCGGACCTTATGGGTGGCCTGGGCTCCCCACCCTCCTCCGCCCTGCCCCCCCAAACTGTCCCCACCACCGCCACCCCAGGGATTTGATGGGGCAATGTGATGGAATGACCAACCCGCATGCAGGGATCACCCAGGTGCATGGTGGAACGTGCTACTGTGGGCAGGAGTCAGACATTGTCAGACGATGTGGAGCACAATAGCTCATTGCAGAGCGAGTCATCATCCGATGAACCAGACCCGGTGTTACTGCCAACCCAGGGCCCGTAGTGTGGCAGGTATGTATCACGGAGGGGGTTGCAGGCTAGGGGTGTCTGGGGGAGGTGGTCTGGGGCTGGGCGATGGTGGGATGCGGTGTCCGTGCCCCTGGCCAGTCTCCACCCCTCCCCCCCCCAGTTGGTGAAGATGGAGGCGATCTGAGGGCCACTGCACGTTGGCCCTTGCGCATACGTTGCACGGCCTCCCATGTCCTGCCCATCCTCGACCTCCCCCACTTCCTCATCATCGGACGAGGAATGGTGTTCATCTCCTCCTCCAACACGCCGCCCCCTCTGCTGCGTGATGTTGTGGAGGACGCAGTAGACCGCTACGATGCGGGAACCCTCTCACCATCATACTGGAGGGCCCCTCCAGAGTGGTCAGGGCACCTCAACCACATCTTCAGGAGGCCGAAGCACCGTTCGATGATGCTCCTGGTCATGGCTTGGTTGTTGGTGTAAGTGGGTCTCTGGCCTCCAGATAGGCGTCATCAGTTGCGATCGCAGTGGATAACCACAGTCACCCAGGAGCCAACATCCCAGCTGAGGGGGCGTCTCGAACGTGTCAGGAATCATCGATTGTGCCAGGATGAAGGCGTCGTGCACACTGCCTGGGTATCGGGCGCTGACGTGCATGATGCACATCTGATCATCTCACACCAACTGCACATTCATCGAGTGGAACCCATTTCAGTTTGTGAAGAGCGGCCTTTCATCTGCAGGTGCTCGTAGGGGGACATGCATCCCATTGATCACCTCCTGGACCTGGGGCATGTCGGCGATGGTGGCGAACCCCACAGATTAATATCTGGGTGGCTGGCTGTTCCAATTGGAAGGCTTGTTTAATTCACAGACCATGTGAGCTGGAGAATGAGGGTGCCTTCGAAGGATGAAGTTCACTTGCTAATTGTAGTCTTCGCATGAATCAGGTGTGCCTCGACTAACACAACGGGAAACCAGTTGCCTGATCAGCTGTCTGACCCTTCCTTGATGAGTCAATTGTGCCAAATAAGTCAGCATTGCAATGCCTGAGTATGCCACTGATTGGCACCCAATTTCTAACCCTTTGGAATCGTTGCCCTCAAGCATTGAACTCCAAGGCCCATACTCATGCCTGCATAACAGAGAGGTGACACAGATGCAGCCCTCCAATATAGCCCCCAGAGTGGGTCCTGCATCATTTTGGTCGACTGCCAATCTGTCACTATAGTAGGGAAAGAAGATGGACCAGGAAAAGATGGAGGAGCGCCACATCACCTTGGATGAGGAGGATGTCGAGGAAGGCTGCTTGGGTTAACATGTAGAAGAGGAGGAGGAAGGACCTCACACCATGGCCAGGGCCCATATGGGGTGAAGTGCTGTGGACACCCTCATAGCATCTTGGTTTGGAGGTGACCCGGACTAGGTAGTGAAGAGCTCGCCCACCATGGGATCTGACATCCATTCACTAATGAGGTGTCTGCGGGAGGTCCTCCCCCCAGCTGCATGACCTCATGACGGCGCGAATCACTGCTGGTTTTCAAAAACAAGGTCCAGCCATAATGACCATGCCATGGATGCAAAGATTAGTATAGTCCCCAAGGGGCGAGGGAAATGGCTGGGCAGTTTCTTGGCACTTCCCCACTGCCAGGGGTGGGCCCTCTGTAGAGCCCCATTGGGGATTCCCCTTATGTGTGGTGGTCGGGGATTGGAGACGATGGTTGTTGGGGGGTGGGGTTATGCATGCATTGTAATTGGGGGATGGAAACTGTGGAAGAGGATGGGGACGGTGCCAAAGGAGGAGGGGTGGCGGTGCCAGTGAGGGGCGGGGAGAGTGCCTCGATACTGGTGGGGGGAGGTTACCCCAATGTTTGTGGGTGGGTGGAGGAGGAGGTAATGCCTCAATCTTTTGTGTGGTGGGTGGCGTGGTGGTTGGCCTTCTGCGTGTGAGAGTTAGGGACATGTTCCCCTTGTCCGCCAGGGTCCAGATCTCCATTGGGACAGGGCTTTCTTGTAACTTTGAGCTTGGGGCTCCCTTTTGCTCAGAATCCCGGAATTGCCGCCGTGTTTCGGCTCCTCGCCCCCAGCTGGCTGTGAGATCTCCACCACTGCTCTGAAATTGCTGTTTAATCAGGCTAGAAAATGCACCTGTGAAGCCGGCGAGTTTCGCACCGTTTTTTTCACTTCAACCTGCACTTTTAGGAATATTCCACCCTGCACCATTCAGCAACAAATTCCTTTCAATGGTAAGTTACTTAAAATATTAGCATTGCATTTTACTGAGAAAACTTCCAGTTGTCACTTCACTGTGCTTAGTCTTCTGGCAACTCATGAAAATATGCAAAGACATTTTTTTTTCACAAACCACTTGGTTCGTTACCAGAGTTGACAGGCAGACTGAATAATTGCCAGTTCAATCTAACACTGACCAATGGTGTCCTGGGAAAGTAAATCAGCAGAAAGCATTGTATCATCTATCACAGGGAATAATTTCAACTTAAGGAGCAGCAAAATAAAGGAGAAGGAACAATTGGAGCTGACCCATGGCATTATGTGTCCGGAGTGCCACTTTTCCAGATATTACTTTAAGAAGAAATTGTATTCCACTGAGCTATGGCTCAGAAGAGCTTCAAACAATGAGATTTTAAATAAATTCTTGACATGCAAGGCATCGCTGAAATATATTCCTGATCACTTCAATAATTTTATTCAATACATGACCACTCTGAAGCAAAGTGAGTAGTTTCACAATTTACCTCAGTGTGTATCCAATTTGCACGGTAACACAGTGGTTAGCACGGTTGCTTCACAGCGCCAGGGTCCCAGGTTCAATTCCCGGGTTGGGTTGCTGTCTGAGTGGAGTTTGCACGTTCTCCCTGTGTCTGCGTGGGTTTCCTCCGGGTGCTCCAGTTTCCTCCCATGCTTGTTTCGGTGAATTGGACATTCTGAATTCTCCCTCCGTGTACCCGAACATTCGCCGGAATGTGGCGACTCGGGACTTTTCACAGTAACTTCATTGCAGTGTTAATGTAAGCCTACTTGTGACAATAAGGATTATTAATATTATAAAGTAATGAAATTATATTTTATTTTTATTTACCTTCAGCACTAATCTCTTTTTAAAATATTTGCTCCATTATCACATTACGTTCTAACTACTTTGGGGAGGGCTGACCAGCCCTTCTCGCCAGCAGAATCGTCCACCAAAGGCATCTCCACCCCCCAACCAACCGCTGCAGATTCCCTGATGCCGGGGATGGGTGTGTCACACAAATCGCCGTAGACATAAGCAGGACGAGAAGATCCCACTGGCGCTGCCTGAAAAACGCACTGAAGCCTGGGAAATCCTTGCCAAATTTAAAGATTACTGGCATGATTTACCAGCCTCATCACACCTGACTTGCTGACCCGATGAGGTTCTTGAATCTCGCAACTGGCCTCTTGTAAGATTTGCGACGCTTGTGACGTCTCACAGGATTCAACCGATCCTGGAAGACATTGCGATCTGGAGCCATTAGGTTCATTTAAATATACATGCGCCTGGGAATTACTAACCTCCTCAGCGAGGCCTGGAACGGGTGCCGCTTAGTGTTGGTCCACCCAAACTTGGATCAGGCCTAACGGCACCTGGGGGATTTCCCAGGCTATTGGAGACACCTGGGTGGTCATGTCGGGGACAGAGCAGAGTGGCCCCTTTGCACTCCCTCTGGCACCCACGCACTTTGGCATTGTCAACCTGACACCTTGCCACTGCCACCCTGGCATGGCAAAGTTGCCTTGGTGGCACTGCCAGGTTGGCAGGGACATTGCTACAGTGCCCTGGTGGCAGTGCCAGGGTGCCCAAGTGCCAGCTTGGCACTGACAAGCACCTGGGCCTCAGAAGGTCCAAGCCCATGAAAGGGGGATGAGGGAGGGTATGAGGCATATGGTGGGGTGAAGGTGGGTATGAAGGTTCCTCATAAAGGTTGGGGGTATTAAGAGTTGGGGTCCTGAAAGGGGGTGGTGCTGGAAAAGGGGGGGGGGTGGGGAGGCCTGAAAAGGGGGGAGGATGCCCTCAGCGACTGCATAGTGGATTGTCCTTGCTTGGGGAGGGATGTAGGGTGATGCCCATGTGTGCGGGGGTGGCATTGCCCATGGTTGGGGGATGTGGGGGACCTTCAAGCTCACTTAGATATCAAGGCACCCTTTCAAAATGGTGACCCGATCTCTGAAGAGCCAGTTTGGCTGGAGAGTTCAGCTCCACAGTGTTCAAAAACTTTTGAGTGTGGGCTTGACTGGGGAGAAAAAATGACTAAGGTGTGATCTATCGGCCTCACCGTGCCCAACTCGGGACGCAACGGGACCGGGAAAACTCATGAGAGCCGCTTGCAAGATTTACTGGTGTTGTCACGCCTCGCAAAATCTCACAAAATCTCGCGAGGCGGTGCGACCTGCATCCCGTCCATTCAGGTCCGGACCCAGATTTGTATAGCCAATTGAGCAGTTAGTCTCACCTGAATATGTGTCCGCTGGATCTACCCAGTGCCCAGGGCCTAACAGCTTTGCCTCGGAGACCCTGAGAAGGTGCCATTTAGCACTGGTTTCCACAGCACTTCGGGGTTCTCTCAGGCAATTGGGGGGTGCCTGGATGATTTGGTTCTGGACAGGATGATACCCTGGCACCACTGATGCCACCTGGATCCATGACAATGCCAAGGTGCCCAGGCGGCATCCCATCCATGGGGGGTATTTTGTTCAAATTCTGCCCCACAAGCTTTAAACTGCTGCTTACCCTGAAATGCTTTGCTTTCTGCATTGTTCTGCATAGATATGTTTAGAAAATGTATTTATGTGGCACCTCTGATTGAAAGGCTATGGAAAGGTAGACTTTGCTGTATTACTGAGGCAATTAATTAGAAAAAGGGTACCAATATCACAGCACTTTTGAACTGTTGTAAAGTTGTCCAGCCTGAATCATAGAATTCCTACAGTGCAGAAGGAGGTCATTCGGCCCATCGAGTTTTCACCGATCCCCCGAAGGAGCCCAACCCTGTCTCTGTAACCCAGTAACCCCACCTAAACTTTGGGATACGAAGGGGCAATTTTAGCATGGCCAATCCACTTAACCTGCACACCTTTGGACTGTGGAAGAAAACCGGAGCATCCGGAGGAAACCCACGCAGACATGGGGAGAAACTGCAAACTCCACACAGACACTCACCCGAGGCCGGAATTGAACTCGATCCCTGGCCCTGTGAGGCAGCAGTGCTAACCACTGTGCCACTGTGCCGCCCCTGAACTTCCGATCTTCTGGAACTAGGCCCCAAATCCTGAGAACACAGTCATTTTAATATTTTTAAGGGCAGGCACACTCACTTGGCACAATAGTGTTACTTGACTGATGCAAGAAGCGTGATCTCAGATGAGCATGCTGCCTCTGAGAAAGGAGGCCATAGGCTCTGTTTAGGCCAAAGCGAAAGCATTTTCTCTGCTGAAGTGTTCATTAGAACTATAACAGGATCTATACAAGCTCTCAGCAGATGTGGGTCCTGTTTTTCATATTGGAGCACCTTTGGTGGATTTTTGAGGGAGCGCAGGAACACCCTCGACCCATTCCATGAATGCTGTAGGGACATAATTGGGTGGGCAGGAAAATCATCCACTCCCCTCCCCAGTGACCAGATTTAATGGCAAGTGACATTAAAGAGGAGGTAACCCAGTAGATCCTGCCAAAGGCACGTTTTCTGACCGATTGCTGCACGGTTTCCCTGTTCACACCAAAACAGCATCTCTATGAATATGTTATAAGTGAGCAACATATTTTTATAGATAAACATTAGGTTATCTTTATTAGCTATTTGTAAATTGATTAAATCCATTAAATTCCGTCTTAGAGATGAGAGTGTTAGTACTGAGCGAACCTGGCAATATAAATTAGAAAATTTATACATTTAGCACACAAAATGGCTTCCATGTTAAAATGGATTTTTTTTAACCATATTGTACACAGGTAGAGAGAAAGTAACACTGGGACTAATTTGAGTCTAACTTGGGGCAGCACGGTGGCGCAGTGGGTTAGCCCTGATGCCTCACAGCTCCGAGGTCCCAGGTTCAATCCCGGCTCTGGGTCGCTGTCCGTGTGGAGTTTGCACATTCTCCCTGTGCCTGCGTGAGTTTCGCCCCCACAACCCAAAATAGGTGCAGGGTAGGTGGAATGGCCATGCTAAATTGCCCCTTAATTGGAAAAAATGAATTGGGTACTTTAAATTAAAAAATAAATAAATTTGAGTCTAACTTGTCCAGTGGGAGATTAACAGGTTTCAGTGCGCTGCCAGTTTTACACTGTCCCTTAAAATCAGGCCAGATCTGACACAGGCAACTGATCTGATCCCATAAATTTACCACCAGGCTTAATGGGTTAAAATTATCTTGAGTATTGCTCCTTTATGTCATATTAATACCGTTGCTGTTTTTTCAAAGATGCACATACATGACATCTAACAATTCATCATAATCAATTTACTTACTTGCAATGCTTCATTGATATTTTTATCAACCCATTAAATTCCATATACAGTACTTTATATCTTTGACTTTATAATTACACACGTGAAGATGAGCAGGTACTGAAATCTCTGCTTGGTTTTTGTTCTTACTTTATCGGCCATAATCTAGAAGAACATAGTTCTAACTTTCATTACCAACATCCTGCATTATATTTGAAAGGGATAGAAGGATATGAGTCAGTCTAGTTTACAAAACATGTTGTCAATTAAGGCTTTTTTATAAAGATACTAACTTGCCTACAGTTACAGATTTTTTTCCAGTCTCCAATCTTCTAACTGCATACTTTGGTTAACCCACTGTCTTCAGTGTAATGTACCACATTGACTCAATTAGCCTTGATCCATCTCAAGAGGGAATTAGCCACACTCATCTATGATACATAATTCACCAGGCAAATTTCTGCAATCAAATAGTATTGGTTTAAAGATGCAGAATTTGTGGTGGGAAATGTTCAAGTTAAACAACTAGGTAAGGCCGAACAGGAACTTTATTTAGTATTTGAGATGCAGTTTCACACCTAGCTGAGATAAGGAAAATATATTTAAGTCCTCTAAGGTATAAAGGTAAAATGAACATAAAACAAAAATGGTCTCCCAAGTGACAATGAATAAAACACAGAGGCAATAGAGCAACATCTAAACTAATACTACATACATGATTTTAATGGAGAATTTCCAAAAATAAATTGTAACTGACCTAGAAAAAGATGTTACATATCCTAAAAAGAGCAATATTACCTTTCTATTGTACATCTCAATGGGTGGTACGGTAGCACAGTCATTAGCACTGTTGCTTCACAGCGCAAGGGACCCGGGTTTGATTCCCGCTGGGTCACTGTCTGTGAGGAATCTGCTCGTTCACCCTGTGTCTGCGTGGGTTTCCTCCGGGTGCTCCGGTTTCCTCCCACAAGTTCCGAAAGACATGCCTTGTTAGGTGAATTGGACATTCTGAATTCTCCCTCAGTGTTCCCGAACAGGCGCCGGAGTGTGGCGACTAGGGGATTTTCACAGTAACTTCATTGCAGTGTTAATGTAAGTCTACTTGTGACACTATTGTACATCTCAAAGCTACCCATCAAAAAGTTATTTGCTGCTTGCTCTGAATCATAGGTCACATTATAACGGGGAAATTCCAAATTACTAAATTACATTTTTGCGAGCCAAAGGGACTTTTACTCTTTGATGAATTCTGGGAAATGTGCCATAATTAGTCAGTTTTATGCTTTATAATTATGCTAGAAGTCTTCTCAGAACATTTGGATTCATAGATTAAACAGGCATTTTAATATGCCAAATTCTTCTGAATATTCTGCAACTAGTTACAGACTACAGGGTGATCATACCAGGAACTTTTGTGAAATAGAAACTATTATGAAGCTGACCGGACTTTTCCAGAATGACTACAGCCCATTGTCCAAAAACAGTCGAAATAAGTTTTATTAAATTTCATAAACTAACACCAGAGCTACAAATGGCACTAAAGTAGGGTGGTCCCTTTCAAAATTAGTTGCTGTGTTTTTTGCAATCTTTCATGTGATGTAACTTTTCCACTGCAGAAATATCAAAGATGATTCAGATTTTGACAAGTTTAAAAGCCCTGGCGGGTACCTTCAAATGTTTTGTATTCCTTGATAGAATATTCATGCTAATCTGAAATGTTTTGTCAACTTTCTAAACTGCAAATTTAGGTACCTATATACAGACTGCCTCTGTACTGCCTTAGTACACAGCAGTGTGGAGCCAGCAGTATAACTTTGTGTCATTAGTCTTAGACTGGAAAATGGGAAAGCAGCTGCTGTCAGGTTTCAAAGCAGCTTAATAACAAATCACAAACTTTGAAAAAACTTTATTTTTTAACATTTATGTGCTGGCTATAATTTTTTTATTTGCAATCATAATAGTTCCTGTTTGTTTGATAGGTTAGAGCTAAAATCAGGAACAGCTTAAAAATGTTTCTTCTTAAAAACCATAGTGAAAATATTTTCGACCTGATAGAAAATGGAGAGGGGGAGAATTTCTGAATGGTAAACCCTGAAGTCTTCTTCTTAGGCAGTGCCTTAGGGTCGATGGTGACCTGCTTCCACTCCAGCTCAATGGGTTCTAAAGTGGCTGTTAAGTCCATGAATGATATGCAGACTTTGCTACAGGTGGTGTGCTTAAAGAGTCAGACAGGTGGGGTAGGATTCTCCGTCAGCTGATGCCAGAAACTGAAAACACGATTGGGCGGAGAATCGGTTTTGATGCTGAAATTGTCCCAGCGCTGGTTGCATGCCAAATCGCAATTCTTCGGTACCGTCACAGGGGTGTCAATGTATTCCACTCCACACGTACAGTAAACACTTTTGGCATATCAATCTTATGTAATGGCCAATGTTTGATGAATAAATCATCCTCTAAGTAACAGACATCCATTTCAGCAAACCAGGAGGTCTCAACTGAGAATTAAAAACCAATGAGAGTAAATGAGGGATTAGACCATAGATAAGTATTCCCTGAAAAGTAGGACTTTGTGGTCGAGGTGTCATTCCTGAATTCCTGCCTTACTGAAATCTTGAATTATCTATCCGGTTGTTTGTGTTTAAAGTGATTTATTTATGCTTTTATGTTTAATGCTTTTTTGCCACGTGTTTGACCCTTTTATATATTGTTTCATATTTTGTTTCTAAGTTTTGATTCAGTTCTTATTCAAGTGCATTCAAGTGAATAATTAGCAATAAAGTTGTATTTTTGACACCTCCAATCAACCGGACTCTCATTAGAAGATACAATAAGAGTCCCAACAGCGGGTCTGACCTGGTATTCTTCGGGGCCTCTGCGGTTCTCTGTCTCTGCCAGGGGAAATTCCTGACGGCGCGGTTCATTTGTGCTGTTAAAAATTGGGAAACAGGTATCTTGGCTGATGAGGGGAGAGAGAGGAGGTAGGAAGGTAGGACACAGAGAAGTGCGACCGTGGACTACCAGTCCTGACTGGCCGGGCTGGCAGGGTGGTTGGGGGAGAGCAGTGGGGGTGGTGTGACCCTCCCATGGGACTGAAGCAGTGCCTACGCATGGGCTGCCATTGCCGTGGCCTGCAAGGCAGCCATCTTGCTGTGCACCCTACTGACCACCCATCGTGCCCACTGGTTCTGCAGAGTGCCACCGGCCATGTGGGTGCTTCCACCCCAGCCCCCACTGTCCCACACCACCTCCCCCTGGCACCCCAGCCTACTACCCTCGCACATCACCCTCTGTCTTACCCCCACCAACCGGCCACCACCCGCTGGCGGGTGATCACACGGCCCGCTCATTGGCAATGGACATAGTAGCCGCTACAGGGGGGTGTCAGACAGGGGGACATGGAGCATGCCCCTGGCATTGGCAGTGCCTGCTGATGGTACCCCTGGAAAAAGGGATGGGCGGCAGGGCCAGAGGCCTCCATGGTACAGGGCACTGATGGAGCCAGGTGCAGGGAGGGTGAAGGGGAGGGGAGGGGACATGCAGGGGTAGAGTCCGCAGTGCCAACTGGAGGCACTATGAGCGGCAGGGCCAGAGGCCTCCATGGTACAGAGCACTGATAGAGCCAGGGGCGCAGGGAGGGGGGAGGGGACATGCAGGGGTAGAGTCTACATTGCCAACTGGAGGCACTATGTAGCTGGACTTGGTTGGGCAATGGGGTATGCACCATGCCAGTAGGTCAACATGGATATGGGAATACAACCTCCTAGTCGCCACAGCCATGGCGCACTATGGCTGGACGGGCTGGAGTTGCTCAAGGAGCAGTAAGCTGCAGCAGAACAGCATACAACAGTGGAGCATGCCCCAAAGGAACAGGAGACAGTCACTGAGGATGGAGAATTGGCTGCCCAACAGACTGAGGAGGTGAAGGTGCTAAGGAGGCACCGCATGAGGCCTCGTGTGTATTGGCAACGCTTGTCATTCGAGGACCTGCCAGATCGGGCATGCCGTCGAAGACACTGACTGAGCAGGGGGATAGTGCGACATATCTGCCAGATCATAGCACTCCTGGCACCGCGGGGGAGTGGGGAGGACTTCTGCTCCCGGTGACCATCAAGGTAACGGTCCCCCTGAATCTTGTCGCCATAGGGCCTTCCAGGCGCCAAGTGGGGACCTGTCCAAAGGCTCAAAGAGCTTGGTGCACAGGTGTGTCCGTGCCATCATGGAGGGCCTATATGCCCAGTCAGTACAGTACTTCCATTTCAATGTGGACCGAGCCCACCAGGATGCCCGGGCAGCAGGGACTGCCGCCATCGCCGACATGCCCAGGGTCCAGGGGGTGATTGACGGGATGCATGTTTCCCTATGAGCACCTGCAGATGACAGGCCGCTCTACAAACCGAAAGGGGTTCCACTCAATAAACATGCAGCAGATGTGTGACCATCAGATGCGCATCATCCACCTCTGCGCCCGATACCCGGGTAGTGTGCACGACGCCTTCAAACTGGCACACTCGATAATTCCCAGCCTCTTCGAGGCTCCTAGGTGACAGGGGTTACCCACTGCGGTCGGGGCTGATGATGCCTATCCAGAGGCCACAGTCCGACGATGAGACCCGTTACAACGACACCCAGGAGCATGAGCGAGCAGTGCTTCAGCCTCCTGAAGATGCGGTTCAGGTGCCTGGACTGCTCTGGAGGGCCCCTCCAGAATGACGCTGGGAAGGTTGCCCCCATCGTGGTGGCCTGCTGCATCATCAACAACATCGCGCAGCAGAGGGGCGACGTGTTGGAGGAGGAGTATGAATGCCAGGCCTCGTCCGGCGAAGAGGATGCGAGGGAGGGCAAGAATGGACAGGACATGGGACCCGGACAGGCACGGGATGCTGCACAATATGTGTACCTGGGCCGTTGCACATGGGATGTTCTGATCGCCTCCAGGTTTCCCCCCCTGCCCCCCTTCCTGCCCCGCCGCCTGCAATTCCCTCCATTATACATACGTGCCACACGGAGGTGTGGGCCAGGATTGGCAATAATAACGGTTCTGGCACATGGGATGGAGGATGATGATGGCCTGCTTTGGGATGAGTTCTGATGCTCCACATTGTTTGGCAATGTCTGACCCCTGCCCATGGTAGCATCTACCACCTACCACTTGGGTGATCCCGGCATGCAAGCCAGCCATTCCACCACACGGTCCCATAGAATCCCTGGGGTATCGGAGGTGGGGAGTGTCAGGGGGTTCGACACCGAAGGGGTGAGCGCTGGCTGAACTGCGGTCCCTGAGCCAAGCCCACCCAAATCATCCACCAATTCCGCACTCGCCCCCCCTCCATCCGGCCTCCTCTGCAGCCAGCTCAGACCAGCCCAATTCACACCCTTCTGACAGCACTTAGCCAGGTGGTAACATAGTGCACAAGTGTTTAATGTGGAACCATATATACGGGTAAGTGCCCTAGCCCCTATCACTAAACTGTGTCCTGCACCCACGCCAACACAACTGGAGTCTACTTTTCTGGCTTTATGGGCCCTAACGCTACGTCTAGGTGGGTCCCCAGACAATATATCAGGCTTGCTGTGATTCCCGCTCTCCGACCTGTGTCCCTTTTGACGGGCGTCTTCTGGAGAGACTGTGCCTGGATGGGCCCGACTGCTGCCCGGGTGTCTTTGGTGGTATGGTGCCGCCCTTTCTGCCTGCTACCCATCAGATGCACCAAGGAGGGGAGTCCAAGGTGCCACAGTGTTCTGGTACCTACCCTGTGGGGGTAACCAGCATAGTCCCTATCACCACCTCCTCCCTCAGACTGGCCGATGGACCCTGGGTTACTCCAAGGGGCAGGGTGCGAGCAGAACTAACCCCTGAGTCTCCCTCCCCCACCACCTGGCACTGCCAGTCTTGGAGGTCTACCCTGGTCTCGATCAGGATCTACATTCTCGCGCCCATGGAGCACAGGGACTGGACCGCCTCCATCTGGGTCCGCGCCACATCACACTGTGACTCTGCCATCACCTACTGGGTCTGGGCCACATCAGCCAGTGACTGCACCATGTCCCACTGGACAGGGCCACCTCCCTCTGCATCTGTGCCACGTCGGCCAGTGTCTGGACAATGCTGGTGATGCTCTCAACCATAGCCTGCTGTGGCTGGGCCACACTCAGAAGGGCCGCTGCAATGTCCAGGTGACTCAGGAAAATGATGTCTGTGAGAAGACTGCCCTGTTCTGGGCCTCGGCCAGCGCCTGCACAGATTTCCCCAGGCCTTGGATATGCTGATCCATAGACGAAAACCTCGCTCCAAAGGCCTCAAATGCAGACACCACCCATGCTGTGTTGGCCTGGGTGGCACGCTTGGCCGGCACCACCTCTTGCTCCTGCACATGGTTTGGCATCAGAAGAGCCCGTCCCATCACAAGCAGGTCCTGCAAGACTCAAGGCAGGACGCATGATTAAACCACAGGCCAGGGATGGGTGTCGGGATGGTGGGTATGTGTGGAATCGGGGTGAGGAGGTGGTGTGGGTGTAGTGTGAGGGTGGTGCGGCGTGTAAGGGTGATGTGGGAGGTTGAGGATGATGTAGAGTTGAGGGTGGAGTGAGGGTGGTGTGGGTGTGTGAGGGCGGTGTGGGGGTGAGAGTGGTGTTGGGGCGGGGAACTGCAATTCAGTGGGGTCTAACTTCCTTACCTGAGGCTGATCTCTGTTCGGCAAGTGCCCGTTCCTGGGGCCTACCGACCACGTCCAGGGCCCTCTGCTCTGCCATGGTCAGGCGCCACAGGTCTAATGGTCCCCCCCCCCCAGTCTCCTCCCTCTCCTGGCGGTTATGGGTGACGTTCTCCTTGGGGGAGCGGAACTCAGAAAATGAACAGTGTTCAACAGTCTGACGCGTGCAGCTCAGGGGGTGGGTAGCTGGTGGCTTCAGTGGCCAGAGCACCCAGGGTGGTGTCATGTGGTGCAGGGTGGGTGTTCAGCCGCCCTTCGGATAAGGGGGGGTAGGGTTATAGGTGTGCGGGATGGGGGTTGGTGCCAGAGGCACAGTGCTGCCTACTCACCCTGGCCGCCGTGAGGAGGCCTGTAGTTTCTTTCGGCACTGCTGGCCGGTCAAGATGGTGTTGCTCGTGGTGCTTACTGCCTCTGCCATCTGCGTTCAGGCACAGCAAATGGCGGAGGCTGGCAGCCTTCTTCGTAGGCCATGGGACATGGTGGCCTGCCTCTCCTCCACGTCGTCCAGCAACATCTCAAGATCGGCACCTATGAATCTGGGCTGCTGTTCTTGCTGCCATCCTGTTGACTGGGATGGTGTGGGGAGTGAAGTGTGTATATGCGGCTGCAGCTTGTTAGCCTCCTGAGTGTCAATCGCGAATCCGGCGAATCCGGCACCATTTCTCATTGGAATCGATTGTGTTCCGCGTGGCGATGGTGCTACGGTCGCTGAATGAGTCCAGGTGCTGCACCAGTTTTGCTGTTGTAGAAGTCCACAAATCCTGTCTGGGTGTTAACTCTTGGGGCTCGATTCTCCGATTTTGAGGCTATGTCTGGAGGAAGCATCTGGCCTTATGACCAAAAAGTCAGCTCATGATCATATTTTCTTGTTGACCTGAGTTCCAGGCATAGAACATTACTTGGGGCGGAATTTTTCATCCGCCAACCCCATTTTCAGGCACAGCATGCCCAGCAACCCCCCCACACCCCGCCAGCAGTGGAATTCTCCGTTCCTACAGCTGGTCAATGGGATTTCCCATTGTGGGCCACCCCATGCTGTCGGGAAACACGCGGGCATGGGTGTACTGCCAGCAGGGCGGAGGATCCTGCTGATGGACTTCAAAAGCACTTTTCACAACCACAGCACCTCCCAAAGCACTTTCCAGCCAGTGAAGAACTTTTGAAGGGTAGACACTGTTATCATGCAGGAAATATCTCTGCCAATTTTCCCACAGCAAATTCCCACTGAGAGAAGGGTAATATTGAACAGATAGTCTCATTGTTGTGCTGTTGATTGATAGATAAACATTGACCATGATACCATGGATAATTCCCCTACTCTTCTTCAAAATAGTGAGACAAAGTCTTTTACACTGACCTGAGTGGGCAGGCAGGACCTCAGTTTAAGATCTCATCCAAACAATCGTACTTCTAACAGTGAAAGTCTCCCTTAGCGTTTCATTGGATTGACAGCCTTGCTTTTCGCTTTCAAGTATCTGCAATAGGACTTGACCCACAACCTTTGGGCTCAGAGATGAAAGTGCTATCAACTGAGCCACTACTTAAACAACAACAGCTTGCTGAATAACTGAACCATAGGACACAATTTTCATGGCGCACTGGAAACAGGCGACAAGGCGGGCGGGCTGGCATTGGGCAAGAGAAGGCATTGAGAGTGGAGCCCCATATCGTCCCATCACATAGCATATTGCCAGCAGTGGAATCTTTAGTGACACAGCTGTCCACTGAGTGATCAATTGAACCACTTAATGGTCCAATTACAGGTTACTTCCAACACAAGGGCATTTAAAAAAAATTAGAGTACCCAATTTTCTAACCCTGTTGGGAGAACATGGCATTACCTGGAGCGACCACTAGGTGAAACCCAGTGGCCTCCCATTGTGTTTTCGTGGGGCTCTCCTTGATAGGTGTTCCATGACTCATGCAGTGCCCCCTTGCAGCAATGGCTGCTTCTGCACCCAAGGCATCACTGGAGCACAACAACATCCCTTGCACCCCAGATCACTGGGACCTGCCGGCTGGTTTCCCAGTAAAGAACCTACTGTTTTTCGAGGGCTATTATGATGCTCTCTTCTGGAGTTTCAGCCTCATGAATGGCCATCATGGGTGGTGGCACTGCTAATTTTGCTGAGCGGACAATCCTCTGATTGGTCTGGCAGTTCTTTGGGTTTAGTCAACGTCCTCAATTGGTTGGTGGCCCCAGTTGTATTTGCATAATTGACCTCTGGCAGCAAAATGCCAGCTTAGGATCCTGACATCTGCCAAAGTGAGAGCATTCTTTGCTCTTAGAACATAGAACATAGAACATTACAGCGCAGTACAGGCCCTTCGGCCCTTGATGTTGCACCGACCTGTGAAACCACTCTAAAGTCCATCTACACTATTCCCTTATCGTCCATATGTCTATCCAATGACCATTTGAATGCCCTTAGTGTTGGCGAGTCCACTACTGTTGCAGGCAGGGCATTCCACGCCCTTACTACTCTCTGAGTAAAGAACCTACCTCTGACATCTGTCTTATATCTATCTCCCCTCAATTTAAAGCTATGTCCCCTCATGCTAGACATCACCATCCGAGGAAAAAGGCTCTCACTGTCCACCCTATCCAATCCTCTTATCATTTTGTATGCCTCAATTAAGTCACCTCTTAACCTTCTTCTCTCTAACGAAAACAGTCTCAAATCCCTCAGCCTTTCCTCATAAGATCTTCCCTCCATACCAGGCAACATTCTGGTAAATCTCCTCTGCACCCTTTCCAATGCTTCCACATCCTTCCTACAATGCGGCGACCAGAATTGCACGCAATACTCCAAATGCGGCCGCACCAGAGTTTTGTACAGCAGCAACATGATCTCATGGCTTCGAAACGCAATCCCTCTACCAATAAAAGCTAACACACCGTACGCCTTCTTAACAACCCTCTCAACCTGGGTGGCAGCTTTCAGGGATCTATGTACATGGACACCGAGATCTCTCTGCTCATCCACACCGCCAAGAATCTTACCATTAGCCCAGTACTCAATCTTCCTGTTATTCCTTCCAAAATGAATCACCTCACATTTTTCTGCATTAAACTCCATTTGTCACCTCTCAGCCCAGTGCTGCAGCTTATCTATGTCCCTCTGTAACTTGTAACATCTATCCGCACTGTCCACAACTCCACTGAATTTAGTGTCATCTGCAAATTTACTCACCCATCCTTCTACGCCCTCCTCCAGGTCATTTATAAAAATGACAAACAGCAGTGGCCCCAAAACAGACCCTTGTGGTACACCAGTAGTAACTGGACTCCAGTCTGAACACTTCCCATCAACCATCACCCTTTGTCTTCTTCCAGCTAGCCAATTTCTGATCCAAACTGCTAAATCTCCCTGAATCCCATGCCTCCGTATTTGCTGCAGTAGCCTACCGTGGGGAACCTTATCAAACGCTTTACTGAAATCCATATACACCACATCAACTGTTTTACCCTCATCCACCTGTTTGGTCACCTTTTGAAAGAACTCAATAAGGTTTGTGAGGCACAACCTACCCTTCACAAAACCGTGTTGACAATCTACAATCAAATTATTCCTTTCCAGATGATTATACACCCTATCTCTTATAAACTTTTCCAAGATTTTGCCCACAACAGAAGTAAGGCTCACTGGTCTATAGTTACCGGGGTTGTCTCTACTCCCCTTCTTGAACAAGTGGACAACATTTGCTATCCTCCAGTCTTCTGGCACTATTCCTGTAGACAAATATGACTTAAAGATCAAAGCCAAAGGCTCAGCGATCTCCTCCCTAGCTTCCCAGAGAATCCTAGGATAAATCCCATCCGGCCCAGGGGACTTATCTATTTTCACACTTTCCAGAATTGCTAACACCTCCTCCTTATGAGCCTCAAGCCATTCTACTCTAGTAGCCTGAATCTCAGTATTCTCCTCGACAACATTGTCTTTTTCCTGTGTGAATACTGACGAAAAATATTCATTTAGCACCTTTCCTATCTCCTCGGACTCCAAGCACAACTTCCCACTACTGTCCTTGACTGGCCCTACTCTTACCCTAGTCATTCTTTTATTCCTGACATATCTATAGAAAGCTTTAGGGTTATCCTTGATCCTACCTGCCAAAGACTTCTCATGTCCCCTCCTGGCTCTTCTTAGCTCTCTCTTTAGGTCCTTCCTAGCTAACTTGTAACTCTCGAGCGCCCTAACTGAACCTTCATGTCTCATCTTTACATAAGCCTCCTTCTTCCTCTTGACAAGTGTTTTGACTGCCTTATTAAACCATGGTTCCCTTGCTCGACCACTTCCTCCCTGCCTGACAGGTACATACTTATCAAGGACACGCAGTAGCTGTTCCTTGAACAAGCTCCACATTTCCATTGTGCCCATCCCCTGCAGTTTTCCTCTCCATCCGATGTATCCTAAGTCTTGCCTCATCGCATCATAATTGTCTTTCCCCCAGATATAACTCTTGCCCTGCGGTATATACCTATCCCTTTCCATCACTAAAGTAAACGTAATCGAATTGTGGTCACTATCACCAAAGTGCTCACCTACCTCCGAATCTAACACCTGTCCTGGTTCATTACTCAGTACCAAATCCAATATGGCCTTGCCTCTCGTTGGCCTATCTGCGTACTGTGTCAGGAAACCCTCCTGCACACATTGGACAAAAACGGACCCATCCAAATTACTCAAACTATAGCGTTTCTAGTCATTATTTGGAAAGTTAAAGTCCACCATAAGAACTACCCTGTTGCTTTCGCTCCTATCCAGAATCATCTTTGCAATCCTTTCCTCTACATCTCTGGAACTTTTCAGAGGCCTATAGAAAATCCCTAACAGGGTGACCTCTCCTTTCCTGTTTCTAACCTCAGCCCATACTACCTCAGTAGACGAGTCCACATCAAACGTCCTTTCTGCCACCGTCATACTGTCCTTGACTAACAATGCCACCCCTCCCCCTCTTTTACCACCTTCCCTGAGCTTACTGAAATATCTAAACCCCGGCACCTGCAACAACCATTCCTGTCCCTGCTCTATCCATGTCTCCGAAATGGCCACAACAGCCAATGGTTCTGACATCAGGACTTCAAGGTCTTGTGACAAATTCAGCCCGTAATCATAATGCTTATGAGAAGAATGTTTCTGTGCTGTCATGGGAAAGTCACTTTAAGAAATGTTTGTCTGCTCAAGTGGCTGCAGTGATGTCAGAGTGTTGGTGGAGCTGAGCTCTGGCTCTGCTTTTTATTTTCGCTTTGAGAGAAACCTTGGGTGTGTCTGTGTTTTTTTTTAAAGTTTTGTTTTAGATTTGGAGATGCTGCAGTCACAGCAAGATGTGTATGAATCTCTGCAAGCTTACGAATGTCCATTTGGTGATTTCAACATGGTAACTGTTCTCAGTCGTGAAGTTAAACCTGATGTATTTCTGTATAAAGGGTTCTTTTTGGCTTATGGATGTTAAAAGGAAAGTTTAAGGATTACTGAGAGTACTGTATTCTTTGGGGGATTTATTGGTGTTGACAGTTGTTAAGATGTTTACTGTGGGTTTATAAAGTGTTAACTGGTTTCATAAATAAACATTGTTTTAATTTAAAGGTACTGTAGATTTCTGTTTGCATCACACCTGCAGAGTAAGCCCGTGTGCTCCCCATACCAGCCCATACCACAATCTATTAAAAGTTGTGGGTCAGGTGAACTCCATGATACACTTTGGGATTCTCTAAACCCTGGCCCATAACAGTACAGGTAACTGCTTGAATTACTTTTTTTAATAACAGGTTACAATAACATACAGGAATGCATAGCTTTTAAATACACAACTTGTGAGAATGAAATGTAGGAGAAGTTGGACACATCACAGCCAATTACTGGATGAGGAGTGGAAGGTTGTGAGGGACTAATTTCTGACTGCAGCCTGCCTGAATCCAATCCCAGCAACCAATCCTCCCTCCCCCTGCTACCCCCACCTTAGAAGTGGAGTGTCTGGAAAATTGCTGAGTGGCCAGAATATACTAATTGAGGATGCAGATGCCAAATTCCATATGTGCACACTCAGTCTTTTGTGTCTACAGTATGTGAACCTAAACCGCAATCATTTTAATGAAAATTGTTGAGTGGCCAGATTATGCTAATACAAGGGCCAAACTTTGGGCCGTCATCTTGGTGTGTATTTCAAGCCTGCTGCCTGCTTTGTGATGTTTTGCCCTAGGTTTTCAGCCAATATTAAGCAAGTGGTACACTTTAAAAGTACTTCATTGGCTGTAAAGCATTTTGGGACATCCTTTCTGCACTGTTGTCTTTCAACTTCTGAGGCTATATTTGTTAAAACAAAGGATTGAGAAAGAAGCCATTTTGAGCACCACATAGAACATGGTGTCAGAAGTGTACAGCTGATATTAAATGGATTTTGAGAGCTGTCGAAGAGCCAGTGGCTGTAAAAAAAAACAGAAGAGAATGATTAAAACTTCAGCCTGCAAATTTTTACAAGGTACTGACTGCTGGCTGAGAGAGTATTGCTTTGAATATTCCAAAACTGGTTCCTTTGGAGATAAAGGCAGACTTCAGAATGAACTGGAAATTCTTCCGGTTCAGCAGGCAATTGGGAAGGCAAACAGAATGTAGGACATTATTTCAAAGAGGATGGAGTCTAAAAATAGGGAAGTTTGCTAAAACTATACAAGGCACTAGTTAGACCACACGTGGAATACTGTGAACAGTTTTGGTGCTCTTACCTAAAAACATATCCTGGCATTGGAGGCTGTCCAGAGAGGACTCACTACGTTGATCCTGGGTATGGAGAAATTTTCTGATGAGCAGAGGTTGAAGAAGTTGGGCCCATATTCATTGGAGTTTAGAAGAATGAGAGGTGAGACAGAGAGGATTCTCAGGAGACTTGACATGCTAGATACTGAGAGGTTGTTTCCTCTTGTGGGAGAGTCTAGGACCAGAGGACATAAATTCAGAGTAAGGCGTCGCCCATTTAAGACAGGGATAAGGAGGAATTTCTTCCCTGAGAGGGTAGTGAACCTGTAGAATTTTTTCCCACCGAGAGCTGTAGAGGCTGGGTCATTAAATATGTTCAAGTTTGAGAATGATTTTTAATCAGCAAGGGAATCAAGGGTTATTGGGATAAGGTGGGAAAGTGGAGTTGAATAGTGGATCAGACTTGACTTGATGGGCTGAATGGCCTACTTCTATTCTTACGTCTTGTGGTCTAACTCTGTCACCAGTGCTGGGAAAATAGTGTAGCAAGCTGTATTTCAACCTCATCCACACTGAAGAGCAGAAACGTCAGTCTTAAAAAATTTGGAGGCCTTGAGGACCCACTTGAAACCTGCAACTAATGTTATGAATATTTTCATCGCCAGATCTCAGGAAGAGCGGAAGACCATTGATCTGTACATGTCTGCACTGAGGCGTCCAGCTGAGTTTAGGCAACTGAAGGATAATCTGATCAGAGATATGATTGTCTTAAGGACAATTGAGAAATTCCATTGTGAGAGCACAAATGTAGGGTGAGGAGAACCCTACTCTCAATAAAGTCCAGAAGTTGTGAAGAGATTAATCATGAGCTGTCGAGTATTTATGGGAGAACTTGTAGCGATCTGGGATGGCCACTTCCAGAATACAAAATGGACGCTCACAAAAAATGTAGGGAAATGTGGACAATGCTAGACAACAAGCAGGCACAGTGCCTGAATGTATATTTGGGAAGCAGTTACCAGACGGAATCGAAACTGCCCAATTAATCGGGACCAAGTTTAAGGCCCGCCTAAAAGCGCGCAAAGCCCCTCCAAGTATAAGAAGGAACCCCCACGAGCGATTTGCTCTCTTGGATTTGGCTCTCAGGTGGAGAGACCCATCCACCAGCATCAGCAGAAGCAAGTATGTTCAAGGGCAACGCTCGCTACCAGACGGACGACCTTAGCTGTACTCCTGTTACCTCTTCGAACCCACCAACTTCAGATCCGAACAAAGGCCATTGTTCCTCTGACTAAGTGGGCACCTGAAGTTAAGTATAGGTGTTAGCGTTAGAGATAGTTTAGTTTGTAGTACTGTTGTGCATGAGTAGATCTTACTGTGTGTGTAAATAAATAGTATTGACTTTGAACTAACTAACTGGTGTAGTGACTCTTTGATTGGTATTCGGGTTGAATCTTGTGGCAATATCGAGAGATACCTGGTGACTCTGAAAGTAGAAACATAATTCGGATTAAGAAAGGCGACCATATTCACCACCATGCTTATAACCAGATAAACAGAGCAACAAAGTGATGAGATTTTATACTCTACTGAGAGGCAGTGCAGGTATTCCAAGCACAAGACAATGGATAAATTGTGAGGCAAGCAAGATGGCGGCACCCACGGGCCGCACGTGTTGTGAGGGGAGCAAGATGATGGTGCCCACGGGCCACACGTGGTCTGAGGCGAGGAAGATGGCGGCGCCCACTGGCCGCACGTGGGGGGTGCAGGGACAATAGTGGCGATTGAGCGGGCCTGGCACACTGCAGCGAAATGTCCTTTCTTGCCGCAGGCCTTGCAGAGCGCGCTCCGTGCCGGGCAGTGCTGCCGGGGGTGTTTTGTCTGTCCACAGAAGTAGCACTTGGGTCCCCCGGTGTTGGTTGGCTGCCGCGCGGCGCAGGCGTGGGGTTGGCTTGGGCGGTCGCTGATGGGGTCCACGATGGGGTGGCCGCTTGCGGGGTCCATGATACCCAGGAGGGGTGGGCCATGCAGTCGGGGGCATATGCCTGGACGTTGCGTGAGGTGACTGTGAGCGAGAGCGCTAGTTTCTTGGTTGCTGCGAGGTCAAGCGTAGCCCCTTCAAAGAGGCGCTGGCTGATGTAGGCCGACCCTATGCCCGTAATGAACGCGTCTCTCATTAGCAGGTTACAATGTTCAGCGGCCGAAACAGCCTGGCAATCACAGTCTCTCACCAGGGCGAGCAGGGCACGACAGAAATCTTCCACAGACTCACCGGGAAGTTGGTGCCGCATGGACAGGAGGTGCCTGGCGTAGATCTTGTTGGTCTGCTGAGCGTAATTCTCCTTCAGTAGCGCCATGGCCTCTGCGTAGGTAGGTGCGTCCTGGATGAGGGGAAAGACATCGGAGCTCAGCCGCGTGTACAGAATCTGGAGCTTCTGTGCTTCTGGGATTGGGTCTGTCACAGATCCGATGTATGCTTCAAAGCAAGCTAGCCAATGTGCAAAGTCCTTTTCGGCGTTGTATGCTTGAGGATGCAGCTGCAGGCGATCTGGCTTGATGCGGAGATCCATCTTTGTAAAATGTCTGTGTAATAAATCCTCGATTACTCTCGTCTCGTCGTAATTGATAGTGCATCAGTCCCCCAGCTGGGTGTTTCCTGGCAGTGCGCCATTGGCTGGCAGCGGGATTCATTACTCCCACTGGTTGCCAATAGAATTTCCCATTGTGACCACCCCAAACCACCAGGAAACCTACGGGCAGAGGTGCGCTACCAGCGGGAACAGAGAACCCCAATGGCCGAAGAACTCTGACCCTCATAAATTCCTTTTATTATGTTGGAGAAATAACCCTGCAGTTGATTGCATTGCAAATTTTTCCAGTTTATATTTTGGGATGAATTTGTATACCAGCAGGGTTTGGACATGGGATTGCTCAAAATTTTAAAAACTGGGCTGGATAAGTGCCGACGCCGGTGTGGGAACTATGGCGTTTTACAACGGAAATATCGACGCTGAGCCCTCACGAATCGTGCGACCAGTGAGGGGCTAGCAGTCACGGCTCCACGATATAAACAACTGGAGAATCGCCGGGTCTGTGGTTGCGCATGCAATCTGTGACGACCTGTAGCGGTCACGCTGTAAAACATGCCGTTGACCGTGCACACACCCGACTTGATAAATATTGGCCCCTTGGCTACCCCCTGGCCACTTCCCACCAGTTCCCCCAGCCCTCACAGCAACCCCTTGGCCAGCAGCACGGCTCAGACCGACTATGGCGGCGCTGGACATAGACCGCAGCCGCCACGCCAGGTTCCCGACCGCTGAGACCACAAGTGAATCGTGCCATCGGGAACTCGGCCCATCAGTGGCGGTGAATCGCGGAGGCCCTGGAGGATAGTGTCAGGCCCGCTGATGATATGCCAATGGTGCTTAAACGCTGCACGGCGAGCGACGCATTTACTCCATATTCCGGATGCTGGAGGATCCTAATTTGGTGTCAAACCGGCGCCTACCACGAATCTGGCATTGGAGGCTATTCTTCGTCCAATCACGTTTCGCGATTTTGGCGTGGCCAACGGTGAATCCCGCCCAGGAAAATATCACACACACCTCACACTTACTTAGCAAGTAACAAGCTTGCACACAGATGTTTACTTTAAGTAGAAAGAAAGACATGCTATTTATTCTCCAGAAAACAATAAAACAAAACAAGTTTACTATGACAGAGCTAAATTAATGATGGTGTAGATTTTCCATGATGTGTGCAGATGCAGCTGAGAATCTTCAGTGTGGTGAATATGAGTTCTGCAAGCCTGACCACAGTGAAGCCGCTGGGGTCAGCCTTAACTAAATATTCAATGTGAGCTCCCAATATTCAATATTTCAGTTGCTGGGAGCTTATGGATTACAAAATGTGATATCCATTACTGTTGAAGCTAATTAAACTGAAGGGACCTTCAGGAAACAACAATTTTTTAAGTATGTCATACTTTATTGGCATAACGAAGCAGCAGAATTTTTCCTCTTTAATCAGAAAGCAACTGTTGATAAATATGCTAATTTGAGGAGTGCACTGACTTGAAAACATTGTTACTGAAATATTCAATGAGAAGGCTATTTTGAGGCAGCAGTGCAAAGTCACGGGAATGCTGAAGAAGTAACAGTGTTTTTTGCCTTTAAAATATTCATTTTAGTATTTAAATCTTAAAACAGTTCACTACTACAGGGTACCCTACCAATGATGAGTTTTGTGACAAGGGGTATTTAATCAGGTGGGAGGGTGGCAGGCAGCGACTCCATCACATTCCCACCTTTTCCCGATGTCCATGATGGGAAGGCAATTAATGCCAAATGCCCACTTAAGGGGTTCATCCCACTGCCACTATGGGTGGAAGATCTGCCCCGAGGGCTGATCCAATATTGGACAGAATCTCAGAGAGGTGAAGGAAGTCTAGGCCACTGGCTAAAGAGCCATTGAGAGCCTTCCATTGCCTTTTTTTTGTGTAGGCCTGCCTTTCTTTGTGTCACTCAGGCTCTTGACAGGCCAGCAGCGGGTATTATCCCAGGGACCGAAGTCCCACCTGCTGAGAACTGCTGACCAATTAAAGACCAGCAACTCTTCTATACTCAGCAAGGAGACTGTGATTACTGCGGATATGACACCCATCCAAGGCCTCTCTGATTGAGGAGAGTCTCACACACAGTTAAGTGATGGCAGGAAGGGGGTTAAAGAGGGGGCTGGAGGGGTGTTGGCAGCAAGGACCTGGGGGTGGCTCTCAGTGGGTCCACCTAGGGCAGCATAGTGATTAGCTGTGCTGCCTCACACCATCAGGGACCCGGATTTGATTCCAACCTCGTTTAACTATCTGTGTGGATGTTGCACATTCTCCCTGTGTCAGCGTGGGTTTCTTCCGGGTTCCTGGGGGTGACCAGCTATGCATCCGAAGGTTGGAGGTTTGGGAGGAATGCATCGGTTGGGTGGGGAGCAATCAGCCAAGCATCTCCAGTGAGGGGTAGCATTAGGGGTAGATAAGAGTTTTGGAGGATTGAGATGGCAGAGCTGTTAACTCAGAGGGGTAGAGCCAACGGGGGTGAAGGCAGGGTGGGGGTGGGGGTGGAGGGGAGAGGCAGGAGAACTGGGGGGTCATCAGGGCAATGGCCTCTTTAGGAGACAGGGGAATGTTTTGGCCCCTGAAGTGGGGAATGAATCATAGCTGAGAGGGGAAGGAAGTCACTTTCAAAGATGGCCCATCCAGTGGCTGACATCTTCAGCTGATAAGCCTCTGCCAACTTGAAGGGCCCTGACACTTGGAAGGGAAGTTTGGGCTGGTGGATTGAGTGGGTGTCCAGTGGATAAGGCGTGAAGGATCCGCTAAGATGGGGGGGGGGGGTCACTATCCATGTGGAGATTGCACATTCTCCCCATGTCTGCATGGCTCTCACACCCACAAAAGATGTGCGTGGTAGGTGAACTGGCCATGCTATATTGCCCCTTAATAGGAAAAAAAAGAATTGAGTACTCTAAAAATGTTTGTTTTAAATTCCTTTACTTTCACAGCTGAGCCAATTATGTCCACTTACTCTCTACTAATATGTGAGAGTGCCACTGATTACCAATCTGCAGTTAACCCTTTGTGCGCTAACCTCCCCATTCTGTAAGTGGCATGATTTCCTTGCACTCGACCCTGAGAGAACAGCACATACACCCTCCCCGACAAATCGCAAAGGCTAAAAGACTCAGCAGAGGACCCTTCAGTTCAGGTGACAGGAGGGTTTCGAAATCTTTGGCCACTTGGTCAGTCTGAGTGAAGAAAGGGTGGCGTGGGATCTTGTTCATTCTGGGAGACAGTAAGGGAATGGCCTTCAATGTGATGGCTAGCACAGTAGTCAGTGACCTCCAAGATGCAGCTCTTGGGGGTGGATGGGCAATGAGTGAATGCTCACTCACTCTCTTTCTCCCTTGCAATGAGCAGCACAGAAGAGAGATGGAATCTGTGGAACTGGCTATCGTTCTTCTTGCGCATTGAGTGGAGAGAACTTATCAATGTAGGTGCCTGCCTCTCCAGAGGCAGAAGCAGAACCCTGAGGAAGAAGGGGTGGCAGAGCCTGATCTGCTGCTGCAGGAGGGACCCCAGAGAGAGGCCGCACAGACGTACCCTCTATGGCCCAGGGTCTACAGACGGCACCTGATATGCCTGGAGATGAGCGAGAAGCAGTTTTGGTGATGACTTCACCTGACCATTGACACAGTGGCTCAACTGTGGCACATTCTCCAGGAGTTGGTGCCATATGGACTTGGAGGGCATCCACTTCCTGTGGGTTTGAAAGTCACAGCCACCATCAATTTTATATGTTTGGCTCTTTTCAGGTCTCCACGTGTAACATTTGTGGCATCTCGTAGGCCATAAGTGCATCAAGGAGGTGATAGATGCACTCTTCACTAGGGCTCAGGATGACATAAATTTTCATTGGGACCAGGCTCGCTCGGACACAAGAGCCATGGGATTTGACCAGATAGCAGGCTTTCCACAAGGCAGGGGACCATTGACTGCGCTCACATGGCTCTCCGATTCCCTTGACATCAAGAAGTGCAGTTTGTCAACCACAAGGGCTACCATTCCCTTAATGTTCAGCCAGTCAGTGATCATACAAGGTGCATCCTCCAGGTGTGTGCTTGGCCCCCCGGGGGTTCCCACGATAGCTTCATCCTTGGCCGCTCTCATACATCTGATGCTTTTGAGGGAACACACCAGCTACAGAGTTGGCTCCTCGGGGACAAGGGATACCCTCTGAGGCTGTAGCTGATGACGATACCTGTGTGGAGGCCACAGAGTGCAGCAGAGATCCGATACAATGAGGCTCATGCTGCAGCTCCCCCTTTTCCAGTGTAGGCCATCAGAATGCTGAGGATACAGTTCCGGTTCCTGGACTGGTCTGATGGAGTCCTGCAATATCGCCTGCAGAGGGTACTGCACATCGTGGTTTTCTGCTGCGCCATACATTATCTGGCACTTCAGGGGGGTGGGGAGCTGGTGGGGAGCTGCCTGACTGTGAGGTGGGGGAGTGACATTTCTCCTTTGATGATGAAGAGGATATCGAGCTGGATGATGAGGAGGAGGTCCTGGAGGGAGATGTGGAAGGCTATCAGGTAGTCGTGAAGATCAGAAAGGACAGGAGAGTTCGGGACGCACTCAGAACCGTCCGTTCATGGATGGTGATGATTAGTACGAAGTCTTACAACACCAGGTTAAAGTCCAACAGGTTTGTTTCGATGTCAGTAGCTTTCAGAGCGCTGCTCCTTCCTCAGGTGAATGAAGAGGTATGTTCCAGAAACAAATATATAGACAAATTCAAAGCTGCCAGACAATGTTTGGAATGCGAGCATTAGCAGGTGATTAAATCTTTACAGATCCAGGTTAAAGAGGTGTGAATTGTGTCAAGCCAGGACAGTTGGTAGGATTTCGCAGGCCAGGTGGTGGGGGATGAATGTAATGCGACATGAATCCCAGGTCCCGGTTGAGGCCGCACTCATGTGTGTGGAACTTGGCGATAAGTTTCTGCTCGGCGATTCTGCGTTGTCGCGCGTCCTGAAGGCCGCCCCAAACTGGTGATTGGCTGCTGTGTTGTGTGTGTTGATTGGTCTTGCAGTGTGTCAGTCAGTGTGTGTCTCTGCACCATCATATACTGATGTGTAGATTATGACACCTACGATTTCCAGAGAGTGTACCTCATGGGGATTGAGGACTCTGATGTCTGACACCCCACCATCTGTCTAGGCCCTCTCCCACCGACTATGGGCCAGCTTCTCCTGCAGAGAGACAGCATCATGAGCCACATGCTTGGTGCAGGCAGGGGTCAGTTGCAGGTGGCATGTGTGGGCACTGCTACAAGGCTTGGAAGGGTAGCACTGATATGTCTCAGAGTGTGCTGGTGCACAGGCACGGTGCTGCGCGGGGGGGGGGGGGGCATTGCGTTGGCCGCTGACCTTTCGGGGGCGGGGGGGGGTGGTCATGGTGGTTTTGGTGTGACTGGTGCTAGGGGGCCATGTCAGCTTAGCTGTGTGACCCGTTGGAAGTCGTTGGTCTGTTTCTAACACTGTATAGCCTCTTGGTCAGGCTGCTCGTACTGCTGGCCGCTGCCACTGCCTCCCAAGTGTCATTGCTGACCCTGTGACTGATCCTCCACCTCCCTCGGGAGAGCAAAATGTCCCATCTCATGTCCACAGCATCTAGCATCCTGGTGAGGTCAACATTCCCAAAGTACGGTGCTGTTCTCCATGGTGGCATGTCTGCGTGCAGTCTAGATTGTGTTCAGGGGGTGCGTTTATGGACCGCTCCCCCTCATTAATGAGGGCCGCTGAGTGACGGCCTTGGTGAATCAGCGAGCAAGACAAACATTTCCACCCAGGTGCTCGTGGGGTATCATTTCCTGTGCTAAGTGCCATTCGATAGCGGTCAGGAGCTCGGCACACAGCCGACGAAGAGCTCACGGGAAGCCTCGCTCTCTATACAGTAAATGGCAGAACCCTCAAGAGTATTGACAAGCAGAGAGATCTGGGTGTACAGGCAAAGCAGGTGGAGAAGGCAGTCAAGAAGACATACGGCATGCTTGTCTTCATCGGCCATGCATTGAGTATAAAAATTGGCAAGTGATGCTGTAGCCGTACAGAACCTTAGTTAGATCGCACTTGGAATATCGTGTTCAACTCTGTTTGCCACACTACAAGAAGGATGTAAAAGCTTTGTCGAGAGTATGGAAGAGGTTTACCAGGATGTTGCCTGGTATCGAGGGCATTAGCGAGGAGGAGAGGTTGAATAAACTCAGCTTGTTCTCATTGGAATGGCGGACGTTGAGGGACGACCTGATAGAAGTCGACAAAATTATGAATGGCATAGACAGAATGGATAGTCAGAAGCTTTTTTCCAGGGTGGAAGGGTCAATTACTAAGGGACATAGATTTACGGTCTGAAGGGCAAAATTTAGAGGAGATGTGCGAGGGACAATTTTTACACAGAGGGTAATGGGTACCTGGAACTCGCTGCCGGACGAGGTGGTGGAAGCAGAGACGACAGTGACATTTAAGCGGCATCTTGACAAATACATGAATAGGATGGGAATAGAAGGATACGGACCTCAGAAGTGTAGAAGGTTTCAGGTTAGATGGGCAGCACGGTCGGTGCAGGCTTGGAGGGCCGAACGGCCTGTTCCAGTGCTGTACTTTTCTATGTTCTTTATTTATTCTTTGCTACAGCACTTAGAAATTATCCCATTCAATCGCGCTCCCTGGACGGGATTCTCCGACCCCCCGTCGGGTCGGCGAATCGCCGGGGGCTGGCGTGAATCCCGCCCCCGCCGGTTGCCAAATTCTACTACACCGGATATTCGGCGGGGCGGGAATTGCCGGTTGGCGGGCCCTCCACGGCAATTCTCCGGCCCGCGATGGGCCAAAGTCCCGCTGCTGGAATGCCTGTCCCGCTGGCGAGAATCAAACCACCTCTCTTACCGGCGGGACAAGGCGGCGCGGGCAGGTTCTGGGGTCCTGGGGGGGGGGGGGGCGCGGGGCGATCTGGACCCGGGGGGTGCCCCCACGGTGGCCTGGCCTACGATCGGGGCCCACCGATCCGCGGGCGGGCCTGTGCCGTGGGGGCACTCTTTTCCTTCCGCCTTCGCCATGGTCTCCACTATGGCGGAGGCGGAAGAGATCCCCTCCACTGCACATGCGCGGGGATGCCGTGAGCAGCCGCTGACGCTTCCGCGCATGTGCCACCCGGCAAAGTCAGTTTCACGCCAGCTGGCGGGGCACCAAAGTCCTTTCCCGCCAGCTGGCGGGGCGGAAATCAGTCCGGCGCGTGCCTAGCCCCTCAAGGTGAGGGCTCGGCCCCTCAAGATGCGGAGACTTCCGCACCTTTGGGGCGGTGTGTTGCCGGACTGATTCCCGCCGTTTTTGCTGCCGGTCGGCGGACATCGCGCCGATTGCGGAGAATCACGCCCCCTGTTTCAGTTGAGGTAGACTTGGGTGCTACCTCCTTGCTCTACCTTTGAGAGTGGAAGACATTGGCAAACCACCACTGACAAAAACTATTGAGAAAATGGCGCAGAATGAAGCGTCAGCAGACAATGTGCCAAGAACTTTGGGTGGAGCACACATGACATGAATGCTCTTTAGCTCAGGCATCCAAAACTGTGCCAATAAAATGGCAGCTGGACGAACACCAACAAGATAAACATACTGCTTATTTGATGAAGTATGTTTTCATCATTGTGTGGTCTGAATGGGGTATTTTAAATCTTTGACTGTCTAGTGGTTGGACTGTTTCCTAATGTGTCCTATGTTTCTGCAATAGTACAGTGGTAAAAATGAATCACATTTTGCCTGTTTGTTCAAGGATACTCATGTACTGTTTTGAATTACTGCGATCATTTTGCAATTCTTCTGCAACTTAATCTCGAAAAATATTCATGTTCATCACCATGGCTGTTCTTGCATGTTTTACAGAAAACGTTATGCCTGTAACATGAAAAAAGCACCACTGAAGTGGGTACGCACCTATATTTAATTTATGCACTGGAAAACAACTCGCGGCAGCCAAACATTGAAAGCAACAATGCAGATTTGTATTAAACTTAGGAATTTCGATGTTGTTCACAAAAGATTTTTGAAGTGGTTATATTTAATTGGCTATCCTTCAGTTGGTTTTCTGAATGGAAAATGCTTGCATGTAAAAGGCAGCACCAGGCTCCAAAATATTTTGTAATAATAAAAGCAAAATACTGCAGATGCTGGAAATCGGAAACAAAAACAGAAAGTGCTGGAAAAACCCTGTAGCATCTGTGGAAAGAGGAGGAAGAAGAGTCACATGGACTCAAAACATGGAAAATCCCAGCAGGTCTGGCAACATCGGCAGAGAGAGAAGAGTAATTTGGACCCAAAAAATTGGGCGGGATTCTCTGATCCCACGCCACGCCACGTGGCGCGAATCCTGCGACGCCGCTCCGACGGCGGGCCAGCAGCGGCGCCACAGCGCTGGTCGGCGGCCGCTGAACGTGGCCCCCCCCGGCGATTCTCCGCACTCGACGGGTGCCTGCCCGTTCACGAGTGGTCCTACCCGGCGGGACCTCGACGTTCTGGCTGCGGGTGCCGTCAGGCCCGCGGAGGCCAGGCCCGCGATCGGTGGCTACCGATCGGCGGGCGGGCTAATTCCGGGAGGGCCTATGTTCCTCCTTGACGGGCCCCTAAGGGTCTCTGCCATGTTGCGTGGGGGCCGGCGAGGAGACGGGAACCCCACTCATGCGTGAACTCGCGCCGGCCGTGCTGGGGCCTGTATCGGCAGCTGGAACTGCTTGAAGCTAGGGGCTGGTTTAGCACAGGACTAAATCGCTGGCTTTGAAGCAGACCAAGGCAGGCCAGCAGCCTCCCCGAACAGGCGCTGGATTGTGGCGACTAGGGGCTTTTCACAGTAACTTCATTTGAAGCCTACTTGTGACAATAAGCGATTTTAATTTCATTTCATTTCAAGCGCTCCAGTGCCGTGCTGGCCCCCTGTGGGTTGGGGGTTCGCTGCTCCTAGCGGCCAGATGATGCCATCATAAAACACTCCGGCGTTTACGATGGCGTCAACACTCTGCCGCTAAAACGGAGAATCTCGCCCATTAACTCTGTTTCTCTCTCCACAGATGCTGGCAGACCGACTGGGTTTTTCCAGCATTTTCTGTTTTTGTTCCAAAATATTTCATGCAAACTGCCTTTATCATCGGACTCTTATGTGACATTTGTGCCACATCTAATCCACTATAAATACCATTATTGATTGACTTTTTAATTATTAGACTTAATAGCAATAGGGTTTATTATGAGACAAAACAGAAAATGTGTTTTGTATATTGATGAGTCCAATGCATCTTGCTGACCAATCCCAGAATTAAATATCAATTTGAAGCCAAGCACTGTCCTTGTCCATTTATAACAAGATTCCTGATAATAAAACCTGCACAGTAATATCTGGGGTCAGTGAATAGAACAGATTCATTTTGGAATTTACTTTTCATAAGTGAATGAAATAATGGAAAAATTAGCATTCAGAACAAGATGCCAAACTGGTATTCTGTGACTTAATCTAAGCTGTTGGAGCCTAGGAATTATTATTAATTGGATGTAGAATTTTAGCAATGAATCAGGTTTAGAATTGACATCAGTTTCCATGAAAGTATAAGGGTTAATTTCTCTATTAAAATAACAAGTAGAAGAATGCAATATGAATACGTCATGTCGTAAGATATTCTAATATATTAAAATATTAAATATTAATACCATAACAATAATTTCTGAATTTGGAAATCCTACTTTAATTAACAATTATTACCATACTGCAAGATAAAACCTGTAGCTTTATAGCATTTTCATTTTTTATAAATGTCAATTATAATGAGATTAAAACATTAGAAAGTAAAAATAGAACAGATAATTTCACTCATTAAAAAGACATATTATGAAACAACCAAAACGCACCAGTCTTGTAACTGAGATTGTGTTAACACTGAGATTTCATCAAGTAAATTCAATTTCTGATCACAGTAAAAGAGAGAATAAAGAGATTGGAATTGACATAAAAACTGGAAATGGCATTATGTCTAAAGCACAGTGGTCTCAGATCTGATGACTTGCCTGAAAGAGCTACTTATGATTTATCCAGAAATGATCTTGGCTATAATACCAGGTAAGTAGAAAAGATCTTCAGATCTGATGCAGCAAGGTATCTAGCACTCACACAATGTGGCCCATGAGCCCACATCGGTGATTTTCACCTGTACATCTTTTCCATTTTCTCTTAGATCAGGAAAGCTTTCTTCCACTGTGAGAAGAAATTAAACCCACCTGGGGAATTCCCACTGGCTGTCAGTGGTAACACTATCTCCATTTTAAGGCTAGTCAGCTTTAGCTTTCATCTTTTCATAGCACTATTTCTGTTATCATTTGGCATATTCACTGCTGGGTCCAATTTATTAAAACTTGAATGTAAAAAAAAATACTTTGGCCCTCAGCTGTGTGTTGCAGTGAGATTAGAGTCCATATTAAAAGGTACATTAATAAATCTGTGAGAGTCAATATAAATAACCTCCAACCTTTGTGCAAAACACAAATAGAGAGTTATGCTTAATTGTCTGATAAATGAAAGGTATGTTTTAATGAGATAGCTATAACACCGTTTTGTTCAAAAATTAATCCCTGCTTCAATATATGGCTTCAAATCATGGACTGAAATAACTCTTGAATTAATGGTTTGCAGTGGGGATTGTATTATCCAGTAAATAATGACCAAGACAACCACAACAGAATAATTACTTTCCACTGCATGACTAAATGCTATAATGGATGACCAACCTCCACTGAATATTACTGAATTAGGTCACACATACAGTCATTGATTATCTCACTGGTAGCACTCTTGTGCTGATATACAAAGGCAGTGGGGTCAAGCCCTGATGTGTTAGGCAGGTTAGTTCGATGTAGACTGCACTCGATGCAAGGAAGTTAGAAACAGGGGTGAAATTCTCCCGATACGGCGCGATGTCCGCCGACTGGCGCCCAAAACGGCGCCAATCAGACGGGGATCGCGCTGCCCCAAAGGTGCGGAATGCTCTGCATCTTTGGGGGCCGAGCCCCAACATTGAGGGGCTAGGCCGACGCCGGAGGAATTTCCGCCCCGCCAGCTGGCGGGAACGGTCTTTGTTGCCCCGCCAGCTGGCGCGGAAATGACATCTCGGGGCGGCGCATGCGCGGGAGCGTCAGCGGCCGCTGACAGTTTCCCACGCATGCGCAGTGGAGGGAGTCTCTTCCGCCTCCACCATGGTGGAGACAGTGGCGGAGGCGGAAGGGAAAGAGTGCCCCCACGGCACAGGCCTGCCCGCGGATCGGTGGGCCCCAATCGCGGGCCAGGCCACCGTGGGGGCACCCCCCGGGGCCAGATCGTCCCAGGACCCCGGAGCCCGCCCACGCCGCCTTGTCCCGCCGTTCAAAAGGTGGTTTAATCCACGCCGGCGGGACAGGCAATTTATCGGCGGGACTTCGGCCCATCCGGGCCGGAGAATCGAGCTGTGGGGGCCCGCCAACCGGCGCGGCCCGATTCCCGCCCCCGCCGAATATCCGGTACCGGAGACTTTGGCAACCGGCGGGGGCGGGATTCACGGCATCCCCGGCGATTCTCCAACCCGGCGGGGGGTGGGAGAATGACGCCCCAGATGTCTAACACTGGAGAAGATCCAACACTGTTTTATTCAACTAGATGAACTGCTGTACATATTCAGCTGTGGGTCGACACTATACTGATCTGACTAGTGACCTTGTAGTAGCCTGACCAGACTTACTAGCTACCGCATGGTGTTTGTGCTTGCTAGCTCGTGGACTCTGACTGCCTCAGTAGCTGGGTCCCGAGAGAGCGGGAAACCTAGTGCCCTCTGGCTTTATAGTGGTAGTGGCCTGTCTGGTGATTGGTTGTGCTGTGTTGTATGCTTACTGGTCATCCTATGTGTCAATCACTGCCTGTCTACATCTCATTATATACATGAGTGGATATTATGACATCTCCCCCCTCTTTTCTTTTTGAGTTAAATAAATACTGAGGTGTGTATATATATAAATATATATATATATGCCTGACTATATACAAACGGTGATTGAACAAACGTATATACATGGGAAGGTGTCGATAGTGCAGATACATGGCAAACTAAGCAATATTTACAAGAGTTAAGTCGATGGATTCAGTCACAAAAATTTACAAAAGTTAAGTCTACAGATTCAGTCTTTGTGGCGGGCGACAAATTCTTGTTGATCGCCGCAGAGGTGGATCAGGAGCCGCCTGCACGTGGAGAGGTGGGATCATTGCCATTGCGGTGGTCGAGTGAGCCCTCAGGATCGCTGGCAGATCGGTGGCCTCATGGCAGGGTACGTCCGGAGGAAGCATGATAGCCGGCGGATCACTGCGGTCAGGTGGTGGGCGTGGAACTCGTCGCAATGCCCGTCTGTTGCGCCGTAGCAGGGAGCCATCATCCATGCGAACAATGAAAGACCTTGAGGCAACTTGTTTGACAACAACAGCTGTAGCTGACCAACCGCCCTCAGACAACTGGACGCGAACATGATCGGCTGGAGCCATGGCATGAGAATCATATGTGGCCTTCAGTTGGGCCCGAGACTGCTGCACATTTTGTAGTACCGTGAGGTGGTCAAGGTCTGGAATATGGATGGCTGGAACTGTGGTCCTCAGAGTGCGATTCATGAGCATCTGCGCTGGAGACAGCCCAGTGGACAGTGAGGTTGCCCTGTATGCCAGCATTGCCAGGTTGAAGTCGGAGCCTAAGTCTGCAGCTTTGCACAGCTACCGCTTGACAATATGGATCCTTTCTCGGCCTTCCTGTTTGATTGCGGGTAGTGGGGACTGGAGGTAACGTGACGGAAGTTGTAGGACTGTGCAAAATCTGACCATTCTTGGCTGTAAAAGCATGGACCATTGTCGCTCATTAACGTGAGCGGTATCCCGTGCCTGGCGAACGTTTCTTTGCAGGCTTTGATGACCGCCTTCAAGGTCGGACAGTTTCACCACTTCTGGGTAACTGGAGAAGTAGTCGACCAGGAGTACGTAGTCATGCCCCTTGGCGTGAAAAAGGCCTACACCTACTTTGGACCATGGAGAAGCCACGATCTTGTGCTGTTGCAGTGTTTCCTTGGGTTGAGCCGGTTGAAACTTCTGGCAGGTGGGGCAGTTGAGGACCGTGTTGGCAATATCCTGGTTAATGCCCGGCCAGTAAACCGCCTCCCGAGCTCTGTGTCAGCATTTCTCGACTCCAAGGTGACCCTCATGGAGTTGATCCAGCACCATAGCCTGCATGCTTTGAGGAATAACGATCCTGTCGAGTTTCAGAAGGGTTCCCTCCACAACCGTCAGCTCATCTTTAACATTAAAGAATTGGGGACATTGTCCCTTCTGCCAGCCATGGGTAAGGTGCGGCATCACACGCTGCAGTAAAGGATCCTTGGCCGTTTCCTCACGAATTTGGACCACCCATTCGTCAGAGGCTGGAAGGTTGGTGGCACACAATTGCACTTGCGCTTCTATGTGGCAGATGAAGTCACCTTGTTCACACGGTGTGGTAATGGACCAGGATTCGGAGTCTGCAATGATCAGCTCTTTGCCTGGCGTGAAGACAAGTTCGAAGTCATAGCGGCGGAGTCGAAGAAGACTTCGCTGTAACCGAGGTGTCATGTCATTTAAATCCTTCTGGATTATGTGGACTAGAGGCCTGTGGTCCGTTTCCACCGTCAATTTTGGCAGGCCGTAAACGTAGTCATGAAACTTGACTATTCCTGTCAGGAGACCTAGACACTCCTTTTCGATCTGGACTTACCATTGCTCAGTGGGCATCATGGCCCTGGAGGCATATGCCACTGGAGCCCAGGACGAGGAGTCATCTCGCTGGAGGAGCACCGCCCCAATGCCGTCCTGGCTTGCATCAGTTGATATCTTGGTTTCCTTGGTTGGGTCGAAGATTGCTAGAACTGGGGCTGTGGTGAGCTTTGCCTTCAGCTCACACCATTACGCTTCATGTGTGGGCAGCCACTGGAATTCCGTTGACTTCTTCACCAGATGGCGGAGGGCCGTGGTGTGGGATGCCATATTGGGAATGAATTTCCCGAGAAAGTTGACCATCCCTAGGAAGCGGAGGACCACCTTCTTGTCCTCCGGGGTCTTCATGGCATTGATCGGCAAGACCTTGTCGGCGTCTGGCCACACACCCTGCCGCGAGATGTGGTCGCCTAGAAACTTTATATCAGATTGACCAAATGAGCACTTTGCCCTGTTGAGCTGGAGACCATGTTCATGAATTCGCAGGAAGACCTGCTTGAGAAGAGCGATGTGTTCCTGGGGCATTGTGGACCAGATGATCATGTCGTCCACGTATACTCATACCCCCTCGATGCCCTCCATCATCTGCTCCATGATGCGATAAAACACATGGTGTGGACTCGCTGAACCAGGTTCAGGAGCTTGCAGGCGCGAGCACCGAGCAGGAAAGCCCTTTCAAATCGTAGCGTTGCCTTGATCGCCTTGTTGGATACCCCTAGTTGACAGGAGCCACTGGCAGCTATGGCATTGCCATTGTAGTCAAGGAGCTGGCAGGCCGATGGAAGAATGCTTGGTCGGGCCCGGATGGTGTCGAGGTCGAATTGTGAGATGAGGTTCGCAGAAGCGCCGGTGTCCAGTTTAAATCGGATGCGAGCCTTGTTAACTGTGAGGACAGCACACCACTCGTCATCGGGATCCATACTGATCATCGAGAGGCGTTGCGCAGGTGTGGTGGAGGCCAGCTCATGTGTGGTTATGATGCCCACCCGATATGGAGACTTGAGGCAGTCAGCATCAGGGTCCGTTGGGCTGTCGGGATCAGAATCTGGCATGCCTTGTTGTATTGAGCGGATACCTCTGCACCGCAGCTGGGATCGCTGGTTGCTGAGCGGTGGAGCGGATCTGCAGAGGGCTGCGTCGTGGCCAAGCTTGCCACACCGGAGACATCGGCGTCCTCTTGCCAGACATTGCCGCTTGAAATGGGCGGAGCCACAATTGGGACACGTCATGACGTTGACGTCAGCGCGATCCGTGCGCCATTGCGCATGCGCAGTGCGGTCAGCCGACGTATGCACCTGCGCAGTCGGGTTTTCGGTATCGTCGTCCACTCGGTCAAGGCGCGCATGTGCAGGGATCCGAGAAAAGCGTGCGAAACGGCCACTCTCCTCTCCTGCATCTGTGCAATGGCTTGCACCCTTTCTGCCTCGTGAGAGGTCAGCTTTGCAGTTTCTGCCACCCTGGTGTGCGAGTAACGATTCTTGGCATGCTCATGGACAACACACGTCTCGATAGCGACAGAGAGGGTCAACTGTTTGATTTTAAGGAGCTGCTGCCTCAGGGAGTCGGAGTCGACCCCGAAAACGATCTGATCCCGGATCATGGCATCAGCCGTCGAGTCATAGTTACATGGCTGCGCTAGGATGCGGAGATGGGTCAAGAAGGACTGAAAAGGTTCATCCTTACCCTGAAGCCTCTGCTGGAAAACGTACCGTTCAAAGCTCTCATTCACCTCAATGTCGCAGTGGCTGTCGAATTTCAGCAGGACTGTTTTGAACTTCGTTTTGTCTTCGCCATCGGCGAACATAAGTGAATTGTAGATATGGATGGCGTGGTCCCCCACAGTGGGGAGAAATAGCGCGATCTTCCTGGCATCCGATGCTGCCTCGAGGTCGGAGGCCTCGATGTACAAGAGGAACTTTTGCTTGAAGATTTTCCAGTTGGCGCCGAGGTTGCCGGAGATGCGAGTTGCGGAGGAGGCTGGATGGCTGCTTGCTGGTCGATGCTGATTCACTCGAGGTAGGTCTGTCAAGATCAATATCACTTTGGTACCATGATGTGTTAGGGAGGTTGGTTCGATGTGGACTGCACTCGATGCAGGGAAGTTAGAAACAGACGTCTAACACAGGAGAAGATCCAACACTGTTTTATTCAACTAGATGAACTGCTGTACATATTCAGCTGTGGATCGACACTATACTGATCTGACTAGTGACCTTGTAGTAGCCTGACCAGACTTACTAGCAACCGCATGGCATTTGTGCTTGCCAGCTCGTGGACTCTGGCTGTCTCAGTAGCTGGGTCCTAAGAGAGCGGGAAACCTAGTGCCCTCTGGCTTTATAGTGGTAGTGTCCTGTCTGGTGATTGGCTGTGTTGTGTTGTATGCTTACTGGTCATCCTATGTGTCAATCACTGCCTGTCTGCAACTCATTATATACATGAGTGGATATTATGACAAGCCCCACCCTAGAGAACTACACATGGTTCAGGCTGATACTCCAGTGCTGCCTCACAGATGAGATTAAAGGGTTTCTCTCACGTGGATGTAAAAGATCCCATGGCACAATTCAAAAAAAAACTGAAAAGTTCTCCCAATGTCCTCACAAATATTTGGCCCTCAACCAATGTCACTGAAAGAGATTGGTTGATCATTACTGCAATATTTGCAAGAATTGTTATGTGCAAGCTGGCTGCAGTGTTTCCAAAATTATGAGGATGCACTTCAAAAAATATACTTAAAAATAACAGTAAATCACTCAGGGAGTCTGGTCGTAATAGCTTCGTTGAGATTTTGGAGGCAGTTTCGACAGCACTTCGGGTTGGGGGCAGGGTCAAGGGAAATGCCGATTCGGGGGGACCATAGATTTGAGCCAGGGAAGTGGGATGGAAATTTTCGGAGATGGGAGGAGAAAGGAATTAGAACACTAAAAGATTCATTTCTTGGGGGTCATTTTGCGGGATTGAAGGAGGTGGGAGCGAAGTATGGGCTGGAGCTGGGGGAAATATTTAGATCCATGCAGGTTCAGGACTTTGCCAGAAAGGAGATACAGAGCTTCCCAGAAGAACAGGCTTCCACATTGCTGGAGGAGGTGTTGACGACAGGGGGACTGGAGACGGGGGTAGTGTCGGCGGTTTACGGGGCTATTTTGGAGGAAGAGAAGGCGCCACTAGAAGGGATCAAGGCAAAGTGGGAGGAAGAGTTGGGAGAGGGTATGGAGGAGGGGCTCTGGTGTGAGGTACTCCGGAGGGTGAACGCCTCCACCATGTGGGCGAGTTTGGGGCTGATAGAGCTGAAGATGATGTACAGAGCGCACCTTACAAGGGCGAGGATGAGCCAGCTCTTTGAGGGGGTAGAAGATGTGTGTGAACGTTGCGGGGGAGGCCCCGCAAACCACGTTCATATGTTTTGGTCCTGTCCAAAGCTGGAGGATTACTGGAAGGAGGTGTTTAGGGTAATCTCTAAAGTGGTGCCGTGAAACCGGACCCGGGCCCTCGGGAGGCCATATTCGGGGTGTCGGACCAGCCTGGGGTGGAAACGGGCGCAGATATAGATGTTGTAGCCTTCGCCACGTTGATCGCCCGAAGGCGGATCGTATTAGGGTGGAGATTAACCTCTCCACCCTGTGCCCTGGCGTGGCGGGGGGACCTGCTGGAATTCTTAACGCTTGAAAAGGTCAAATTTGAACTGAGGGCAAGGATAGCGGGGTTCTACAATTCATGGACGTTCTTCATTGTGCACTTTTGAGAATTGGATCACATCGAACTTTAGGGGGGTTGGGGGCTGGGAGGGTTGGGGGGAGGGGGACTGTATGTGTTAATGGTGACTATGGGTGATTCCTGATTCCTTTTTGTCATTTGTTTATGTTAACATGCGAGCCAATGTCTGGGGTTTGGTGGGAGGATGGGATCATTGTTATTGATATGGGGATTGACATTACATTCGTTACTGATTATTGTTTATTGTTGGGTGTAAATTTGGGAGAAAATGTAAAAAAGAATTAAAAAAATATTTTTTAAAAAGAATAACATTAATTGATCTTCCTGTGTCTTGAAGTCATGAACGGAGCTATATAAATGCATATTCTTTCTTTTCTACTGTATTTTGATTCTACTTGGCAGACATGTTCGCCAAAAACTCTGAATGGAAACAGTACGTTGAAGGTTGCAAATCCTGCCCGTCAGATTGAAACATCTGTAAAGAGACAGCCAGAAATATTTTGGGCGCTTACCTAAGTTTTTTTATTTAACGCGTAGTCAGGAAAAGGGCCATTATGTGTGGCAGAATGCACTCAGCTCTGCTCAATTTGGAGACACTGAAAATCCCTGAGCAATAGTCCAGTGTGATACTCACGGAGAAATTGGTAATTGGTTGAACTTTTGGCCCAGAAGTTTCAGGATGGTGGGTGCTTGACCCCTACCACCCAAAGAGTTGATGGGAAACGCCTCCCCGATGACTCCAGCAGTGTGAATACCATTTCACACTCTAATGAGCACTGACTGGCAGAAGGCAGGACCTTCACCCATCACTAGGAGGAAGTCCTGCCTTGGGAGCGCTGCCAGCCAATCAAACTGACTGACAGCTCTCCTGCCATTCCAGGAACAGAACTGCAGTGGCCAGAAAAGGCACTGGGGGGAGCTGTCTAAAACTAAGTGTCAGGTACCCGAGGAAAGGTTAGTGGCAGAGGTCGGGGTGGGACGAGGGAAGGTGGGTAGGGACGGCCTGGGGGATTGTGAGGAGAGGCAATTGGAGTCTTAGGGGATTGGTCGAGGAGGAGGGAGTTCTGGAAGTCACCAGGCCCTAAGGTGAGCTGCTCCCCAGACAGAAGGGGACTCCTGATGGAGCCGCCTATTCGGCCTCCTTCCCATCCGAGATCGAACTTAGTACAATTTTGGCTTCCACCCCACCAATCCATCATCTGCCTGCCAGTCTAGGAAATGAGGCTGGATGGGAGTAATCCCTTAAATGGCCATTAACTGGCCACTTAAAGGCCTTAAATGGGGCAAGGATGGACTTCCCCTCTCAGGCCCAGCCCGCCCTAGTACAAAATGTAAATAATTTGGGGTGGGTGGGATCCTAGGATCCCAGAGGAAATCCTATCCTTGCAATGTTTCAGGTCCCCTCTCCTCTGAACCCATCTGGGAGGAGAGTAAAATTCAGAACTGGTAAACTGTTCTGATCTGAGTCTGGGTTGGGTTTGTGTGACATGTGTATAAAGGGATTATGCTGGGAAAAGGGTAATGTTCAGAGGAGGGATAAAAGGAAGGAATTTGTCCCATGAGCTCTACATTATCTATCCTATTAGATCACAAATAACTTCTATATTAACTCCTTTTTAATCTTCTTTGGAGGGAGCATTCTTTGTGAGCTTTCATGGATCCACTTTTTCCTTGCTAGCTGTTCGCTTCCTCACTTCTCAGCAGTACTACTGTTGTATAGTATTGAATTTGTTCCTTCTGTCCTATCGTTGCATCTATTTTGCAATTTGGGAACTTTGCTGGTGTATGTTTTTGGTAAGAAGATCAATACATTCCTTTCAGGACCAAATGCATTTACTTGCATAAATACAAGTTTACCCAATCTATTACCTTTGATATTGAAAGAGCTCTGCTTAAATACAAGGCTTTATCTTTATTTGCAATATACACAGACACTAATAATTTACTTCTGGAGATTTATCAGTGTTCTGACCACTTTCCTGAACATCGTGCTAGATTTAATTAATTTGAAACAGCATACTTATTTTTACAGAAGTTTAGTTTAAATGCCAGTCAAAGACAGCTACGTGCTGATTTTCACTGGACTCTTGCTTCACATTACATACACAGAACTTTATATTTCCTCGCATTGTTCTCTAAATTTGCTTTGTAATTGGGTTTCAGAATTCCCGTTCAATGAGAAATACTTCAAGTGATATTGTTGTCACATTGAGGAATTTTCAGACAAGCTTTGTTCCTGGAATAGTCAAAGCACAGTCTGGTCAAAAATTTGGTTCCAACACTATTGTTATTTTTAGAAGAAAATTCACTAATTCTGTCTGATATTATGAATTGTTATTGTACACTGGATTGGCTGAATGGTCAAACCCTGTTCTGATTATTGAGAGCATGAGTCCCAGAGGACTTTTGCTTTTGTAGCCGAAAACCCTTTTTCAGGTGACAGTGGCACAATTGCAGGTTCATCTGCAGAATGTAGTGCATCTCGCTCTCTGCCCAATTTCCCTCTGTCTTCTTAAGTAGACGCCAACATAACACTCCTCAAACCCACTTAAGTTGAAGAGCATCCACCATTTACTTTCTATGCACTTCCTTACCTCCACTTTTAGCCATCCCTCATTGCCACTCATCCCAATTCTTATGCCACATTACTGTAATGATGTCTTTGCCGCTCGACAGATTGCCAACTCTGTGAATTGCAGCAATCAAATGATTCTATGCAAGCATGAATTGATCACAGCTGTGAAGACTCTGTTGTCAACCTGCTGTTGCTTTAAGTAGGAATGCAGATTCATTAATAAAAGCAAAATACTGCAGATGCTGGAAATCTAAAATAAAAACAGAAAATGCTGGCTAAACTCAGCAGGTCTGGCAGCATCTGTGGAGAGAGAAACAGAGTTAACGTTTTGAGTCCATATGGCCTTTCTCCAGAACTGATTCTACAGAACAGCAGGGGCGAAATTCTCCTACCCGCCCCGCCACATTTTTGCCCCGACCGGCCGGCGGGAGTCTCCGTAACACCGGCCGGTCAATGGGGTTTCCCATTGTGGGGCAGCCCCACGCCGTCGGGAAACCCACGGGCGCCGGCAAAACGGAGACTCCCGCCGGCGGAGAATGACGCCCCAGATTCCTTAGCCTTGACATTACACCATGTTACTTATTTGCACAAAGCTGTTCTCCAGCTGATTGTGAACAGGGAACTGCATCTAGTCCATGAGAGAGATGATGGCAAAAGGGACAAGGAATGGGAATTCAACTCAAAACATTCCCACATTTCACCCATTACTGCACTTCCTCAGTCAGTATCCAAAAGTCTGCCTCATCTCCCAGTGACCAGGGTTGTTCCTGCACAGGTGCTGGTGGAGCAGTGTTTGGTAGGGCTATCATTAGTCCAAAACACAGAAGGCACTGTTCAAGAGCAACGCACTTGTTAAAGCAAGGATCCGAGCAGCTGGAAAATTATCCGGTCTGTGCCAAAGAGAAACATGGAAATTAGTGCCCCTTTTTTCCCTAAGCAAATATTTCTGCAAAGAACCCTCCACGATCTGTGCTCTTTTATTTCTGCAGCACTGTTCTATACTGGATGACGTGGTAGTATTATAACGTGGTTGACCTCATTCTGTCTTTGAAATATTTCACATTCTTCTGATATAAACTGTGGATCATTATCTGATACCAGCACCCCCAGCAGCCCATAAATTGTCAACCAACTTCTCCACCTCAGTAGTTTTGGCACTTGTGGTATAGAGCACAGATTCAACATTTAACCATTTGCTTCGCTATTGATCAAAACAAGCTCCTCTTTCCCTTCCACTTCGAAGAAATGAACATTTGTTCCATGGTTTTCTACTGTTTGACTGTGGAATGAAAGGAACCAGAATTGAATAATTTCTCATTCTGAAACACACTTCACAACTGTTATAACCCACACGAGACCTACAGGGTCAGACCAATTCGCCTCCTCGTGAGTTCCATTGAATATGAACTTCCCCACTCAGCAGAGTAATGGACACTATGTATAAAAGCTCGGGCCTAGTGGGAGTCGAGCAGATTAGTCCCGACTAGGATCTGAGTACAACGTGCAAATAGCTACTTTAATAACAAAAAAAACAGTTTCTTTATGTCTCTCCTGAGGACTCCTCTGTGGCCTCAAAACTGGTGACAAGGATGAAGTGGAACGATAGATGACACCGCTAATCATTGGAAGCACGGCCACCTCTACAGGTACCACTGGGACAAGCACTACTTCCAAAATGCCTCTCGTCGAGAGACTGGATGTGTTCAATGCGAGCATAGAAGAGGATGATACTGTTAACTGCCTGTGCCCACCTTCAATGCAATCAAAAGCCTAATGTACCCCGCCTCCCTCGACTCAAAGTCATTTGATGAGCTGGTAATGCTGGTGGTGAACTATTGCCACCCCAAGCCGTCAGTCATGCTGCAATGGTTCTGTTTCAATATGGTTGAACCCCAGAGGAATCTGTAACCAAGTAATTGATCCAGCTGAGGAAATTAGCCGACCTTTGACCTAAAGGAGGCCGTTAAAATCTCTCTGTCGAGACAGAGTGCAGAGAAGGGAGTTCAGGAGCTGAAAGGTATGGAAGTTAATTGTGTGGGACGCCCCCACTCCCATTGTACGTCACCCCCTAAAATGAGAACCGCCAGAATCCCACCCTGGACGGAATACCGCCAAGTTCAGGGCTGATGCTTGAGGGTCAAGTTGACCAGTCAGGACCTGTCCCCTGAACCAGTAGAGGAAGACCATAGACAATGTGGGGCATGCAGCTGGAGAAGTCACAGGGAGCAGAAACCATGGGGCGGACGGTCAGCCCTGTGCTTCACCAAAGGCAATCGTCAATCCAGATCCTGTACCTTGCTCTTGGAACAGTCCATGGACGAATCCATGCAGCTGAACTGCATGCAAAGCTGCCCCCATTACGATCACCATTCAGGTAACTGGACATTCCTTGGAAATGGAATTGGACACGGAAGCCGCCGTCTCAGTGATAGACAGACAAACATTTGAGAAGATCACATCAGGAGTACAATGTCTGCAGTAACAGGATACTGAGGCAAGGCTTTTTGGATACAAAAGTATACAAGCGTATCTTGTTAATGCTTTCCTATGGGCTATCCCTGTGTGTTCTTGATGAAGTCCCTCTAACAATCTCGTTCTAAACCTTGGCAGAATAATGAGTCTTAAATCATACAGGATATAGTCTTGATTTACATTGAGTTCATTTCTATGTGTGAAAAACTCCTGCAATTTCTCATCACTATTCTGTTTTGGCCAGCTATTAAAGACAAAATGCAGCACTTTTCTGAACACGACATCCTTGCGAGTTTCTTCATCAGCTTCTCTGGCTGATCATTTGTTTATGTAAAGCAGTTCACAGGTAAATCATGGGTTAAGAATGAATCAGTCTTCATGGAAAATATTGAAAGAACGTTCATGCTTTCATGACCTGCAGCAACACAATAATCAGCAAGCAGCATCAGTCATCCAGCAGCTTCACACATTCTGGGAATCCACCACTATTAACATGGCCATGAAGACTCGACATGTGCACAGTGGCATCAGCCTCTACCTATTTCAGCGAGATACAGAGGAGAACAGCAAAGGAGTCACTTAAGCAACTGGAATGTCGCGGTCATGCAGAAGTTGAATGTCTTTCACCAACACTGCCTATGTAAGATCCTGGGGCATCATATGGACATCTCGTAAATGCAATGTTAGCATTCAGGCTGAGAGGGTGAGAATACAAGGCCAGGGATGTACTTCTGAGGCTGTATAAGGCTCTGTTCAGACCCCATTTGGAATATTGTGAGCAGTTTTGGGCCCCGTACCTAAGGGAAGATGTGTTGGTTTTGGAAAGGGTCCAGAGGAGGTTCACAAGAATGATCCCTGGAATGAACAGCTTGTTGTATGAGGAATAGTTGAGGACTCTGGATCTGTACTCTTGGAGTTTAGAAGGATGAGGGGGGGTTCTTATTGAAACTTATAGAATACTGCAAGGCCTGGATAGAGTGGATGTAGAGAGGATGCTTCCCTTGTCGGAAAAACTAGAACCAGAGGACACAATCTCAGACTAAAGGGGCGATCCTTTAAAACAGAGTTGAGGAGGAATTTCTTCAGCAAGAGGTTGGTGAATCTGTGGAGCTCTTTGCCGCAGAAGGCTGTGGAGGTAAATCACTGAGTGTCTATAAGATAGCAATATATAGGTTCTTGATTAATAAGGGGATCAGGGGTTATGGGGATCAGGGGTTATGGGGAGAAGGCAGCAGAATGGGGATGGGAAATTATCAGCCATGATTGAATGGTGGATCAGACTCAATGGGCCAAGTAGCCAAATTCTGCTTCTATGTCTTATGGTCTTATGGAGAGACAACATCACCAATGAAGAAGTGCTGTAGAGGGCTGGCCAGAGGTGTCTATGGAACATTGTAAGGGAGAGACAGCTTTTAAAAAGATTATTTGTTCAAAGGATGTGGCGTCGCTGGCTGAGCCAGCATTTATTGCCCATCTCTGAGGGCACCTAAGAGTCAATCACATTGCCGTGGGTCTGGACCAGGTAAGGCTGGCAGGTTTCCTTCCCTGAAGGGCATTAGTGAACCAGTTGGGATTTTACGACAATAGTTTCATGGTCGTCATTAGACTTTTAATTCCAGATTTTTAATGAATTGCACAACTGCCCTGATAGGATTCGAACCCAGGTCCCAGAGCATTACCCTGGGTCTCTGGATTACTAGTCTGTTACAACCATACAGGAAGCCCAGGGACCTGAAATCTCAGAGTCCCTGTGGCCTCGCCTGAGTACAATTTATCCAGATGAGGGGAGCGGGGCTACCCCCCATTTTCCTTGGACTGTTGGGACATAAATAAACAGCCCGTGTGTGGGCCGGGTGCAGGAGACCCTTCAGGGAGTAGGAGGTGTAAACAAGGAGAATAAATCAAAACCTTTCTACAGTCATTGCTTCCGAGTTGACACTTGCCTGAGACTTTACATAGTCCAAAGACAATAGCACTGTGCTACTGAGGCTGACAAAACATGTATGTCACTTCCCCGACATATGCTCTGCCAGAGCGGGAATAGAGTAGACACCACCAGGTGGTAGAAGAACAAGGGTCCAAGCAAAAAAGTCTTGATTAAGAAGAACCTCCAGGAGCAGGAAACCACCTGGGCTGGAGCGAAGAGATTTCAGTGGACTGGAATCGGTGTTATGCTCTTCTCGGAAGGCCTGATTTATATCACAAGAACACTTGTAGCTAAAGCTAGAAACGATTTATTAACATTATCTGTGGGAGAACTAGATACAAAACAACAGATGAATAACAGTATGATCAAGCACAGGCAACCACCTTCCCAACTCCCGAGTCAGTCTGAGGTCACCTGACTCTGACATTCACTTATATTCTAATTGGACCCCTAGTGGTCAGTCGGTGAATTACAACGCAACCATGACATCATGATAGTGGAGCTTTTATTATAATAATAATCTTTATTGTCACAAGTAGGCTTCCATTAACATTGCAATGAAGTTACTATGAAAATCCCCTAGTCGCCATACTCCGACGCCTGTTTCACCAGAGGGAGAATTCAGAATGTCCAATTAATCTAACAAGTACGTCTTTCGGGAGGAAACCGGAGCACCCGGAGGAAACACACGCAGACACAGGGAGAACGTGTGGACTCCGCACAGACAAGCCGGGAATTGAACCTGGGACCCTGGTGCTGTGAAGCCACAGTGCTAACCACTATGCTACCGTGCTGCCCTATTGCTGCCCATTGTCCCACATGAAATTGGAGGAACTAAGTCCAAGTGCGCTATTATTTTAATTTTATCCTCTGGTCCTACTTGCTCAATGACCATTTTGTACTCTCTCAATACTTTTTCAATGTCACGCCCAGCACCTCACCCTTTCCCATGGCACCTTCTGTGCAGTCACAGGAGGGAAAACATTTTACCTTCTGCCTTCTCACTAGCCAAGGGCCCCAAATGTTCCTTTCAGGTGCCAGTCTGCCAATCCTCTACCCATGCCAGTTTCTTACCCTTAACAGCATAGGCTCTTAACATATTTAAGAACCTTCTATACAGCACCTCGTCAAAGGCCTACTGGCAATCGTAATAGATCGCATCCACTGGTTCTCCTGTGTCTAACTTCCTTGTTACGTCCTCAAAGAATTCTAACAGATTTGTCAGACATGACCTCTCCTTGATGAAGCCATGCTGACTCAGTCCTTTTTTATCATCCACTTACAAGTACTCCACAATCTCATCTTTAATAATGGATTCTAAAATCTTACCAATGACCAAAGCCAGGCTAACTGGCCTATAATTTTTCTCCCTTCTTAAACAAGGTGTTACATTAGTCATTTTCCAGTCCTCTGGGATTCTCCCTGCCTCCAGTGATTCCTGAAAGATCACCAGCAATGCCTCCACAATTTCCTCAGCTGTCTCTATTAGAACCCTCGGTGTAGCCCATCTGGTCCAAGTCATCTAATCACCTTCAGACCTTTCAGCTTTCCCAGAATCTTTTCCTTAGTGATGACCGCTACACTCACCTCTGGCCCCTGATTCTCTTAGAGTTCTGATATCCCACTGGTGTCTTCCACTGTAAAGACTGATGCATGTGAAAGATGAAAGTAAAATCTTTAGCAGAGAAGGTTGCAGTTTTTACTCTTTTGTGGAGCTGTTTACTTCAAAGAATTAATGTCATCAGCAAATCACTGCAAAATGTTGATACGGCTTTATTGAATACCATACAATTTTTAGCCTCACTTAATAGTTTTGTCATGGAGGTTTGAATCATAGAATTTACAGTGCAGAAGGAGGCCATTCGGCCCATTGAGTCTGCACTGGCTCTTGGAAAGAGCACCCCATTTATGCCCACGCCTCCACCCTTTCTCCGTAACCGAGTAACCCCACCTAACCTTTTTGGACACGAAGGGTAATTTATCACGGCCAATCCACCTAACCCGCACATCTTTGTACTGTGGGAGGAAACCGGAACACCCGGAGGAAACCCATGCACACACGGGGAGAACGTGCAGACTCCGCACGGACAGTGACCCAAGCTGGGATCGAACCTGGGACCCTGGAGCTGTGAAGCAACTGTGCTAACCGTGACGATAGTTTGGTGGATGCAGAGGCACTAACATTAACAAAAAATATAGGTTTAAATTCAGTAATTATTCATACAGGCGTGTTTTTACAAGGTAAAAAGCGGCAATCAATTGGTGTGTTTTGTGGCTTCCGCATTTGCGTTCTGCGGAACGAGGGTAGGTGGGGTCGGGAGGGGCGTGAGGTTGGGGGTGGGGGCCGGAAATGAAGGTGAGGGCAGGGCTCCACAAACTGTAAATCTGCCTCTGACTCCCGCCAAATTCTCCCCCCACCCTCGCTATTGAACCTGCTGGTGGAGCCATGGATAATTCACCGTGGTCTCCTCTACACTGGGGAGATCAAACGTAGATTTGGTGACCGCTTTGTGGAAAACCTCTGCTCATCCACAAACATGACCCCATCTTGCTTTCAAACTGATATCTCTGTCCTCAGCCTACTGCAATGTTCCAATGAAGCTCAATCCAAACTCAAGGAACAGCACCTCATCCTTCAATCAAGCACATTACAGTCTTTTGGTCTCAGCAATTTCAGACCGTAACCTCTGCAAACTCTCCATTTTGTCCAATTTTCTTTACGTGCTGTGGTATTAACCTTGTTTTTGCTTTCGGACATTATGCTGCCAATTATACCTCCTCTGGATCAACCATTTTTTTATTTTCTTGTATCTCCATTCCCTTTGGCGATTCCCTTCAATTCTTTTGTCACTTAATGTCTCCTGTCTTCTTGTATACTTTCCCTTTCGGTTTTTTTCTACCCTCTCCCATTTCACCGTCTTGATAGCTATTACATTTCTAACTTCTTCCAGTTCTGATGAAAGATCATGACCTGGGACGTTGACCCTGTTTCTCCCTCTACAGACACTGCCAGACCGAATGAGTATTTCCAACATTTTCTGTTTTTATTTTGCTCACCATATTTATGTCCTTGTTCCCATTTTACGTCTGTAAGACAAGTGCAAGGTCAGTCAATTTCTAGGCATGTGTGCACAGAAAGTTACTTTTTCCAGTGAATAATCATATCACCTGCAATTAGTTTATATAGCATAACCCAATTTTCAAAAAGCATTATTACCTGCTTCACAGAATAATTCTGGCTGTATCATTGCACTGCACTGAATACTAGTCTGTGTACCAGTCAAGAAAAAGTAGGTCACAGACTAGCCACTCGAGGATAAGGGCAGCTCTGGCAGTCTTGTACAAGTTGTTCTATTTTAAGTGCTGAATTTTTTTTTGAGTTGCACAAGGCCTCAAATATGAAACAAATCTGTATGAATTGTCAAAGTCGTCATGATGCAGCTTTATCCCATAATACTGAAATAATCAAAACAACTCCAAAGTATATAACAGGTCGATAGGTGATTTTATGTTTGGACAAGTGTAACCTTTTTTCCTATCAGTCTGAACAAAAGAGTTTCTATCTGAGCCGACTTTGGCAGGATGAGTAATGCTGCATCACATGTAGCCACATGCCCGATGGCCCAGAATCGGTCATTTCACCACAGTGGTTTAATAAAAAACTGATTGGATGTTTTCCTGTGCAGCTTCAATTCTCTAAGCTTTTGTGGAACTGACCCAGATAGGTATTCGGGTAGGATAGTTTATGTCTATTCCAGCAAGGTCAGATTCCATGTCAGCCCCCTTTTTATGTAAATTGCCAATATTTGCTGCAATTTCTCTTTGTATTTTGTAGTGACAAGTTGACAATTAAAACAAAATACAATCTAAGTAACATTTTGCATAAATATACAATTTTGCTTTGAGTCATAACTACTTAAAAGACATGACGCAATGAGCTGTGCTGCTAAAGTTGCCCATAGTTTCTGATCGCCGGGGTATCTTACCTTGCGGGGGAGTATACCAGCGATGTGCTGGGGAACCCACTGCAGGCCCCCCTGCCCCGGAGGTCCCCACATCAGGATTACACGGCAATTGCTCAGGAAGCTCAAACCTCCATTGGGCAATAACCCTGCACTGGGAACCATCTGATACTCTGATTTAAATTGCAGTCTTTAGATAGTGCCGACTCTCTTACAGTAATATTTCCCAGGAAAAGTTGGAATAAAAAACAGTAAAGACTGTTAGCGTATCATTAACGGGCACAACCCAACATTCTCCAGGCCTCCTGAGATACTTTGCCTCGACCAAGCGGAATTACTGATGGCGAGGTTCACTTGTGGTATTGAAAATCGGGTTGCTGAGGCAGAGAGTCCGATTTCACAAAGGGTCCGATATCACTTTAGTGTGCTGACAGTTGTGCTGCTGGCCTGGGAGCATCCCCCAGGGCCGGGGGGGAGTGACGAGGGGCAGCCAGGAGGTGAGCCATGGGGTCGGGGTGGCTGAGCACGGACCACCATTGCCGCAGCCCACATGGCAGCCATGCGCTGAGCACACCACTGACTGCCCGCTGTGAACTTCGAGCCACAGATTGTACGGGGTGTGACATTACACAAATGTACAGCATGTGAAGAGTTAGTATTATGTTAAGCCTCGCTACCAGAGGGAGCTAAGGGACAGTACTATAAATTGCACTGGTTCTTGGGCTTGGGGAGGAGACTAGATCTGGAACTGACAACGATAAAATTCATAGTATATTGCAGAGTTAGTTCAGATATAATTGTTATAGTTAGATAGAGATTGTGTTCGTGAGTGTAGTTTAATTCTTACATGTATGTTTGCTATTTAGAATAAATGTCAAACTCAAATTTAATAGTGTTAATAAAATTAGTTTAGTTCACAAAAGAGCTTTGTGTATCTTTGTGATCACTCCACTTTCCATCCTGGAAACCCCTAACAAAGATCACCACATGGGGTGCCTCCCCAGGCCACCCCCTCGGTACCCTCTGGCCCCAGCGCAATTAGTGCCACCTTCTTGGCTGTGATGAGGTTGTGTTTCCGGAGTGGAGTGTTTATATGCAGCTCCTGCTTGTCAGGTTCTCCAGTGCCGAACACGACTACGTTGTATCACATGCCAACATGCATTGGAATTGCACCAGTTCCACGTGGTGGGGGTGCAAGCCCATTAATGTGTCCTGAGTTGCTCCAGGACCAACATTGCTTTTGGGGCCGTAGAACACTCGCACTAAGTGTCAGCACTTAGTGTCTCAGGGAATTCCACAGAAACTTTTATCAACAGTGGGGAGCTGAACTCACTGGCAAGGCCGGCTCCTCAGAGATCGGGGCGCCATTTTGAAAAGGTGCTCCAATCTCTAAGTGAGCTTGAGGGGCCTCCCACAGCCCCCACCCATGGACAATGTCAACCCTCGCAGACATGGGCATTACTCTCCCCCACCCCCAAGTGAACACACCCTGTTATGGGTTCGCTGAGGACCCCCCTCTCCCCTTTCATGTGCCCCCTTTCAGGACCCCCCTTCACCCCCCCCAACCATTATGAGGTCCCTTCATACCTCCCCTTCACCCAACCACCCTTCACACCCCCTCACCCTCCCTTTCATGGGCATGGCTCCCCTCAGACCCTGATCCTTGGCCCTGCCAACCTGGCATCCTGCCACTGACAGGGTGCCTGGTTGGCACTGCCAGGAGGAGTGTCAAGGTATTGCCCTGCCTTGTCCCTGACCATCCCGGTGGGCTCCAATGGCCTCTGAGACCCCTGAACGGTCATCATGACTGGTTTGCACTTGTGGAGAGATGAATACTAATTGCCGCCCGGTTGAGGCCTTGACGGTGCGGCCGGTGACTCCCTGGCACCAAGTGAATGCAGCGTCAAGATGGCTGAGCGTATTTAAATGAGCAGAATGGCTGATTTAAATATAATTACCTGGATCATGCTAGGCGCCACCAGTTGGTTGACTTATGCTACGTTTCGCACCCAGCGCGAGGCCCGGTTTGGGCCACTCCCGCGATTCACCTGTCACGCCCGGCTCCGCGCTGCCACGATGTGGTGGTAGAATCGTGCTCTGGTCCAAGTTGGAAGGTCAGATGGGGAAGGCGCAGCTACATTTCAGGGTAATTGTGGCAGTCCGACTGTGATTGCCACTCCTCAGAGCCATTGGTTATTTTTACGGTTACATAGGATTCACTTTTTGTGAGATGAAAATGTTCATTGTTTGCACAGACATCGTTGAAGCAACAATTAAGAGGCCGGATAGGGTAAAGGTGCAAAGGCGTCTAAGGGTGCAGGGACTGGATTCTCCGCATGTGGGATGCTCCGTTTTGCCGGCAGCTCGCGGGTTTTCCAACGGCATGGGGATCCCCACAATGGGAAACTCGATTGACCAGCCGGCGAAACGAAGCATCCCGCCGGCGGGCTGAACCAGAAATGTGGCGCGGCGGGCGGAGAATCCAGCCCCGATATGCAAATCATTAAAAGGAGCAATACAGATGAAGAAATCATAAAAAGTGTAAACAAAGCTCTGAAGTTCATTTTGACAGAAATGGAATAAAAAATCAAAGATGAACATTGTTTAGAGCTCACTGCGAGGGTGGGATTTTTCCATATTTTGTCTGGGCATAATTCTCCGGAAAGATTTCTAAGGGTGCGATTTTCCGGAAAGATTTCTATGTGTGGTAGTAAGCGTGAACTGCCGCGAGATTCCCGGGCTCGGCCTGGTGAGGCCAGGAACGCTATTCAACGTTAATTGGCCCACTTAAAGAGGCCTCACGGGCTTCTCATCACAAATGTAGGTCTGCCAGCCAATCCGCCGGGGCGGCACTGACCAGCACCCCCTCCCCCCCTGCTAACAAGGTCAAGCAGCACTTCAACAGCACTTGCACAACCTGCCCCGCTGAGCTCGCAGCCATGGCGCCAAGATGACCAGCTCCAGAATTTGTGGTTGCATTCCTGGGCAGGCTCCTCGATGCAGCGGAGGCCAGGAGGGATGCCCTGTTCCCCTGAGGGACCCGGAGAGTGAGCCACAGGGCAGCCAGTGCCATCTGGGACAAAGTGGCGGGGGCCGTAAGCTCGGGGAGTATGAACAGAAGGACTGGCCTCCAGTGTCACAAAAAGGTCAACGACCAACCCTGAGCAGCATGGGTGAGCTGACACCAATGCTCCCCACGCCCCCATGCAAGGATCCACCACCCCTAATCCTCCATGCAGCCCACAACCCTCCCTTCAGCCCCCTCTCCTTTCAAACCCTCCCCTCAACCCTTCCTTTACACCCCCTCACTCCCATCATGTGGCTAATGATACTCTCTCTGTGTCCCCACAGGAGGAACCCTCCCACAATCGTCGGGTAGGGCCCAGACTGGCGGAGGGGTGCCGGACATTCAGATCCTCACCACCTTTGGGGAATGGGGCCTGGAGGTGACAGGGTGGCTGAGGACAGAGCGGTCACCAATACCGAGGTTGGAACACGCCAAAGAGGTGAGGATCCATGGGCTCCACCCAGAGAACCTGTCACACGTGACTTGTTATTGCCTTACTGACTTACCCATCCTTCCCACTGACTGCATGTGCATTCTCCCGCAGGCCCGCCAGCCGCCGGCGCCGGCCCATCCGGGGTGGCCCCCTCCCCTGCCCCCCACGAGACCACCTCGGAGGAGAGCTCCAAGAATATGTCACAGCTGGTCATCCCCACCCTCCACCAATGCAGATATACACACCTCGGTGGGAAACGATAGTGGACAGGCTTTTGGGGCACAATTTGGTGAGCACCTCACAGAAGCTGGTGTACATCAGGTGGAGGCAGGAACCCCAATGGGTGACGGCAGTTGGACGGCACGATGGTGCAGCCATCGGGGCTTGCCAGGGCTGGCAGAGCCAGATGACGCAGGGGCAGCCAGCGCTCAAACCAGCTGTCCCTCGATCCCGAGGCGAACTCCAGGACCCTATGGGCACCAAGCGGGTGGAGAGGGCATTGGGTGCCAACCCGAACCTGTCCCATGGAGTGGGGATGGTGGCCACCAGCTTCCCCGAGTTCCACCCGTCTGATGAGGCTGCGCCTCGAAGTCAGTACATGAGACAGGTCCTCAGTGGGTACCCCTTATATCCCAAGAGCCAGCCGCCCATCCTTGGGGGTCCTCGAAGAGGCCGGGGCTGTCTGACTCTGCCCCAATCAGCACAGAGTGAAAACAACTGCAGCAACCCCCACTACCAGCAGTATCGAGTTACCCCCACCCCTCAAAACAAACATAACGCGAACCCTGCGCCCAATTAGCCTCCCCAGAGGATCGGTCCCAGCACTGCCCCCGGCACAGATCGGCACTGCCAACTTGATAGTGCCAAACTTGCAGTATCAAACTGTGCCAGGGGCAGTGTCGGGGCTGACATTCTGGGAAGGTCCTTTGGGGTTCATGACATGTTTGTTGTGGGTGAAGAGGTCCTGATGCTGATGGTGGTTGGGGGAGAGCGTTAGAGCCCCGATGCTGGTGCTTCTGGTTAGGGTTGGAGATTGAGAGCCTTGGTGCTGATGGTTGTGGAGGTGGTGGTGAGAGCCCCGATGCTGATGGTGATGGTAGAGAAGCGGGGGGTAACATCTCCGATGGTGGTGGGGCAGTCGGCGATCCCCTCGGCTGCTTCATGTTGTCCCAAACCTGTTGTAAATTACATCAGTGATTTTGAATATTAAGTGAGCGGGGTTCATGAGGTGGTGGGTGGGGTAGGGGTGGGGTTGCATGGTCAGAAACATATTAAAATGCATTTAATAGAGCTCCCTACCCTTTCTGGGCGTGCATCGCGTTACATCACTGATAGGACTTGGAACTTCAGAAAATACGAGAATCGCGTTTTCCGATTCTTTGGGATTTTCCGCCTTGGTTGCTGGTCTGTCTGATGGTTAACACTAGCTGACAATTACCCCAGAGTATTGTTCTCAGTTCTGAAGCTGAATTTCCAGAATGGAAGTGGAAATTGGGAATCAGCAATTTTCCAGCTGTAACGATCCTGCTTCTATCCCGGCAGTGCCTGGAGAGCAAGATGTCGACTGGGGTCACCTGAGGTGGAGATGGTGGTGTGCCGTTGACAAGGTGGTCAGGATATAAGGCCTGCTTCAGTTCCCAGAGATATCAGCCCAGTTCTTCAGATCAGTGTAAACCTCCCAGCACCTTCTCCCTTAATATTTCATGATGATGCATTACAGGGGCAACACCATTTTTACTCACCTTATACTCTTTCCACCTCAGATCCACGGTTCATGCCTCCTTTCTGTGGGTGTGATTTAGACTGCCTTCTAAAATGGGCCAACTCCCTGAAAATTACAGAAGTTCGGAAAAATTCACGTTCGGAATGATGCCAGCACCATCTAACCAGCAACATGTGGGGTTCCCGCACCACTTCCTTCTGCACTCTATGAAAATAGCAGAAGACGGTCATTTTTTTCTCATTCCCAACTCCGTGAAGCCCCCAAACAAGACCCCAAAATCCGACTCCGACCTCCATGTTCCAAAAAGGATATCAAAAAATGGAGAAAGTGCAGAGGAGATTTACATGGATGACAAAGGCTGAACAGGGTGAGGCTCTGACTCTCTGGAAAAAAGATTGGAAGGTAATGAGTACACGGGCAGGTCTTTAAGTTTTTGAAAGGAATTTGATGGGGAATTTGCTGAGAAACTGTTTCCATTTGTCGGGGAGTTAAAACTAGAGGCTATAAATATAAGATATTCACGAGTAAATCAATTCAGAAATTCAGGAGAAGTTCCTTCATTCAGAGAGTGGGAGAATGTAAAGCTCACTGCCTCACGGAGAAGTTAGGGTACATAGAAACATACATAGAAAATAGAAGTAGGAGGAACCCATTCGGCCTTCAAGCTTGCTCCACCATTCATTATGATCATGACTAATCATCAATTCAATACCCTGATCGTGCCTTCCCCCCATATCCTTGGATCCCTTTAGCCCCAAGAGCTTTATCTAATTCTTTCTTGAAAGCACACAATGGTCTGAAACTTCCCGGAGGATGTGCGACTCTAAATTGCAGGTGCACCGCACATGTGCGGCGTGACAACCTGGAGGTACGGGCATTCAGGTTTGCGTGCTAAAAGCTCATGGCGTTTAAACTCGCGGTTGGGTTTGTTTTTTGACTGCTCGAAGCCCTGTGCTGCTGAATGGAAAATCCAGCTGCAGCACTAACTTGGGCCACTTACCCGGATATTTGGTGAGTTTTTACATTGTTTTATTTACACGGTTAATTTTCAGTCTATGGTTAGTTTTATATGCGCTTAGTGCTTAGTGTTTATAAATATGTTTAAAATGAAAATAAAATGAAAAACAGAGATATACATACACTTTTCTAAACTTTTGTTTGTCCTGAGGATGTTAATTCCATTAAAGGAGCTATAATGGATAGAATGTAGTGATCACTCGCTACCAGGAATGGTTGTCCACCTAAGATACTCTGTGTCACTGGACATGGGTTCTGGGTGTCCTTGTGTGGCTGATGAGCCCGATCCTAGAGCCGCATATTCAATTACTCACTAAGGAGGTATTTCCAAAAGGTGGGATCGGTTCTTGGAAGCTAAGTCGGGGGGGATTCCTTCCTCAGGCTCCTTTTCCAGGCCTCCTCTTGCCACCGAGTGTTCTTGAAGAATTATGACCCTTCAATTAGGAGGTTTCTCCAAGTACGTCGCTTCTGAGCAAAGGTCTCCCAGGTATTGACATCTATGTTCTATTTCTTGAGGTCAGCCTAAAAGATGTCTCTGAAGAGTTTCCTTTGTCCTCCTTTTGTTCGGAATCCTTCCTTGAGCTGGGTGAAGAAGATTTGCTTTGGTAGTCAGGACTCTGACACCCTAAGCATATGGGTGGCCCAGCGGAGTTAGTTTTGGATGATCATTGCTTTGATGCAACGGCATAATGTCACAGTGGTTAGCACTGCTGCCTCAAAGCGCCAGGGACACGAGTTCAATTCCAACCTCGGGCGACTATCTGTACGGATATTTTTCATTCTCCCAATGTCTGCGTGGGTCTCCTCCGGGTACTCCGGTTTCCTTCTACAGTCCAAAGATGTGCAACCAAGGGCTGGTTTAGCACAGTGGGCTAAATAGCTGGCTTGTAATGCAGAACAAGGCCAGCAGCGCAGATTCAATTCCTGTACTGGCCTCCCCGAACAGACGCCGGAATGTGGCGACTAGGGACTTTTCACAGTAACTTCATTGAAGCCTACTTGTGACAATAAGCGATTATTATTATTATTATGTTACGCTACATTGCCCCTTAATGTCCAAAAGATTAGGTAGGTTACAGGGGGGAGGGGGAGGGGTGGGCTCAGGCAGAGTGCTCCTTCGGAGGGCTGGTGCGTACTCAATAGGTCGAATGGCCTCCTTCTATACTGCAGGGATTCTATGATATTGGCGCTATTGACTCCTTCAAGGACACTAATGTTAGCATGTCTGCCCTCCCAGCTGATTCAGAGCTAAAATACATTTGGATTTTACAATGTATTTTAAGCTGTGTTATTTATGAGTCTCCCTGATGTAATATTCATTCTTAGAAGCCTCAGCGGTTACTTCAAATGCTTTAATAAAGTTTCATGCCTTAGTTGTCATATACAAGTCTCCTGTAAGCTAATGTGAACTATCTGTCTGACAGGTATTGCAGCAAATCAATCACCCATCCTTAAGAGTGTACTGCCAAAGGACAACCCAAAATGATGTTCAAAGAGATGTGTGTCAGGACACTGCACTTGAGTTTGTCAATTAACAATTCTCAAAACCCTCCCTTCCCTCCTTCCCCTTTACAGATTGATGGAACTATTGTGTCTAAGTGAGAAAATGGCTGGATTCTCCATTCCTGAGATTAAGTGATAATGCCTGGACAGATTTTGAGGATTTCCATGACATCAAAACTGGCTGTTAAGGGGCTAGCACCGGCACCATGTGGAACACAATCGATTCCAATGAGAAAAGGTGTGGGATATGCCGGATTCGCGATTGACACTCAGGAGGCTGACAAGCTGCAGCCACAAAGACACATTTCACTCCCCACACATACCATCCCAGCCAACAAAGTGGCAGCGAGGAGAGCGGCCCCAAGATTCACCGACACCGAGCTTGAAACCCTCCTGGATGCCGTGAAGGAGAGGGGGCCACCCTTTCCCCCGCCTGGAAGGAGGCTGCCAGCTTCCGACATTCGCCGTGCCTGGTGCTAGTGGCAGAAGTGGTGAGCACCAGAGCAACACCGTCCGGACCAGCCGCAGTGCAGGAAGAAACTGCACGACCTGCTCAGGATAGCCACGGTGAGGAGGCAGCCCCCGGCACCAATCCCCGTCCCGCACACCCGTTCACCCCCCCTCAGGAGAAGGCCATCCATAACTGACGGGAGTGGGAGAAAACTGAAGGGGGAGCATCGGATCTGCGGCAGAGCAGCAGACATTGGCGGGCCTGAGGAAAGGGAAGTCGCTGGGGTGGAGATTGCAGCGGGCAAGGAAGTGAGACCTCACTGAATTGCGGTTCCCCATGCCACGTGTATCAACCCCACCAACACCATTCCCACCGTCACACCAACCCCACCATCCTCACACCACCCTCACCCCACCACCCTGCCACAACCCAAACTCCCCGCGTGTGACTAGCAGCGACGACAACACCGATGCGGGATTGACACATATGCCTGAAAACCAGAACACCCTGGAGCTCAATTCCGATGTGGATACAGATTTCCCATCACAGCTGTCTCCAACACCCGCCACCATCCCACATACACTCACTTTGGTCGGATACTTTAGTGAATAGGCTCCTGGGACATTTTCTCTGATACTGCCAACACAGCTGCTCCGGTACATCAGATGGAGGTAGGAACTCCCGAGGGGGCAGACGATCAGAGGGCAGGCTGACCCCAGGAACTAGCTGCCATCCAGACTGGTTTTTGGCTTCTGGAACGGGCAGTCCCATCGATTGTGGAGATGTGTCGCAGAGCCAGGAATTACATGAGGGCTTGTCGACGAGCATCGAGAACGTGGAGCAGTCCAAACGTGTGCAGGAGCAGGAAGTGATGCCAGCCATGCCTGCCACCCAGGCCAACAGCGTATGGGTGGCATCCACGCTGGAGACCTTGAGGTCGAGCATTTTGGCATGTCCAAGGCATTCTGTGCAGGCACTGGCTGAGGCCGAGGACAAGGCTGCCCTCTCACAGGCAGCCATGTGGCAGAGCCACCTGGATATTGCAGCGACGCTCCTGAGCGTGGCCCAGTCACAGCAGGCCATGTCTGAGAATGTGGCAACATTGCCCAGGCACTGGCCGACGTGTTACAGATGCAGAGAGATGTGGTCCAGTCCCAGAGGGAGCTGGTTCAGTCACTGGCAGATGTGGCGCAGTCCCAAACGGAGGTGGTCCACTTCCTGTGCTCCATGGCTGTGAGAATGCAGACCCTGGTCGAGACCAGAGCGAGCCTCCAGGACTGGCTAGGCCAGGTGGTGGGGGTGCCTCGGGGGATGGCTCAGCTCGCACCACCGACCCACGAGGGAGGAGGGAGTGATGAGGCCTGTGCTAGTGACTCCTGCAGGGAGGTGCCGGAACACCACAGCACCTCAGGCTCTCCCCCCTCCTGTCAATGGCGCATCTGGTGAGCAGCGGGTAGAACAGGGTGGCACCATGCCACCTGTGACACCTGAACAGCAGCCGGACCGTTCCAGGCCCGGTCGCCCCAGAAAACGGCCACCAATGGGAACCAAGGTCGTAGGGTGGGAATCACAGCAGGCTACCTCCACTCCTGACATACCACCTGGGGATCCACTTAGACATAGCGTTATGGCCCGTAAAGCCAGAAAGATAGACACCGGTTAAATTGTCATCGGTGCACGGCACAGTTTAGTGCTGGGGCTAGGGTATGTACATGTACTTAATTGTTCACATTAAATACCTGTTCACACTGTTACAACTCACCTTGGTGCTCTGTTTGAAGCCTGTGAGGGGTGGGCTGGTCTCGGCTAGCCAAAGAAGGGGTGTGTGTGCTGGAATGCGCAGACATTGTGGATGCACTGGGCTCCCCATCCTCCTCCACGACCATCCCTATCTCCGGCACCCCAAGGATTTGATGGGACCGTGTGATGGAATGGCCAGCTTGCATATAGGAATCACCCAGGTGGATGGCAGAAAGTGCTACTGTGGGCAGGGGTCAGGTGTTGTCAAACGATGCGGAGCACCAGAGATCATCACGGAACGGGTTGTCATCTTCCTCCAACCCATGGACCATACCCAATGATATTGCCAACTTAGGGCACACAACCCCGTAGTGCGGGAGGGAGGTCTCACGGAGGGGGTTGCAGGTGGGAGGTGGCCGGGGGGGTGGAGAGTGGGAGGATTGGGCTGGCATGCAGTGTCGTTGCCCCTGGCCACTGCTCCCCCTGCTCAGCCGAAGTCTTCGACGGTATGCCCGGCCCGATAGATCCTCGAATGACAGGCGCTGCCGGTACACACGAGGTCTCATGCGGCGCCTCCGATGCACCTCCTCCTCCTCGGCCTGTTGGGCGGCATGCTCTGCAGCCTGAGCATCTGCCTCCTGTTCCACTGCTGCATGCTCGGCTTCTGCAGCCTCCTCCTCCTCTTCAAGCAGCTCCGGCTTGTACAGCCACAAGGCATCCCCCAGGACTGCAGCGACCAGCAGGAAGGCCACCATTGCTGGCTGTATTCCAATATCCATTGCCTGCAAGGTGTGAAAGGCTGACATGTTAGCATAATGCATACCCTATACCCAACCAGGTCCAATGGGCTACATGGTGCCCCCGGATGGCACTGCAGATCTTGCTCCTGCATGTTTCCCCCCATCAACCCCCCGCCATCCACGCACCCCTAGCCCAGTCGGTGCTCGGCACCATGGGAGCCTCTGACCTTGGCGCCTGTCTATGCTGCAAGGGGTACCATGGCTGGTGCTGCAGTTGCCAGTGATATGCTCCACTGCACCAATCCGGTGCATCCCCCTCGGGGCTACAGTTGGCGTTGCCCTGGGTAGGCCGCCTGATGCACCACCGGCGGGTGACGGCTCAGTGGGGGGGGTTATGGCCGTGGGTCGGGTGCGGGGGTATTGGGGGTGGAGGGTGTTGTGCAGGAGTGGTGCAGGTGGAGGGTGGGGTGCAGGGGTTGGTAGGGTGGGGGCTGGGTTGGGGGGTGGGGGGGTGGGTGTCACGGCCGGTGTCACTTTGCAGAACCAGCGGACATGGTGGGTGGTCAGTGGGGTGCACAGCAAGATGACCGCCTTGCTGGCTGTGGCAATGGCGGTCCGTGCCTGGGCACGGCCCCAGTCCCGTGGTGGGTTACCCCGGCCACATGGCCCTTGCCCCCCTCACCTTATCGGCCCTGGCAGGGCGACCCCCATCCCAGCTAGCCTGGCCAGTGTTCAGCCCGGCAGCTAACATTCGCACCTCTCCATGTCCTAACTCCTCTCTCTCCCTCGTCAACCACGATGCCAGTTTCACGATTTTTAAAAGCACAAGTGAACCTCGCCGTCGGGCATTCACCCCGATGACAGCCGAAAATCGCAGAGGCCCCGGAGAATTTCAGGGCTGGCCCACTAATGATACGCCAACAGTGTTTTCTGTACGTGCGGAATGGAAGTATTGGCGCGACTGTCAAGGCACCGGAGAATTGCGATTAGACATGAAACCGGGGCCCGCCATGATTTCAGTGACAAGACTGATTCTCCACCCAATTATGTTTCATGATTCTGCCATCAGCCGACGGAGAATCGAGCCCTAAGTGTTGACGCCAGGGTGAAGCGGTTGTGTTCTCCCACAGCAAAATTGGCACTGTTCCCAGACCAATTCTTTGACCGTTAATGGGCTAGCACCAGCGCCACGAGGAACAAGACCGATTCCAATGAAAAATGGTGCCTGATTGGCTGGAGTCGGGATTGACAAGCTTCAGCCACATATAAGCAGTCCCACTCCCCACTCCCACCATCCCAGCCAACAGGATGGCAGCAACGAGAGAGGCACCATGGCTCACCAATGGGGAACTCGACACCCTGCTAGACACTGTGGTGGAAAGGCAGGCCACCCTGTAGCCCGCGGTGAGGAGGCAGTTGCAACCTGCCGTCAGGCACCAGGCCTGGGCGCATGTGCGAGAGGTCATGAGCGCTGTGGGCAACACCGCCAGGACCAGCCAGCAGTGCAGGAAAAAACTGCATGACCTCATCAGGGTGGCCAGGATAAGTATGTGGCATTGTGCCTCTGGCACTAACCTTCCACCCATACACTCTCCCCCCCGCCCCCCCACCTGGGGATTGACCGCACCCCCACCCTGCGCCACCTGCCAGCACCCAGAACGGCCACCATGGCCGGGTGCCCTGGCCACAAATTACCCACCACCTGTGCTGCATGCGTCCGACTGTTGAACACTGCGTGATTTCTGTCTCCACCCCCTCCCCCCCCCCCCACCCCCCCCCCCCCCCCCGCCCCTCCACCCACGAGAAGTCAGCGCAAAACCGCCGTGTAATTCAGAAAACCAGAGAGGGACCGCCAGACTTGCAGCCCCTCACCGCAGCTGAGCAGTGGGTACTGGCCCTGACCGGTGGCCCCGGGGGGAGGGCAGTCACCGAGGCGAAGGTTGGCACCGGGCGAGCAAGTGAGACCCCACTGAGTTGCGGTTTCCCATGGCACGTGTGTCACCACCCCCACCCTGACCCCCACGACCCCCACAACCTACCCACACAGCTCCCTCCACCACCACCACCCCCCCCCCCCCACACTGCCCCCTCCACCACCCCCACTGTCATAATATACACCAGGATATCATGGTGCAGACACACACACTGATGGACACACAGCAAGACCAGTCAACACACACAACACCACAGCCAATCACCAGTTAGAGCACACTCACTATAAAGACAGAGGGCATCAGTTTTCCTGCTCATTCGGGATGCAGCCTCTCAGAAGGACAGAGCTTACAGCTTACAGCACAGATCTTCACCATGTGCTGAGTGCATAGACTGGTTAGGACAGGCATAGGTCTTTAGTTTAATCTAACATCGTGTTAACCCACAGTGAAAGTACGTTCAACAGTTTCTAACTTAATAAAATAGTGTTGTACTATTTTAAGTGTTGGTGGCCTGTATGTGTTCCACGGATCCAGAGCACGCAACACTTTATGCTACCAGGAGCTGAGGGATGTTAGAACTTCTTATACCAACCTGCATGTGATCTGCCTTCCACCAGCATACAGTCATCCTGCAAAATGGACAGCGTACGCCCACCGCCGCCGCCGCTCCGCATCACCGGTAACCTAGGGCCCAACTGGAAGATATTTAAACAATGCTTCCAGCTCTACAGCGTTTGCAGGGTAAGGATGAACCTTTCCAGTCCTTTCTCACCCACCTCCGCATCCTTGCGCAGTCCTGTAATTACAGGTCCACCTCCGACTCCATGATACGCGACCAGATCGTTTTCGGTGTTCAGTCGGACCCCCTACGCCAGCAGCTCCGCAAGGTAAAGCAGCTCACCCTGGCGATTGCCATCGAGACCTGCATGCTACATGAACACGCCACTAGTTGGTATTCCCACATCCAAGCGGCTGAAACGGCGCGGCAAGGTCCCCACGAGGTAGAACGGGTCCAAGCAATCGAGCAACTCCAGGGCCTCAGCCTGGATGAGGGTGGCCATTTCGCACGCTTTTTGCGGACTCCCACGCTTGTGTGCACCGAATGAGGGGATGGCGACATCGACAAATGTACTACGCAGGCGCGCACCATGTATGGCCGCGCCGCGCATGCGCGGTGGCGCTGCGAGCGTACTGACGCCCATTTAAAGCGGCAATGTTCTGCCAAATCCCGACGATGCCTGCGATGTGGCAAACTTGGCCACTATGCTGCTTTATGCAGACCAGCTCAGCCTGCCAACTCTCGTCGTTCCAGCCAGCCTCGCAGGAATGTCCGGGCCATTCAACCCATGGTCACCGAGCCCGATTCGGACCTGCTACCCGATATTGACACCGAGGACCCGAAGGCACCTTTTCGAGTCGGTATCATTACAAAAAACAGGGTGTCCCTGGAGCAAAGGATCCACCTCTATCGGTATACAGCATTGATCCGGACGATGAGTGGTGTGCCACCCGTATGGATAACCAGAATTCGTCGCTCACCTCAGAGACAAAATTTGTGAACTTTTCGAATTTATGGACTCTCTGAATTGTTTCGTGCTTTGTTTGATCGTTTCCCTGGTTTGTATATTGTGTTGATGTCGTTACTCTTGTTGCATACTGCTTCTCTGCACCAGGCACCTTCCCATGTAAATAACTTAGTTCTCATGTACATAGTCCTGTAAATATGTCTTCGCACCCCACATGTAGTTGGGAACATTATCACCACACATTATTTATTGCCACACGCATACATTTTTTTATAATGGGGGGATGTCATAATATACACCAGTATATCATGGTGCAGACACACACACTGATGGACACACAGCAAGACCAATCAACACACACAACACCGCAGCCAATCACCAGTTAGAGCACACTCACTATAAAGACAGAGGGCATCAGTTTTCCCGCTCATTCGGGATTCAGCCTCTCAGAAGGACAGAGCTTACAGCTTAAAGCACAGATCTTCACCATGTGCTGAGTGCATCGACTGGTTAGGACAGGCATAGGTCTTTAGTTTAATTTAACATCGTGTTAACCCAGAGCGAAAGTATGTTCAACAGTTTCTAGTTTAATAAAATAGTGTTGCACTATTTTAAGTGTTTGTGGCCTGTATGTGTTCCACAGATCCAGAGCACCCAACACATCACCCCCAGCCCACCCACACAGCTCCCTCCACCACCACCACCCCAACCCCTTCCACACTGCCCCCTCCACCACCCCCAGCTTCCCCTACACGGCTCCCTCCACCATCCCCACACCACCCCCGCCACACAGCTCCCTCCACCACCACCACCCCAACCCCTTCCACACTGCCCCCTCCACCGCCCCCAGCTTCCCCTACACGGCTCCCTCCACCATCCCCACACCACCCCCGCCACACAGCTCCCTCCACCACCACCACCCCAACCCCTTCCACACTGCCCCCTCCACCACCCCCAGCTCCCCCTACACGGCTCCCTCCACCATCCCCACACCACCCCCCCCCACACAGCTCCCTCCACCACCACCACCCCAACCCCTTCCACACTGCCCCCTCCACCACCCCCAGCTCCCCTACACAGCTCCCTCCACCACCACCATCCCAACCCCCTCCACACTGCCCACTCCACCACCTTCAGCTCCCCCTACACAGCTCCCTCCACCACCACCACCCCAACCCCCTCCGCACAGCTCCCTCCACCACCCCCCCCCCCACACAGCTCCCTCCACCACCACCACCCCAACCCCCTCCACACAGCTCCCACCACCACCCACCCCCCACAAGGCCCCCTTCGCCAGAACCCACCATCCCAACCCGAAGTCCAATCATATGTCATGCCTCTTGTCTTGCAGGATCACCTGGTGATGGGGTGAGGCTCTTCTGGTGCCCCACGACCCCGACCCTGCCACCAACTCAACCACAGGAGGAGAGCAGCGAAGAGGAGGAGGACACCGACGGGAACCTTCGACCCACATCCGGAGGCACCTCAAAGCACCAGTCTGGGGACGCCACTGACTTCTCGTCACAGCTGTCTCCAACACCTTCCACCATCCCAGAGACACTCACCTCGGTTGGGCAATTTAATGAAGAGGCTCCTGGGGCACAAAAGGTGCGCACCACACAAGTGCCATGGTACATTGGGTGGAGGTAGGAGTCCCCAAGGGGGTGGACTGTCAGATGGCAGCCTGACCCCAGGAACTAGCTGCCATCCGGGTGGGTTTCGGCTTCTGGGAAGGGTGGTCCCATCTGTACTGGAGATGATCACAGAGCCAGGGACTGCCTCAGTGCTGTCGGCAAGCATCCAGCGCCTGCAGGTGCAGTTGGAGGAGTCAAACCACCTGCATTGGCAGGGGCGGTGCCTACATGCGTGCCACACAAGCCAACACAGCATGGGTGTTGTACGTGGTGGAGGCCTTGAGGGTGAAGGTTTCGGCCATGGGTCAGGATGTGCAAGGCCTCTGGCATTCTGTGCAGGCGGTGGCTGAGGCACAGGACAGGGCTACCCTGTCACAGGCAACTGTGTATCAGGGACACCTGGACATTGCAGCGGTGCTCCAGAGTGTGGTCCGTCACTGCGGGTCATGGCTGAGGGTGTCAGCGGAATTGCCCGGGCCTGGCCGATGTGGCACAGACCCAGAAGGTGGTGGTACAGTCATAGCGTGATGTGGCGCAGTCCAAGAGGGAGGTGATCCATTCCTTGTGCTCCATGGCTGCGAGAATGCAGACCCTGGTCGGGGCGGGCATGGGCCTCCAGGACTGGCAGCACCAGATGGCGGAGAGCCTCAGGGGTTAGCTCCACTTGCACGCCCATCCCATGGAGTAGCCCAGGGGCCATCGGGCACGCCGAGGGAGGAGGTGGTGATGGGGTCCTTGCCAGTGACTCCTGCAGGGGGTTTCCGAAACAGCACAGCACCTCGGACTCCCCCCAACCACCCCCACCCCCTCAACCCAGTCCCTGGCGCATCTGGTATGCAGCGGGCAGAATGGGGCGGCACCACGTTACCTGGGACACCCGAGCAGCAGCCGGGCCCATCCAGGCCCGCTCTCACCAGAAGACGTCCACCAATGGGGACCCAGGTCACAGAGCATGAATCACAGCAGGCTGCCTCCACTCCAGATGTATCGCCTGGGGATCCTCCTAGGCATAGAGTTACGACCCATAAGGCCAGAAAGTAGACATTAGTTAAGTTGGCACGGATGCAGCAGACAGTATAGCGCTAGGGGCTAGGGCACGGACCTGTATATATGTGTTCTTCATTGCACAATGAACACCTGTTCACAATGTTTCAACCTGCCTCAGTGCTCTGTCAGAAGGGTGTGAGGGATGGGATGGGCAGGGCTGGTTGCAAAGGGGCCGGTGGGGGACTGGGGTGGGGGGGAAAGGCGGATGTTGGGGTGGGCTTGGCCCAGGGATCCCACTTCAGCCAACGCTCTGGTGCCCCAACCCAATCCCTCTCCACCCCACAACCTCCTGCCTCCATCCCCCTATTTCCAGCATCCCCATCTCCGCTACCCCTAGGGTTCGCTGGGACATGTGATGGAATGACCAGCTTGCCTGCAGGGATCACCCAGGTGGACGTGGAAAGCGCTACTGTGGGCAGGAGTCAGAAGTTGGCAAACGGTGCGGAGCACCTCTCTCGCGTCCTCCTCATCGGGTGAGGACTGGTGTTCATCCCTCTACTCCAGCACATCACCCCTCTGCTGCACAATGTTGTGGAGGATGCAGCAGGCCATCACGATGTGGGAGATGCTCCTAGCGCTGTACTAGAGTGTCCCTCCAGATTGGAGGGGCACCAGAATCGCATCTTCAGGACATCGAAGCGCCGCATGATCGCACTACTGGTTTGAGGCCTCCGGATGGGCATCATCTGCCACGGCTGCAGTGGGTAACTCCTGCCACCTAGGAGTCAACCCCTCAGCTGGTTGTGTGCCTCGAAGAGGTCAGGAACTGTCAAGTGTGCCAGGATGAAGGCGTTGTGCATACTGCCCGTGCATCGGGTACAGACGTGCATAATGTGCATCTCGTGCAACAAGCAATAATAACAATCTTTATCATCACAAGTAAGCTTACATTAACACTTCATTGAAGTCACTGTCAAAAGCCCCAACCGCCACATTCCGGTGCCTGTTCGGGTACACTGAGGGAGAATTCAGAATGTCCAAATTACCTAACAGCAGGTCTTTCGGGACTTGTGGGAAGAAACCGGAGCACCCGGAGGAAACCCACACAGACACGGGAAGAACGTGCAGACTCCGCAGACAGTGACCCACTCCAGGAATCGAACCTGGGAACCTGGAGCAACAGTGCTACCCATTGTGCTACCGTTCTCCCAGTCAAGCTCATATCAAAGCTCCAAAACTTAGGGCTTGGCTCCCCACTCTGCAACTGGATCCTCGATTTTCTGACCAACAGACCACAATCAGTAAGAATGAACAACAACACCTCCTTCACAATAGTCCTCAATATCGGGGCCCCGCAAGGCTGCGTACTCAGCCCCCTACTCTACTCCCTGTACACACACGACTGCGTGGCAAAATATGGTTCCAACTCCATCTACAAGTTTGCTGACGATACGACCATAGTGGGCCGGATCTCGAATAACGATGAGTCCGAATGCAGGAGTGAGATAGAGAACCTAATGGAGTGGTGCAGCAGCAACAATCTCTCCCTCAATGCCAGCAAAACTAAAGAGCTGGTCATTGACTTCAGGAAGCAAAGTACTGTACACACCCCTGTCAGCATCAACGGGGCCGAGGTGGAGATGGTTAGCAGTTTCAGATTCCTAGGGATGCACATCTCCAAAAATCTGTCCTGGTCCACCCACATCGATGCTAACACCAAGAAAGCACAACAGCGCCGATACTTCCTCAGGAAACTAAGGAAATTCGGCATGTCCACATTAACCCTTACCAACTTTTACAGATGCACTATGGAAAGCATCCTATCTGGCTGCATCACAGCCTGGTATGGCAACTGCTCGGCCCAGGACCGCAAAAAACTTCAGAGAGTTGTGAACACCGCCCAGTCCATCACACGAACATGCCTTTCATCCATTGACTCCATCGACACCTCTCGCTGCCTGGGGAAAATGGGCGGCATAATCAAAGACCCCTCCCACCCAGTTTACTCAGTCTTCCAACATCGGGCAGGAGATACAGAAGTCTGAGAACACGCATGAACAGACTCAAAAACAGTCCTCTTATGGACTGACCTCATTAACACTGCACCCTGTATGCTTCATCCGATGCCGGTGCTGATGTAGTTACATTGCATACCTTGTGTTGCCCTACTATGTATTTTATTTTATTCCCTTTTCTTACTGTCATGTGAGAGTGCCTTTAAAAAATGGATGTTTAAGCAATGTACCTTTAAGAAATGGAGCTGATCATCTTACTGAAGTGATGTCAGAGGGTGGGGGGAGCTGAGTTCACTTCTGCTTTTTGAGTTACAGTTTGAGCACGCAGCTGGGAGTGCCTGTATGTTTTGCTGTGAGCTGCATGAAGAAACACAGAGCTAGTCTGTTGATTTCTGCAATCCAAAGACTATAAATATATTGAATGTAACCTAATGTGCTCCTATTTTTGAAGGTTTGAAGTCTTTTGGATGTTTAAAGGAACAGTTTGAAAGATTATTTAGTGTTGTAGTCTTTTGGGGTTATCTTTGAAGTAATGGCTGTTAAAATATTCAATGTGTGTTTAAAAAGTTAACTTGAGTTCGTAGAATAAACATTGTTTTGTTTTAAAAACCACTTGTCCATTTCTGCTGTATCACACCTGGAGAGTACGCCGTGTGCTTCCCACACCACAATCTATTAAAAGTTGTGGGTCGGTTGAACTCCATGAAACACTGTGGGGTTCTGTAAACCCGGACCCATAACAATTGGGGGCTCGAGGGGGATAAAAGTCAATTGATTGGTTTGGATTAACGAACATAAAGACAGTGAGGGGTGAGCATATTGTGGTTGCTTTTCAGGTGTATTATTTTAGTTTCAGTGGGGAGTGTGTTGTGCACGATGGCTCTTTCAGAGGCTCAGAAGTTTTTGGGGGTGGACACGGTAACACGCAATACCTTACGGACAGAGACTAAAAGCAGACTGTTAGATTTGGCAAAATCATTGCAGTTAACATTGCCTGGCAAAATATGAAAAGATGAGGTACTTACCGCGGTGGCTGAGCATTTAAATTTGCCTGTGATACATTCTGACTCATTAGAAATGGCAAAGCTCCAGTTGCAGATTAAGCAATCTGAACATGAAAAAGAATTAAAGCAGCTTGAATATGCAATGAGAGAAAAAGAAAAGGAGAGAGAAGAAAGAAACAAAGAAAGAGATAGAGTGGACAGGGAAAAAGAGAGAGAGTTTGAATTTCATAAAATGGCAATGAAACATGAAAATCGGTTAAAATTGGCAGACGCAAAGGGAAACATACAGTTGGATGAGATTGATGAGGATAGTGAGACAGAGCGTCATAGTCGAAGACGTGGTAGGGATCTATTTAAATATGTCCAAGCGTTGCCAAGGTTTGACGATAAGGAGGTAGAAGCTTTTTTCAATTCATTTGAGAAGGTAGCTAAACAAATGAAATGGCCACAGGATATGTAGGTATTACTGATTCAAACAAAGCTGGTAGGTAGAGTTAGTGAAGTGTTTGCATCACTACCGGAGGAGGTATCTGGAACGTATGATGAGGTGAAAAAAATCCATCTTAGGTGCATATGAACGAGTGCCTGAAGCTTACAGACAAAGATTTAGAAATTTAAAGAAAGAATTTGGTCAAACATAAATGGAGTTTGAAAGGCTCAAACAGAGTAATTTTGATAGGTGGATAAGGGCTTTGTAAATAGACCAAACGTATGAAGCTCTCAGAGAAATTATATTTTTGGAGGAGTTTAAAAATTAAATTCCTGATGTAGTGAGAACTCATGTGGAAGAGCAGAGGGTTAAAACTGCGAGATTAGCAGCAGAAATGGCAGATGATTATGAATTAGTTCATAAATCAAGGCTTGCATTCCGACATCAGTTTCAGCCGGTGAGGGATAGAAACTGGGGACATGAGAAATACTCAAGTGGCAAAGGTGATCTTATGGGAGATAATAAAAAGAGTGTACCTCAGGTTAAAAAAGAAACCCAGGTGGGTGGAAGAGAAATGAAAAGTTCCAAATGTTTTCACTGTAATAAACTAGGCCATGTAAAGTCACAGTGTTGGTGGCTGAAGAAAAGCACTGGGAAGGCTGATGTGGTAAAACAGGATAAGGTGGTGGGGTTTTTTAGAGTGGTAAAGGAAAGCCCAAGGGAAGCAAAGGAGGTGCAAACGATTGTACAGCCTGTTCAAGAAGTAATTGATAAGAAGATGCCAGATGTCTTTGAAGAATTTACTTGTGTGGGTAAAGTTTACTCATGTGTATCAGGACGAACAGGTAAAGAAGTCACAATTTTAAGAGATACAGGAGCTAGTCAATCTTTAATGGTAAGAGATGAGGAATTATGTCGTTTGGGAAGAATGTTGCCAGAAAAGGTGGTAATATGTGGAATTCAGGGTGAGAGGAGTAGCATTCCATTATAAAAGGTAAGGTTGGAAAGTCCAGTGAAGAGTGGTGAAGTGGTACCAGGAGTGATAGAGAAACTACCTTGTCCAGGAATACAGTTTATCTTGGGTAATGATATAGCTGGATCGCAGGTGGGAGTGATGCCTACTGTGGTTGATAAGCCAGTGGAAAATCAGACAACTGAAGTGTTGAAGGATGAATATCCTGGGATTTTTCCGTATTGTGTAGTAACATTGTCGCAAAGTCACAGGTTAAGACAAGAGGAGAAATCAAAGAGTGGAAGTGCAATTATCAGAAACGATTTTTGATAAAGTAGTTGAAAAAGATCAAGAACAGGTGGAGGAAGAGGCGTATATTTTTAGTTCAGGAAAATGGGCGGAGTTACAACAGAAAGATGTAGAAATAAAACGGATATATCAGAAAGCATATAAGGAAGAGGAATCTGAGAGTATACCAGAGTTTTATTACCGTAAATGTGATGTCTTGATGAGAAAATGGAGACCTGTACATATGCAGGCGGATGAAAAGTGGGAAGAAGTTCATCAAGTAGTATTGCCAGTAGGGTATAGAAAGGAGGTGCTGCAAGTGGCACATGAGGTACCAGTGGGGATAAGGAAAACTCAAGCTAAAATCCAGAAACATTTTTATTGGCCTGGACTACATAAAGATGTTGTTAAATTTTGTCAATCATGTCACACATGTCAAGTGATAGGGAAGCCTCAAGCAGTGATAAAACCAGCGCCCTTAATACCCATTCCAGCATTTGAGGAACCTTTTACAAGGGTCCTAATTGATTGTGTAGGACCGCTTCCAAAAACAAAAAGTTGGAATCAATATCTTTTGACTATAATGGATGTGTCTACTAGGTTGCCAGAGGCCATTCCAGTACGTAATATTACAGCTAAAAAGATTGTGGAGGAGTTACTTAAATTATTTACTAGATATGGACTATCCACAGAAATTCAATCGGATCAAGGATCAAATTTTACCTCAAAGTTATTCAAAGAAGTTATGGATTGCATAGGAATAAAACAATTTAAATCAACTGTGTACCATCCAGAATCGCAGGGAGCGTTAGAAAGGTGGCATCAGACATTAAAGACAATGTTGAGGGCTTATTGTCAAGATTACCCAGAGTATTGGGATAAAGGTATTCCATTCGTACTGTTTGCTATTAGGGATGCACCTAATGAGTCAACCAAATTTAGTCTGTAGCCACCTGGGATGGCCACTTCCAGAATACAAAATGGACAATGTTAAGAAAGCAAGCAGGCACAGAGCCTGTCTGCATATTGAAGCTGCAGCTCCCAGACAAGACTGAAAATGTAGGCCCATTAGCATATGGATGGCCCATCTCCGGGAACAAAGGAAGATACTTAAGTAACCGGTCTGGCGCCAGACCTCACCGCACCTGTTCCCCAAACCGAAAGCAGAAAACAAAGCAGGCCAACGGCCACCTAGGACACGCGCAGCCATCAGGGCACCCACCCCATTATTGGTCAGGATCAATACGAGTGATCAAGATACGGCCCAATTGATTGGGGCCAAGTTCAAGGCCCGCCCAAAAGCGCGCGAAGCACCTTCAGGAAGAAGAAGAAGGCCCCAAGAGAGAATCGCTCTCTTAGACTTGGCTCTCACAGCAGAGAGACCCGTCCACCAGCTGCACCAGAAGCAAGTAAGTCCAAGGTCAATGCTCGCTACCAGACGGACGACCTTAGCTGTTTCCCCACTACCACTTCGACCCCAGCAGCCTCAGATCCGAACAACGGCCATTGTTCCTCTGACTGAGTGGGCGCCCAAAGCTAAGTATAGGCTTTAGCAGTAGTGATAGTTTAGTCTGTAGTATTTCGTGCATGAGTAGATATTGCTGTGTGTGTAAGTAAATAGTATTGACTTTGAACTAACTAACTGGCGTATTGGCTCTTTTGATCAGTATTCGGGTTTGAACCTTGTGGCGGTATCGAACCCCTCAGTTTCTATTACCCCTCAGTTTAAAGCTATGTCCCCTCGTGCCAGCCATTTCCATCCGCGGGAGAAGGCTCTCACTGTCCACCCTATCTAACCCTCTGATCATTCTGTATGCCTCTATTAAGTCTCCTCTAAACTTTCTTCTCTCCAACGAAAACAACCTCAAGTCCATCAGCCTGTCCTCATAAGATTTTCCCTCCATACCAGGCAACATCCTGGTAAATCTCCTCTGTAGGGTGCTCTTTCGAAGAGCCGGTGTGGACTCGATGGGCCGAATGGCCTCCTTCTGCACTGTAAATTCTATTATAACCTGAACACTTTTTGGACTGTGAGAGGAAACCGGAGCACCCGGAGGAAACCTACGCAGACACTGGGCGAAAGCACAAACTCCACACAGTCACCGAAGCCAGAATTGACCCAGGGATCCTGCAGCAGTGAGGCAGCAGTGCTAACCAGTGCCTGGTTGTTGGTCTCTAACCCTCTCCAATTCCTTAAAGATATCACACTATAGATGTTATTACAGACCCCGCAGCAGCTGCCTTCACTGTGGCGATGGCAGTCCAGGTGGCCAGACACCGGAGAGACGGTGTTAACAGAGGCTCATGGTGGCAGCCCATACAGGGGCCCACCCCACACCCTGAGGACCCAGTCGCCCATCAGGCCAGGGAGGGACCCAGAGGGGTGAGGCCCGCGACTGCCCAGGGTGTAGAGGCATCGTTGGTCATTCGAAGAGGTGTCAGACAGCATATGCCGCAGGAGGCTCCACCTTAACACGGGGATGATGCGGTACATGTGCCATGTTCTTGCGGACTTGGCACCACATGGTGGAGGAGGATACCTGCTCCCGGTTACCGTCAAGGTCTTCGCAGCCTTGAACTTTCACAACGAGTTCATTCCACGGCTCGAGCGGGGATTTGTGTGCCACATCCCAACAAACAGCCCACAAGTGCATCCATGAAGCCAGGGATGCCCTGTTGCCTGGCAGCTGATAACATAAATTTGGACCTGGACCAAGCCCATGAAGATGCCCGGGCAGCAGGATTCTCTGCCATCGCTGGGATCAGGATGATCAGCTCAACAGTTATAGTCTGTCTAAGTGCAATATTTACTAATGACTGTTGCATTTATTATACGCAAGAATATATCCCAAGCAATACTTTTTAGAGTAAGGAGTTTTTGACCAAAACGTGCTGTTAGTAGTAATAGATCTTTTAAAGATTTTTCCCCTCACAAGAAAATGGTGAGTGAAAATTGCGACTAATAAAGTAACTTATTTCATTTTCAATTATAGGTGATCAGGCCCTGTGGCACATTGAATGATTTTGCAACAAATTGGTCTTGCAGAGATTGGGTTCATTTAGCCAGATACTGGGGATGGAATATTTTCAGATTAATTCAGATAAATAAATTGATTTAATTAATTTAGTTTATCAGTTTAATCCTTTGACACATTTCTAAGTATATATTTTTTTAAGTGCTTGAAGTATATATTGTCTATTGTGTACCATCAAATCTCCAATTTACAACTTTTAAAACACCTTTCTTTGAATCCATTTTTCTAAACTAATGTAAAATGTGAAACCACCCTTATTTGTAAGTGAAAACAATTTACAAGGTCAAAAACGTGGTATAACTCTGAACCACTGAGATAAGCAGTGATAGGTTTTCAATATCTTGAAAAAATGTAAAATCAGAATGAAATAGGATGGAAGGTGACAAAAAAACCTGACTAATTCAGAATGAAATGCACCGTTGAATAGTAAAGTGTGATTTTCCCATTAGCAGCAATACAAAGTGAAAGAATATTTGCACTGCTGTCTGATAAAATGTGACTGCTTAATAAACTATTCATTGTCCATCTCAGCACTGATTGTCTTTTAGACTACATGGCATTTACTACGGCAGGCTTCCCAACTTTCCATTATAATAAAGTAATTCAATCTTTTTTAATCGTCTGGTTCAACAGATAAAGATTCAAATATATAACTGACTTTATCAATAATAGTGTGAATGGAAGTGAAGCATAAACAAAAAATATCTAATTATCATTTCTAATAGGGTCATCAACATTCATCTTTTAAAAATTGATGTAAATCCTTCAGTTCTATGATTTTATGATTCATATTTGTTTCTGGGCACATTTCCATTTCAACATCTGAACACAAGCACTTCCATTGGCCCAGGGGATAGTTTGGAAGATTTTTGCTTGAAGGCTTCTATTCAAATTCATTGCAATGCAAATAAATTAATGAGGCTACACTGCAGGTTAGTTGTTGCACATAAATATTATGATTTTTTTCTTCTGAATCAATCTGCCATTGATGAAAGACAGAAAAAGATTTTAGGATTGGGATGATTGGTATAAGCCTGAGTCTTCAGATCTAAGCAAATAAAATAAACGATGAAACAGAAAGTGCTGGAAAATCAGCAGGTCTGGCAGCATCTGTGGAGAGTGAAACAGAGTTTCAATGTGACATCAAGAAACAGCTGACAATACTGCAAACGCTAGGGGCCCTGACAATTTTCTGGAGACTTATGCTCCAGAAACTGCTGTGATCCTAGCGAAGCTGTTCCAGTATAGCTATGACACTGGCATCTACCCAACAATTTGCTAAATTGCCCAGGCATGTTCTGTACACAAGGAACAGCCAATCCAATCCACCCAATTATTGCCCCACCAGTCTACTCTCGATCTTCAGTGTGGTACTAGGGACAGGCTGACAGAGGGGAAAAGTCAAAAACAGGAACTACCAAAAAGGCCATCTGCCAGAGCACTCAAGTCAACATAGAAACTCATTATCGCGATGTGGAACTTTGCGATTACCCACTTACAGTCGTTACCACGTTTACACAAAAGGGCAAAAGACCATGCTATGAATGTGTATCTTTGGGACGATAGTGACCAACTTTGCAGCAGGATGAACAATGAAAAAAGAGGTCATCAGACTCCATAATGGGCTAAAAGCTGGTCACACAAGAGTGTTTCAGAGGACAATGGATCTTGATTTTTTTATTATTTTTTTTTAAATTTTAGAGTACCCAATTCATTTTTTCCAATTAAGGGGCAATTTAGCATGTTCAATCCACCTACCCTGCACATCTTTGGGGTGTGGGGGCGAAACCCATGCAAACAGGGGGAGAATATGCAAACTCCACACGGACAGTGACCCAGGGCTGGGATCGAACCTGGGACCTTGGCACCATGAGACTGCAGTGCTACCACTGCGCCACCGTGCTGCCCTACAATGGATCTTGATTGAATCATCCTGGCTGAACAAGAGTGTCCTGTTTATTTCTATTAATGAGTTTAAGTCTTAAAGGGACAATGGAACTCAGGTCAGGTGCACATGTATGTGTGTATCATGACTCAGCATGAGCAGAACCTGGATAATTGAAGGAACATCGGAACTCATCATAAGCGACAACCTGGGAACCCCCCCCTCCCCGACCCCTCCCCCCCCCACCCCCACCCCCACCCCCCTGGATGAATCAGTGCAGAAGGGGGTTCTGAGCTCAGAGAAGAAGATATCCATACGACTGATCATAGTCTGGCCAACCTCTTTCACCAAGGCGAGTAATACCTAGAGCGCAGTTGTGAGTGTGAGTCATAATCTGTGTGATTTATTTTTAAGATTGTGATACACAAATATAAGAGCTACAGTAGAGAGTGTGTGCTTCCTTGTGTCTGTACAAGCCGATTAAGAAGGGTTTTATTGGTCAACATCAGTAAAGTGATGGAAAAGTCATCAACAGTGCTATCAAGCAGCACTTACTCAGCAATAACCTCCTCACAGACACTCAGTTTGGCTTCTGCGATTTAACAGATGAGGAGAGTGAAGGCTATGTGCGTTTGCTGGGACCTTAGCTGCAGTGTTATGTGGAGCCTGGGTTTTTGCAGACATGTTGTGACAGGAGGTTGGTCAGGTTTCCTGGCTGGAGGCAGAGTGGATGGGATCAGTTGGCGGTGGACAGGCAGGGCTTGAAGGCATCTCATGGTCCTCAGGGGTGGACTAGCTGATTGTGTCACTGTTGAGGCTTTTACTCTGAGAGGGGCTGTGTGCCAGGGAAGGTTCCAGCCACAACGGTGCATGTGACCTTTGTTTGGGTGAGCTCTGCTAATCCCCTGCTTCCTCTGCCGTGGATGTGCTTTTAAGGCATGCACTGAGGAAATTCAAAAGCTGGTGGGCCGGCGATTGATCTATGGCACTCCCATCCTTTTGACCATACTGCTGGGGTATGAGCAATTCCTGAGGGGCAGGCTGGTTGGGGATCCACATGACCGGAACCCCACAGAGCATAAACAAGATACTGTCAGCAGCCTCAACAGCCAGAGGCCTGTAAGTTGAAGCTAGGAGATGGGTTTAAATGATTGTATAGCAGCAATGGGGGTCTCAGCCAGGGCATCCCATTCCACACACTTGCCACCAAGTCATTCCCTGCTATTCCCTGCAGTCCAGGCAAACATGAAAAGTTGGAAACGTTTTATTACCTCTTCACCCCCCCCTCAATGGCCATGGCACCTGGATCCCGCTCGTAAATACCAATTCATACCTTCATACCCACGTGACTCTTGGCTGAGAGCAGATGGGCAGAGAATTTCAGATGGGTGGAGCATCGGGCCTCAAGCCCATTAATCATATTTAAGTAAATGCAAATCATGGTTTTGCATAGTGCTGCCTGTAGTTCGTTGCCACAGCCAGCTGGGGACCAGAGCATCGGAACAGATGCCTATCCCACTTTTTGGCTCAATTCTCTGCTACCAGTGCCGGGCAGCAGAGAATCCAGCCGCAGATTTTGAATCTAACGCTGGATTCTGCAATACCTGTCAGACAGATAGTTCACATTAGCTTACAGGAGGCTTCAACTAAGGCATTAAACTTTCTTAAAGCATTTTAAGTAATCACTGAGGCCTGTCATAATCAACATTACATCACCGAGACACTTAAACAACACAGCTCAAAATACATTGCAAAATCCAAATAAACTTCAGTTGAAACTTATTACACACACTCCAAACCCATTCTATCCATTATAGTTCCTTTAATGGAATTAACATCTTCATGAGAAACCAAAGTTAAAAAAAAATGTATTTTTCTTTCTATGAGTCCAAACCCACTTTATACATTATAAGTATTTTTTAATGGAATTAACAGCATTGTAACAAACCAAAATTTAAAATACATATATCTTTCTTTCACTTTATGTGCATTTTAAACATATTTCTAAACACTGATGTAAAAGATTAACCCACCTAAAAAGTCCTCTGCAATGTCTCCTGCCTCTGCTTGCTGATTAGAGACAGGAAATAAAAAGTGCCCATAAACAAGCGTAAAAATCTATCTAACATCGGGGCAAGCAGGCCAAGTTAACGCTGTCTTGTGATTTCACATTCAAAGAACAAAGAACAAAGAACAAAGAAAAGTACAGCACAGGAACAGGCCCTTCGGCCCTCCAAGCCTGCGCCGACCATGCTGCCCGTCGAAACTAAAATCTTCTACACTTCCTGGGTCCGTATCCCTCTATTCCCATCTTATTCATGTATTTGTCAAGATGCCCCTTAAATGTCACTATAGTCCCTGTTTCCACCACCTCCTCCGGCAGCGTGTTCCAGGCACCCACTACCCTCTGTGTAAAAAACCTGCCTTGTACATCTCCTCTAAATCTTGCCCCTCGTACCTTAAACCTATGCCCCCTAATAATTGACCCCTCTACCCTGGGATAAAGCCTCTGACTATCCACTCTGTCTATGCCCCTCATAATTTTGTAGACCACTATCAGGTCACCCCTCAACCTCCGTCGTTCCAGTGAGAACAAACCGAGTTTATTCAACTGCTCCTCATAGCTAATGCCCTCCATACCAGGCAACATCCTGGTAAATCTCTTCTGCACCCTCTCTAAAGCCTCCACATCCTTCTGGTAGTGTGGCGACCACAATTGAACACTATACTCCAAGTGTGGCCTAACTAAGGTCCTATACAGCTGCAACATGTCTTGCCAATTCTTATGCTCAATGCCCTGGCCAATGAAGGCAAGCATGCCGTATGTCTTCTTGACTACCTTCTCCACTCCACCTGTGTTGCCCCTTTCAGTGACCTGTCGACCTGTACACCTAGATCTCTCTGACTTTCAATACACTTGAGGGTTCTACATTCACTGTATATTCCCTACCTGCATTAGACCTTCCAAAATGCATTACCTCACATTTGTCCGGATTAAATTCCATCTGCCATCCTTCCGCCCAAGTCTCCAAACGATCTAAATCCTGCTGTATCCTCTGACAGTCCTCATCGCTATCTGCAATTCCACCAAACTTTGTGTCGTCTGCAAACTTACTAATCAGACCAGTTACATTTTCCTCCAAATCATTTATATATACAACGAACAGCAAAGGTCCCAGCACTGATCCCTGCGGAACACCACTAGTCACAGTCCTCCAATTAGAAAAGCACCCTTCTATTGCTACTCTCTGCCTTCTATGACCTAGCCAGTTCTGTATCCATCTTGCCAGCTCACCCCTGATCTCGTGTGACTTCATCTTTTGTACTAGTCTACCATGAGGGATCTTGTCAAAGGCCTTACTGAAGTCCATATAGACAATATCCACTGCCCTACCTGTATCAATCATCTTTGTGACCTCTTCGAAAAACTCTATCACGTTAGTGATACATGACCTCCCCTTCACAAAACCATGCTGCCTCTCGCTAGTACGTCCATTTGCTTCCAAATGGGAGTAGATCCTATCTCGAAGAATTATCTCCAGTAATTCAGCTGCTTCAGCACAGCGCTGGCAGAAAAGGACTTCAAAAACACTGGAATGGAAGGTCGAACTTGGCGCACTTTCAGCGCACATGTTTGTGTATCCGGATTTCCGCACAGTCCCTATGTGTAGATGCAACATATGCCAGCACAAAACACAGAGGTAATGGGCCTAAATCCTTTGATCAACTGATGCAATTAGTGACCATAAGACATAGGAGCGGAAGTAAGGCCATTCGGCCCATCGAGTCCACTCCGCCATTCAATCATGGCTGATTTCAACTCCATTTACCCGCTCTCTCTCCATAGCCCTTATTTCCTCGAGAAATCAAGAATTTATCAACTTCTGTCTTAAAGACACTCAACGTCCCGGCCTCCACTGCCCTCTGTGGCAATGAATTCCACAGACCCACCACTCTCTGGCTGAAGAAATTTCTCCTCATCTCTGTTCTAAAGTGACTCCCTTTTATTCTAAGGCTGTGCCCCCGGGTCCTAGTCTCCCTCCAGTACAACCCTCCATTATTATGAAACGCTATAAATTTCATTCAGCCATTAGAGATCCTGGAGAAACGGTATCCGAGTTTGTAGCCAGACTTCGATAGATGAAGGAATATTGTGAGTTTGCTACTTCTCTTCGCGACATGTTGCGTGACCGGTTGGCCTATGGGATCAGCAACTTAAATATTCAGTAGACGTTTCTGGCAGAAACCAAGATATCCTTGGACAAAGCGGTTGAATTGGCTGCAGCAGCTGAAAGCGCTAAACAATGTGCTTTTGAACTACAAGGCAAACAAAACGAGGTAAACCAGTTACGGTGGGAAACGGCAGACACTCGAGGTTCCCAGAGTGAGGGAGCAGCAGAGCCAGAAAAGAAGAAAAGTGACTAGCAGTCACAGGGCTAATAATGGAGATTTTACAAAATCAAAATACTGGAAATCTGATTTCTTTTTAAGTTTCAGACTAAAGCAATATATTACCAGCCTTGACAGATCTACATTAACTCAGGAACTGAAGAGAAACTAGCAGTGGGATACACCTAGAGATTTTTTTTAGTACATAGCATCCGCACAACAATCTTCAGAATCAAATCTTTTTTTGACTCAATCAGTCTTCACCATCATCTCATAACTGTCATCAGTCGCTAATACCATCATTTGCCAGCATCATTCCTAGTCTTCAATACCTTACTTAGTCGTTGACAATAGCCTCATCCACCAGCACCATGCTCAATCATCAGTACAATTATCCTCAGAGTTCAATAAGATATTGTCATCAGTTGTGAGCATCACAATCCATCTATTTTCTTACAAGTTTTGTTTTGTTTTGATTGATGTTATTTTTGACCCAGGACTTTTGGAGAAGCAAGAGAATAGCATATCTGAAAATTGACTTCTGGGCCCCAGGTAAAGAATATTTTGCTATTGATGGGGTTATGTTCAGAAGTAACCTAGTTGTCTAAACTTGTTACAATGTTTAAGTTGCAAAAGCTTGCATAATATTTAGAAACACTTCTACGTGTTATGAGGGGAAAATTCAATAATCCCTGAAACCGGGCATACTGCCTGCTCATTTAAATAATAGTGGTATGCAGCCCAACTCTGAACCTGTGACTGAGTGGCTGCACGGCTCAGCAGGGATCTCAAATTCATGTGAGATGAACAGCTTTTAAATTTGGGCTGTATTATATAAAACCAGCTTGCACTTCTTAAAAGGGAGGTGCTTTCTAGATGCAGCAGGTGATGGAAGCATCAGAGCAAGATACTCTGATCTGCAAGAAGAATGAGTATGATGCAACATGACAATGAATGTATGCCAAAGTTCTCTGATGAAACACTGGAGGCTTTGGTGGATGACATGGACAGGAAGTAAGAAATCCTCTCACAACAGGTGGTTAGGAGGCCCTCCAGGCAAATTGCAAAGGCAGTGGGAAATGATAGCCATCGCTAACAGTGGAGTCAGTATCACGACAAAGACCTTGTGCCAGAAAAAGTTTAATTACGTCACAAAAGTGATCATGGATAATAGATTTACTTTCAAATGTCATATCCTTATAATTGGGCCACTAGCCTCCCAAGCTGTTCAATTCACTGCTCTGCTTCACTCACATACCAGCAAACTGCATCAACCTTGACCCATATCTCACATGTAGGGCTTCACCTCAACCTCACACACTGAAAACTGCAGAAAGCCTTACACCCACTTCTCAAGGTTTGCACAAATTGCTAGCTTTTCCTGACCAAACATTCTACCAAACTCACTGGCACCGCCTTCACTCCTGCAGCACATAATGGCAGGCATCGAGGTAGCAGGACCCAACCCCAGTGGATAACAGGTGCACACTCTCACCTGGATGGAGGAGATAGTGTTAACCATCATTGCAGTAGTCATTACTGAGGTCTTGTTCATCAGTAAGGTGAAAACCAATGCAGATGACAGTATGTTCATACTTAATCCTCCTCTTCATGTCCCATTTCCCCCTTATCTCAAAATCTCTTTGGATTTGCAAGCAAACAGATGGTTTCTGCCAGGCATTCAACTGAATGATGCACTGAGCATGGACATACATGAGTTGAGCATTGGGGGAGGAAATGCTTTATGATTGGGGTACACCCTTAAATCTAGACGTGGTGCCGCAAAGCAATGTGCGTGCATTTAATGGTAACCTGCACTACAGGGAAACCTCCAAATCTGGTAAAGCTATGTGCTTGCTCATCTGCTTCTCTCTTGGGAAAGAAGAAGGCAATATATATTCCTGTCTATGCATATGGGGTCATTCACGTCCCTTGTACACTAGTACTACGTATCCAAATTTTACAGCCCATAATTTTAATTTCAACGTTTTTCTCAACTTTATTATTTCAATTTAATTTTGATTATTCATTTGATGAATCATCACTGTCAAACGTCACTCAATTCCTGCACAAATGTCCCAGGGACATAACTAAACATATGTTCTTTATGCAAATCTGTACACCTGCTAAACATTGGAAGCAGCAAGTTGGTCAAACAAATGCATCTGACTGGGAAAGTTATGTTGCTCCAACGATGCATAATATTCTGAGAGTCTGCAGCTCCTGCCTGTACTCTTTGCTCCAGAATGGACTCGGTGCTGCAGGCTCCAAAGGCAAATTCCCGGCATTGCACTTCCAGCAGACTGTATTCTCCCAGAGAGGGGCAAGTGTCAAATAGAACCTGCAGCTAGAACCAGCAGTAATCCAGTAAATAAGCTGAAGTGAATTGAGGAGAGAAGAGTTTGGAGGTGGCGGACTGCCTTTTTAAGAGGGTGAAATTAGAAAGGCAAGTTGGAGAATTGAATCGGCAGGCAGCCATAGTGACTTCAGCTGCATGGTTAGAAGGGAAAAGGTCCCCAAAAGCTGGGCGTGCTAGAGTGGAAGATAAAAGGATGGAGGGTTGTGGTGGCGGGAAGAGAGAGGAGTGCCGTGTGAAGGGGAATGTAACACGTTGGGAAGTGGTAAGAGTCTGTGAGAAACATGCAAATCAGATGATTTATTTATTCATACATTTAGAGAAGGATGCGAGTGCATACTTTGGCAGAGTCACAAGCAGGGAGCACCAGTAGTTGCATCCTGGCACTTAAAGTAGGACGTTCACCCTGTAAATCTTAGCCAGATTCCCAGCCTTTTGAATGATATCATCTGTCAAGGTAATTAAAGGATTTATAAAAAATAGTCCCAGACTATTTAAAGGAGCAAAAAAGGTTAACTTATATTTTTTTCAAAATTATATTCACACAATACATGTCAAACATTTACACATATTGTGCTTTCTGAGGTAAAACACTTGCAATTAGCTTTTACTGTAAAGGGACATCCTGAGGTTGTGAAAAGTCTTTTTAATAAAGTTAGATTACAGAAGATGTTGTTTTTTCTGAATTTTAGTGTTGGAATTATAATTAGGCTAATGCACAATATGAGATTTGCAACTATCAGCACACTTCAGTTAAATACAGTATTAGAACTTTGTTCAACTACTATCCTCCTCAAATGTATCACTACTGCAAATATCGGTGCAGTTACCCGAGTAGTTGTCTATCAAATGGATGTCCGGCCTATGAATCCCCTAAATAAAAATGATTGTATTAATAGAACATTATATTGTCACTGCTTGGTGGGCATTTTTCTTCAAACACTAAGTTCCGTAGTTGCTTTGCTGCATTCAAAATCCTTTTCGTACTCAAAATGGGAATTAACATTAATGTATTAATGCAGCAAAAGGTCAGTTTGATATCATTAGTAGAATAATTTTAGTCCCAGTGATAGCACTGGGGCTAGTTTAGCACAGTGGACTAAACAGCTGGCTTGTAATGCAGAACAAGACCAGCAGTGCAGGTTCACATTCCCGTACCGATTTCCCCGAACAGGCGTCGGAATGTGACGACTAGGGGCTTTTCACAGTAACTTCATTGAAGCCTACTTGTGACAATAAGCGATTATTAAAAAACCAACACAATCTTCCAGCTGTACAGCAGCACAGTCTAATCCTGCAAGTGCTCTGCTCCCCACCAAACGTTTAATTGGCTATCTCTGTGACAGGAACAGAACATGCTAAATACTTGTGAAAAGAAAAAAAGCTTTGTGCTGTAATTTTAAAATTTTCATGTCAAAACAACCAGCACAGTAAAACTTGTAATTTTCAATTTCACGTTCATAGTCATCTTCATCTTTTGTACATTGGATTTTACCAGGCCTCTGGAAACGAGCTGGGAGAGTGGGCTCATAAAATGGTGCCGCAAGGCATAGGAGGGGAGCGTCAGGTTTTCCTGCCTCAAGGGATATTACCAGTGACAGGAATCTCAATGGCACAGAGTATCACTATGCAGCCAATTAAGTTGCCTATTATTGGTCATTTTCTCCTCTGGTTGGTATCTTACCCGCAGATTGCTGGAATATGGGATTTATATCCCTGGAAGGGACCCACGGTGGCAATGGCCACTCCCATGGTTATGGTGCCACTGCTGGAGGACATACCCCCCTCCACAAACTTGCCTTGGCTTCAAGGGTGTTGCAGTATGGAAGTGCCTTATTTTTCTGTAGCACCAGCATCGGTCACCATTTTTGGTGCCCTCTAATTGGGCAGCTCTGGGAGATGGGCTGCCACTTCAATTGGATAATAGTCCCAGTGGTGGTCTCTTAATTGGCTGTTACCTTTAAAATGCCACCCAGGGTCCCCATGATCTTCTGCATCCTGCACAATTCCCTGACCATCATGAGGGCACAGTCCTTGCCATCAGGTGCATGGTGAGTAGCTGAGGAGGAGAACAGGCGTGCTGTTCATGATAGGCTCATCTGACTACGATACCAGTGAATGCAACCCCTAATTCCCCATTTACCAACAATCCCAACCTTACCTTCCTTCTGTTATTGACTATCACAATGAACACCTGGTCTCAATGCTGAAATAAAAATCATCACAAAACAACCATTTTGAACAGGGGCTAACTTCCATTGGAGGAAACTGCAGATGACCTGAAGATTGACTTTGAGAAGCTCTGGCCCAAGAAGACCAACTTTGGTCTGCACCACCTTTTTATTGGCAGCAGCAGCCTGGCTGGCTGACTGGAATGTGCCAGGGATTATATCATGCGTCATCCTGAGGGAAGGCAGCAGGTTTGTGCTCTATGGAGCCATTGCCACTTCCTCAGGATAGTTCCTCAGCAATGCTAGTAATCTGCTGGAGCATAGATTGACTGCTGTGACAGCCAGCAGCTGCTTTGAGCATTGGTGTCTATAACCATAATGGCAGCAGTCTTTACCACATGGCAATAAGGTGAGCTCATGCCACTTCAGTCTGATCTTACACTGCAGTACTCAGATTTTCAATGTCTTCTCCCAATGCTGCAATGGAAGCTGAGACATTAGCCTCAGTTACTGCGAACAATTGGGTCAGCCAATGTTCCTATGGAGCCAGCCACCACTTGCATACTAAAAAAGATGGGTACCAAAATCTGTGTCAAATTTGTGTTGGGCACCTCCAAGCTTGTTGACAGTGATTGCAGACTTTCTGGTAGATTTTGCAATGTACCAAGCTTATCTCTGTGAATTCTAATCAGCCTTTTCCTATACTCTGCCCCATCAATGTCTTTAACTGGCTCCTCTGTAGCAGAATATGTGTGTGACCATGCCTTCTGGGGAGCTGGCACCTGTACCATCCTTTCTCCTTGCCTTTGCAGCCCGGTGCCTGGTAACTCAATCTTGCTCTGCTACACTGTAAAGTATGCATAGTTCCAGCAGAATCTGACCTAGACGCTGTGTGACATTGAGTGATAATGTCTCCTCTTCATCATAAGTCTCTTCATCCTCATCCAGTTCATGCTGGTGAACTGATGCCTGGCCAGGTGGAAGGTTTTGGTTATCTTAAAAGAGAAAGGTAGTGGATGCTTACACTATGCGCAGTTTGGGAATTAGACATGGTTGTGGGACAAAGGGGAGGTAGGATGTAAGAAGGAGAATTAGGTATGAACACACCATCATCTTTGATCCTTTCAGCCCCCTTACCCACCCTCATGGCCTCCCACCATTCCCGCCAGGTCCCCACACTGGCTAAGGCCTCACTCATGCCCATTCCAATGGTGGCCAGCACCATTTTCCCCCTGGGGATGGGGTCATGCATCCATTTCCTCTCCCCCACCAGTTAGTTGCTGCTGCCTCTGGTTATGGGACATCCTGTCCTGCAGCAGAGAGAATGAACTTTTTTGGTGAGTTAGATGCAAACTGTTTGGGTGATGTGGACGTCATGGTTGAATCTTGTGCATAAATTGATTGTGGGTGTGTGGCTTGGAGTAGTGCAAAGTGTGTGAGGGTGAGGGGAAGTTACGAATGGGAGGTTTGAATATTGGTGGTGGAGATTCTTGGTCGGTGGGTGACAGTGTGGAATTGGGATTGGGAAATTTGCAGATGACACAAGAATTAGCTGTGCAGTTGACAGTGAAGAGTGCAGCTGTCGACTCCAGAATAATATCAATGGTTTGATTGAGTGGACGGAGAAGTGGCAAATGGAATTTAATCTGGAGACGTGCGAGGCATTTGGGGAGGGCAAACAAAGCAAAGGGAATACTCAATAAATGGGAAAATATTCAGAGGGGTTGAGGAAGTGAGGGACCTTGGGCTGCATGTCAACAGGTTCTTGAATGTGGCAGGACAGGTGGACAAAGTGTACAAAAAAGCATATGGAATGCTCTCCTTTACGAGGCTTGACAGGGTACATGCTAAGAGGATGTTTCCTCTTGTGGGAGAGTCTAGGGCCAGAATCAGAGAGTAAGGGGTCGTCATTTAAGGCAGGGATGAGGAGAAATTTCTTCTCTCAGAGAGTACTGAATCTATGAAATTGTTTACTGCAGGGAGCTGTCCAGGCTGTCTTATTTAGTATGTTTAAGGCTGAGAAAGACATTTTTAATCAGTAAGGGAATCAAGGGTTACCGGGATAAGGCAGGAAAGTGGAGTTGAGGATTATATCAGACCAATCATGATCTGATTGGCAGAGCAGACCCGAATGGACCAAGTGGCCTACTTCTGCTCCTTCATCTAATGGTCTTATGGTAGAAAGCAGGGATGTAATTTTGGGATTGTATAAGATGCTGGTTAGGCCTCAGCTGGAGTTATGTTTATGGTTCAGGTCACCACATTACAGGGACATAATTGCTGTGGAGAGATGCAGAGGAGATTTACAAGAATGTTGCCAGGGCTTCGAAAATTGCAGCTATGAGGAGGGATTGGATAGGCTGGGATTGTTTTCCTTAGAACAGAGGAGGCTAAGGAGTGACCTAATTGAGGTGTACAAAATGATGAGGGGCCTAGAGGGGGTAGACAGGAAAGCCTTGTCTCCCTTAGCTGAGGAGTCAATTATCAGGGGCATAGATTTAAGGTGAATGGTCGAAGGATTAGAGGGGACATGAGGAAAAACCTTTTGCCCAGAGGGTGGTGAGCATCTGGAAAGTGCTGCCTAATTTGGCAGTTGAGGCTAAAACATTCAACTCAGTTAAAAGGTATCCAGATCTGAACTGCTTTCACCTTCATGGCTGGGTGCTGGAAAGTGGGATGAAGATAAGAAGCCAATTTAGTTTTTCCTGCTTTTGGCTGGCACAGACATGATGGACTGAATGGTTTCTTTCTGCACCATAACCTTTCTCTGGTGCAATGGAGATTGAGCAGTCTGTGAGGCCAGTGGTTCATTGTTAAGGATATTGGGCTTGATCACTCGTGTGAGGTCAATTAACTTTTCTCAACTCTGGATCCAAGTCTTCAGGGATGGATTGGTGACACAGACTGCGGTGATCCGGAGAGTCTCCTGGTCCCCCATAAATAAGGGATCTCTCTTTCCTTGGTCCTCCTGCCTCGAATTTTCTGCATGTTCACATGGGATACTAAAACAGGGCAAAATGGAAAGAGTTTGTGGCAGGATCCTCTATCGAGGGCCTATGGGTTTCCGGGCAGCAACTCAAAGGTCAGTTGTGGCAATAAGGTAGATCAAATATTTTTACCTCAGTATGATCTTCGGGCCGAGTGCTGGCAGCCAGAAGCGTGGCTTCCCTTCTATGTCTGACGCCGATCCAAGCGCAGGGATACTGTATGAAAATAAGCCCAGCTAATTTCTGTCAGTAAACCTTATCAATGTAAAATAAGCTGCTGATTTGTAGCCAGCCCATTTTTTTTACTATCTCCATTGCACGCCCCCCCCCCCCCGCATTTGTATTCAGAAATTCTCCATAGGAGAAGGTGAATCGGAAATGGGAGAAAAAAATGAAATTTGAAAAATGTAACCAGAACAGGATGAAAGGGTATGTATCAAACCACAGGAAAAAAAATACGTTTAATCTGGATGCTGAAATTCTAAAGCTCTCGGGACAATCTCTTGGCAGATCCACAGGCACATCTGTTTGATCAATCATTTACAACCTGCACCTTCCCAAATGACTTGACAATGGAAATAAGCTCTCCGCTGTAGAGTGAAAAAATATCTGGGAAGGAGGTAGACTGAACAACGTATAAAACAGCAGAGCCCATTTAAGTGAATAACCCCCTTGTCAGCTGAACTTATTCACAAAGTGGGACATTGTAGTAATCAATTTTCCCATTCTCTCATTTACCCCATTGCTTCCTTGTTGCAACCAACCAGTGGCACCGTTGTCCCCAGTGTTGACAGCCGTGAAAGCATCAAAGAGATTTCTATCAGGCATTTCCGACTGAAATGCAGCAGGTGAATAACACTGATTGACATGCACCTTCATTCATTCATACCAGCCACACTCAGTCATGGAACAGAATATCAGAAGGATTCCTTCAACAATACAACCACCTGAAATGCAGTAGGCTATATAAAAATAGCTACTTATAATATAAAATAATTGTTCTGAGGTCTAGCAATTGCCTTCCGCTTTTAATTCTTTCAATTTTTTGTTGTAACTTTTTAACTTATAAAATCTGCGAGACTCCAAATTTATTTCCTAATTGTTTTGGGTAGTCTTTTAAGTGAGTTTAATATTTAAATTCTCATGTTTCAGCAGATGGCCAAATATTTGAAATCACAGATTTTCTTATCAAATCAAAATTTGGTTTTCAAAAATACGATTTAGTCTAGATTGTTATTGTCCCCTCACTTAATATAGTTAATTGACATATTAACATGCATAAGAGAATCCAATTACTCCCCCATAGGATCAAATACAATTTATTCAGTAATACTGCATGGCAAATTTGGTTTCTATCCCATTTATATAACCCAAAATGGAGACTGAAATTGCTGGATGTAGTCTTTAACCTGGAGGGTATTGCACGTAGTGGTCCCCATGGGCTCATAACTTGGTTTTCCATTCACTTTAGCGCACAATCATAAAATCAATTAAAATTTACAACACAGGAGGTGGCCATTCGGCAGCACGGTAGCATTGTGGATAGCACAATTGCTTCACAGCTCCAAGGTCCCAGGTTAGATTCCAGCTTGGGTCACTGTCTGTGCGGAGTCTGCACATCCTCCCCGTGTGTGCATGGGTTTCCTCCGAGTGCTCCGGTTTCCTCCCACAGTTCAAAGATGTGCAGGTTAGGTGGATTGGCCATCCTAAATTGCCCTTCATGTCCAAAATTGCCCTTAGTGTTGGGTGGGGTTACTGGGTTATGGGGATAGGGTGGAGTTGTGGATCTTGGGTAGGGTTCTTTTTCCAAGAGCCGGTGCAGACTCGATGGGCTGAATGGCCTCCTTCTGCACTGTAAATTCTATGAAATCTATGAAATCATTCGGCCCATTGTGTCTGTGCTAGCTCTCTGCAAGCACAATTCAGCTGGCCCTATTCCCCGAGCCTTTCCAAGTCGCCCGGCAATTTATTTTCTCCTCAGAAGCTTATCCAATTGCCTCTTGAAAGCCATGATTGTCTCTTTCTTTGCCACATTCTCTCAAGACCGTGCATACCACTGATTGTGTGTACAAATGTTGGCATTAATCCTTTTGTAAATCACCTTAAATTAGTGTCTCCGAGCACTGAGGCAGGTTGAAATGTTGTGAACAGGTGTTTATTGTGCAACTGTGAACATATGTATACGGGATTGTGCCCTCGCAGCTACAGCTATCCAATGAGCTGCACCTGTGCCCAACCTAACTGGTGTCTACCTTTCTGGCCTTACGAGTCATATGCTTAGGTGGATCCCAGACAGTAGATCAGGATTGGAGGCTGCCTGCTGCGATTCCCGCCCTGTGACCTGGGTCCCCTTTGGCAGTCGTCTTCTAGGGCGACTGGGCCTGGATGGGCTCGGCTGCTGCTCAGGTGTCCCAGGTGGCGTGGTGCCGTCCTGTTCTGCCCGCTGCCTGTCAGGTGTGGCAGGGTCGGCAGGGGGGCGCGGGGAGCTCAAGGCACTGTGATGTTCCAGCACCTCTCCTGTTGGAATCACCGGCAAGGGCCCCATCACCACCTCCTCCCTCAGGGTGCTCGATGGCCGCTGGGCTGCTCCATGGGATTGGGGTGCAGGCGGAGCTAACTCCTAAGTCTCCCCCGCCACCTAGCGCTGCCAATCCTGGAAGCCCGCTCCTACCTTGACCAGGGTCTCGATACTCGCGGCAATGGAGCACAGGGATTGGACCAACTCCCTCTGAGACTGCGCCATATCACGCTGTGACGATGCCACCATCTTCTGGGTCTGTGCCATGTCAGCCAGTGACTGCGCCACCTCCCTGTGGGTCTGTGCCATGTCAGTGAGTGCCTTGGCAATGCCGCCGATGTCTGCTGACATGGCCTGCTGTGACTGGGCCAGGTTCTGGACTGCTGCTGCCAGTCCTTGGACATTGACCCATGGCCAAACCCTTCAGCCCCAATGTCTCCTCCATGGACTCCACCCGTGTGGTGTTGGCCTGGGTGGCACGCATGGTCGGCATCACCGCTTACTCATGCACGTGTTTGGACTCCCCCAACTGCACCTGCAGGTGCTGGATGCTCGCCGGCAACCCCTCATGCTGTCCTTGGCTCTGCGACTGCATCGCCACAATCAATGGGACCATCTCTTCCAGAAGCCCAAAATCCATCTGGACGGCAGCTAGTCCCTTGGGCCGGCTGCCCTCCGACCGTTCGCCAACTCGGGAGGTCCTACTTCCACCTGATGTATCGCAGCATGTGTGTGGTGCACACCAGATAGTGCCTCAGGAGCCTCTTAACTAACATGTCCAACCAAGGTTAGTGTCTCTGGGATGGTGGAGGGTGTTGGAATCAGCTGTGTCGGGAAGTTAGTGCCGTCCCCGGACTGGTGCTCCAGAGTGTCTCGCGCTGCGGGCCGAGCACCTCCGTTCATGACTTCTTCCCCGCTGCTATCCACTTGGGATTGGGGTTGTGGTTGAAGTCGGGGGACACCAGAGGGGCTCGTCTTATTGCCAGGCGATCCTGCAAGACACAAGGCAAGAGTTGGGGTGGTGGGTGGTGGTGGAGGCAGGGATGTGGGGGTGGTGGAGGGGGTGTGTCAGTGTGGTGGTGGGGGTGGTGACACACATGCCATGGGGACCGCAACTCAAAGGGGTTTCATGTGCTTGCCCGATGCCGATCTCCATTTTGGTGACTACCATCTCTCCGGGTTCAGCGACCGGGTCCAGTGCCCACTGCTCTGCTGATGTGAGGGGCCACAGGTCCGGTGGGCCCTCTCCAGTGTTTTTCCTCTCCTGGGAATTGTAGGCCGCCTTCTCCAGGGGGAGGGGGTTGGGGGAGACAGAAAATGCCCAGTCTTAGACAGTCCGATGTATGCAGCACAGGGGGTGGGTAGCTGGTGGTCTTCGTGATGCAGGCTGGGGGTTAGGTCTCCCTCAGGATGGGGCGGGTGGGTTGTGGGTGTGTTAGACGGGGGCTGGTACCAGGGGCACCTACTGACACTGGCCGCCCTGAGGAGGTTGTGCAGTTTCTTTCTGCACTTCTGGCTATTCCTGGCGGTTTGCCCACCTGCTCCCAGGCCCTGTGAATGGCGGTGGGTGGCAACCTCCTTCCCACCCCGGGTACAGGGTAGCCTGCCTCCCATCCATGGCTAGGGTTTTGAGTTTAGCATCAGTGAACCCCGGGGTGCCACTCTTTGTGCTGCCATCTTGTTGGCTGGGATGAGTGTGCATGGAAAGTGGAGTGCTTACATGTGTCAATCCCAAGCCCAGTGAATCGGACACCATTCTACTTTGGAATCTGTTGTGTTCCATGTGGTGCCGGTGATAGCTCATTAACGGTTGATGAATTGCTCCGGGAGCAGCACCAATTTTGCCGTCATAGATGTCCACCGATTCTGTCCTGGCATCAACATTAGTCTCTGGAATGGAGAATCCCACCCCTTGTCTTTCAACAGTGCCTTTCATGAGCTCTGGATATCCAAGGAGTTCTATAAAGAAATAAATACATTGAATTAAAACAAAATACTGCGGATGTTGGAAATTTGAAATAGAAACAGGAAGCACTGGAAATATTCAGCTGTTCTGTCAGCATCTGTGCAGAGAGAAACAGTTAACATTTTGAGTCAATGAAGATGAAGTAGTCCACTCCTATTCCTAACTCATATGCTCATATGAACAAAGTAAAAGGAATAAATATAAATACTGTCAGAGAGAAGGACAAAACTTCTTGAAGGTAGGGCAGAGATGATTAGTCACCACTGTTCAGGAGGCACATGGTTAGCACTGCTGCCTTACAGCGCCAGGGGCCCTGGTTCAGCTCCAGCCTTGGGTGACTGTGTGGAGTTTGTAGGTTCTCCTTGTGTCTTTGTGGGTTTCCGGCGGGTGCTCTGGTTTCCTCCCACAGTCCAGAGATGTTTAGGTTAGTTGGATTGGCCATGTAAAATTACCCCTTATGTGCCCAGGGATGTGCAGGTAAGGTGGGCTCATGGGGATAGGGCAGGGATGTGGGCCTAGGTAAGGTGCTTTTTCAGAGGGTCAGTGCTGACTCAATGGGCCGAATGGCTGGCTTCTGCACTGTAGGGGTTCTATGTAATGTTGGAAGATTTGCTTACCAATTTGCTTGCAATGGGCTGAATAATATGCTCCGAAAATAAGATCGCAGCACCATATTATGGGCGTGATAACATTGGGTTGCATTCCCAATCTAGGTAATATGGCTAGTGGGCAGGGCTAAAAGTTGGGAACCCGCCTGATGATTCAAATTTAATTTAAATGGGTACGTAAGCTCATTAATGGGGAAATTGACCTGAACTATATATAGGGCTGGATTCTCCGCTGACAGGATTCTCCGATGCGCTGGCAACCTGGGAATTTCCCGAAGGCGTGGGGCTGCCCACAATGGAAAACCCCATTGGCCGGCTGGCGAGATGGAGAATCCCGGGATTGCGGACGAAGAATCCCACCCATAGTGTCTGCAATAAAATGCTTGCAGAGTCACAGGTGGGGTTCCCGGTTTTTTTATGAGGCAGTTTGTTTGGGCTACCTTGGAGGTTTCAGCTGACCCTGAGTTTCAGCTCAGTAGTTCAGGGTTCTGTGACTGCTGGAAATGTTTCATGCAAGAAGCAGAGTGTCGTGTTAAGCACAGTAAGATAACACAGGCTGCAACTGGATGCAGCTTTACCTGAGAGATACTCCACACCTTGAAGTTCTTTCAATATGTTTTATTGAACTTGTCACACAATCCTCTGTGAGTTCGACTCTCTGCTAACCTAGTGTGATTAATCTGTCTGACTGAACCAGACTAGCTCTTAGCCTGGCAGCACGGTGGCGCAGTGGGTTAGCCCTGCTGCCTCACGGCTCCGAGGTCCCAGGATCAATCCCGGCTCTAGGTCACTGTCCATGTGGAGTTTGCACGTTCTCCCTGTGTTTGCGTGGGTTTCGCCCCCACAACCCAAAGATGTGCAGGTTAGGTGGATTGGGCATGCTAAATTGCCCCTTAATTGGAAAAAATTAATTGGATATTCTAAATTTAAAAAAAGACTAGCTCTTAGCCACGTGCTGTAGGAGTTACATGATATGTACACCCTGACTCACACTGTAGATGTCACCAGTGGAATGAGGCGGAGTGCGAGTGCCTCGTGCCTTTTATAGTGGGAAACCAGCCCCAAGTGTTCTGCCAGCTGATTGGTTATGTCCTGTTCTCTGTATTCATTAGCTGACTGTTTGTATCTCATTATGTGCAAGTCTGCATATCATGACACAGAGTTTCCATTTCAAACCTACCTGAATTAGAGGCCGTATTCATAATACTGAAAAGTCAATTTAGACTGTCCATCACTATGAGCTTTAAACTAGCCAAACAAAAAGGATTGTGGTCTCTGTGGGAGACACCGCATCCAGTGAGTAGGAGAGTGAGAGTAAAAAGGTCAGATCGGGAGGTCCAGAGAACTACATCAAAGCTGCACTAAACACAGGGGGTAATGAAGTTGTCATAAATTCTCAGCAGAGGCGCTGAAGGACTAATTCAGCCCTTTGAGTATGTATGCAGAGACTGAGCTATCTGCAGATGTCCGAAATGCAAGGTGACTCGGTGGCTCCAGAGCCATAATTAGATTATTCTGTGACACTCTGTCAGGAGACATCCCCTCCAACTGAGTTGGGGGGGGGGGTCACCGGATGACCGGATGTCTGTGGCTCTAAAGTTCACTGGTGCACTCAACTTCTATCCAATCCCTCCTCTTTGCGACAAGATCATTACAGGTAATATATAGCGATGTCAGTGACATAACACAGCCTGATGCACACCATTGCATCAAGGTCTACATGATGAAATGTTTCAAAGGGCAAGTGATCACATCTCATTCACATTAGACAAGCATAATCAACTCATTAGAGCTAGAGGATTTGCAGTGAATGCAGGTTTCCGCAGTAATTGGAAGATATTGATTGTATGCACGCCACCATGAAGGTTCCTGGACAGCCCTGCACCTTTATTAACAGAAAGGCTTCCACTCGTTGGCCTTCCAGCTGGTCTGTGATTATCATCGATGGATCATGCATGTGTATATCCAAGCAGTAGCGACAAATCCTTTGCTTTGTGAAACTTACAGGTGCCAGACCTATTCAGAGGCCCTGATGCCCTGGATGGATGGTTTCTAGATGACAAGCGTTATCCATTGAGGGCAACCAGAGCAGAAGTGGAGAGGAGATGCAATGACAGCCACAGAAACACCAGAGTCATCATTGAGCAGACAAATAACCTATTGAAACTGAGGTTCAGGTGCCTCGACAGGCCAGAAGCGAATTGCCATATGCTCCTGAGCTCAATGCCAGGGTGATGGTGTGCAGGTTGAAATGGATACCCACGATTGTGTCTACAATATGCTACATTTGCCCCTCCAGGACAGTTGACAGTCTGTCCATTGAGGAAGTTTGATGCTCTGAAGAGCGGGTGATCCCTGTGTACATGGTCAAGATGGATATCTCCACAGTCTGGGCCAAAGCGCAGAACCCCTCCAGTATATCTGCCAAATTCTCTGTGGACTTTGCACTGGACATTCATCAAATGCTGACTAATGGATGACTCCAGAGGCTCATCATCCAACTCGGAATCAGTCTCTGAATCACCCTGGGCACTCCTGCGACTTCCCGAGGCCTGCTCCACCCACTCTCTGGCAGCTGCACATGTGAATGTGGAAGTGTCATCAGGCTGCGCATACCCTCAACCTGACTCACAAATACCTGCCACTATGCCAGTATCTGAGCTAGGGTGCTTGGGACAGAGAGAGAATGTGGCGCTGCATTTTCTGAAGGTTCTTCCTCATTCTCGAAGGGGCGTAATGGCCTGGTATGTGGATGAGCGTCAGCAGAAGAGGCCTTATGTGGGGCAGAGACAAACAGAAGTAAGGGGGTCAGTGGTCATCACAAGCCTTTCCATAGCTGTGCAAAGTTACAAAGCTCAGCCGCATTAGTCCTGTGCAACATGAGAGGTGAGACTGTGAAGATCCCACAAACACTTGTAACAACATCTGCTGATTCTGAGTATGACGCTTCCCTGGATTTTAAACATTGGAACAAAATTTTTGGCTTTCATCACTTCATGCCAAAGCACCATTTACTTCCCACTTGCCCCTTTGCCCTTTTCTATTGGTTTCTGCCATTTGCCATCTCAGCAGACACAGGCCTTCCTCTAATCTCGCCTCTTCCAATGGATCTGGGTGGCTTGGATTCAGACAGTGTGAAACCCTCCTCCTCCTCAAACAGAGTCAACACAACAAAGCTTAGTCGTTGTCTGGCCTTCTCTCGGGCATTGAATCATAGAATCCCTACAGTGTAGAAGGAGGCCATTCGGCTCATCGAGTCTGCATCGACCCTCCCAAAGAGCACCCTACCTAGGCCCACATCCCACTCCATTCCTTGGATACTAATGGGTAATTTAGCATGGCCAATCCACCTAACTTGCACGTATTTGCGCACACACATGGGCACACTTCTTCTGAAAACAAGTGTAACATTGCAATCACTAACACTGTTGCAGCTTATTTGATGGCATGCCACCAACAAATTATTACCAGAATGCTGTGCTCTTTCCTTATCTACATAGTCTGCCAACGCCCACCCTGCAACTGGACCAAAGTGATATGTGCACTCTGCCATTGGTGCTAACAGGAATGCCTTTGCTGCATCATGCTGCCTTTGAGGTCTAACAATCCTCACATGTCCCTGTGTTCATGAGGCCACCCTGTAGTGTGCTAGCACAAAATAACACATACTGAGGACTTACTCTTCCTGATTGCCCTCATGAGATCATTGAGCCTTTTCTGGCACTGGGACCACATGCACCTCACTAGCCCAACACTGCTGACCTCAGCAGCTACCTCCTCCCAGGCAACATGTGTTTTGGCCAGGTTTCTCCTCTTCCTGCCGGATGACTTGAATTGATCCTGCCAGTTTGAAAGTACATGGAATAGGGCTCTCAGGGAGTCATCATTAAATCAAGGGGCTGGTTTGGCCCTTCTCCACTGTCTGTCCCCTCGTTCCAATAGTTGTGACATCTCTTGAGGGAAACATGCAACAACTAGACAACTCTATGCCAAGAACTGGAAAACTTGTTTGTGCTCAAAAAAATGTCACCTCTGCTCATTGGCAAACTTTGGACACACCAGAGGTGACACAAATGCACACTTACCTTAAACATACATAGAAACATACATAGAAAATAGAAGTAGGAGGAGGCCATTCAGCGCTTCTAGCCTGCACCACCATTCATTATGATCATGGCTGATCATGAAGTTCAATACCCTGATCCCACCATCCCCCATACCCATTGATCCCTTTTAACCCCAAGAGCGATATCTAATTCCTTCTTGAAATTACACGTTTTGGCCTCAACTACTTTCTGTGGTAGTGAATTCACAGATTCGCCACTCTCTGGATGGAGACATTTCTCCTCACCTCAGTCCTAAAAAGTCTTCACATTTCTCCCATGCCAAAAATCTGCAGAACTCAGCTGAGTGCAGACATTTGCTGGGCCCCATGACACTGCCCTGTGCTGAGGGGCCCTTTAAATTACTGATCGTGACCTTGTATCAGGTCATGGCCAATGACCTCAAGAGGCGGGAAATCCCACCCTCCAACACTGGTTGGGCAGGATGTTCACTGTCTGTAGGCCTCACACCTGCCCTCTGTTTGCAATTGGATTAATTTGCACTTTAGGGGTGCATTTTCAATTGAGAAGGCTACCCACTTCCAGGCCATGCTGGAGCATATTATTCAGCCCAAGGTCTCATAAACAGTAATAATCGGAGGAGCTGATAGTGTTGCTGGTGATTATATTTTCAATATTGTTGTGACATGGATGAGATCAATTGGGCTGAATGGTCTCCTTTTAAGCCTATCTTGTGGTATCTCTATGAAAAGCAAAATATCTGTATTTATTACATTAAATATGCAAGTTAAGAAATTTTAATGCCAATTTAGTACAGAAATATGGGAATAATTTTATCAGAAAATGGGAAAAATTTGATAAAACCAACATATTTAATGTCCAGCCGTTTTCCCTATGTAAACTGCTTTTAAAAAAGCACACTTGAAGACTGAAAATCTGTTTTGTGCTCCTACTCGTTCAATTCTCCCCAGTGACTCAAGTCATATATAAAATCTCATTATCATGCCAGTTAAATTTATTAGGTGTTATATTAAGATTGTCTCAACATGAGCACATTAACTGCAGATATTCTACTGAACATCAATTTATATACGTCAACATTTTCATATATCCTAATTTCTTGACCTTTCGCTTCTTTTCACACTCAAGTGCCCAGATATTAAATTACATGGACAGAGGAGGTGTCAGCTTTAGCAGAGGTACGCTTGCATAAAGGTTGATTTGACAGTGTGATAGAGGGAGCACAGGGAGGTGGTACATTGAGCGATGTGAGACTGGACTCTTGGAACTTCAATCATAAACAACGCAGCAGGAGCAACCTGACAGGGAATTCAAAAAGTCTCACTTTCACAGTTTGAGAATGAGAACGAACGAACTTCCCTTCCTTTCTTTCTTGAATTTAAATTTGGGACATTTTACTATGTCAAACGCAAGATATAAATACAAACTGATGTTGGTGCCCTGGTTCTTGCGGGGATAGAGTTTCATAGAGGCTGGAAGCTTTATTGTTGTGCACAAAACTCGAGTTTTTGCCCAAATGTGATTTCGACAACTTTAGGGAGAAACTGGTCTCCATCGCTCCGGATATTTGGGTAATAGCCAGGGTTGGTGGGACCAATTTCCAAGGATGATCTTGTGCATGCAATCTCCCCTGAAAATTGAACAACCTGATAACTTGGCAGTGAGTCACTTCTAAATACTTAGGCAGCTGACCCAAAACAAGCAGTAGACCCTTGAATCGTCTGAACAAGATCCCCATGACTATTGCCGGATTCCACACACAAACTCAGCATAAACTGGGCAGTGAACGGGCTGCCCATGTTATGCTTGATGTGGAGATGCCGGCGTTGGACTGGGGTCAGCATACTAAGAAGTCTTACAACACCAGGTTAAAGTCCAACAGGTTTGTTTCAAATCACTAGCTTTCAGAGCACTGCTCCTTCCTCAGGTGGATGAAGAGGTATGTTCCAGAAACATATATATAGACAAAGTCAAAGATGCAAGACAGTGCTATGAATGCAAACACTTGCAGGTAATTAAGTCTTTACAGATCCAGAGAGAGGGGTAGCCCCAGGTTAATGAGCTGTGAATTGTCTCAAACCAGGACAGTTGGTAGGATTTTGCAAGCCCAGGCCAGATGGTGGGGGATGAATGTAATGCGACATGAATCCAAGGTCCCGGTTGAGGCCGTACTCATGTGTGCGGAACTTGACTATAAGTTTCTGCTCGGCGATTTTCGTTGTCGCGCAGCCTTCAGCAAATGCTCGCATTCAAAGCATTGTCTTGCATCTTTGACTTTGTCGATATATATGTTTCTGGAACCTACCTCTTCATCCACCTGAGGAAGCAGCACTGCTCCGAAAGCTAGTGACTTGAAACAAACCTGTTGGACTTTAACCTGGTGTTGTAAGACTTCTTACCATGTTATGCTTAGTTTTTGCCATTTCTAAATTAGCAGGACTGGCGTTCTTCCTAGTTTCACAAGAAAGCTGCAGACCAGTGTCAACCCAGGCTGTACCAATGTCCACAGTACACCATTACCCTTTGCAATTAATACCTTGCCAAGACTTTACCTGCAGGCTAGGTTGGCATTGAAATCCATTAAATTTTCCAACTCTAACTGCATTGCTTGCTGATTTTATGGAAATGCAGTCCAAGACCCAATTTCCAGTGTGCCTTGGGCTTAAGTCAATTGGGAACAAAGACAATAAGGGTAATTTTACATCTGCCCTGGGAGAAATTATTCAATATATACCACTTATTTTACACTATCACCAAAAGCCAAATTTGTGTCTGTCTTTAGTGACGAGTAATAAAAATTTCACCACACTTCAATAATGAAAATCAAAGGGGACCTCCAAAATGTCAAAGAAATCTGCAATGGGATATCTCAGACGGATTTATACAGAGCTAGAAAAACTAAAAAGCTCATAGGTCTTTTGCTGACCTAAATGATTACTCAGCTGAATTACTGACTCCAGGTGATTAAGCTGTGAACTAAAGTTGCAGTGTCCCTTGAATGTGAAATTAATTACTGGCTGAACTGAACATCGACCTTCTCCTGATTCCTGCTTGGTATTTGGTCAGGCCTTTAATGAAACACCTTGGGATGATTTGTTATATTGACAGTCCTGTATAAGTGAAAATGTTTGAAACTAGTCCCTCCAACACAAGTGAATGAACATTCTGCACATCGACAGCTAAAGCAAAGCCTTGCCCCCGTGCCACATCCTCGAGTTACACTCACGGCTGAGTATCTGTGAGAAGGAATTTATGTGTTATCAACCACTCTCCTTACAGTTAGGAGTATAGATTGATAGAGTGACTGCATTAGGTTTGTTCTGAACAGCTTGGTCTCCTTCCAGTTTTATGATTCTTTCATTCCATCAATGGGGCTTTATGTTCAGCCATTAAATCTCAGCCACTGGAACTCATTCGCTCACTAACTCCTGGTGGTTACCAGCCTCCTTATTTTTGAAACTCTTCTAAAAACCATTCGCTTTCCAACTATGCTTCTTCACCTCCTATACTTTCTTCACACTCTCTCCCTCCTGCTCAGTTTTTCAGAATAATTTCCCTGCAAATGTAGCTGAAGAAAGAAAGCCTGACAGTTATAGAGCACATTTCATAGAATCACAGAATGTTACAATACAGAAGGAGGCCATTCAGCCAATCATCACTCTGCCAGCCCTTTGAAAGCTCTAAATCGGAAAGCCAGTGCAGTGGTGATGGGCCAATTGGTCTCTTTCTGTGTTGCGATATTCTGTGTTTCGGGATGTAATTAGTCCTCCTCCCCATTCTTTCTCCAGAGTTCTACAATTTCCAAATTCCCTCTTGAAAGTTACAATTGAATCTGCTTGTACCACAGTTTCAGGCAATGCATTCCCGATCACAAGAACTTGCTGAGAAAATGGAATAACCCCAGTATTATAACACTGGGGTTCTTCCATTTTCTCAGCGTATGCAGTGGACAAATGACTGCGAGCAGGCTTTGTTTAATCAAATAGTATTTATTCGCACTCACACAATGTTACAGTTAGTCAATCACACCATTCAACACAGATATTTTACAGAATACTAAAGTTCATACTAGACCTTAACTTAACTTGAGAGTGACTAGCAAGTAACCAGACAGATAATGGCCTTTATTTCCATTCGACTTCGGTAGTCCTCAATGTTCGGCCCTTGGTCTGGTCTGATCCTCTGGCTCTGGTCTTCCTTCTGTTTGGTGGCTAATCATCCTCTTTGTGGTGGCCGGTGAAGATCACTGTTGTTTTGTTGCTATTGCGCGCTGCTGCAGAGAGAGATTCTAAAGTGGGCACAGTTGCTGCCGCAAATAGTAAAGGTATGGAGAAGTACACACTCTGTATTCTTATGAAACATGATAAGACGTTTATTAATAGTGTTGTTAATCTAATTAAGATGGTGATCTAGGGCAGCATGGTGCGCAGTGGTTAGCATTGCTGCCTCACGGCGCTGAGGTCACAGGTTCGATCCCGGCTCAGGGTCACTGTCCATGTGGAGTTTCACCCCACAACCCAAAGATGTGCAGGGTAGGTGGATTGCTCCTTAATTGGAAAAAATGAATTGGGTGCTCTAAATTTATTTAAAAATAATAAAAAAGAAAAAATATTTTTAAGATTATAAATTTTAAAAATAAAAAAAAGATGGTGATCTGCTCACAGCCTGTGCAAACACTCTGCTGATGTCACAACGCATCAGGTGATGCATAACCAGCAAGAATGTATTCCCCAAATACAAAACATCCCTCCACTTGACTCCATTAGTGCAACAGCAGCAATTAACATTCATACAACAAATCCCCCGATATGTTATTTCCATACATATCCATGATTCAATTAGACAGTCTCTGTGGTGGACGTCATTCATTTTTGGTAGAATTCAGCCTTCTTGAACTTGGCGGTCGGAACTCCCAAAGGGGCGGATGGTCAGAGGGCGGGTCAACCCCAGGAACGAGCCGCCATCCAGATGGATCTTGAGCTTCTGGAACAAACACCCCCATCCATAATGGAGATGCAGTCGCAAAGCCATGAACTGCATGAGGGGTTGTCGGCGCGCATCCAGTACCTGCAGGTGCAGTTGGAGGAGGCCAGCGTAGGAGGTGGTGCTGACAATGTATGCCACCCAGGCCAACACCGCGGGGGGTGACTGTTTCGGCTATGGATCAGCATGTCCAAGGCCTGGAACATTCTGTGCGGTCACTGGTTGAAGCCCGGGACAGGGTTGCCGCCTCAAAGGTGACCATGTCCCAGAGCCACCTGGAAATTGCAGCAGTGCTCCTGAGTATGACCCAGACACAGCAGGCCATGGCTGTGAATTCAGTGGCATTGCTCAGGTGCTGGCTGGCGAGACGCAGACACAGAGAGAGATAGCCCAGTCCCAGAGGGAGATGGCGCAGTCACTGGCTGATGTGACACAAATCCAGAAGGGGGTGGCATGGTCGCAGCGTGATGTGGCGCACTCCCAGACAGAGAGGTCTGCATCGACTCTTACAAACTTCTACAAATGTGCCACAGAGAGGATCCTATCCGGCTGTATCACATCCTGGTATGGCAACTGCTCGGCCCAAGATCACAAGAAACTGCAGTGTGGTGAACTCAGTCCAACGCATCGCACAAGCTTGCCACCCTCACATTGATTCTGTCTACACCTCCTGCTGCCTCAGGAAGGCAGACAGCAGTGTCAGAGACCCCTCATACCCAGGGATTGCCTGCTTCTAGACCCTTCCATCAGGCAGAAGTCTGAAGACCCACACATCCAGACATAGGACTAGCTTCTTCCCCACAGCTACTAGACTCCTCAACAACTCTCCCTCAGATTGATCGGTTCCCTGTAAGAACACAATTCACGACGCCCTAGCTGCTCTTGCTCATGTATTTGCTTTGTTTGGCCTTTGTTCCGCACCGTAACTAATTACTTATTTGTCGATGTACTGTGTACATTTTCGCATTCACTGTAACTACCTACTATTCTTTTTTGTCCACTATGTATGTACTAAGTGCGTTTCTTTGGCCGCAAAAACATATTTTTCACTGTACTTAGGTGCATGTGACAATAAATCATAAATCATATCAAATAAAATTGTAAATAATCAATCAAAGTTGGTCCACTCCCAGTGCTCCATGGCCGCCAGCGTGCAGAACCTGGTCGAACCAGAGCGGGCCTCCCGGATTGGTAATGGCAGGTGGCAGGGGAGCCTCAGGGGATAGCTTCCCTCGCATTCCTACCCAATGGAGTAGCCATGGGGCCATCGGGCACCCCAAGGGAGGAGAAGGTAATGTGGACCATGCCGATGACCCCCCAGGGAAGGTGCCGGAACACCTCAGCAACTCATACTTCCGCCCTCCTATCCCTGGCACATCTGGTGGGCAGCAGACAGAACAAGGTGGACCACGCCACCCGGGACAACCAAGCAGCAGCCGGGCCTATCCAGGTCCAGTCGCACCAGAAGACGGCCACCAAAGGGGACCCAGGTCGCAGGGCAGGAGTCATTCCTGCTGCACTCCTGCTGTACCGTCTGGGGTCCACCAAGTCGTAGCATTAGGGCCCATAAGGCCTGGAAGTTAGACACTAGTTAAGTTGGCAGGGGTGCAGGGCACAGTTTAGTTACAGGTGCTAGGGCACAAATCTGGATATACTCGTTCACATTAAACACCTATTACTATTGTTACAATCTACCTTGGTGCTCTGTCTGGTGGGTGTGAGGGGTGAAATGGGCAGATGTTGAGGGGGGAGAATGGGTGGACCCTGTGGGTGGGCTGGCATCCTCACCCCCTGACCGTCCCCGCCATCGCCACCCCAGGGACCCGACGTGACTGTGTGATAGAATGGCCAGCTCTCATGTAGAGATCATCCAGATGGCTGGTGGAAAGTTCTACCATGGCCAGGAGTCAGACATTGCCAGATGATGTGGAGCACTGGAGCTGATCGCAGAGCGGGTTGTCATTGTCCACCATCCAAAGGACCAGACCCGCTGTTACTGCCAACCCAGAACCCGCATGTGGCAAGTATGTATCACGGAGGGAATTGAAAGAGGGGGATGGTCAGGAGGAGGGGGGAGTGAGGGGTTGTAGGGTTGGGATACAGTGTTCATGCCCCTGGCCAGTCCCTCCCCCTCCACCACACTCCTTGTCAGTGGACCTAGAGGCGATCAGAGCATCCCATGAGCACTGGCCCTGGCGCACACGTCGTGCGGCCTCCCATGCCTGCCTGGGACCCATGTCCTGCCCTGCATCCTCCTCATCGGCCAAGGCCTAGCATTCCTCCTCCTCCTCCAACACATCGGACCTCTACTGTGTGATGTTGTGGCGGACAATGAAGGCTGCCACAAAAAGGGCGACCCTCTCAGCATCATACTGGAGAGCTCGTCCATAGCAGTGCAGGCACCTGAACTGCATCTTCAGGATGCCGAAGCACCATTGCTTTGTTGTAGCGGATCTCCACATCAGTTTGTGGCCTCCGGGTAGGCGTCATCAGCCATGCTGCAATGGATAACCCCAGTGGCCCAGCAGCAAACCACGCAGCCGGGGGGTGGGGGGCTTCTCGAACATGTCAGGAATTGTTGAGTGTGCCAGGATAAAGAAGTTGTGAACACTGCCCGGGTATCGGGCACAGACATGTATAATGCTTGGCTGATGGTCACATATCAGCTTCACGTTGGTCGAGTGGAACCTCTTTTGGTTTGTGTAGAACAGCAAGTCATCTGTAGGTGCTCATACGGGGACATGCATCTCGTGGATCACCCCCTGGACCCGGGGAATCCCGACAATGGTGGCGTATCCATCTGCCTGGGTAGCCTGGTGGGCTCGGTCCACATTGAAGTGGATGTATTGAGCCACCTGGGCATATAGGGCCTCCGAGAAGGCGCGGATGCATCTGTGCACCGTGGTCTGTGAGATTCTGGCAGGTCCCACTCGCCGCCTGGAAGGACCCCGTCGCGTAACTGATCAGGGCGACCGTCACCTTGACGGCCACTGGGCGCGGATGTCTTCCCCAAATTCCCACAGTGCCATGATCTGACCGATATGTCGCACTGTCTGCCTGCCCAGCCGAAGTCTCTGTTGGCATGCTCGGTCCAGCTAGCCCTCCAATGACAGGCAGTGCCGGTACACACGAGGCCTCATGCGGCACCTCCTTGGCATCTCCACCTCGGCCTGTTGGCTGGCCGGCACTCCAACTTGGCTAACTGCCACCTGTCCCTCTGTGGCATGCCTTTCTGCTGCCCGCTCTGCTGCTGCCCTCTCTGCTGCTGCAGCTTACTCCTCCTCCTCCTCCTCGAGCAACACCAGCTCCTACAGCTGCAGGGCATTGCCCAGGGCTGTGGCGTCTAGCGGGAAGGCCACCATCTCTGGTTATATCCAATATTGTGACAATAAGCGATTATTATTCTTATTCTTATTAATAATATCCATTGTCTGCATGGGGTTAAAGGCCGACATGTTAGCATGGTGCATACCCCCGTGCCCAACCAGGTCCAACCGGCTACATGGTGGCCCCAGTTGGCACCGCGGGCTCTGCCCCCGTATGTTCCCCCCTCGCCCCCCATCATGCACCCCTGGTCTCATCGGTGGCTGTCACCATGGGGGCCTCTGAACTTGGCGCTCATCCCTGATGCCAGGGGTACTATTGGCTGGCACTGCCCTCGCCAGGGGTATGCACCGTGGCCCTCTTGGGGGCTACTGTAGGTGTTGCCATGGGTGGGAAGGATGGTGGGTGGGTGGGGGGAGGGGGAGTGTAGCGAGGGGTGGGGTGGCAGAGAGTGGGATGCGGGGGTGGGGGCACCGATACAGCCGGTGTTACTCTGCAGAACCAGGGACTAAGGTGGGTGGTCAGTGTGTGAGCAGCAAGATGGCTGCGGTAATGGCAGTCCATGTCTAGGCACTGCCCCAGTGCCATGAGAGGTCACCCCAGCCACTCCCTCTGTTTCCCCCCTCTGTTTCCCCCCTCCCCTCCTCCACTGGCCCTGTCAGGCCCCCCCCCCCCCATCCCAGCCAGTCTGGCCATTGTGAGGCCCAGCAGCCCACAGCCGCTCCTCTCTATATTCTTCCTCCTCTCTCTCCCTCAGCAGAAACCACGGTGGTTTCATGATTTCTGAAAGCACAAGTGAACCGTGCTATCGGGAGCACGGCCCACTGGAGGTGGAGAATCGCCGAGGCGCCAGAGAATACCAGGTCGGGCTTGCTAACAATATGCAAATGGTGTTGACTGTACGTGCGTTCCGGTAGACATTGATGCCACTGTTGGGAAGTGCTGTTCCAGGATGATTCCTTTGCGGCCTTTAAAAATGGTGCCCCATTTCTCAAACAACTGTGCGGGCGATTCATCTGAAAGGCTTTTAAGTGCGGTAGCGAGCGGAAAGAGCCGTGTCGAGACCAGCACAGTAATGTAACGTTAATTGGGCCACTTTAGGAGACCCCACGGCTTTCATGTCCACCTGGTAAGCAGCTGGTTGTCTGCAGCTCTGATGTGCATCCTGAGGATACACATAGAAGCAATGGTAGAACAAGGAAGGCTCAGCACATCGAGGATCACTGAAACGCACTGGGTGGGGGGAGCGGGGGGGGGGGGGGGGGGAGACAGGATGTGAGGAGAGAAGTGTGCATTTGGAGGGAGGTGGAGGGGGTGTTGGGCAGTGGGGTGGGAGGGGAGAGTGGCGCGGCACCATCGGGATAGCGGGGCAGTAGTGTACACTTGTCCGCGACAAATTAAAAAACCCTCCCCACAACCAGCATGAAACCTTTGGCTCTTTGTTCCACAATGCAGGTCAACTACCAATCCCACACCCCATCCCCCCTAGACATGGGGGTCCTGCACCCACTCCTCCACCCTGGATGCTATGCCCACGCACACCCAGCTGTGGGGGGGAGGGCAGGGCTGCTCACCGGACCCCACACCCTGCACCCTAGAGACCCGAACACAACATCGCCATATCCTGGCCGCGGACATGTGCCCAGGGCTGGGGCCCATCCGTTGGGTGTTCTGAGGTTGCTGCTGCATCTGTGATTTTGCCTCCCGCAGTGTTCAGGCAGAGTGTCCATGCACCACAGTCTGATTGGGATGCTAGGCAATAAGCCCCACATGCTACATGTCACGCCCGCCCACGAGAATCCACTTTGGATGTGTGAAGTGCTCACTTAACTACGATTGCCAATTCCCTATTAGCAATTGCCTTCAGCCGCATGGCAAAGGCCTCTGAGGTCAGTGGGAATTATGGGTGGTCGGTGGGGCAGGCAGGCAGGGACCAGGGTTGCCCCCGGAACGTGTACACGCGATACAGCGGTTGGCGTGCAGCACGGTTGCTCCCCCCAGCAGAGGCCCCTTACCCTGCTCCGATACTAGTGGGCTAAACAGTGGGTTAAACAGCAGGCTTGTAATGCAGAACAAGGCCAGCAGCACGGGTTCAATTCCCGTACTGGCCTCCCTGAACAGGCGCCGGAATGTGACGACTAGGGGCTTTTCACAGTAACTTCATTGAAGCCTACTTGTGACATAAGCGATCATTATATTATTATTACTTCCCAGCCCCAATAACCCCCAGCCCCCCGAGGCGGCCCACCTCAACCAGGGCTGCACCCCCCCCGGTTGCCCCCCTAACCCCCTCCACGCACAGGGGCAGCAAGCTCAGTGCCCCCAGGCTCATTGCCTGTGAGCGAAGATGGCTACTCATCTCCTCAGCTCCCCACAGCAGCCCTTCCACCAGGTTCATATTTTTAAAAAGGAGTGCTAATCGGTGCCAGCGTGACTTGCTGGGGAGGCCACTGGATCACGAGAGGCCATTGGCTAAGGGGTGGCTCCCGTTAATTATATGGAAACAGGGCTTAAGTGGTGATTATTGTTTTCTCTGTGGTGACAACCCGATTTCGCTTACAGGAATGGGCCGGTTGCATTGCAAACGGTTTGATTCTCATTTTTGACCTCCTACTATTCACCAGCCTGGTTGTGCTCCCGCTCGAGCGCTACAAGACCACTGAATCGTGCCCTGAGCTGCTGGTATTGCGAGCGAATCAGAGGTACGTCACGGGACCTGCCTCTTCAAGCTTCTTCTTCAATGTCCGGGATTATATGGCAGAGAAAGCTGCACTTGCTGTTGACATCTTCAATGCCGCTTTTCTCGCATCCGCATCGGCTGATTTCTGGGAAAATCCCACTCATTGAGACCTCCCTGGGGAAAAAAAAGCATTGCTGTGGTTTAATTAGCAGGAATTAACGATTCTTCCAGATTTTACTGTGAACCTCCACAATCAACTGTACGAAACTGAATGAGGCACAGATTCTCTGCAAGCTCAATATGTTTATGCTGTACCCCACAAACCTGAGGATGGAGGCTCACAGAGAGATTAATAATTGTCATCTGCTCAAGGGAAACCCTGAGCTTGCAGCAAAAGCTCCAGAGAAAGCGCTCATAAGAGCAGGGATAGCTGAGGATAACACTATTCTAGGAATGCAATTTACTTGTAAAAGAACCGTGCTCAGATCCACTATCAGTTTGTTTTGAAAGTTGCCTTAATTCAGTAATGATGTGGAGATGCCGGCGTTGGACTGGGGTGAGTACAGTAAGAAGTCTTACAACACCAGGTTAAAGTCCAACAGGTTTGTTTCGATGTCACTAGCTTTCGGAGCGCTGCTCCTTCCTCAGGTGAATGAAGAGGTATGTTCCAGAAACAAATATATAGACAAATTCAAAGCTGCCAGACAATGCTTGGAATGCGAGCATTAGCAGGTGATTAAATCTTTACAGATCCAGAGATGGCAATTAACAAGTTTTACTGGAAACCTGACAAGGACTGCAAAGCATTAATTAATTGAGGCCTGGAGAATTCTTAATTTCAATATTTAGGTTATTAAGAATCAGGATCCATGGAGAGCAGTGAAATATGCTGACCTGTAGGAAAGTCTTTAATTCTGAGACACAGCATGCAAGATGGCATTCCAGTTTGATTTATCGTTATTTGTCAATTCGTATCGGTGTTATAATACTGCCCATATCTATAGAGACTATTTCATTAATAGACAAGATTATGGGTTCCAATCAAATGATTGTGCCAACTGGGAAAGTCTTTTAAATTAAAAAAATAATTTAGATAAGGAATGCCAGGAGCTATTCCTGTAACTTGTTTTTTAATAAACTCCCAGCAGAAGGCATTGTTCTGCTAGCTCTGCGAAATTAACAACAAATGATCTAGCTGAAGATAGGACTAAAGTATTCTGAGGTAATAATGTTGGGGTGGACGGGAGGAGATGCTGGATTTTGTGTCAGTGAAAGGTAATATGACAGAGCAAAGAGCAGAAGGTAGGAATGAATGTTTTTTCTCAGGAACTGACCCGAGAACACGTTAGGGCAAATGGTACATGGGGAACAAAGTTCTCATACGTGCTCTCAGCTAATATTAGGTGGGATCACAGAGAATTATGGAAAATGCAACCTTCAGTGTGGATACCCAACTGGAATAAGTAAGTCTGGGGGGCATCACAGTCTTGGGGGGGTTTCCCTATTTATAGATTGAAAAAGCATTCTGGTCTTAATAACATGGGCCTTAATAACATGGAATGCTAAGGCAGCGACACACCACCATCTTCTGCGCGGTAATTAGGGATGGGCAATACATACTGGCCAAGCCAGCAATGCTCACATCCCAACAGAAGAATAAGGCACCACATGTTTTTCATTGTGTCAGGAACATGCATTTCAAGATCCCACAAAGATCGTGGCAACCTGGAGATAGAAGTGAAAACGACTAAGCTCGTTGTTACTGAAAAAAGGGGTTGAAAATTTACCCTATTGTATCTGTGTTTAATTATGAAAGGATCTGATCCTTGGAAATGAAAATGTTTGAAAGGAAATAGTGCAGACCAAACTAAGGGTGTAAAAGTAAAATGAAACACAAGGACCAGATTAAATTTATCCAAGAGCATTGAAAGAACTGGTGTGAGTATTTGTAATGGCCAATAAATATTTTCTACGAGGCATGGAGAATTTGAGAAGTGCTGGATGATAGAAGGAAGGCACAAGTGGTGCCCTTTTGAAAAAAAATTGTTCAATCACTAACTGACAGCAGTATACGTGTGAACTTAACTTCATTAGTAGGGAAATTATCATAAATGATTAATCAGAATATTTGTCTTTGAGTATAGAAATTTTCATAAATGATTTGGCTTTGATAGGGAAAATAGAGATAAGGTTTGATATCTGCACTTGTTTTGCTTATAACTTCTCACTCGAATAACAGTGAGGGCGATAATCTGCATCAATTTCAAAATCTTTTGGTGAGGTGCGACATTAGTGAGGCAGTCTGCTGAAATTAAATTCAATGGTGTCTAGGGGGATATCAGGAGATGGATTGAAATTTTCTGAAGGAACCATAGGCCAAGAGCGGTTTTGAATATGGCTGCGTCCCAATGGATTCAATTAGGAGGATGCCCCAGGATGTGGGAATCTTCCTGTTTATTACATTTATTAATCATCTGAACCAGAACATACATAAGTAATACAGTTGGATAAATCTGTGGTGATTTTCAATAGTGCAGAAATGTCATAGTGCAGTAACTGGCTTTAGATAAATTAGGTAAGTAGGTTCAAAGTAGGAAAAATGCCCCACAGGTGCAGTTACAGTTTGGATCCCGGAGTGATGTCCCGGAGGGCTGGAGAGTAGCCAATGTTGTTCCTTTGTTTAAGAAGGGTAGCAAGGATAATCCAGGGAACTGCAGGCCGGTGAGCCTTACGTCAGTGGTAGGGAAGTTACTGGAGAGAATTCTTCAAGACAGGATCTGTCATGATATACATCAGCATATCATGGTGCAATCACACACACACTGACACACTGATGGACATACAGTAGGACCAACCAGCATACACAACATCACAGCCAATCACCAGTGAGAGCACACGCACTATAAAGACAGGGGACACCAGAGTTCCCGCTCATTCTAGCAGCAGCCAGCCCAGAGCACAGAGCTCACAGCCTGCCTCTCAGACATTCACCATGTGCTGAGTGCCTCACCTAGATAGTGATAGGACAGGGTCCACAGATAAGCTGGTAATGCACGTACCCAAGTTTACAGTATGTTATTACAGTTGAGTTGTTAATAAAATAGTGTTACACCATCTCCAGCCGTGTTGACCTGTTTGTGGACCAGAACACCCAACACGACAGGATCTACTCCCATTGGAAGCAAATGGACATATTAGCGAGAGGCAGCACGGTTTTGTGAAGGGGAGGTCGTGTCTCACTAACTTGATCGAGTTTTTTGAAGAGGTCACAAAGATGATTGATGCAGGTAGGGCAGTGGATGTTATCTATATGGACTTCAGTAAGGCCTTTGACAAGGTCCCTCATGGCAGATTTGTACAAAAGGTGAAGTCACACGGGATCAGGGGTGAGCTGGCAAGATGGATACAGAACTGGCTAGGTCATAGAAGGCAGAGAGTAGCAATGGAAGGGTGCTTTTCTGATTGGAGGGCTGTGATTAGTGGTGTTCCACAGGGATCAGTGCTGGGACCTTTGCTGTTCATAGTATATATAAATGATTTGGAGGAAAATGTAACTGATTAGTAAGTTTGCAGACGACACAAAGGTTGGTGGAATTGAGGATAGCGATGAGGACTGTCAGGGGATATAGCAGGATTTCGATCATTTAGAGACTTGGGCGGAGAGATGGCAGATGGAGTTTAATCCGGACAAATGTGAGGTAATGCATTTTGGAAGGTCTAATGCAGGTAGGGAATATACAGTGAATGGTAGAATCTTCAAGAGTATTGACAATCAGAGAGATCTTAGTGTACAGGTCCACAGGTCACTGAAATGGGCAACACAGGTGGAGAAGGTAGTCAAGAAGGCATAAGGCATGCTTGCCTTCATTGGCCGGGGCATTGAGTATAGGAATTGGCAAGCCATGTTGCAGCTGCATAGGACCTTAGTTAGGCCACACTTGGAGTATAGTGTTCAATTCTGGTCGCCACACTACCAGAAGGATGTGGAGGCTTTAGAGAGGGTGCAGAAGAGATTTACCAGGATGTTGCCTGGTATAGAGGGCATTAGCTATGAGGAGTGGTTGAATAAACTCGGTTTGTTTTCACTGGAACGACGAAGGTTGAGGGGCGACCTGATAGAGGTCTACAAAATTATGAGGAGCATAGACAGAGTGGATAGTCAGAGGCTTTTCCCCAGGGTAGAGGGGTCAATTACTAGGGGGCATAGGTTTTAGGTGCGAGGGGCAAGGTTTAGAACAGATATACGAGGCAAGTTTTTTACACAGAGGGTAGTGGGTGCCTGGAACTTGCTGCCGGAGGAGATGGTGGAAGCAGAGACGACAGTGACATTTAAGGGGCATCTTGACAAATACATGAATAGGATGGGAATAGAGGGATACGGAACCAGGAAGTGTCGAAGACTTTAGTTTAGGCGGGCAGCATGGTCGGCACAGGCTTGGAGGGCCGAAGGGCCTGTTCCTGTGCTGTACTTTTCTTTGTTCTTTGTCCAGCCATAGGTGCATATAATTTAGATATTAAGAATAAAATGGGTTGAGGTGGAATGGAGATATGCAGTAGTCATTGATCTGTCCCAAAAAGGTTTCAAAATGGTGCCAGGTAGGTGGCTGCAGCCAAAGCAAAGAGTTTTGTTCTGTGCTGGCTGAATTGTGATGTTGCCTCCCTCACAAATATTGAGGTCATTTGAAGATTTGGTGAGATCTTAACTGGAGTATTCCAGAATATTTTTGTTCTCCTTACCTTAAGGATATTTTAGCTGCGAAATTAGTCTCTGTGGAGACCAGCTGATGCCAATTTGGTGAGGGTATATGCACAGGTGTTTGTATAGACTGGAAGTATCCAAAATAGGAAGTTTGTGGTATAAAATGATGCCACTTCAACCGTACTACTCCAGCCAGCACCTTTATTAAATGCACATAGATGTATATGCATTAAACAGCAAGAAGAACCCCAACCAGCACTATTTAAAGGGAGCATCAACTAATTTCAGTTTAGTAGCTGATTGATTTCTATTGTTTCTAACTATGTTTGTAGAAGACTGTGGGCTATATTCTCCGCTGTCGGGATTCTCCATTTCACCGACAGCCTGGGGATTTCCCGACGGCGTGGAGCTGCCCACAAAATCTATTGGTCTGCTGGCGAGATGGAGAATCCCGGGGCGGGGGGAATGGAGAAGCCTCCCCTGTGTGTTTCTACCACTGTTGGTGAAAGCAATCTAGGGAAAGCCTTACTCCAGAAATGGTTAGGATCTGTAATATACTGCCTGATAGGATGGTGGAGGCAGATTCAATCTTTCAAAAGGATAATCACCTGAAGGAAAAGAAAATCACAGCCACTTAAAAAGGGTGGGGGAGTGAGACTAGTTAACTAGATGAGCTGACATGGATTCAACTGGCTGAATGGCCTCCTTATGGGCTATACGCATTCTACATTGTTATAATTCTAAGTTGACTGGGAGCAGTACTATATGTGAGGAAGGCCTTAATTTAGCAAAACGTATTGGCTTTTGTACTCTATGTCTATAAAGGCCATCAAAACCTCAGGTCTCAGGATATACTTTACAACCATGGTTTTGTCAGATAAAGGGACCGGTACTGAGCAAAGGACTTGGATTTAACTAATGCCAACCTTATATTTGGTCCTGCTGGCAAACACACTGAGCTGGCCTTGCTGGAATTCATAATGGAGTGGGGGTCGTAAGCGGGTTGCCTCAAGACCAGCAGCGTGGGTTCAATTCCCGTTCCAGCTTAACCGAACAGGTGCCGGAATGTGGCGACGAGGGGATTTTCACAGTAACTCCATACTTGTGAGAATAAATGGTTATTATTATTATTATTCAGCCTGGGTTTTCCTCATTTGCCAGACCGGCAAATGTTTGGGAGAGATGAGGTGGAGGGTGTTCGTGTACACCAAGCAGCCTCTATGTGTTTTGTGTGTATGTGTCTGGCCCAGGTCTCGAGGCCTACTCTCACTCACTCATTCCCAATGGGAGGTTTGGATATTAATATCACTGCGGAGGAGTTCAGGATGGTTGTGAAGGTGGCGCAACACACTTCCTTTCCGCCTTCCAGACTCACCTTATTAGGGAGAAGATTTGTCCGGGCCAAGGCCACCATTGAAAGGGAGAGCCAGGAAAGGCCTTGAGGGAGTAACATTAATGCAGAAGCATTCGCCGCCTGACCATACTTTGCGCTTCTGACTCATCCAGCTCTGAAGAGTAAAGAAAGCACTCGTCAACACAATGGCCCACCGAAACAGAACAGGCCACAAGGTATGCAAGAAAGGAGGGACTAGGGAATCTGCTCTGTCCTACTCAGAAAATAATGAACAGTTCAGAACTATGGCAATCATTGACTGAGGAGCCTGAGATGACCTATTCATAAGATTGGCTGCTGTAGACATCATATAGATTGACAAACTTCTCAGTCAATGATTGCTGTTCTTCTGCCCAGGGAGCCTGAGCTCCCTGAGAACACAAGCCCTGGTATTTTGCACCTATCATCCTGACAGAGAACAGCAGGTTCATAACCAAGAACGATTGCTACTTTCTGAAGGAGTGCCTCAGCAATCCTTGTACTCTATTAGAGGGCAGATTGCTGGATTCCATGAGCTGCTTTAAACACAGGTTTTCACAGCAATAATGGCAGATGTCTGAGTAACTAACTGAGCATGCTCAGTCTGAGCTTCCACCACACCACTTAGACATTGGGTGTGTGATGCTATGCACAAAGCAATTCTGTATATAATGTTATGCATGACCTCCAACCACTAGATGGCAGTGTAAACCGACCACGTGACTCTGTGGCTGGGGAGTTGGGAGTAGGTCGTGTTGGAGGATAGACATATTTTGAAATAGCTCTACAATAGTTAATTAGTGTTTGTAGCCTGTTATTTTATTTATCCTAGTTATCTTTATCATGCAGTTGTTTAATACTAAATTATTTAAACTAAATGTTCTGTAGTCTACAGAACATGACATGGTACCAGTATGGATGATTTACTAAGAAGAGGAAGATTCTGCACGAAATATCATGGTGAAATGTAAAAATAATTTAATGTATGTAAAAATGTAATTTTCCAAAGGAGAGTGGATGTGATGATATGTACAAAGCAATTCTGTACATAATGTAGTGCACAATCTCCGGCCACGAGGTGGCAGTGTAAACCGTCCATGTGACCCTGTGGCAGAAGAGTTGGGAGTAGGTCACGTTGGAGGATAGACATACTTTTGCAGTTGCTCTACAATAGTTAATTAGTGTTAGTAGTTCATTATTTGATTTATCCTAGTTATCTTTATCACACAGTTGTTTATTAATAAATTATTTAAACTACATGTTCTGTAGTTCATCATTCAGTTTGGCCAGTCTATAGAACATGACAGGATGGTTTCGCTGTTGCTGCAATGGAAGCTGAGACAACAGCCATCAGAAGCTGCATTACAGTTGATGCGACCATCAATTCACTCGAGACAAGAGTAAAATTAAACTGTGGCTTTAATCAACTTAGAACAGTGCCTGCCTGCGACTGAAACAATACTGTGCGCTGCCTACTGCTCTTGTACCCCCCCTCAAGGGGAGGAGCCATGGGCGGAGCCCATACGTGTCCCAACATGTTGCCCTATACAATGGCCCATAGGTGGAGCCCACAAGGGCAACAGCATAGCATAGATGCAAATACAAAGGCAAAGCATGGTACTGATACAATGGTGGATTATTGGTATAATACATTCACCACAGCGGTCAAGTCCACAAGTGTGGTAATCATAGAATTATTGAATGTTCAGAGCACAGACGGAAGCCATTTGGACCATCCAGTTAATGCCAATGCTCTGCAAAAGCAGTGAGCTCCACTCTTCCGCCCTTTCCCTGCAACCCTGCAAATTCAGGGCCACATAGTCGCACAGTGGGTAGCACTTTTGCTTCACAGCTCCAGGGTCTTTTCACTGTAACTACATTGCAGTGTTAGTATAAACCTACTTGTGACAATAAAATATTATTATTATTATTGTTAAATTCTTTACCTTCAGGTGTTTATCCAACTCCCAGCCAGTGCATTCATATACTAACGGGTCGCTGCATTTCAAATTGCTTCCCCACCTTCAGTCTTCTGGTTTTCCACCTATAATAACGCCTGAGGAAACTGTCATAAATGTAGATGAATTTATTTACATACATTCAAGTTGAACTTTACAATGCATTTCACTCCCAGTGTAGACCCTACTGGGAGGATAGGTCTCACCAGGCCCTAACTTGAGCCTGCTTTTATCCTCTGGTTTCTGACCCGTACCAGGGGAATATTCAGGGCGGGGGGGGGGGGAGAATTCTCCATTTCTGAGACCAAACATTGATGCCAACGCAGAATCCGTGGATTATCACGACAGAAAAACTGGTGCCGCACCTGGACTGATTCTGCTACTGTTAAGGGGCTAACACCAGGGCTATGTGGAACACAATCAATTCCAAAGAGAAATGGAGCCGGATTTGCCGGTTTCACAATTGACACTCAGGAGGCTGACAAGCCGCAGCCGCATATACCCACTTCAGTCTCCACACACACCATCCCAGCCAACAAGATGGCAGCAAGACGCACAGACCCACGTTTCGCAGACGCCAAGCTGGAGACCCTCCTGGATGCTGTGGAGGAGAGGCATGTCACCTGGTACCCCACACCATGCTCACCCTACACCACCCTCACCTCTACATCATCCCCACACTACCACCCCCTACCCACAGCTCACCCCCACTTCCCCCACGGGAGTCTTGTCTTGTGCCTTGCAGGACCTGCTGGTGATGGGGCAGGTCCATTTGGCGCCCCACGCCCCCAGCCAGTGCTACAGCTGGAATCCCCCCATGAGCCTAGCAGTGATGAGTAGAGCAGCTCGGATAACTTATTTGAATAACTTTGAGGTAACATTTGATCCTTGATTCGATTGAATTTCTGTGGGTAGTCCATATCTAGTAAAGAATTCAAGTAACTCCTCCACAATCTTTTTAGCTGTAATATTACGTACTGGAATGGCCTCTGGAAACCTAGTAGACACATCCATTATAGTCAAAAGATATTGATTCCCACTTTTTGTTTTAGGAAGTGGTCCTACACAATCAATTAGGACCCTTGTAAAAGGTTCCTCAAATGCTGGAATGAGTATTAAGGGTGCTGGTTTTATCACTGCTTGAGGTTTCCCTATCACTTGACATGTGTGACATGATTGACAAAATTTAACTACATCTTAATGTAGTCCAGACCAATAAAAATGTTTCTGGATTTTAGCTTGAGTTTTCCTTATCCCCAAATGACCTCCCACATGGTACCTCATGTGCCACTCACAACACCTCCTTTCTATACCCTACCGGCAATACTACTTGATGAACTTCTTCCCACTTTTCATCTCCCTGCACATGTACAGATCTCCATTTTCTCATCAAGACATCACTTTTACAGTAATAACACTCTGGTATACTCTCAGATTCCTCTCCCATATATGCTTTCTGATATATCCATTTTATTTCTACTTCTTTCTGTTGTAACTCCGCCAATTTTCCTGAACTAAAAATATCTGCCTCATCCTCCACCTGTTCTTGTACTTTTTCAACTATTTGATCAAAAATCGTTTCTGATAATTGCACTTCAACTTCATCTTGACTCTTTGATTTCTCCTCTTTGCTTAACCTGTGTCTTTGCGACCTTGTTTCTATGCAATCTGGAAAAATCCCAGTATATTTGTCCTTCAACTCTTCAGTTGTCTGATTTTCCACTGGCTTATCAACCACAGTAGGCATCACTCCCACCTGCGATCCAGCTAGATCATTACCCAAGATAAACTGTATTCCTGGACAGGATAGTATCTCTATTACTCCTACTACCACTTCACCACTCTTCACTGGACTTTCCAACCCTACCGTATATAATGGAACGCTACTCCTCTCACCCTGAATTCCACATATTACCACCTTTTCTGGCAACATTCTTCCCAAACTACATAACTCCTCATCTCTTACCATTAAAGATTGACTCGCTCCTGTATCTCTTAAAATTGTGACTTATTTACCTGCTCCTCCTGATACACATGAGTAAACTTGACCCACATAAGTAAATTCTTTTGAAGACATCTGGCACCTTCTTATCAATTACTTCTTGATCAGGCTGTACAATTGTTTGCACTTCCTTCACTTCCCTTGGGCTTCCCTTCACCACTCTAACAAACCCCACTGTCTTATCCTGTTTTACCACATCAGCCTGATCAGTGCTTTTCTTCAGCCACCAACACTGTGACTTTACATGGCCTAGTTTATTGCAGTGAAAACGTTTGAAACTTTTCATTTATCTTCCACCCTCCTGGATTTCTTTTTAAATCTGAGGTACACGCTCTTTATTATCTCCCATCAGATCACCTTTACCTTTACCACTTGAGTATTTCTCATGTCGCCAGTTTCTATCCCTCACCGGCTGAAACTGATGTCGGAAACCAAGCCTTGATTTATGAACTAATTCATAATCATCTGCCATTTCTGCTGCTAATCTCGCAGTTTTAACCCTCTGCTCTTCCACATGAGTTCTCACTGCATCAGGAATTGAATTTTTAAACTCCTCCAAAAGTATAATTTCTCTGAGAGCTTCATACGTTTGGTCTATTTTCAAATCCCTTATCCACCTATCAAAATTACTCTGTTTGAGCCTTTCAAACTCCATGTATGTTTGACCAAATTCTTTCCTTAAATTTCTAAACATTTGTCTGTAAACTTCAGGCACTAGCTCATATGCACCGAAGATGGATTTTTTCACCTCCTCATACGTTCCAGATACCCCCTCTGGTAGTGATGCAAACACTTCACTAGCTGTACCTACCAGCTTTGTTTGAATCAGTAATACCCACATGTTCTGTGTCTATTTCATTTGTTTAGCTACCTTCTCAAATTAAATGAAAAAGGCTTCTACCTCCTTCTCGTCAAACCTTGGCAATGCTTGGACATATTTAAATAGATCCCCACCACATTTTTGACTATGACGTTCTGTCTCACTACCCTCACCAATCTCATCCAACTGTATGTTTCCTTTTGCGTCTGCCAATTTAAACTGATTTTCATGTTTCATAGCCATTTTATGAAATTCAAACTCTCTTTTTTTCCCTTTCCTCTCTATCTTTTTCTTTGTTTCTTTCTTCTCTCTCCTTTTCTTTTTCTCTCATTGCATATTCAAGCTGCTTTAATTCTTTTTCATGTTCAAATTGCTTAATCTGCAGCTGGAGCTTTGCTAGTTCTAATGAGTCAGAATGTATCTCAGGAAAAATTAAATGCCCAGCTACCACGGTAATTACCTCATCTTTTCGCATTTTGCCAGGCAATGTTAGCTGCAATGCTTTTGCCAAATCTAACAGTCTGTTTTTAGTCTCTGTCCGTAAGGTATTGCGTGTTACCGTGTCCACCCTCAAAAAACCTTTGAGCCTCTGAAAGAGCCATTGTCCACAACACACTCCCCACTTAAACTAAAATACCACACCTGAAAAGCAACCACACTATATGCTCACCCGTCACTGTCTTTAAGTTCACTACCAATCCAATAGATAGACTTTTATCCTCCTCGAGCCCCCAATTATTATGGGTCCGGGATTACAGAACCCAAAGTGTTTCATGGGGTTCAACCGACCCACAATTTTTAATAGATTGTGGTGTGGGAAGCACACGGCGTACTCTCCAGGTGTGATACAGCAGAAATGGACAAGTGTTTTTTAAAACAAAACAATGTTTATTCTATGAACTCAAGTTAACCTTTTAAAAACAAACATTGACTATCTTAACACCCATTACTTCAAAGATAACCCCAAAAGACCACAACACTAAATAATCCTTCAACCTGTTCCTTCAAACATCCAAAAGACTTCAAACCTTCAAAAATAGACATTAGGTTACATTCAATATATTTATAGTCTTTGGATTTGCAGACATCAACAGACCAGCTCTGTGTTTCTTCCTGCAGCTCTCAGCAAAACACACAGACACTCCCAGCTGCCTTCTCAAACTGAAACTTAAAAAAGAAGTGAGCTCAGCTCCCCCCACCCTCTGACATCACTTCAGTAATATGATCAGCTCCATTTCTTAAAGGTGCATTGCTTAAACATCCATTTCTTAAAGGTACTCGCACATGCCAGTATTGTGCAGGACACAGCAGAGAAACAATTGGCCATGCACACAATTGTGCACATGCACTCATTTAAAGGTCATAATCAAGATATTTATTTTCAGGCCTCAGAACATTATTGATGTGTGGTTCAGGTCTGTACAGGCTCTTGGTGTGAAAATTACATCTTTTGGCCTTTTTGGATGGGTTGAGAATTCAACTTGAGTCATCGGGAAAATGGGAGGTGGGATTGTTGGCCTGCTGCATTTCTTAATAACAACACAACGATCTTTGCTGAAGCTTTTAGACACCACTTCCTGCGGCAACTGTTGGTTCTTAGACAGCAACACATGGCTTTTTCAGTTGTAATGCTGGCACTTCTTAAGAAGGACAATGATAGATGATTTTGCTGTTTAATCAAGGACAGAAACCGTTTGCTCTGTTGCTCATGTGGCAGATATTAGGAAAACGTTTGAAGCCTGAGATGTGGTGAATGATGGATGACTCATTCAAAACCCATCCAATTACACATACAGTAGTTAAACTTACACCAAGTAGTTATCTGGCTTAGTGATGTTTAGCTTTTGTAAGAAGTCATCTTCATGCTTGTAATTTAGTGGACCTTTAATTTATACAACTCGAATTGACAACAGCCGAAGATTTAGGGACAGTACAGCACTACTGAGAACCATTTAAATAAGTGAGCTAATCTGGAAGCAGCAGCTCTGGTGACGAGTATACCACTGGTATAGATGAGAGAGATGTCACCATATTTTTTGCCATACAGGATTATGTGCATTACTGTGGAAGAGGAAGTCTTTGGCATGGATAAGACCTATGCATCACCCATGTTGATCAGCCAGCAACAAATTTGGGGCAACAGGGAAGGACAGGAGGTGCAGGATGGGTGCAAGAAAAAAAATTGCATGTTGACGTTTTTGGCTACTCCGGCACTTTCCTGGGATCTCCACAGAATGTTGTCTGTTCTCAGGTGACCTGTTTTGTTGAGCTCTGCTGAGGGCAGAGCAAGCAGAAACCCTGGAGTAGCCTGGGAGCTCTGTCAGAAGATACCTCCCTTGATGTGGAGAGGAGCTGTTTTTTCCTTCCCTTCTGGGCAAATGTGAAGAAAATCACTGTTATTGAGACTAGCTTTTAATCCCAGATTTTATTAATTGGGGGGCAGCATGGTGGCACAGTGGTTAGCACTGCTGCCCCACGGCATCAAGGTCCCAGGTTCGATTCCGGCTCTGGGTCACTGTCCGTGTGGAGGTTACACATTCCCCCCGTGCTTGCTTGGGTTTCGCCCTCGCAACCCAAAGATGTGCAGGTTTAGTGGATTGGCCAATCTAAATTGCCCCTTAATTGGAAAAAATTAATTGGGTACTCTAAATTTATATTAAAAAAAATATTTTATGAATTAAATTTAAATTCCACAAGCTGCTGTATTCATTCCTCTACACCGGGGATACAGATTTAAACAGGATAACTGCTTTGCAGCATATCTCCATGCAGTCCACAAGCATGACCTCTATATTCAGTTACCTGTCATTTTAATTTTCCATTTTTCTCTCATTCTGACCTTTCTGTCCTCGGCCTGATGCAGTGCTCCAATAAAGCTCAAAGGCAGTTTTAAGGAACAGCTCCTCATCTTTTGGCTGGGCACTTTATAGCCTTCTAGACTCATCATTGAGTTCAACAATTTTAAATCATACTTCTTCCTTCATTATGTGTCCTGCTTTTTGCTGGTCTGTGTTGTGTTCTGTTGTCTTGCCGTTGCAATAATGCTCACAGGATTGCTGGTGACTTAACCAGAATGGTGGTTTATTGATGAGTACGTGGAAGGGTAACATACAGAATACTACACAGACTAGGTTGCTCTGGAACTACCCAATGTGCAACTGACCTGTGTACGTCTTACTACCAATTGATGAGTCTGCCACATCACGTGACCAAGGTCTCACGCCACCAGCTGGTTGGAGGTCGTATTGCTGACTGCATACAATACTATTCACAGACATATCACCACAGTCTGGTTTCTTCTCTCATTTCTTTATTCATTCCACCCCCTCCATGTACCATTACGCCTCCTATACTAAACTCTCCCATTCCACTCAAACCAATGTCCCCTCATGCCCCTATGGCAAGCTGAGCTTTTCCTTCTAAAAATACTAAAAACAGCTGGTAAAACTCCAGCCTTAATTTATTTCAGTGAAATTTATTGTGAAAGGAAATTAAGATGTATAATGTGAAGGGTGCACATTGTTAGAGACATTGTTAGAGAAATCTCCAGATTCGGATGAATTGTGTCCCAGGTTACTGTGGGAGGCAAGGGAGGAGATCACAGGGACACTATTCCAAATTTTTAATTCTTCTCTGGCCATGGGAGAGATGTCAGACGACTGGAGAACTGCAAATGTGGTCCTACTATTTAAGAAAGGCTGTAGGGATAAGCCAGGGAACTACAGACCAGTGAGTCTCACGTCAGTGGTGGGAAACTAATGGAGAAAATTCTGAAAGAGAGAATCTATCTCCACTTGGAGAGGCAAGGTTTGATCAGGAATAGTCAGCATGGCTTTGTCAGAGGGAGGTCATGCGTAACAAACGTGTTGAGTTGTTTGAGCACGTGACTAAGTGTGCAGATGAGGGTAGTGCATTTGATGTACTTTACATGGATTTTAGCAAACAATTTGACAAGGCCCCACTTGGGAGACTTCTAAAGAAGGCAAATGCACCGGGGATACAGGGGAACTTGATAAGGTGGATTCAAAGCTGTCTGAGCTGTCGGAAGCAGAGGATGATGACAGATGGCAGCTTTAGTGACTGTAAGCCAGTGTCGAGTGACATACCACAGTGATCTGTGCTGGGTCCCCTGTTATTTGTCATTTATATAAATGACTTAAGAGACAATGTGGGGGTTAGGATCAGTAAGTTTGCGGATGACACAAAGATAGGCCGGGTGGTTAACAGTGAGGCTGAGAGTCTTGGGTTACAGGAAGATATAGACTGGATGGTCAAATGGACAGAAAAGTGGCAGATGGAATTTAATCCTGAAAAGTGTGAGGTGTTACACTTTGGAAGGAGCAATTTGACAAGGAAATATTCAATGAATAGCACCGCACTGGGAAGTCCTGAGGAACAAAGTGACCTTGGCATGTTTGAAAATAGATCTCTGCAATCAGAAGGGCGGGTTAATAGGGTGGTGAAAAAGGCAAACAGTACACTTGCCTTTAGCAATCATGGCATAGATTACAAAAGCAAGGAAGTCATGTTGGAGTCATATAGAACATTGGTGAGGCCACAAGCGGAGTAATAATAATAATCTTTATTATTTTCATAAGTAGGCTTACATTAACACTGCAATGAATCCACTGTGAAAATCCCCTAGTTGCCACACTAAGGCACCTGTTCGGGTACACTGAGGGAGAATTCAGAACGTCCAATTCACCTAACATCTCGCCTTTCCGAACTTATGGGAGGAAACTGGAGCACCTGGAAGAAACCCACGCAGACATGGGGAGAACATGTAGACTCCTCACAGACAGTAACCCAAGCTGGGAATCAAAGCTGAAACCCTGGTGCTTTGAAGCAACAGTGCTAACCGCTGTGCTACCGTATTGTGTGCAGTTCAGGTCGCCATATTATAGGAAGGATGTGATTGCACTGGAGCGGGTGCAGAGGAGTTTCACCAGGATGTTGCTTGGGATGGAACATTTAAGTTATGATGAGAGATTAGATAGGCTTGGGTTGTTTGCAATGGAGCAGAGAAGACCGAGAGGTGACCTGATCGAGGTGCACACGATTATGAGAGGCATGGACAGGGTGGATAGGGAGCAGCAGTTCCGCTTAGTTGAAGGGTCGATTACGCGGGGACACAAGTTAAAAGTGAGGGGTGGGAGGTTCAGGGGGCATTTGAAGAAAACCTTTTTTACCCAGAGGGTGATGATGGTCTGGAACGCACTGCCTGGGAGGGTGGTAGTTGCCTCACATCCTTTAAAAAGTACCTGGATGAGCACTTGGCATTTCTTAACATTCAAGGCTATGGGACAACTGCTGGCAAATGGGATTAGGATTGGCAGGTCAGGTGTCCTTCATGTGGCGGTGCAGACTCAATGGGTTTGTATTTTTCTCTGATTCTGTGATTCTTTCTAGCAGAGCAAGATCCATGGAACCTTTTGGATCTGTTGCCCTTTTCTTTTACTCTGTCTTTTCTGTGGCTCTGTTGCAATTATAGCAATCAGTTATTTTGCCTTTCTTTCTATATTATCTATGCCTCAATGCTTAGAGTCGCCAGGTATCAAATGATACCACCACAAGTTTCAACCGGCTATCGATCAAAGAGCCAAACACCAGTTAGTTAGTTCAAGGTCAAGGGTACTTTATTTACACACAATTAGTCATGCAACATAAACACTACTAGTTAACTACACCTATCAGCTAAGACAACCTGTACTTAACTTCGGGCACCCAGCTTAGGTCAGAAAACAGTGGCCGCTGTTCAATTCTGGATCTCTCGGGTTCGAAGGAGTAACTGCAGCTCAGCTGGGCTCATCTGTCTGGTAGCGGGCGTTGAACTTGGACTCGCTTCTGGTGTTGCTGCAATTGGCCCACGATGATGTGCCGAAACTTTGTCCTAGATTAATCATAGATTATCATAGAATTTACAGTGCAGAAGGAGGCCATTCGGCCCATCGGGTCTGCACCAGCTCTTGGAAAGAGCACCCTACCCAAGGTCAACACCTCCACCCTATCCCCATAACCCAGTAACCCCACCCAACACTAAGGGTAATTTTGGACACTAAGGGCAATTTATCATGGCCAATCCACCTAACCTGCACATGTTTGGACTGTGGGAGGAAACCAGAGCACCCGGAGGAAATCCACGCACACACGAGGAGGATGTGCAGACTCCGCACAGACAGTGACCCAAGTCGGAATCGAACCTGGGACCCTGGAGCTGTGAAGCAATTGTGCTATCCACAATGCTGCCCTTAAGAACAAATAAATCTACACTATATCATTCTACCGTAATCCATGTACCTATCCAATAGCTGCTTGAAGGTCCCTAATATTTCCGACTCAACTACTTCCACAGGCAGTGCATTCCATGCCCCCACTAATTTCTGGGTAAACTAACCTACCTCTGACATCCCCCCTATATCTTCCACCATTCACCTTAAATTTATTTAACTGGGATCCAGGCTGAATATTTGCCATCCACCACCACTCTCTGACTTCTATCGGTTAGCCAGTTCGTTATCCAACTGGCCAAATTTCCAACTATCCCATGCCTCCTTACTTTCTGCATAAGCCTACCATGGGGAACCTTATCAAATGCCTTACTAAAATCCATGTACACTACATCCACTGCTTTACCTTCATCGACATGCTTGGTCACCTCCTCAAAGAATTCAATAAGACTTGTAAGGCAAGACCTACCCCTCACAAATCCGTGCTGACTATCCTTAATCAAGCAGTGTCTTTCTAGATGCTCAGAAATCCTATCCCTCAGTATCCTTTCCATTACTTTGCCAACCACCGAAGTAAGACTAACTGGCCTGTAATTCCCAGGGTTATCCCTCTTCCCTTTTTTGAACAGGGACACAACATTCGCCACACTCCAATCCCCTGGTACCACCTCTGTTGACAGTGAGGACGAAAAGATCATTGCCAACGGCTCTGCAATTTCATCTCTTGCTTCCCATAGAATCCTTGGATATATCCCGTCAGTTCCGTGGGACTTGTCTATCCTCAAGTTTTTCAAAATGCCCAACACATCTTCCTTCGTACCAAGTATTTCCTCGAGCTTACCAGTCTGTTTCACACTGTCCTCTCCAACAATATCGCCCCTCTCATTTGTAAATACCATTCAAGACCTCTCCCATCTCTTCAGACTCAATACACAATACACAATCTCCCGCTACTGTCCTTGATCGGACCTACCCTCACTCTAGTCATTCTCATATTTCTCACATATGTGTAAAAGGCCTTGGGGTTTTCCTTGATCCTACCCGCCAAAGATTGTTCATGCCCTCTCTTATCTCTCCTAATCCCTTTCTTTAGTTCCCTCCTGGCTATCTTGTATCTCTCCAGCGCCCTGTCTGAACCTTGTTTCCTCAGCCTTACATAAGTCTCCTTCTTCCTCTTAATAAGATATTGAACCTCTCTTGTCAACCATGGTTCCCTCACTTGACCATCTCTTCCCTGCCTGACAGGGACATACATATCAAGGACACGTAGTACCTGTTCCTTGAACAAGTTCCACATTTCACTTGTGTTCTTCCCTGACAGCCTATGTTCCCAACTTATGCACTTTAATTCTTGTCTGACAACATCGTATTTACCCTTCCCCCAATTGTAAACCTTGCCCGGTTGCACACATCTATCCCTCTCCATTACTAAAGTGAAAGTCACAGAATTGTGGTCACTATCTCCAAAATGCTCCCCCACTAACAAATCTATAACTTGCCTTGGTTCATTCAATATGGCCTCCCTCTGGTCAGACAATCTACATACTGTGTTAGAAAAGCTTCCTGGACACACTGCACAAACACCACCCCATCCAAACTATTTATCTAAAGAGTTTCTACTCAATGTTTGGGAAGTTGAAGTCACCCATGACTACTACCCTGTGACTTCTGCACCTTTCCAAAATCTGTTTCCCAATCTGTTCCTCCACATCTCTGCTACTATGGGGAGCCTATAGAAAACTCCCAACAAGGTGACTATTCCTTTCCTATTTCTGACTTCAACCCATACTATCTCAGTAGGCAAATACTCCTCGAACTGCCTTTCTGCAGCTGTTATACTATCTCTAATTAACAATGCCAACCCCCCCCCCCCCCCACCTCTTTTACCACCCTCCCTAATCTTATTGAAACATCTATAACCAGGGACCTCCAACAACCATTTCTGCCCCTCTTCTATCCAAGTTTCCGTGATGGCCACCACATCGTAGTCCCAAGTAACGATCCATGCCTTAAGTTCACCCATCTTATTCCTGATGCTTCTTGCGTTGAAGTATACACACTTCAACCCATCTCCGTGCCTGCAAGTACTCTTCTTTGTCAGTGTTCCCTTCCCCATTGCCTCACTACACGCTTTGGCATCCGGAATATCGGCTACCTTCGTTGTTGGACTACAAATCCGGTTCCCATTCCCCTGCCAAATTAGTTTAAACCCTCCCGAAGAGTACTAGAAAATCCCTCCCAGGATATTGGTGCCCTTCTGCTTCAGATGCAACCCGTCCTGCTTGTACAGGTCCCACCTTCCCCAGAATGCGCTCCAATTATCCAAATACCTGAAGCCTTCCCTCCTACACCATTCCTGCAGCCGCGTGTTCAACTGCACGCTCTCCCTATTCCTAGCCTCGCTATCATGTGGCACCGGCAACAAACCAGAGATGACAACTCTGTCTGCCCTGGCTTTTAACTTCCAGCCTAACTCCCGAAACTCGTTTATTACCTCCACACCCCTTTTCCTACCTACGTCGTTGGTACCAATGTGCACCAAGACCTCTGGCTGCTCCCCCTCCCTCTGAAGGATCCTGAAGACACGATCCGAGACATCCCTGGCCCTGGCACCCGGGAGGCAACATACCTTCCGGGAGTCTCGCTCGCGACCACAGAATCTCCTATCTATTCCCCTAACCATTGAATCTCCTACAACTATTGCTTTTCTATTCTCCCCCCTTCCCTTCTGAGCCCCAGAGCCAGACTCAGTGCCAGAGACCTGGCCGCTAGGGCTGTCTCCCGGTAGGTCATCCCCCTCAACAGCATCCAAACGGTATACTTGTTTTGAAGGGGAACGGCCACGAGGGATCCCTGCACTGTCTGCCTGTTTGTTTTCTTTCCCCTGAATGTAACCCAGCTACTCTTGTCCTGTACCTTGGGTGTGGTTACCTCCCTGTAACTCTTCTCTATCACCCCCTCTGCCTCCCGGATGATCCAAAGTTCATTCATCTCCAGCTGCAGTTCCCTAACACGGTCTCTGAGGAGCTGGAGTTGGGCGCACTTCCCACAGGTATAGTCAGCGGGGACACCAGTGGTATCCCTCACCACCCACATCCTACAGGAGGAGCATGCAATTGGCCTAGCCTCCATCCCCTCTTACCTTACAGAATATAGCTGCCCTGTGGACCAACTGGACCTCCGCCCTCCGACACTGTTCCCAGTCAGCTGCACTCTCTGTAAACTCCTGGCTCCCTTCTCGCTCTTTGCAGAAATGTAGGAAACAAAATGAAAGGAGCATCTTACCCCCTCCTCACCTAACTCCCTCAGACACCAAACTTTCACTAGAGCACTGAAATGCACCAAATTCAGCTCTCCCACAGTCACCAAACTCTCACTATAGCACTCAAATGCACCAAATTCAGCACTCAGTGCAAAGAAAGTCTGCACTGTAGGTGGATCACTTTTATACTGTGAATCTAGCCTCTGAAAACTGGCCTAATCCAATTAACTAATTAACAAGCTCCAGCTGCAAGTACCTCCAAGAAGAACCTTTGTTTAAAGCTGATTGAAAATTCTCCTTCTTCTAAACCAAACAGCAACTTTTAAGTTAATTAACTAAATAAAAGAAAGGCTAGACTTTAGATAAAAACAAACCCTTATACTCCCTCAGTCACCAAACTCTCACTATAGCACTCAAATGCACCAAATTCAGCACTCAGTGCAAAAAAACCACAAAAAACAAACAAAAAAAAAACAGAGTTTCGATACCGTCTGGATTTCCTGCTTACGAATATTCATTTCAGGCTCTGAGCCTGCCTGAGTCTTTTCTTGTCCATTTTACCCGCCAGGCTTTGCGAGTTCAACTGTACCTAGTTGGAAGTGGCCATCCCAGATGGCTACAGATCAGATGCATGAACTATGTTTATGATGAACAAATAAAATACCTAAGAGAATAAAAATCATGTAAGCAAATGTCCCCCATTGTACTGAGTAAAATGTGACAAATATGAAGTGATAACTTACAACCGAACATTTTAAATAATCTTGATCTTCAACAGGGACCATTGCACAGTCATACCTGACAATCATGAAGAAAATGTTTCAGAATGCTTGAATTTAATTGCTTACTCCAAGCAATTGCTGTTGAAAGGTAAGGGCATAGGAGAGTTTAACCCTAATTTGTTTGGAATTAGAAACAGTGCTCAGTTGAACAGCAGTATGATGCAATATATACAGCATTAAGCTTATGAAAGCAACATTAAATAGTCATCAATCAAAATGCCTCTGCCAAAGCAGTTTTTAAAATATTTTAAATTATGATGAAACCATGGGGATGGTTTTAACCGTATACATTCGGCTCTAAAGCGCCTCCAAGGTCATCAAAGTGGGGTTTTGAAGCTGCCATCTTAGTAAATGAGTTGAACCACATGCTAGAAATTGTCACCTGGAGGATCATGAAGGGGTTGATTGATAATTAAATTGCCTGACAGCGCTCATTAAAGAGGCTTCACACTAATTTGGTGGGTAACACTTCATTTAATGACTGCTCTGAACTGTGACCATTTGAACAGAGTAACTAGTCACTGCTGAAGATTTCAAACCCTACCAAAAGTCATGCTCAGCTTTTAACATTCACTCATTGATTGGCTGCGCTGCATTTCAAGAGGACTTTTGAAATATTGCAGAGCACTCTCTGACACTTCATATGTTGCCAAGACTTCACCAACACCAGCAACATGTTTCCCATGAATTCCACTCAGGAATTAACCTAAATAAAGTCAATACTGCTTCACGCTACCTTCTAGGAATCACCAGGAAAAAGGGATTACTTAGTTTGGGGAAGCTTGTTCGGAGTTTCCCTTGCTATGGATAAAGAATTAAAGGGGGAGACAAGGTCAGATGGAATAATACCAGCTATTGCAGTGTAGGAAAGAGCTCTCAACAGAAGGTCCACTTGACCCAGACTCTTCAGAGAGCACTAATACAACCACAAGTCTCACAAACAGTGCATACGACGGCACTTGACAGACAAAATTATTTGTGGCCTCATGGAAGAAAGACTCAAACATCACAGCCAGGACTGCATTGCCTGTGGCAGTCAAGGTTACAGTAGAACTTAATTTTTTCAGCTACTGGAACTTTCGAGGCTACCATGTCTCAATCTTCTGTGCACTTCTGTATATAGAACGGCTTGGCACCTCTATTCACTCCAATTAATGGTTGTATATCATCCTCTAGTCCTAGTCTTAGTTACTGCAGTAAACAGAATATTCAAGAATTGAGTAAAATCAAGATTAAAAATGAAATTGGAATAAAATAAAGTAAAGAAATTGGATAAAAGGGGAATTGATGAGTGCAGCAGTCTGAAGGGGTATTTTTGATATGTCAATTTGCGTAGCAGCAGGAAAACAAGTGTTTACCGAAGAAACCCGGGGGAAATAGTGATATACAGAAATAGGTGTTCGAATATAGAAGAGGTGAGTTCGAAGTATAGAGAGAAGAATATAGGGAGAAGGTAGCGATGGCAGAAAAAGGAAAGGAGAAAGAGATTGAAATAAGGAGACTTGATGTGGAAATGGAAAGGTTAGCAAGGGAAGAAAGAGAAAAAGACAGAGCGAGAGAATTTAATCTTAAAATGCAAAAGGTTAAAGCAGAGACACTAAAGCAGATGGAGGAAGGAAATAGTTCTTCTAGACTATTTCTAGAACTATAGCAGGATTATCTGACCCGGGGGTGGGCCCACATGATGGCCTGGCCCGCGATTGGGGCCTACCGATCCTGCGGGCAGGCTGGTTCCGTGGGGGCCTTCTTTCCTCTGCGCCGGGCCCCTGTAGGGCTCCGCCATATTGCCCGGAGGCCAGTGCAGAGAAGGGAATCTCCACGTATGCGTGGAAATACGCAGGCCGGTCCGCGCATTTGCGGGATCACGCCGGCCGTTCTGCGCATGTGCAAACTCGCGCCGGCCCTTCGCCGCTGGCTGGAGCGGCGCCAACCCCTCCGCCGTCAAGCTAGTTCCTGAGAAATTGGAGAAGTCCTCACTTTAGGGGGCTGTTGATGCCGGAGTGGTTGGCACCGGTTTTCCCGCCGGTGTGGGGACATAGCCCCATTTTCAGAGAATCCCGCCCATAATTTCTTAGCAAAAACTATGTTTTTCTAATTAATGATAGATGCAGGTGTGGATAATTTGGAAAATTGGCAAGCAAGGGTATGGGAAAGTGGAACCAAGATATTTAAGTACATATATTTCTTAAAATTGATAAACAGACAGTTTGGCCAAATTGAGTGGCTTGAACTAATTTATAATTTAATCAGAAGTAAAAAGAAGGCCAGACTTTCAGATAATAATCTCCTTAAGAATCACTTACCGGGATGGAAAAACTCATTCCGGAATCACTCTATCTTGTTTCTGAAACCTATGTCTTTGCTGCTTGCTTTTGCTGATCGCCATCGTTCTTTTGTTTAAATCACTTAGTTATTTTATACTGTGTGTTATGAATTGAAGAATTACCACGATCTGTAATCGAATGAAAACTCAACCACTGTTTTCGCTAAAGACAATCAATTTGACTAGCTTGCTGCAGGGCTAGTCGGAACTCTCTAAATGTTGTATTGAAAATGAAATGAAATGAAAAATGAAATAAGCTTACCAGTGGCATAGCTGACAAATAAAGTTCAAGTGGACTTTGCCAAAAAGCACAGACTTTACCTCTGTTATTTGGGAACTGAGAAGGGATAACATAGACCACAATCAGTAAGGACAAATAATAACACCTTCTCCATGATAGCCCTCAATACCGGGGCCCTGCAAGACTGCGTACTTAGCCCCGACTATACTCCCTGTACACACAGAACTACATGGCAAAATTTGGCTCCAACTCCATCTACATGTTTGCTGATGACACGACCGTGGTGGGTCAGATCGCGAACAACGATGAGTCAGAATATAGGAGGGAGATAGAGAACCTAGTGTATTGGGGTAACGACAACAATCTCTCCCTCAATGTCAGCAAAGCTAAAGTATTGGTCATTGACTTCAGGAAGCAAAGTATTGTACACACCCCTGTCTGTATCAATGGGGCTGAGGTGGAGATGATAGACAGCTTCAAATTCCTAGGTGTGCACATCACCAAAAATCTGTCCTGGTCCACCCATGTCAACACTACTACCAAGAAAGCACAATAGCACCAATACATCCTCAGGAAAGTCAGGAAATTCAGCATGTCCACAATGACTCTTATTAGCTTTTATAGGTGTACCATAGAAAGCATCCTATCTGGCTGCATCACAGCCTGGTATGGCAACTGCTCGGCCCAAGACCGTAAGAAACTACAGAGAGTCATGAACACCGCCCAGTCCATCACACAAACCCGCCTCCGATCCATTGACTCTATCTATACCTTCCGCCGCCTTGGCAAAGCGGGCAGCATATTCAAAGATCCCTCCCACCCGACTTACTCAATCTTCCAATTTCTTCCATCAGGCAGGAGATACAAAAGTCTGAGAACACGCACCAACAGATTCAAAAACAGCGTCTTTCCTGTACCTCGGTACACGTGACAATAAACAAATGCAATCGAAGGAAAGTTAGATGCCTTAATTGTCATAAACTGGGCTAAATGAAATCATTATGGTGGGGTTTCAATGATAAACTAATTGGAATTATAAGTTTTAAGGAAGGAAACATTACTTCAGAGCCTAGAGAACAAGGGAAACTGGTAGAGTTTGTATTCTGAGAAAAGCAAACAACAGGAGTCAATGAAGGTGTGAAAATGTGTGCAGGGGCAGAGTGAACAGCAGGTGGTTGATGTTTTAATGGGATTTTGTATGTGAAGGGAAAGTCTTTTCATGTTTACAGAATGGAATGGGGAAATATATTAGAAGTCTTAAGCAATATAGGAGCAAGTCAATACCTAATGCTCTGGGTTAAAGATATTTGGTGTTCAGTAGGGAGATTAAACAAAGAGGTTCCAGTTAGCAGTATTCACAGGAAGGTTAAAACAATTCTGCTGGTGAAAGTAAACTTAAAGAGTAGTTTGAAGACAGGATAAGTTGTGGTAGGAGTGGGAGAAACATTGCAGGGATTCGATTCATTCTCAGGAATGATATAGCTGGATCACAGATAATAGTGATGCCTCCTGTGGTGAACAGCCTGTAGAAAATCAAGCTGCAGAAAAATTGCAAACGGACCATCCCCGAATGTTTCTTGATTGTATGGTAGCAAGATGCTTAAGATGAGACAAGAGAAGGAGGAATCAAGAGCACAGGATGAAGGAAGTATGATAAGGCTATCTGGTATCTTTAGTAAGCTGAATGAAGATGAAAGAGAAGAAGCAAAAGAAACAGGTGTGTTAGTTCAAAGAGATTAGTATAATTTCAATAAGGCAATGCCAAATTAAAAAGGATTTATCAAACGGCTTACGTGGAATTGGAAACTCAGTGTATTCCTATATGTTAATATGTGAAGAATTGAATATTAATGACAAAATGGAGGCCTATGTATGGGCATAAATTCATCAGATTGTATTAGTTCCTGAGTATATGAACAAAATTCTGACAGTAGCTCATGAAATTCTATTAGGAGGACCTATAGGAACAAAGAAAACACAAGCAAAGATGCAGTCTGGAATTCTCAGGCCATTCGCTGGCAGCAGGATTCCCTGGTCCCATCAGCAGTGCACCCCCACCTGTGGGTTTCCCATTGGCATGGAGTGGCTTCAATGGATAACCCATTGACAGCAGCGGAAGCAGAGAATCCCACTACGAGCTAACAACACGCCTCTTCCTGTTGCTGAGAAACACACATCTGGGAGGTCGAAGAATCCTGTCCACAGAAACGGTTTCACTGGCCGAGGATACAGATAGATGTAGTTAGATTTTGTTGAACATGGCACATATGGCATGTAATAGGGAAACTGCAAGCTGCAATAAAGCAAGCATCTTTAATTCCAGTCCGGCTTTCAAATAACTTTTTGCAACAGGTTGTGTCAACTGTGTTGGGCCACCTTTGAAAATGCAAAGTGGAAAGCGATACTTGTTAACTATTATGGATATATCATTAGATTTCCTGAAGCCATACAGTTAAGAAACATTACAGCCAAGAGAGTGGTAGAGGAATTAACCAAGTTCTTTACTGGATATGGCTTCCAAAATACATATCATCGGATCAAAGGTCAAATTTCATGTTAGGATTATTTGAAGAGGTCATGAAAAGCCTGGATATAAACAGTATAACTCATTAGTGTATCATCTGGGTTCACAGGGAGCAGTAGAGAGATGGCAGCAAACTTTGAAAACAATGATAAGAGCCAATACTTCCCTCCTGATTGGAATAGAGGGATGCCTTTTTTATTATTTCCTTTAGGAATGCACAAAATGAGTCTGCAAGATTTAGATCTTTTAAATTGGTTTATGGATATCTAGTTCAAGGACATCTAAAATTAATCAAAGAAAAGTTATTCAGTAAGAAATCAGAGATTACACTTTTTGAATATGTATCGAGGTGTCTTTGAGGTGGTAAGGAAGCACATAAAAAAAGCACAGTAGGGAATTAAAGTTGTGGCTGATTAGAAAGCACATACTCAAAGTTTTATAGAGGGGAGAAAGTGCTAGCGTTAGTCAATGTTCGGTGGACCATTAAAAGCTACGTTTAGTGGATCATATCAGATAGACAAAAAAACTTGTGAAGTAAATAGTTTATTATGCACACCAGATAGAAGTAAATCTCATAGAGTATGTCATGTTAACATGCTTAAGAGGTATTTTGATAGAGGAGATGACGGAAAACATGAAATCTTGTGGGTAATGAAACAGGGAGAAGGGGAAAGGTTAAATTCAGGGAGTGCCTTTCCTCCAATTCATTTAGGTAATGAGTAAGTGTTGGAAAATTTAAACAACTGGTTGTTATCTTCCAGATAAGAGCCAAAGCGAATTGGAAGAGTTACTGTCTTATAAACGCATTTGTGGGAGTAAATTAAGTAGTACGGAGGTAGTGATGCATGATGTGGATAAAACAATTCCAATAAAACAACATCCATGTATGTTAAATCCAGCAAAGCTATCACAAATACAGAAGGAAATTGAATATATGCTCCAAAATCACATTATTGAATTGAGTTCTAGTGACTGGAGTTCACCTGTTGTGATGGTGCAAAAGCCCGATGGAACATCATGACATTTTGTGGTCTACGGGACAGTGAATGCCATCACCAAGGGGGATTTCTTTTCCTATACCATGCTTGGAAGATCGCACTGAAAGTGTTGGACAGTCGAAATTCACTGTAAAGATAGACTCGCTAAGGGTGTATTTACAAGTACCTTTGTCTGAAATGGCAAAGGAGAAGCCCCAGCTGCATGCCCTTTGGGAGAGGTGGTTCCCTGGCACTGCTGGTGACTCCTGGGCACCCTGGCAGTGCCAGCCTGGCACATTGGTTGTGCCAGCCTGACACCCTGGCAGTGCCACCTGGATGCCAGCTTGGCACAGCCAAGGTGGCACTGCCAACTGATAGGTGCACTGACATGGTGCCAGGTTGGCCCTGCCAAGATGCCAAGCTGGCATTTTTTGCACACGTGCGATTGGGCCAGAGGTGGCCTACGTGGGAGTTGTGGGGGTATGGGGGGGAAGCCATCTGCCTGACAGCTGATCGATAGATTAGATAGTTAATTGAAGATACAAGCAAAGAAGCCTCAATTACATTTCCTGCCCTCACACCTGTGCACTCAGCCCCATGCTTTTAATACTACAGCCTTTTGAAGTGAATGAGCTTTCCCAGGAAGCTCGCAACACTTGAAAATCTTTGAAATTCCCTTGAGATCCTTTGAAATGCTTTGTATTCATTCAATTTCACAGTGCAGTATTTTTAACTAGCATTTGATTGACAGCTTAATGGTTTAAACACAACAGGCAGGAGGTTTGTTTGTTGATCTTTCCATTCACACTTGAATTTTTCGGAATTCCCCCCCCCATCCTTATTTGCCTTTGAGGAAGTGGTGGTGAGCCAGCTTCTTGAATTACTGTGGTCCATCTGGCATTAGTACACCCACAGTATTGTTTTAAGACACCTTCGGCCAGTGTTTGGTTGATTTCAGCCCCACTTGACCCAGAGTCGCAACACAAAAATTAACTATTTAACACATGAAATTAACTTTTATTTTTTAAATACCCAAGGTCTTTGGCTGCCCAATAACTATAGTCACCAAGTTAGTAAATTTAAACAAATTAACTTTTTATTATTAACAATAATAATTTATTTATTCTCAAAGCTTCTGCCTTCAGACAGTAGGCAGCAGAGCAGAGGGAGTGAGAGCTGCTTCCACCTTGAGGTCCAATGGCTTCCCTGGGGATCTTTGAGAAAAATCCCACCTGACAGGATCCAATTATGCTGGTTACCGGGCAGAATACTGTTCCTGGCCAATCCATTGGCCACCAGCTAACCAATCAAAACAAACTCCTGCAATCTCTTGGTTCTATAAAGTCTAGGTTCTACTGCCAAAAATACAAAATTTTATAACACAGTGTACTATTTTGACACTGAGTTCCTTACTTCCTCTGATCGAATTTAAGGTAGGTTTCCATTAACGATCCATGGATCAAAAATGATAAAGACAAAATAAAAGAAATAGGGACTAAGGGAATCAACAGGAAGGGCCCTTGTAGTTGTTAGGAACGGAATTCCAAGTTTTTGACCCCGCAACAATGAAGGAGCGGCAATTTAGTTGTAAGACAGGATGGTGTGTTGCTTGGAGGGGAACTTGCAGGTGGTTGTGTTCCCATGCATTTGCACCTCCTCATCCCACTATCTTTTCTGATTTACAAATTTGGATACAGATGCTGTATTTACTTCAAGGATAGCTTAGAATCATGATCTGCACATGGTGAGACACTGGTCATGGGTAGAGGACATAGGTAGCAGAGCTTGTCAAAGGTCAAGGTTACACATGAGTTTGTTGCAGAGTACACAGATGAGGGCTTCAATGTGAGGATGGACAACAATAACAATCAATAACAATCTTTATTACTGTCACAAGTAGGCTGACATTAACACTGTAATGAAGTTATTGTGAAAATACCTTGGTCGCCACATTCCGGCACCTGTTCAGGTACACAGATGGAGAATTCAGAATGTCCAATTCACCTAACAAGCACATCTTTTGGGATTTGTGGCAGGATACCGGAGCACCCGGAGGAAACCCACACAGACACCGTGCAGACTCCGCACAGACAGTGACCCAAGTGGGAATTGAGCCTGCGACTCTGGCACAGTGCTAACCACTGTGCTGACGTGCCACCCATGAGCATTGTATGCAGAAAAAGATGGATGGGCATGCACAGTGAAATGCTCAATGCACTGACAGGCGGAAAGCCCCTGGTCAATGTGTGTGGAGGAATCCAGCACTAAGTTGGCACATGGTTTTGTGTAGAACTTGGAGAGCTCATTCTCTCTGGCATGGAAAACTGGCCAATTTCATGAGGAGACACTTACAGACACATCCATGATGTACATCTTTTGATGGTCTAAAATAGCAGTTGGAAGTTTTTGAAAAGCTCAAAAATCTGAAAGAAAAACAAAATTTACTTGAATAGCTTGCATTCCCCTTGACATCTGTGTCAACAAACCCTGCTGAACATAATATGTTAGCGGATTGGAAGAAAATCAAGCATTCATAATGATATTCTGCTGAACAGCTGTATAAAAAAGCCCTAGGTGATCAGAATCTATCAATGGGTTGGAAAACATTCATAATGACATCCCACTGCACAAGTAGGACAACAAACCCTCCGAAGCAGAATCCATGAGAACCTTTGAAGACAGCTAGAAACTCAGGCATTTGTCAAAGCTTTGAAGTAAGCAGATGCCTCAGCTAAATTTCAACGGTAGCGAAAGCTCAGCTGTCAAAGCTTCAAGACAACAAAACAGTTAACTGAGCTGAAGTTCAAGGAAAGAAAGAAAACAATGAGCATATTTCATACTATCAAATCTATTGCTCACTATTGTACAATACAGAATAGCACTTTATCCAGTGGATAATACCCTCTCATGCAGTTGAAGACTTTTACACTTGCAGAATCCCTTGCCAGTTGTCAGAAGTAAAAGCCTGACAACCAGAATATTGAATGATCACTTACCTTTTCAAAACAAGGCACATTGATCAATCACGATAGTAAAAACATATATAACTTCAGCTACAGCATTTCATCATATATGTGAAGTAGACAATAGCTTATGTACTTTCCATTCATACAGTTCCTGCCTCCAATCCATGTGTCATACATAGTTTTAAAAAATAAATTTAGAGTAACCAATTCATTTTTTCCAATTAAGGGGCAATTTAGCATGTTCAATCCACTTACCTTGCACATCTTTGGGTTGTGGGGGCGAAACCCATGCAAACACAGGGAGAATGTGCAAACTCCACACGGACAGTGACCCAGAGGCGGGACCAAACCTGGGACCTCGGCGCCATGAGACAGCAGTGCTACCATTGCACCACCATGCTGCCCATGTTTCATACATAGTTAACAACATCTCTATGCTGGTGTCATTTATATTGCTTACCAAAGCAGCCCAACTTAAGGTCTGAAATGCTCACTTCTGCAATAGTTGCAGCATAATCGAGACAGCAGTGTGTGGTCTCCCCCTGCACCTCCCCCCCACCCCGCTTATCCTGTGCCAATGGAAATTGATGGTGCTGGGCATGAGGATGAGAATCCTAGATATGAGTCCTACCAACCATTTTTTTTTCTATTTTTTAAAATTTAGTGGATCCAATTCACCTTTTCCAATTAAGCAGCAATTTAGCGTACCAATCCACCTACGCTGCACATCTTTGGATTGTGTGGACGAAACCCACGCAAACACGGGGAGAATGTGTAAACTCCACATGGACAGTGTCCCAGAGCCGGGATCGAACCTGGGATCTTGGCGCCGTGAGGCAGCAATGCTAACTACTGTGCCACCGTGCTGCCTATCTACAATTTTTAAAGTCTGCCAGTCACACTTTGATTCAGGGCTGGAATCGCAAAATCCAGCCCTTAAGGAGGGAGCTTCATCGTTTTTTGTTCGCTTGGGGTAGAAATAGATATGGAGCAAAATTAGGTAAATGGGGCTGAGGCATAGATTAGCTATAATCTAATTAAATATTGGAGCTAGCCTCAAGGTAGCTAATGACCTACCTATGTTCCTATGTTCCACGACTATACTGGTTGCATCCTCGAGCTCTCCTCCGGGGTGTTCTCCCCGGAGTCAGGACAAGGTCCTCGGCTCAACGACCTGTGGGAGAATGGACGTGTGATCAGTGGGAGGGGTGGGTCAGTCAATAAGGCTCATGTTTGACAGGTCCTCCGTGTGGATCCCGGTGGTTCACCAGCATCCACGTGGGAGACCACCCTGTCCCCGGCGACCCTACTCACCTCCAGGGCATGCTCCTCCAAGGAAAATGAGAATTCTTAAGTCCGGCACCCCTCCGCTAGTTTGGGCCCTCTCCCAATGATTATGGGAGAGCTTTTTGTGAGGGGGCATTGTTAGCCACACACTTGTTCACGGTGGTGGGAGGGGGGTATGGAGGGAGGGTTGGGGGGTGTTGAAGGGAGGAGGGTGTGGAGACAGGGTTGGGGGTCGCATGGGGAATTGGGGTTGGATGCTCCCTTTGGGGGGAGGAGGTGTGGAGGGAGTTGGTGTTTACTCACTCGTGCTGTCCGGTGTAGTTCATCTTTGACAAAAGGTCATTTACTCTTAGCTCTTTTCTCTCCTTTAAGATATGCCAGACCCTCTAGGAGTTTACAGCATTTCCTCTTTTGGATAGAAGAATTCTAGCTGCTTGGACAAGGAGGAAGAAGAGGGGGAGAAGCCCTCTGAGTAGAAGGTCTTATCCACCCAGGAGAAGCAGCACTCGTCTCACTATAACCTCACCGCATGCGAAGTTTCCATTTTATGGAGGAGGTGCTGAGTGAAAACTTGCACCATTTTCAGGCAGACTTACAACCTCACATCCAGGTGACGATGGCACAGCCCGTGGTTTTGAACTGGCCATGAACTTCTTTGCATCCAATTTCTTCCAAACTGTAGCAGGCAACATCTCTAACACCTCCCACTTCGCTGTTCAATGCTACACAACGGAGGTGAATAGAAGGAAGCAGGTTGAGTATATATGCCAGTATAGTTGGGTACCTTATATCACAGGATGCCATTGACTGCATACACATTGCTTTGTGGTTGCTGCATCCTAATGCAGAGATGTATGACAATTACATGCTGAGCACATGATGCAGTTGGATGCCTGGAATCCTTGCAGCATCCATAGCACCCTTATTCTGCGCCATTTCACTATTGTATTTGAGCCACCACATGAAACCAGAGGATGGCTGCAAGGTGAAAAATGATATCCAGTGACATGACTTATAACTGGTGCACAACCCGTGCACAAGCAGTTAGCTTGCATATAGTGAAAGCCATGCTGCCACAAGGAACATCTTAAAGTCGACCAAGCAATAGTCTCAAGCAATACTTCTACTGTTTGTGTGCCTCTGGATAAGCTGTGTAGTGCTCAGAGGAGCATCTGGTGTAATTCATTGTGGTGTGCTGTGTCCTGCAGAACCTCATGATCAAGAAGGTACAGCATTTGCTACTGGATATATTAATCAAACAGCTGGGGAGGAAGAAGAGAAGAAGCAACAGATCCTCTTTCTGTCTGCCATGTGCATGATTTCCTCATTCAACTGTAATCCCAGCGAACACAACCACAATCCCCTTCCACAACAGTCTTGAACCTTCTCTTCCCTCTGTTACTGGTCATCTCTTGGCCATAATGTTGAATAAGAACCAACACACAGCAACCATTAAAATCTGATTTGAACAAAGAAACAAAGACACTGGTGTCAACAATTACCCTTGTGCATTCCCTTAATACCCACCTCTAAGCTATCTTCTAAAGTAGACAACGAGTGTGAGATCCAATGATGGTGTTTCTTCATCACCAGTCTCTTCGGCCTCTTGCATGTAACTCTCCTGCACCACTGCCTGGCTCAAGTTCCTGGGTATGTGAAAAGAGAAAGGCACATGGGTAGGATTGTTGTTAGGGTAGGGGTGTCAGAAAGGAAGGGTTAGATGCTTACAGTTTCTGTAGCTTGTGTAGTGATCTCTCTGTATGTACAGTAAGAAGCCTTACAACACCAGGTTAAAGCCCAACAGGTTTCTTTCGAATCACTAGCTTTCGAAGCACTGCTCCTTTCTCAGGTGAATGAAGAGGTGGGTTCCAGAAATATTTATATAGACAAAGTTAAAGATGCAATACAAGGCAGCACAGTGGCGCAGTGGATAGCACTGCTCCCTCATGGTGCTGAGGTCCCAGGTTCGATCCCGGCTCTGGGTCACTGTCCGTGTGGAGTTTGCACATTCTCCCCGTGTTTGCATGGGGTTTCGCCCCCGCAACCCAAAAGATGTGCAGGATAGGTGGATTGCCGATGCTAAATTGCCCCTTAATTGGAAAAAATAAATTGGGCATTCTAAATTTAAAAAGAAAGATGCAATAGGATACTTTGAATGCGAGTCTTTGCACGTAATTAAGTCTACACGTCCAGACATCTTCTTCGCAGCCTTCAACACGTCATCGATGAAGATGAACATATTGCCAAGGTTATCCGCACACCCCCACTACTTGCCTTCAAACAACTGCGCAACCTCAAACAAACCATTGTTTGCAGCAAACTACCCAGCCTTCAGAACAGTGACCACGACACCACACAACCCTGCCATGGCAATCTCTGCAAGACGTGCCAGATCATCGACATGGATACCACCATTGCACGTGAGAACACCACCCACCAGGTACGGGGTACATACTCGTGCGACTTGGCCACTTTGTCTACCTCCTACGCTGCAGGAAAGGATGTCCCGAAGCGTGGTACATTGGCGAGACCATGCAGACGCTGAGACAATGGATGAACAGATATGACACGACAATCGGCAGGCAGGAATGTTCCCTTCCAGTCGGGGAACACTTCAGCAGTCAAGGGCAGTCAGCCTCTGATCTTCGGGTAAGCATTCTCCAAGGCGGCCTTCAGGACGCGTGACAACACAGAATCGCCAAGCGGAAACTTATAGCCAAGTTCCGCACACATGAGTACGCCTCAACCGGGACCTTGGATTCATGTCGCATTACATTCATCCCCCACCATCTGGCCTGGGTTTGCGAAATCCTACCAACTGTCCTGGCTTGAGACAATTCACACCTCTTTGACCTGTGATTATTCCTCTCTCCAGTTGCTCCGTCTGGACCTGTAGACTTAATTACCTGCAAAGACTCGCATTCAAAGTATCGTCTTGCATCTTTGACTTTGTTGTTATAAATGTTTCTGGAACCCACCTCTTCATTGACCTGAGGAAGGAGCAGTGCTCTGAAAGCTAGTGATTTGAAACAAACCTGTTGGACTTTAACCTGGTGTTGTAAGGCTTCTTACTGTGCTCACCCCAGTCCAACGCCGACATCTCCACATCATCTCTGTATGTAGTAATACATGATCAAGTAATTTTAAGCAAGTACAGGCAAATGATCACTAGATGACCATGCTACCAAGACCTATAAAAAAGGTTTTCCTCCTCTTTCCTCAAGAAGAGTGTGTTAGGAGTGTGTAGAGTACAGAAGGGAAATAGCTAGAGAGAAGAAGTTAACAGATCTTAATATATAGCATTATCTAATTTAGTAGTTTAATCTATAATTACTTGTTTGTTTACTAGTTCAGTATTGAAGTAAAACAAACTCACTAGTTTATTTCATTTAACTCATTAAATTATTTTGTCATCACCTGGAAGACTATGTCTATATTTCAACAACTCGGCTAGACAACAAAGAGTAATATACATATTACAAAATCTTAACATAACAGCTTGTAATTACAGACGAGACTATGCAATATGAGGAAATGGGATGTAAGAAGGAGAATAAGGTATGAAGATGACATCACCTTCCAAGGCTTCAGCCCTGCTGCTGGCCACAGCCTCTATCATGGCCACTCCAATGATAGAGAGTAACATTTCCTCCATCAGGCGACAACATGCAGGTGAGCCTGTCCCTGCCAGTTAGGTTCTGCTGCTTCCAGTTGTGCACAACTTGTCCTTCAAGAGAGAGGAAAGTGTGCCAGTGAGTCTGGTGCAACGTGTTTGGGTGGATATGCCCAACATAGTTGAATAGCTGACAGTGTGTGCAAGCTGTGAGAGGTGGTGGTGATGTCAGTAGCACTGATAACTGCCTGAGAGTGAGATGAAGCTATGACTGTAAAAAATGAGTCACCTGGCCCCCTGTGGATATAGCACTTCTCTCCACTTATCCACTTCTTGCATAGAGACCTCCAACGCGGCATCTAAGAACATTGGAGTTTTCTCTTTGACTTGTTCTTTCACGAGTCAAAATTCTTCCTGCTCAGACTATCCTTCCTAACAACTTCTGAACAGAATGCTGCACCTCCCTTTTAAGAGTTGCAGCTGGCTTATAATGCCAGCTAGCTTGAAATGGTGCCAGCCTTACAACGATTTGGGCTGCCGCCTGAGGTGTGCAACCATTCAACAGCACGTTCACCACTGCACCTCACACTGCTTGCTTAAATAAGGAGGCAGCATGATAATATTGTTTAAATTAGCAACCAGCATGAAATTTGTGTGCTGCCTGCATTGGAAGAAATAGGCATGGGTCTATCATGCATCATGATCCCCTTGTTTTTGAGACTTATCCAATTTTTCTCGGAGAAGGAACCATAGATACAAGGTGAAATGAAAGAGATTTGGAACAGATTACAACAGAAATTTCTTTCCACTGTGGGGTCACTTGAACTTTGGGTGATAGTGTAAAATGATGATATCTGATCAGTCAATGGAAATGAATATCAAGAGAGATGTATCATAGATGGTTGGCCTGATTAGCTCATTTTACACTGTCCAAAGTCAAACCGAACAGCAGAGAATTTTGAAGCTTAAGTAATGTCCTCCTTGCAGAGGACGTAATTCATGCAGAAAATATGTCTACATTCAAAATGAAGTTGATGATAGCAAAAGGTACACTGGGATGTGGGAGCAGGACGGTAAAGGACGATTTTCTCTTGTATGGGCTGAATGCAGATTGGTTCATTGACGCATGGTAGCATAGTGGTTAGCACAATTGCTTTACAGCTCCAGGGTCCCAGGTTCGATTCCCGGCTGGGTCACTGTCTGTGTGGAGTCTGCACGTTCTTCCCGTGTCTGCGTGGGTTTCCTCCGGGTGCTCCGGTTTCCTCCCACAGTCCAAAGATGTGCAGGTTAGGTGGATTGGCCATGCTAAATTGCCCTTAGTGTCCAAAATTGCCCTTAGTGTTGGTCGAATGGGATTACTGGGTTATGGGGATAGGGTGGTGTGGGCTTGGGTAGGGTGCTCTTTCCAAGAGCTGGTGCAGACTCGATGGGCCGAATGGCCTCCTTCTGCACTGTAAATTCTATGATTCCATGACACATGACCTTTTTTTTGTTCTACCCTCGCTATCTTTCTATGAAACGTTGAAGGGGGGAACTGGTAACTCACACTCCTATATCAATGTTACGCTTGAAATAATGCCACACTGCAAGTTTCTTTCTTTCCATTTGCAGAGGTTTTACCCTCCGTTTAATAACTTTTTCAGAGCCAGCAACTTGCCAGGAATATGGGTTACCTTCACCAATCCCATCTCTGTCAATTGAAAGATAATAATATATGATCTGAGAAAGGAATGTTTGAGATTAATTACAAATACACTTAGGATCATACATGCTCTACTTTAGAATGGCATGTATGCATAAAAAAATGTTTTTGTGTAGTAGATGTCATGTCAGGATCAGCATGTTTCTGTGAAGCCATAATGATGGGAAAAAGTAATTAGTCCTATATCATAAGCTTGTGGTTTTATGTGGTACATTAAGTGAAGTTAAGTGAAAAGCTGTTTCCCTTCAACAACCCTTGAACAAACAACATCTGGAACTAAGGTACTACAAATTGTATTACAGTAGTATCACACACTCTCCAACTTTGATGAAGCTGAATAATGCAGAGAATGCAGGACCAATCCACAAATTGTGTGAGAACTGTGAAGTTGGCACAACAATATTATCACACTGAATCCCATCTTTTGCATTGCTTAGTAAGTAGAATGCTTTACTCTACATCAGCATTGTGCAATATAGATTTCATGTGTGCAGTCTTAAAAGAAACAGAGAAAAATCCTCCACATTGAGATTACACGGTAGCACAGTGGATAGCACTGTTGCTTCACAGCACCAGGATCCCAGGTTCGATTCCCGGCTTGGGTTGACAAATATAAATTTCTTTACCCGTCAGTCTGGCCTCAATAAAAGTCGAGATGGATTTGCAAGTACAGCATTAGTTATTTTATTTGACTTGCAAGTCTGATTCATTTCACACAGGCACAGGACACAGAACTAGTCTCCTAGACCCCTGGAAAATGAACAAAGAGAACAAAGAACAAAGAAATTTACAGCACAGGAACAGGCCCTTCGGCCCTCCAAGCCCGTGCCGACCATACTGCCCGACTAAACTACAATCTTCTACACTTCCTGGGTCCGTATCCTTCTATTCCCATCCTATTCATATATTTGTCAAGATGCCCCTTAAATGTCCCTATCGTCCCTGCCTCCACTACCTCCTCCGGTAGTGAGTTCCAGGCACCCACTACCCTCTGCGTAAAAAACTTGCCTCGTACATCTACTCTAAACTTTGCCCCTCTCACCTTAAACCTATGCCCCCTAGTAATTGACCCCTCTACCCTGGGGAAAAGCCTCTGACTATCCACTCTGTCTATGCCCCTCATAATTTTGTATACCTCTATCAGGTCGCCCCTCAACCTCCTTCGTTCCAGTGAGAACAAACCGAGTTTATTCAATCGCTCCTCATAGCTTATGCCCTCCATACCAGGCAACATTCTGGTAAATCTCTTCTGCACCCTCTCTAAAGCCTCCACATCCTTCTGGTAGTGTGGCGACCAGAATTGAACACTATACTCCAAGTGTGGCCTAACTAAGGTTCTATACAGCTGCAACATGACTTGCCAATTCTTATACTCAATGCCCCGGCCAATGAAGGCAAGCATGCCGTATGCCTTCTTGACTACCTTCTCCACCTGTGTAGCCCCTTTCAGTGATCTGTGGACCTGTACTCCTAGATCTCTTTGACTTTCAATACTCTTGAGGGTTCTACCATTCACTGAATGAAGAAGGAGACAAAGGGATTTCTGCAAATACATTCAAATGGCATCAAGTTTCACATACACGATTCCCATAGGTCATCCTATACCCCACTTGACCGGGCCATACATCCTGATTGGCTCACAGCTCATCCATTCCACTGGCCTCCTATTACCCAGCATCCTTTTCTCCTCCTTATCTGGACACCCCTGCCCCTTGCTTTGCCATGCGTTCTGAAATCCTTTGTCTGTGAACTAACAGAATCAGACCGGCCTATGTTTACATTACAGTAACTAATGTCCCTAAAGTAACTATTTTATATCACATTCGTCAGGGTCACTGTCTGTGTGGAGTCCGCACGTTCTCCCTGTGTCTGCGTGGGTTTCTTCCGGTGCTCCGGTTTCCTCCCAATAGTCCCGAAAGATGTACTGTTAGGTAATTTAGACATTCTGAATTCTCCCTCAGTGTACCCGAACAGGAGCTGGAGTGTGGTGACTGGAGGCTTTTCACAATAACTTCATTGCAGTGTTAATGTAAGTATACTTGTGACAATAAAGATTATTATTATTAAACTGCACATGAAATAACCTAATCAGTTTATTACACACAGAAGGAACCCAAAGGGTTGTGAATCTGTGGAATTCGCTACCCAGAGTGCGGCGGATACAGGGACAGGAATAAATTTAAGGAGGAGTCAGACAGATTTTTAATTGGTTATGGGTTGAAGGGTTATGGAGAACGGGCAGAACGATGGAGTTGAGGCCAGGATGGGATCAGCCATGATCACATTGAGGGTGTCAGGCTGGGGAGGCTAAATTGCCTACTCCTGCTCGTAGGTCATGTGTTCTCGGGAGGAAATGCTCTGGCTGATTTTGCAATCCAGCTCTTGGTCTGTAACGTTGTAAGTAGCAGATGAGGAACATATCAGCCATGATAGAATGGCGGAGCAGACTCGAAGGGCCGAATGGCCTAACTCTGCTCCAATATCTTATGAACTTTTGAGAAACACACAGTGAAATAGCCATAGTCCCAGATGGCTGTAGACTGCTTTCCCTTTTGAGAGAGAGCTGACCGTTGGTGATTTAACCTGAGGATCAACATACCTCAAACGAGGGCAAGGTTGAAACAATGGGCCTTCATGAATAACCTCAGCCAATGTGAGAATTTAACCCGTGCCGTTGGCCTCTTTCTACATCACAAATCCAGCTGGCCAGCCACCTGAGCTAAACCAGCCCCCTCAAAATTGCATATTCTTGAGCCAACTATATGAATAACCAACATTTCTTCATTAAATTGATTCTTAACCGGGCTTAAAAAAAAGAGCAGAAAAGTTAAGTGAAATTCTGTGATTATTTGTTCACTATGGTTAACAGTCTCTCTGGGACAATCACAGTTAAGTTGATACATTAAATGAGCTCTTATGGTTTTGAGCTGAAATAATTAAATTTATTGCCAATTCAAATCAAATAAAGTGAAATCAATCTTTGTCTGAAAGTGGAAATATTAAAAAATATATATTTTTATAGTTGTGAAGGTGTTTTTGCTGTTCTAAACTAGAGAGAGACAACCCGCACAGTGAGATTTTTGAAAAACTAATTTATTAGTTAAAATGCTCAGTATATATTTTATGCAAGTATATCATCTTTCTTTGGCTGTTAGAATTCCTGCTGTGCCTGTTAGAGTTCTCACTGGCCCACTGGCTTTTTCTGTCACTGAAGTCTGTCATCATTCTTTTGACTATGCGACTCCTCCTGTCGGTTACAGGTCAGGACACAAAGCACACTACTACAACACACAGAATTCATGTAGTACGTTCATCATAATCAGACCAACAGTGCTGGTAAGTGCTTCACAACAACTTCTTCCAAACTGGAAAATCTTGTAAATAAATCATCTGCCACCAGAGCAACAAAAATGCATTCTTTCTTTCTGTTCTGTAAAAGGAACAGTGAATGAAAGATATTTAGACATGTTTTATTCATACTGTCTTTTCAACAATTTTATAATTTTATGTTACCTATTATTCAACATCTTCTCAGCATCAAATCTGAATTTCTGGAGAAAAGTTTGATTGCAAAAAACATTTGAGAATGCAAAAAGCATCAACAAAGTTTGGGATCGTTTTTTTCCTCCAATTTTCTGACCCCCTTTCCTGATCATATTGTACAATGTGGAAAATCGTGGTGCTCTTGTGTGCAACATTAGGCTCTTCAGCAAACGCTGGCATTTCACTCTGGACTTTCCTGAAGAAAATCCTGAGTTATTGTCCCATCTGCAGGGGGCTGGAAGGGCCCCGGAGTGCTTATCGCAGCTCTGGCTGCGGATACGGGGCCCAGCGCTTCTGGTCGGGAGTCCGCGCATGCACACAGCGACGGCCTGCAGCAGCTGCCCCATGGGACATGGCGGACTCGAACCAAAAACGTAGGCCACCCCCCCACAAATCGTGCCCGCCCGCTGTTCCGTGACATCCATGAGGCACCCCCCAGTGAACGATCCACCAGCCTCCCTACCAGGGCGGCCGCGGACCCCCCCCCCCGCCCCGTGCCGAATGCAATTTCGGCGCGGAGGCCCGGAGAATCCAGCCCAATCTTCCCCATGCTCCTTGCGAGTACAAGTCCCCCCACTAGGGGCGGGGAATCTCAATTAACCCATGTATAAAAGGTCGGCCAGAAAAGCACCGACCAGGAGAGGAACCCAATCGGGATCTACATGGGGGGTCCTGACATTTTAAGAGTTTAACTTATCCTGCAGTCCTGTTCAGGCCATGTCTGAAACTGAAGGGGATCTGGCAGGGATTTGCAGACGTAATGTCGAGGTGCTGAGGATGAAGGTGGTCCCAAGTCCAGAGGTAGCGGTATTTGGGGTGTCATATGACCCCGGGGGCGGGAGAGGTCGATGTCTTGGCCTTTGCCTCCCTCATAGTCTGGAGACGTATTTTGCTTGGGGAGAGAGACTCAGAGCCACCAAAATCGGGGGTGTGGATAAGCAACCTGGCGGAATTCCTGAGGTTGGAAAAGATTAAGTTTATGTTGAGAGGGGCAGCACGGTGGTGCAGTGGTTAGCATTGCTGCCTCAAGGTGCTAAGGTCCGAGGTTCGATCCCGGTCTGGAAAGAAGGGAAGGACAGTGGGGTTCGAGTGTTGATTAGTTATTTATTATTATGTTCCTGTTAGTTCTTGCTCTTGTTTGTGTATTTGCTGTTTATATAAATGCCTTAATAAAAAGATTTTATTTTAAACTTATCCTGCAGTCCCTGACACTAAAACGTTCAACAAGCCTGTAGATCTAGTAAAGAACCATTACGACCCAAAGCCGTCTGCAATCTTCCACCGTGACTAATACGACATGGCTGGGAGGACCCCTGGGGAATTCGTGACAAATTCCTGGTTAGATTAAGGAAGCTGGGATTGCCCCTTCCCTAACCGGGGCACTAACCGACCAGCTGTTGTGTGAGTTCAATGATGTTGTGATGCAAAAATAATTGTTGACAGAACTCACCCTAGATCTCAAAAGAGCTATAGAATTAGCACTATCCTTGGAGAATGCCGAGAAAGGGGCCCACGGACTCCAACGGATGAACAGTTGCGTTCTTAAGCTGGGGTCGGGCAATCATTGGTGGGGGGAATGACCCTCATATCGAAAAGCCAGCATTCCCAGCGAAGGCTCCCATGTGCCTCACCCACCACCAACTCAACATTCAGCCAAGACATTCTGCAATCTCAAAAAATGGCTGGATACGCCTAGAAGTAGCCGGGAAGCCTCCCCAGAGGACTGCAAGTGTCAACTGAAAGGCCACTGTGAGTGTGGCCAAATGACACAACCCAGGCAAGGCTGCCTGAATCAGCAGCATGCCTGCTGCCCAGGCCAGAACCAATGCTACCTCAGGCCCTGACTTTGCAAGTCTATCAGCCCGTAGATGGCAAAACCATGCAGCTAAACTGCAATATCACCCCTAAGATTGCCCCGACAAAGATGATGAGCGCGATTCAGCAGAACAAAGTTAAAGTCTGGTTTTCGGAACCTTTGGCAGTGAGTTTCGTGGCAGCCGTGTTTGCGAGGTTGCGGCCCATATTCAATGGCACTTAGTGCCAAAATTAACCTCCATGGGATTCTCAACATTACTGGCTCCCTCCCCGTCTGATTCGTTTGACACACACCTCAGCTGCTTGCCGCTAACAAGGGGAGCTGCTTTTAAACACTCCTTCACCACTCACTCCCAGTCAACACACAAGCATGGCAGAACACAAACCTGCTTCATGCTTTGGGGATGCTGACCTGGCCAGGCTTCTGGATGAGAGGTGGGCGCCCTGTTCTTATGGGGGTGTCGGAGGACCAGCATTATGATGAGCAATGCTGCCTCAGAAGCAAGGCCAGCGGTTGTCAGTGCGGGCAGCATGACTAGGAGGACCACCGTCCAATGTCAGAAGAAGACCAATGGCCTCCACCAAGCTGCAAGAGTAAGTTACCCCCTCTCTCCTGGTTTCAGTTCAAATTCCCAAACCCCACCAATCTAGTGCTAACACCTCGCACCCTCCCCACATCCGATCTTCAAGATGGCTCCTCAGAACCCCAGGCACTCGCCAACACAACCCCTTCATTTCCAGGTGGGGGGCCCACACATTCCCCCTGCTATAGACCTCCCCTTACCCATCAAGTGTGTGGCTCATAATGCCATCTTTTTGTCCCCGCAGGAGAAGATAACACATAACAAACGGGGAAAGGGCCAAGAAGGGGGGAAGAATCTCAGAGATTTGAGTCCTCACCCTCAATAAGGAACGGCTCTGGAAATTACGGGGTTGCCCAAGGAGAGAACAGTCACACCATCTCCCCCTTCCCCATCTCCCCGATCCCCCTCACCCCCTGGGCACAATGGTCCAAGATCAAAAGCCCCCCATGCAGACACACTTCAGACGATGCGTGTGAGTGCGCTGTCAGCAGAATGACAGGAGTCAGACTTGATCAGTAACTGAGGAACACCAGGTCATTTCTCATAGCGAGTTATCATCACTCTCCTGCCTTGTGTAGTGACCCGCTGACAGTGCCAACACAGGCCCATCACCCTAGAATGATGTTACACAGACCTTAGGAGGGGGAACAGGGTGGTTAGAGAGGGGGCGGTGTGATGAGGGTGTGTGGGAAAAGGAGGGCTGGGAATAGATGGCGAAGGGGAATGGGAAGTGAGGGAGGGAAATTGGAGGTTGGGAAGTGGTGGAAGGGATTGAAAGGAGGGGAATGGGCGAAGGGAGGGAGGGAAATGAAGGGGAGAGGTAAATGGGGGGTGGTGTTGAGTTGACGGACACAGCCTCGTCCCAGGATAATCTGCTGATTGTGAGGGCCTCCCTGGTCCTCCTGGCATGTCAGACCTTTGCCGGATCCTGTCCTCCATCCTCCGGCTTCTCCTTGGGCTCATCCTTCAGCTCCTACTAGACTGCCTCATCCTCCTCCTCAGACAAGATTGCATGTTCTTCCATCTCCTCTTGCTCCTCCTCCTCCTCCTCCAGCATGTCGCCCTGCTGCTGTGCCAAATTGTGGAGGGTATAGAAGGCAACCACAAAGCGGAAGACTCTCTGGGGGTATGATGCAGGGCATCACCCAAGCGCTTGAGGCATCATAAATGCATTTTGAGCAGCCAATGTACCGCTCACAGACAGCACGGGTGGTAACGTGAGACTCACTATAATGGGTCTCCACCTCGGTCTCAGGCCTCAGCACTGGCGACATTAGCCATGACCCTAACGGGTATCCCTTATAACCCACAGGCCAACTTGTCATCCTGGGGTGGTCGTCAAAGACACTGGGGATCTTTGAGTGCCCCAGGATTTAGCTGCATGCACCTTCCCAGGATAGCGGGCACACACGTGCATGATTCTAAGGTAATGGTTGTACACAATCTGAACATTCAGGGAGTGGAACACTTTCCGGTCAATATACGGCTTTCCCTGATGCTCCGGTGCTCGCAGGGCAACATGCATTCCCTCAATCGCCCCTTGGACCTGGGGCATCCCGGCGATGACAGCAAATTCTGCAGCCCGGGCATCTTGGTGAGCCTGGATCAAGCTCGAAGGTAATATAGTCTGATGCCGGACATACAGTGCAACCTTCACCTCCCAGATGTACCTGTGGGCGATGCCTGCATGATACCATTGCAGGTCTTCACTCAAGCCTTGGAATGACTGCAGTGACCTTCACGGCCACGTGGAGTGGGTGTCCTCCTACTCCACGGAGTTCCATGCCGGCGAGGATGTGGCACAGGTGTCACACTGTCTCTCTACTGATACAGTCTTCTACGGCACATGGTGTCCGTCAGCTTAGTGAATGGCCAATGAGCCGGTACACTTTGGGCCATCACTAAACTCCCCTTCTGGGTCCCTCTTCAGCCTGATGGACAGCCGGGTCTTCAGGGTGTGCGGTGGCCCCCTACACATGGGGTGCCGCATCCAGCCAGTGTCGTCACTGCTGCTTCGCCGGCATCTGGCCGCATCAGCTGCCACTAGCAATGTGAGGGCAGCAGCTGCAGGATCAGCTCCAGCAACCATTTTGATATCTATAAGGAATTGGAGAAGGAATTAAACCAACAATCAGTTCCGGCTTCCATCCCGGGACCCTCAAACCCACAAGCCTACCCACTCTTACCATGACTGCCCCTACTTCTCTCAGAGTGTCATCCAATGAGCCACTTCTGCTGGAAAACCTTGCTCTGTACACTCACCCCCATCCACATCAGGAGCATCTAGACCCCAGACCTTTGCTGGGAACATTAGGGAAGATGTACAGAGTTGCCCTCTGCTCATCCGCATTGAAGGGTGGTCCTGAGATGAGACCCCTAAAAACTGAATAGCTAGGATAACACGAGAATTGTTTGACATAAGTTAGTTTATTAAGGATTGAGATTAATCATAGAAAGTATAACCAGTAATCATTATTAACCATTAAACATGTATTTTTAGGACATGGTAGAAATACGGGGCGAAATTCCCCGGAAACGGCGCGATGTCCGCCGACTGGCGCCCAAAACGGCGCAAATCAGACGGGCATCGCGCCGCCCCAAAGGTGCGGAATGCTCCGCATCTATGGGGGCCGAGCCCCAACGTTGAGGGGCTAGGCCCACGCCGGATGAATTTCCGCCGCGCCAGCTGGCGGAAAAGGCCTTTGATGCCCCGCCAGCTGGTGCGGAAATGACATCTCTGGGTGGCGCATGCGCGGGAGCGTCAGCGGCCGCTGACAGTTTCCCACGCATGCGCAGTGGAGGGAGTCTCTTCCGCCTCCGCCATGGTGGAGACCGTGGCGGAGGCGGAAGGGAAAGAGTGCCCCCACGGCACAGGCCTGCCCCCGCGGATCGGTGGGCCCCGATCACGGGCCAGGCCACCGTGGGGGCACCCCCTGGGGCCAGTTCGCCCCGTGCCCCCCCCAGGACCCCGGAGCCCGCCAGCGCCGCTTTGTCCCGCCGGAAAGGTAGGTGGTTCAATTTACGCTGGCGGGACAGGCATTTTAGCTGAGGGACTTCGGCCCATCCGGGCCGGAGAATCGAGCGGGGGGGCCCGCCAACCGGCGCGGCGCGATTCCCGCCCCGCCGAATCTCCGGTGCCAGAGGCTTCGGCAACCGGCGGGGGCGGGATTCACGCCAGTCCCCGGCGATTCTCCGACCCGGCGGGGGGTTGGAGAATTTCGCCCAAGTATTCAAACTCTTGCTTCAAGCAGTGGCCACAATGCATGATGGGATTTAAGCTAGCCAACTTGCCCATGTTTTTGAGACAAACAGGATTTGACAGAGTAGTATGGTCAGCAATAAAAGTCAACTCAGTAAACAGTTTGTATCAGTGCCCCCAATATCCTGTCTTAGACAATCCATGATGTAAAGAGGAACCAACTTTGGTATCCTGCCCCTGGATGAACATTGAGGTAGGAAGGAACTGGCTGCGAAAGGTAAGATTGGATTGTCAGAAAAACAATTTTATAATGGACACAGGATCCGAGTAAACAACAGGTGACAGGATTGGGGTTAAATCATGAGCTGATCACAGTCATCATTTTGCTTAGAGTAAACTTTACTGGTCAATATAAAATTGACAGCTTCAAGGATTGGATCAAGTCCAACTAGGGTGGGCTATTGATTTTTGGAAAATTGTATAACTGTCACACCTGAATCAATGTCAGACAGAGTGATTTTGACATTTATCCAGATCTTTCTCCCATGTGCATGAACCGAGCATGGAATAATAACGCTGTCTTAACCGGAGTTGGTGTGTGTCTGCAGATCTTTGTTCAGCTAAGCTGTAACTAAGAGGGAGGAACCCCACGTAAAAGCTAGTTCAATACTCAGGCCTTGGAAATGCTCCTACACGCATACTTATTGTTTGGCCGCCAGAAGATCCTCGGTGGTTAAAACCTGCCCTTTACAGTGTGATTGTTGGGAGCTGCCACGATGGTGATGATGCTCTTCAAGTTCAGGCAAACTTCTCAGGCATTGACGTTTGCTGGACATCCAGTCCACTGATCATCCTCTGAGACATGGCACCTGTGCCTTCGAGGAGATACTTGAGAGTTGAAGTGCGTGAAGTGCTCTCATGGCACAATGGCACAGTGGCTAGCACTGCTGCCTCACAGTGCCAGGGACCTGGGTTTAATTCCAGCCTCAGGTGACTGTTTGTGTGGAGTTTGCACTTTCTCCCGTGTCTGCGTGGGTTTCCTCTGGATGCTTCGGTTTCCTCCCACAGTCCAAAGATGTGCAGATTAGATGGATTAGCCATGATAAATTGTCCCATAGTGTCCAGGGATGTGTAGGTCAGGTTAAAAGGTTATAAGAAAAGGACGGGGAAGTGGGCTTGGGTGGAGTACTCTTTCAGAGGGTCAGTACAGACTCGATGGGCCTTCTGCACTGTAGGGATTCGATGATTCTGTGAATACAAGGCTAATTCCTCATCTGAAGTAGCCTTCAGCTGTGAGGTTAGGGGCTGCTCACAGTCAAAGGGAGTGAAATTGAATTTCAAGACAGAAGCCACAGCAGCGCTCTGTCCTGGGAGAGTTTGGTAGGACAGACAGGCGGCTGAAGCTGTGGTTGCTTCTGTTATGGGTCTCCACAACATTTCAAGATGGTTTGAAGGCCTCACAGACGCAAAGCCCCTCCCCTGTCAAGCCCAGGGGCGATCTCCGATCTGGAATGCTTCAGCTCCTTGACCAAGCCCAACCCCCCCTTGAAAGATCTCTCCCCCCTCCCCCCACACACACACACACCCATCCCCGAGCACTGGGGCAGCAGCTCCGTGCCCTTGAGCTGCCTGCCGGTTAAATGAAAATGTCTACCCCCCCCTTCGGTGCTCAATAGGAAAGCGACGATTCCCAGTCTGCTTCATGCTCCCTGATCGGGCTCCACCTGCCGCCGACTCAAAGCCTTGTGCTAAATGATGAAAGAGACTTCATTGTTGCGGGAGTGAGCGGGGAGGGATGAGATAACCCTCACGAGGACCATGGCAGATCACTGAACTATCTGCCCGAGTTCCCGTGGAGAGTGGGCTCAGGCCCACCCAGCTGCAGCCCGTAAGCGGAACCTTTAAATGTAACTCCCAGAATCTGTCCGGCAGTTTCCGACAATCCTGGGTTGAGATGTCTGTTTTGTGTGTCGGGGTAGAGGCTCTATTTTCAGTTTAAAATAAACCAGTTTGGCCTTTCACTCCGGGCCTCCTGGAGTTATTACACCTATTAAATCTCTTCCTCTTCGGCTCTTACTTTTCTACTGCCACAATTTAAGGACATTTTATCTTTGCCTTGTTATTCATGATGATATATTTTTAAAATCCTGTCGTGTTGGGTGTTCCGATGCACAAATGATCCAACACGGCTGTAGATGGTACAACTCTGTTTTATTGTCTAAACAACGGTTACAACTAACTGCTGGCTTGGGTACGTGCTTCACCAGCTAAGCTGTGGACCCAGCGCTGTCACTATCTTAGTGAGGCACTCAGCACATGGTCTATGTCTGAGTGGCACGCTGTGAGCTCTGTTCTCTGAGCTATCTCCTGGTAGAATGAGCGGGAACTGTGGTGTTCCCTGTTTTATAGTGCGTGTGCTCTCACTGGTGATTGGCTGCGATGTTATGTGTGTGCTGGTTGGTCCAACTGCCTGTCCATCAGTGTGTGTGTGATTGCACCATGATATGCTGATGTGGATATCATGACAAATCCTAGTTCCTTTCTCTCTATATTTGTTTTGTTTATTTCTCCTCTGATAAATCTCTGTTATGTACTATTCATAAGAAGTGAATGTGATTGAATCCTCAAACAGATGCTGCTTCTCCAAGGATGTCGCCTTGGAAACTCGCCACGAATGTCCTCAGTGGTTATGGTTTCTGTTCCTTTCACATGAAAAGGTGAGGCACTATGGGCTCTGAGGTAACTTCAAAGTGCCTGAAATTTACCAGCTCAATGGCCAATGCCCAAGTAAAAAAGGGATACGGTTACAGCACCTTATATTCAGTGCTTTAGTAATTAAGGGCTGGCAGATACTGTTGTAAGGTATTGGTATATAAATACTGGAACAATATACATAGGTACAGGTTCTCTTACCTGAGAAAGGACATATTGGCGCTGGAGGGTGTGCAGAGGAGATTCACTGGGCTAATCCCAGAGTTGAGGGGGTTGGATTACGAGGAGAGGTTGAATAGACTGGGACAGGACTTGTTGGAATTTAGGAGGATGCAGGGGATCTTATAGAAACATATAAAATTATGAAGGGAATAGACAGGATAGATGCGGGCAGTTTTTTTTCACTGGAGGGTGAAAGCAGAACTAGGGGGCATAGCCTCAAAATGAGGGGAAGTAGATTTAGAACTGATTTTAGGAGGAACTTTTTCACCCAAAGGGTTGTGAATCTATGGAATTTCCGCCCCAGTGAAGCAGTTGAGGCTCCTTCATTAAATATTTTCACGATAAAGATAGATAGAATTTTGAAGAATAAAGGAATAAAGAGTTATGGTGTTCGGGCGGGAAAGTGGAACTGAGTCCACAAAAGATCAGCCATGATCTCATTGAATGGCGGAGCAGGCTCGAAGGGCCAGATGGCCTACGCCTGCTCCTTGTTCTTATGTTCTTATGTTCTAAAGGTCCAAACTGTTGCCACACTTGCTTCTAAAACGGCTCTGTCCAATACAACACCAAACCCTCGGTGCAGGTCCTCTGTTCCCGTACATCACTGTGTAGGTGGTACTGCACTCAGACCCACATTAACCCTTTATGAGCCAGACCCTTATACTACAGATACTACAACAATTCCTATAGATCGGAAAGTAACTCTAAAATAATGGGTGGGATTTACCGACTGTTCACGCTAATAACGAGGGTTCTATTACATCAATGCTCCGAGTCCTATTACATTCGTACTCAGTTTCTCATTGTATTAATTGGTGCCTATTGCATCAATAAGCAGGATCTTGTTTCACAAACAACCAGCATCCTATTATATTAATAATTAAGATTCCATTATATCAATAATCAGGATCGAATTTCATTAATGGCATAATTCCGATTTCATTAATAATTATCTGCCAATTGTTTTAATGATCAGGAAACTATTGCATCACTAATCAGAAAGCTAAAACATTAATAATCATGTTATTTCAATTAGTAATCAGTGGTTCCATTGCATCAATAATTAGGATCCAATTACGTTGAGGTCACGCACTAATGTGTCAATAATCCTTTAAAGGTTAATGATCAGGATGCTATCACATTAATAATCAGAGAGTCCAAGTACACTAATAACCCAGAATCCCATCCAGCCAAATAACAGCTGAAGCTTCCCTCCTGCTCAACAAATCATGTCCCACACGCTCCAAATTTCTCTCTGGGATCAATAAAATCTGAGGGTGTCACACATGGGAAAAGTTTGGGAAACACTGCTTTAAGTGGTGAGGACTGTGTTACCGAACATGCATAGCAAAGCAATACATATTAACATGAAACGTACATAATGTAACATTTCAAGAATACACCTTTAAATAATTTGTAATATTCATGTACTTGATGTCTCATTAGTTATGGGGCTTTATTCGGGAGTATGAAGGAGCCATAAATTATAAAAAATATGGAATAAAATGCTGGGACGGGATTCTCCGACCCCCCGCCAGGTCGGAGAATCGCCGGGGGCTGGCGTGAATCCCGCCCCCGCCGGTTGCCGAATTCTCCGGCGCCGGATATTCGGCGGGTGTGGGAAGCTAAAACATTAATAATCATGTTATTTCAATTAGCAATCAGTGGTTCCATTGCATTGCCCACTAGTTGGCGGGCCCCCCCCCCCCCGGCGATTCTCTGACCCGCGATGGGCCGAAGTCCCGCTGCTAGAATGCCTGTCCCGCCGGCGAGAATCAAACCACCTCTCTTACCGGCGGGACAAGGCGGCGCGGGCGGGCTCCGGGGTCCTGGGGGGGGCGTGGGCCGATCTGGCCCTGGGGGGGTGCCCCCACGGTGGCCTGGCCCGCGATCAGGGCCCACCGATCCGCGGGCGGGCCTGTGCTGTGGGGGCACTCTTTTCCTTCCGCCTTCGCCATGGTCTCCACTATGGTGGAGGCGGAAGAGACCCCCTCCACTGCGCATGCGCGGGGATGCCGTGAGCGACCGCTGACGCTCCCGTGCATGCGCCGCATGGCAAAGTCAGTTTCGCGCCAGCTGGCGGGGCTCCAAAGGCCTTTCCCGCCAGTTGGCGGGGAGAAAATCAGTCCGGTGCGGGCCTAGCCCCTCAAGGTTAGGGCTCGGCCCGTCAAGATGCGGAGGATTCCGCACCTTCGGGGCGGCGCGATGCCGGACTGATTCGTGCCGTTTTTGGCGCTGGTCGGCAGACATCGCGTCGATTGCGGAGAATCCCGCCCATGGTCTTTAACACAAGAGGGGGATTCTACACTTAGATCTGCTTCCGGAAGTTAAACAATAATGAAAAATGTGATGCATTTGGTTGCTAATTTACCCAAAATGTTATGAGAGTGGTATTTGCACAGTTACTGGTGTTTCTCTGACATTATTTATTATTTCAAACTGCTAGGGGAATGGGCAATGCCACCCTCCAAATGTATCCCCTCAGTGAGTAAACTCCATCTCTGGAACTCACATTTGTAGATCTGTAGTTGGTAAAATTACCCTTTTTTATGTAGAGTCTTCTTCAGTGACTTGATAAACTGAAAATGCTACCTGTAGCTCCCAATTAACATGAGGAACTGAAGAAGTGCAATGCATAAAATATCTCCTTGTATAATTTGCCGTTTGAGAGCAGAAATCAGGAAGAAACCACAAAGTGGAATAAGTTCAAGGGTTTGGTCTGCAAAACCTGAGACAACATCAGATGTATTATTAACAATAGTACGATATCAATGATCAGAAGATTTCAACCTTTCTTGTTGAGAAATGTGCTGCCATGCTTCGTTGGATAAATGGAAGGAACTCTGATGCCAAGAAAAATCACTATGAATCATGACAAATGGAAATCATAGTTTTCTTTAACTGAGGAAGGTTGCTCAACTTTCCCCTGGGCAGATTGAATGAACAGATTTTAGGTTTCCAGGTCAACACCGCAATGTTTCCAAGGAGATTCTTGCTAATGCCTGTGGGATTTGCACAGTCGATTCAGATGTCACGTCGAAGATTCTACAAGCTTTATCAGCGTTGCACAAAGCAGAAAACAAACACAAGATCGCTGACACCCAGATTGTGCTGGCTTCTCAGTGATTAAGGCAATGCTGACATGGCTGAGCTGAGATGACGAGTACATCTTTAGGAAGTCTGATGGAAGATTGCATTACGGTCTTCCACCTTCAGCAAGGAGGATGCAGAAATTCCCACAGTTCAAGTGTGAAAAATGCCATGTCAAACATTGATGGGAAAGAGAATCATTGAGCAGCAGTAGAAAATCTGCGACACATTTTCCAATCTTACACGCTCGCTGTTCATGATTGCAGAGATTGCAGAGGGCGGCACGGTAGTACTATGGTTTTCACTGCTGCCTCACAGTGCCAGAGACCCGGGTTCAATTCCTGCCTTGGGTGACTGCCAGTGTGGAGTTTGCACTTTCTCCCCATGTCTACAGGGGTTTCCTCCGGGTGCTCCGGTTTGCTCTCACGGTCTAAAGATGCACAGGTTAGGTGATTTGACCATGCTAAATTGCCCCTTAGTGTCCAAAGATGTACAGGTTACGTGGAGTTACAGGAATAGGATGGGGGAGTCAGGGTGCTCTTTCAGAGGGTCAATGCAGGCTTGATGGGCCAAATGGCCTCCTTCTACACTGTAGGAGTTCTATTCTATGCTAAGTGCTTTCTGCGATTAGAAAGGAGGAAGTGAAACCACTCAGCTACTTTGAAATAATCAGCAGCTGTTCATCATAACAAGGATGTTTATAAACATTGTGGGTAAAAGAAGATGCATCAAGCATGAAGGGAAAGATAAATAAACACACCTCCTAGCAGCAGTGTTTAAACCATTAAGTTATCAATCAAATGGAAGTTAAAGGTACTGCACTGTGGAATTGAATGAATGCTTAACACTCTTGGGATTTCAAGTTTCTTCAAATTTTGTGTGCTTTCTAGGAAGGCTCTGACACTTCCGAAAGCAATAGTTTCAAAACACATAATGCTAGGGGGTTGGATGGGGCTCAGCTTGCAAGAAACATCCAGAAGGGCTTCTTGAACAATATGTAGACAGTCCAACTAGGGAAGGGGCCATACTGGACCTGGTATTGGGGAACGAGCCCAGCCAGGTGGTCGAATTTTCAGTAGGGGAGCATTTCGGGAACAGTAACCATAATTCAGTAAGTTTAAAGGTACTATTTAATACAGGTGAGAGCAGTCCTCGGGTGAAGGTGCAAAATTGGGAGAAGGCTAATTATAACAATATTAAGCAGGGACTGAAGAATCTAGATTGGGGGTGGATGTTTGAGGGTAAATCAACATCTGGCAAATGGAAGGCTTTCAAATGTCAGTTGATAGGAATTCAGGACTGGCATGTTCCTGTGAGGAAGAAGGATAAGTATGGCAGGTTTTGGGGACCTTGGATAACGAGGAATATTGTGAGCCTAGTCCAAAAGAAAAAATAAGCATTTGCAAGGGCTAGAATGCTGGGAACAGACTAAGCCAGTGAGAAATAAAAGGAAAGTTGAAAGGAACTTAAACAAGGAGTCAAGAGAGCTAAAGAGGATCACAAAAAGTCATTTGCAAACAGGATTAAGTAAAATCCCAAGGCTTTGTGTACGTATCTAAAAAGCAAGAGTTTAGCCAGGGAAAGTGTTGGCCACTGAAGGACAGGGGAGGGGAATCTATGCGTGGAGCTTGAGGAAATGGGTGAGATACTAAATGAGTACTTTGCATCAGTATTCACCAAAGAAAAGGACTTGGTGGATGATGAGTCTGGGGAAGGATATGTAGATAGTCTGAGTCACATTGAGATCAAAAAGGAGGTGGGTGGCATGGCGGCGCAGTGGTCAGCGGTGCTGCCTCCCAGCGGCGAGGACCCGGATTCGATCCCGGCCCCAGGTCACTGCCCATGTGGAGTTTGCACATTCTCCCCGTCTGTGCGTTGGTCTCACCCCCACAACCTAAAGATGTGCAAGGTAGGTGGATTGGCCACACTAAATTATACCTTAATTGGAACAAAAAAGAATTGGGTACTCTAAATTTTTTTTAAAAGACGAAAAAACATGGATAAACAAACTGACTTGTAGTTGAAATATCCTCTTTTGAATAATGGTATAACATTTACAATTCTTCAGGCCTCTGGTACCTGCAGCTAAGAAGGGCTGGAAGATTATGGCATATAGCATCCTAATTTCCATCTTTACTTCCTTCACGATCTTTAACCTGACCCAAAGATGTGCAGGTTAGGTGAATTGGCCATTCTAAATTGCCCCTTAATTGGAAAAAAATAATTGGGTACTGTAAATTTTTTAAAAAGGTGTTGAGCGTCTTGAAAAACATCAAAGTTGATAAGTCCCCAGGGCCTGATGGGATCTAGCTGAGAATACAGAGGGAGGCAAGGGAGGAAATTGCTGGGCCTTGACAGAAATCTTTGTCTCCTCACTGTCTACAGGTGAGGTCCCAGAGGGTTGGAGAATAGCCAATGTTATTCCTTTATTTAAGAAGGGTAGCAAGGATAATTACAGGCTGATGTGCCTTACGTCAGTGGTAGGGAAATTATTGGAGAGGATTCTTGTGCTGTACATTCCAAACCTCCAAAAAAAATCCAAACCTCTAGCCCTACAGCACACAAAAACTTGAGTTGACAGTGCAGATGGGAGTTCTGTTATGGGGAAGCTGTGTGATTATCCTTCCATACTTGCATAGTAAATTGCTTGGCCAACTGCATGAGGGACATCCTGGTGTGGTGAAGTGAAGGAATTGGCACACAGTTATTTTTGGTGGCCTGGATTAGATGCTCAAATTGAAGTTAATGTAGGGCAATGTCAATCCTGTATAAAACTAAGGAACACTCCACTTTTACAACCGTGGGAATGGCCAACTCATGGGAATGGCAGAGAATACACATTGATTATGCTGGTTTATTAGAGGGTCACATGTTCTTAGTGATTGTGGACGCACATTCAAATTGGCCAGAAGTCGCGATAATGAAGCCAACCTCTCCCCCATCACGCACGCATGAGATTGAGCTGACCCCCCCCCCCCCCCACCCGAGCCCCTCAGCCTCTCTCAGGCACCCCCAGCCACATTCATCTGAAGATATGCCTGTATAAGTTCAAATTTAAGGAATTTCTGTCCTCCAGAAAGTCCAGCAAACAGGTCTTCAATCAGAACCAGTGGATAATGATCTGTGCACAATACTGGGTTAATAGTTGCTTTAAAATCTCCACAAATTCTCATGAGCCATCCCATTTCAATAAAGGAAGTACTGATGTTGCTCAATCACCTGTAGCACCAGGTTCAATAGTTCTTGTTTGTATTAGTCTTTCTCGTTCTTCTTCAACTTTTGACCTGATGGCACATGGTGCGCTTCTGGCCCTGAGACATTTTGATGTGCTGTCTCACTTGATTTTTAGGTGTACCTCAACTCCAGTTATGGAGCCGAGCGGACCTTTGAACATCTTCTTGTACTACTTCAGATGTTACTGCAAGTTGCTCTTTGACACCACTAGTTGATTGACTGCTTCCCAGTTATGCATAACCTTAGCAAACAATGCAGTGTCAAATCAGGCAGGAAAATTTCCACGGACGACATGAAGAGACAACTTGGTCTTCTGTCCATTTGCTTCTACTTTCACCATAATGCTTCCTTTTAATGTATGACGTCTTCACTGTACGTCCTTCGAATTATGTGTGATGGTTTTAAAGCGGGTGCTTCAGCTTTTGGTGATAAATTGTCTCAGGTATTAACGATATTGCTGTGCCCATATCCACTTCAATTTTAATTTCATGACATTCGAGTTTTGGATATGCCCCAAAACATTGTTGATCGCCCCGGATTGACAAGACACCTAGATTTAGCCCCTGCAGTAGCTCGGTTAGGTTGAATAATCTTGAGCTTGAACTTCATCTACTAATTGATGGACACGATTAGTGTGTATTTTTCTTGCACCTTCTTGGTGTAGATGTTTTCTGAGCCCAACATGCCTTGTAGTCCTTCTTGCCACAGTTCTTGTATATATTTATTTTACTCCAACATTCCCCCTCACAGTGTCCAACCTGTGTACAAGGGGACATGGTTGCACCCTTGCAGCCTTGTTCCTTGTGGTATCTATTTTGTGGATCTTCATTACAGCCCCTATCTGTGAAGCTTCTCTTGTTGCTCACTCCATAGATGTGGCAACTTTCACAGCAGCTTTTAGAGTTAAATCACTTGCAGTAAGCAGCTTCCTCTGAATAACTTCACTGTGGAGTCGACAAACCAGCCTGTCTCGAAGAGTGTCACCAAGTGTTGCACCAAATTCTCAATATTTAGCTAACACTCTTAAAGTTGATTTAAACTGTAAAATGGTTTCACCATCTTCCTGTGGCAGAGGAAACAAAACATTTTGCAATCAATAACGGTCTAGGAGAGAAACGTCCTTCTGAGATTTTCATTAATTCAATGTCGGACATATTTCCGAGTTTTGTTGGGTGAACTAAATTCTCTAGAAGCATAAGATTTTATGCCCAACTTAGGTGAGAAATGTTGTGACCTTCAGGTTCTCCGATGTCTGATTCACTATGAGATACAATTGGAATCTTTCCTCATATGGGGTGAAATTCTCCAGAAACGGCGCAATGTCCGCCGACTGGCGCCCAAAACGGCGCAAATCAGACGGGCATCGCGCCGCCCCAAAGATGCGGAATGCTCCGCATCTTTGGGGGCCGAGCCCCAACATTGAGGGGCTAGGCCCGCGCCGGACGAATTTCCACCCCGCCAGCTGGCGGAAAAGGCCTTTGGTGCCCCGCCAGCTGGCGCGGAAATGACATCTCCGGGCGGTGCATGCGCGGGAGCGTCAACGGCCGCTGACAGCATTCCCGCGCATGCGCAGTGGAGGGAGTCTCTTCCGCCTCCGCCATGGTGGAGACCGTGGCGGAGGCAGAAGGGAAAGTGTGCCCCCACAGCACAGGCCTGCCCGCGGATCGGTGGGCCCCGATCGCGGGCCAGGCCACCGTGGGGGCACCCCCCGGGGCCAGATCGCCCCCCGCCCTCCCCAGGACCCCGGAGCCCGCCAGCGCCGCCTTGTCCCGCCGGAAAGGTAGGTGATTTAATTTACGCAGGCGGGACAGGCATTTTAGCGATGGGACTTCGGCCCATCCGGGCCGGAGAATCGAGCGGGGGGGCCCGCCAACCGGCGCGAATCCCGCCCCCGCCGAATCTCCGGTGCCGGAGACTTCGGCAACCAGCGGGGGCGGGATTCACGCCAGCCCCCGGCAATTCTCCGACCCGGCGGGGGGTCGGAGAATTTCGGCCATGAGGCCTAAGTCTCGCAGTCTTCATCAAATTCATCCTTGGCGGCCGCTTTTCCCGCCATGTCGGATCACGGCTCCTGGAGTCTACACTTCAAACAATTTCCTCCCTTCTAATTTATGATGGAAACTTTGGCACAAACAATCCACTTTATGACAAGCAACTAGAATTCTTTTCTGTTTTTCCTGACAATAGTTTACTGTTCCCTCGAGTAGCGGCTTGTGCAGAGACGGCAGACTTTGAATTCCCCATTCCCCGCAGCCCATTTAACTTCACCACATGCACAGTCCCTGCAGCCCAGACCCCTCTCACTTCAACACCAGCAAGTTTTCCCTGACTGTCGGTCTTCTTACTCACAGCTGCAGTCAAATTTTTTTAAACCATCATCATTAGCAGCAGTGCTTCGCCCAATGTTTGTGTGTGTGTGTGTGTGTGTGTGTGAGTGTGGTAGTCACTACTGATGTATATATTAGGTGCTTTGTGGTAAGGCCCTGTACTACAGGTACGGGGTAGTTCCCTGCCTGCTGGCTCCGCCCAGTAGGCAGAGTATAAATATGTGTGCGCCTCGTACAGTAGCCATTTCGCCGGCTGCTGTAGGAGGCCACACATCTTAGTGTAATAAAGCCTCGATTACATCTAACACTCGTCATTGTGTAATTGATCGTACATCAATTTATTACACTAAAGTTTTCAGAAGATGGACCTGCGCATCAAGCCGGATCGCCTGCAGCTGGATCCGCAATCAGGCAACGCCAAAAAGGACTTTGAACATTGGCTAGCCTTTTCGAAGCTGACATCGGGTCTGCACCAGACCCAATTCCGGAAGCTCAGAAGATTCAGATCCTCTACACGCGGCTGAGCTCCAACATCTTTCCACTTATCCAGGACGCGCCGACCTACGAAGACGCCATGGCGTTACTGAAGGAAAACTACGCTCAGCGGACTAACACGCTTCACGCCAGACACATCCTCTCCACTCGTAGTCAACTTCCTGGTGAGTCAGTGGAAGATTTCTGGCGTGCTCTAACTCCCCTAGTCAGAGACTGTGACTGTCAGGCCATCACGGCCACTGAACACTCGAACTTGCTCATGAGAGATGCTTTTGTTACGGTGATAGAGTCGGATTACATCTGCCAGCGCCTCTTAGAAGGGGCCACGCCCGGCCTCGCGGCAACCAAAAAGCTGGCGCTCTCGCTGACGGTCGCTTCGCGCATTATCGAGGCCGACACCCCCGGCCGTGCAACCCACCCCTCGTACACATCGTGGACTCCGCAGATGGCCACCCCATTGGGGACCCCACTCAGCCAACCCCACGCCTGTGCCGTGCGGCAGCCAACCAACCCCGGGGCCCCAAATCTTACTTCTGTGGGCAGCCAAAACACCCCGACAACGCTGCCCGGCCCGGAGCGCCCTTTGCAAGGCCTGCGGCAAAAAGGGACACTTCGCTGCGGTGTGCCAGGCCCGCGCAGTCGCCGCTATTGTTCCAACCCCCCCCCCACGTACTGCCAGTGGGTGCCTCCATCTTCCCCTCCCCGGACCACGTGTGGCCCGTGAGTGCCGCCATCTTGTTCAACCCCCATCACGTGAGGCCCGTGGGTGCCGCCATCTTGTCCTCCCAGGATCATCAGGTGCCGCCATCCTGTTTCCCCATGACACGTGCGGCCCGTGGGCGCCGCCATCATACCAGGTCCCATGCCCCCAGGCACCCCATCGTCTGCCACCATCGACGACCAGCCGCATCTCACCTCGGTCACGATTGACCAGTCCCGCCCACGCAACCTAGCAACAGCCTCTACCAACATGAAAATCGATGGGCATGAGATCTCCTGCCTGCTGGTCTCCGGGAGCACCGAGAGCTTCATCCATCCCGACACGGTAAGGCGCTGCTCCCTCACGGTACACCCCGCCAACCAGAGAATCTCCCTGGCCTCCGGGTCCCACTCCGTGGTGATCCGGGGGTACTGCATAACCTCTCTCACTGTCCAGGGCATGGAGTTCAGCGGCTTCCGCCTCTACTTCCTCCCCAACCTCTGCGCTGCCTTGCTACTCGGCCTGGACTTCCAGTGCAACCTCCAGAGCCTAACATTGAAATTCGGCGGGCCCCTACCACCCCTTACTATGTGCAGCCTCGCAATCCTAAAGGTCGACCCATCTTCCCTAATTGCAAACTTAACCTCAGATTGCAAACCCGTCGCCATCAGGAGCAGACGGTATAGTGCCCAGGACAGGACCTTCATCAGGTCCGAAGTCCAGTGACTGCTTCGGGAAGGCATCATCGAGGCCAGCAACAGCCCCCGGAGAGCCCAAATAGTAGTTGTGAAAACTGGGGAGAAACACAGAATGATCGTGTACTACAGTCAGACCATCAATAGGTACACGCAGCTCGAGCGTACCCCCTCCCACGCATATCTGATATGGTCAATCAGATTGCACAGTACCGGGTCTTCTCAACTATCAACCTAAAATCCGCCTACCACCACCTCCCCATCCGTAAGGCGGACCGCCCATACACCTCCTTCGAGGCAGATGGCTGCCTTTACCACTTTCTTAGGGTTCCCTTTGGCGTCGCCAACTGGTCCTCGGTTTTCCAACGGGAAATGGACCGAATGGTTGACCGGTACGGGCTGCGGGCCACTTTCCCATACCTAGACAATGTCACCATCTGCGGCCACGATCAGCAGGACCATGACGCCAACTTTGCCAAAATTCTCCACACCGCCACTCTCCTCAACCTAACTTATAACAAGGAGAAGTACGTGTTCAGCACGAGCCGCTTAGCCATCCTCGGCTATGTGGTCCAGAACGGAGTTCTGGAACCCGTTCCCGACCGCATGCGCCGCCTCATGGAACACCCCTTCCCTCACTGCCCCAAGGCCCTCAAACGTTGCCTGGGATTATTTTCTTACTACGCCGAGTGGACAAGGACCGTCCACTCATTCAATTCACTCTTTTTCCCCTAATGGTCGAGGCTCACCAGGCCTTCAGCCGTATTAAGGCTGACATCGCCAAGGCCACGATGCACACAGTCGACGAGACGTTACCATTTCAAATCAAGAGTGACTAATCAGACGTCATTCTAGCCGCCACCCTCAACCAGGCAGGCAGGCCCGTGGCATTCTTTTCATGAACCCTTCATGCCTCCGAAATGTGGCATTCCTCCGTCGAAAAAGAGGCCCAAGCCATCGTTGAAGCTGTGCGGCATTGGAGGCATTACCTGGCTGGCAGGAGATTCACTTTCCTCACTGATCAACGGTTGGTTGCCTTCACGTTTAACAACACACACCGGGGCAAGATCAAGAATGATAAAATCTTGAGGTGGAGGATCGAGCTCTCCACCTACAACTACGAGATTTTGTATCACCCTGGTAAGCTCAACGAGCCCCCCGATGCCCTATCCCGAGGTACATGTGCCAGCGCACAGGTGGACCGACTCCGGACTCTGCACGACAACCTTTGTCACCCGGGAGTCACACGTTTGTACCACTTCATCAAGGCCCGCAATCTGCTCTACTCCATCGAGGAAGTCAGGGCAATCACCAGAGACTGCCAGGTCTGCGCGGCGTGTAAGCCGCACTTCTGCCAGCCAGACCGTGTTTGCCTGGTGAAGGCCTCCTGCACCTTTGTACGCATCAGCGTGGACTTCAAAGGGCCCCTCCACCGACCGTAACACGTACTTCCTCAGTGTGGTCGATGAATATTCCAGATTCCCCTTCGCCATCCCATGCCCCGACATGACATCTGCCACCGTCATCAAAGCTCTCAACACCATCTTCGCTCTGTTCGGCTTCCCCACCTACGTCGACAGCGACAGGGGATCCTCATTCATGAGTGATGAGCTGCGTCAGTTCCTGCTCAACAAGGGTATCGCCTCGAGCAGGACGACCAGCTATAACCGCCTGGGAAACGGGCAGGTGGAGAGGGACGGTCCAGAAATCTCCCAGCCTCCCATTGGTAGGAGGTCTCCCCGACGCACTGCACTCCATTCGGTCACTCCTATGCACTGCGACTAATGACACACCCCATGAACGTCTCTTTGCCTTCCCCAGGAAGTACACCTCCGGGGTGTCGCTCCTGACTTGGCTCGCAGCTCCAGGACTTGTACTCCTCCGTAAGCACATATGACTCCACAAGGCGGAACCGGTGGTTGAGAGGGTACAACTACTCCACGCCAACCCACAGTATGCCTACGTAGCGTACCCAGACAGCCGCCAAGATACTGTCTCCCTCAGGGACCTGGCACCAGCTGGTTCCATACACACACACCCCTCCGGCCCGGCGCCACCCTCCCCTCTCCCGGCGCACCCAGCCGCAACCCCTGTCCCAGGACAATCCGTCCTCCCCCTGCCCACGCCCGAGGATGAAGAGGATTTCGGCACACTCCCGGAGTCACCGAAGACCAGACCGACACTGGAATCGCCGCCATCACTGTGGTGATGTGCATCACTGTAAATACATGTAAGCTAGATAGACACTAGAGGGAGCACCAGAAACATCACACACACACACTCAACCAATAGATAAGTTAGATGGGAGGCGACCAATGGACAATCACGATACACAAGGAGGTGACACGACCACAGGAGGGCATTACACCAACCCATACATAAAGGACACCACACACATGATCAGCCCCCTTTGGCCAGTGGAGACAGTCAGTGAGGAGAGGCACAGGGTTGATTCAAGATTACACCCACCACGTGGAAGACAGCAGCTGGTTAGTCAGTTAGGTAGCTACAATAGGATTAGCAGTAGTGTCAAACTCAAGTTATAAAAGTGTACATAGTGTAAATAAATGAGTTGAAGTTATTTACACGTCTCGACCTTCCTTGACAAATGCAACACAAGGAAGCCGCTTATGTTACAAAGGAAACATAACAAAACAATCACTGCGGCGCTCCCAACGGCAGATCAATGCTCCGGACCGACTGAACCTGTAACTTGATCGGGACTCTTAAAAAAACATCATCCTTCTGTATAACTCTCCTCCACCCCCGCTGGACTCAATTTGTTTTCTGGACTTTAAAACATCTACTTGTATATAGTTCTCCACCACCCCCGCCGGACTCAATTTTAACAGGGGGTGAATGTGGTAGTCACCACTGATGTATATATTAGGTGCTTTGTGGTAAGGGTGTACTACAGGTACGGGGTTAGTTCCCTGCCTGTTGGCTTCGCCCAGTAGGCGGAGTATAAATATGTGTGCTCCTCGTACAGCAGCCATTTCGCCAGCTGCTGTAGGAGACCACACATCTTAGTGTAATAAAGCCTCAATTGCATCCAACTCTCGTCTTTGTGTAATTCATCGTGCATCAGTGAGTCTGGTCTGAAAATGTTCTGTTGCTCCCGATGTAATCTCCACTGTTTAGGCGACACTTTACTTTTAGCAATCTTTCTGCCTCAATCCGCATCGCTAATTTCCTCCCTGTTATATTTCTTTGTTGCGGCAAAGAGAAAAGGCATGCATGTGCCCACACTCTGTATTCTTGTAAGACACAATGAGAGATTTACCAAGAGGTGTTTCTTATGGTATACTCCCCAAAGCGCATGCAAATACTCTGCTGATGTTACAACACATCACGCGATGCAGAACCAGCAAGAATGTATTCGCTGATACATAACAGACGCCCAACTCTCTGACACCTTAACTAGGATGACAGGTACCTTGGCTTGGCCTCACAGCGTGTCACTGATGTTCATCATCCTGCACTCCAGAAGGATGGTGGTGAAAGGGGACGAGAGAGTGTCACCTAGCAGCCACCCTTGAAGACTGATCACAGGTCCAAAGAGACTGCTGAAGTACGAAAGTATCACGGCAGCTTGGTGACTGCACATCGACTGTGTATTTACAGCTTTCATATACTCCTGGGTGAGAAAGGAGTGCCTAGACTGCCCCATGTGCACAATTGGTGATGCCTTGAAAATGTGCAAAGCCAACCAGAGATGGAAATTTGAGCAGCCACTCTTTCTGACAGCTGTTATCACAGGTAAAGTTAACACAGTTACTTGTCCATTCAACACCTTGACAGCTTCTCCACCATAAGTCAGCCTGATCCTCAGGCTTGACCTCCAGTTAGGCAGGGAAAACTCTGGAGCAGGCCATTGGATCTTGTAAATCTGATCCATGCCTCCAGGAGGGGCTCCAAGTGTGGGACTTTTGGTGGGGCGGGGTGGGGATGGTGTATGTGACCTGATCTCTAACCTGGGGTAGGGGTTCAAGAGGTCAAATTCTCAGCCCCTCTGGAATTTGTAACGGGGAGAGGTCTGACATGGTGGGGGGGGGGGGGGGCGGTGGGGAGGGGGCGGGGGGGGTAGTGCTGTGGGGTGGGGAGCTTGTATGGTGTGGGTGGCCTTGGTGGGGAAGCACTCCTGATGCATGTGCTCCACAAATAGTCTTGTAAAGGCGAGTACCTTCTCCTTGAAGTTTTTATAGCCTCACTTCAGCTGCTACATTTCCTGAAAGGCAGGTTAGATAGAAACTGCCAGCTGCATCAAAACCTTTCAATTGCTAACCTGCCTCCTGCAATCCGGTTGGCAGCCCACCCGATGTCCAGCTTGCATAAAGCCCAGAAATGGGCAGGTCGGGTGGGTGGGAGGCAGGGTTCAGACTTTAAAATTTTTTAACATCGGACCTGAACTCAACCTATTTCCTCTGTGCCAAAATTCAACTCAAACTGTTTCCCTTCAGAGTTCCAAGAGAGCAGGTGTGTTTTCAAGGCACAGCGGCAGCTCTTTCAAGCTGTGCTGTGAGGTATCTCACAGTCGCTGACCTTCAACAGTACATGGCACAATCACTGCTGGAGGTTCTGCATAATTATTCAAATGAGGCTAATACAGAAAATACTGCTGGGCACGTTTCTCAAACCCCTGATGAGAGATGCCCTTTGTACTGCCAGTTCTGTTTTTCTCTGCTTGGACCCTTTGTTTCCTTTGTCTAATTTACTAGCATGCTGTATTAATACTGAGGCAGTATATTTGTGCACATCTTGTGTTGCTCACACTGTAACATGTAAAACAAATTATTGAAATTGGAGCTGTAATATTTGCCCATAATTATCCTCTTATGACTAGTTCTCTAGGTTTAGGGTTCTCTCTGACTTTCCTCATTTACTCGGAGGTAGCACAGTGGTTAGCATTGTTGTTTCATAGCACCAGGGACCGGGGTTCGATTCCCAGCTTGGGTCACTGTCTGTGTGGAGTCTGCACGTTCTCCCCGTGTCTGTGTGGGTTTCCTCCGGGTGCTCCGGTTTCCTCCCACAAGTCCCTAAAGACATGCGTGTAGGTGAATTGGACACTCTAAATTCACCCTCTCTGTACCCGAATACCCGGAGTATGGCGAGTAGGGGATTTTCACAATAACTTCATTATAGTGTTAATGTGAGCCTACTTGTGAAACTAATAAAGATTATTATTAAAATTTCTTCCTCTTCTGCTGCCCCCTTCAACATTCTCACTTTAATGTGTTAGTTTCCCCATCATTTCTTTTTTCTTCCTTAATTCAGTGAGCTAATTCAAGTTTCCTGTGTGCTTGTCCATCCATGACCAGCATTTTCCAAAATATTAATTCATTCTGGATACATTCATTTCAATTTAATTTGTCAACATTTTCCATCAACTCATCAAACTGATATTCTTTAGCATTCTCATATCTGCGATATCAATGTAATTTTGTTTCAAGTTTTCACATCCTGCTTGAGCACCATTACTGTCCACTCATGCTGCCTTCAAAATGATTTGTGTACTGCTGGTTTTGCCCTCCAGCCAACCTTCGTCACTAATTGAGGGCATCTAACTTTCACATGTTTCTTTTTGACAGATCTAAAGGACTCCATGTGCAGTTCCCTAATAGCGAAACTGTTTTTGCTGGTTTGTGGATGTGGAATAAGGAAGCATATGCTAAACTGTGTTGAGTTTATATGGGAATAGTGCAATGTCACTGAGCACCTAGAAAAGCTGTCCAATTCCATTTTCTTCCAATGTGTTTGTGCACGCACTATAAATAATATTAAGTGACAGTAAGACACAGCTAAAAATTATTGCATAGTACAGTTCCAAACTATAATTTCCCCAAAATATATGAATAATTCAGACTGGAAGCTACTCTATATCTTCCCCATTTATGATCTATTAAATTTGTCTACGGGTTTCTGAGATTCTGAGGGTCAGAAATATGTTTTTCTGCTCACTACATAACATGAAGATACCATTGGAAACAAAAGGGGCAATTGTAACCCTTCTGTCCAATGGCAGGTGCAGAGTTAAAAGTACTGTGGGAGATTTACTTCTCTTTTCCATCATCCTTCTTGCCCACTATAAAAAAACACCAAGTGCTCTGTGGGTGTATTAGGAAGTTCCCTGATCCTGGTGAATGCCTCAGAATTCAATGGAAATCAGAGGCCTGTGATATACATTGAGCGCAAATGCCCTGGTCTAGTGGTTGGAGCATGCACAGGCGACATTCCACCCACGATCAAATTTGAATCCACAGCCTTCACCTGGAAACAGTCCACACAACCTTACATCCATTCTGCCATCAAGTTGGGTGGCAGGGTGGCACAGTGGATAGCACTGCTGCTTCAAAGCTCCAAGGAGCCGGGTTCAATTCTGGTCTCGGGTCACTGTCTGGGTGGAGTTTGCACTTTCTCCCCGTGTCTGCGTGAGATTCCTCCGGGTGCTCCGGTTTCCTCCCACAGTCCAAAGATGTACAGGTTAGGTGGATTGGCCATGCTAAATTGCCCCTTAGTGTCCAAAAGGTTAGGTGGGGTTACTGGGTTACAGCCGGAGGGGTGGAGGCGTGGGCTTAAGTGGGGTGCTCTTTCCAAGGGCAGGTGCTGACTCGATAGGCCGAATGGCCTCTTTCTGCACTGTAAATTCTATGATTCTATGAATTTAACTGCATGATGTATGTCCATGTTAGGACTGCCACGCATGACAAGACTGCATGCTGATAATCGGAACTACAGAATTATTTTACTCTGATGGCAGGAGAAGCCATCACATAACAAAAACGGAAAAAGGAATTTAGACAGTACCCTAAAAATGCAACCATTAGCTCAGCTTCGAATCATAGAATTTACAGTGCAGAAGGAGGCCTTTCGGCCCATCAAGTCTGCACCGGCCCCTGGAAAGAGCACCTTACCCAAGCCCACACCTCCACCCTATCTTCCTAACCCAGTAACCCCAACCTACCCCACCTTTTTGGACACTAAGGGCAATTTAGCATAACCAATCCACCTAACGTGAACATCTTTAGACTATGGGAGGAAACCGGTGCACCCAGAGGAAACCTATGCAGACACGGGAAGAATTTGCAGACACCGCATAGACAGTGAACCAAGCCGGGGATCAAATCTGGGACATTGGAGCTGTGAAACAACTGTGCTAACCACTGTGCTACCGTACTGCATGAGAAAGAATGTCTTTCAATCCATGGTAGGGGAACAGTAGCAGCTTGAAGAGATGGCAGATTTGGAGGACCACAGCCAACTGCAAATCTTTCACTGACCTCACTTCTCAGCTGGTTCTGTTTTCACAAGTCAAAACTGAAAAACCTGATGACTTACTTTGTCACTTCACTTGCTATATTAGGAGCCAGAGATAAAGGCAATGCAATGATAGATGTTCTGTGTCGTCAAGCACAGAGGCCTGAAGTCTTCAAAATGCCCACAGTTCTCAGCTGTACAAAATAAGCTGGGAACATGTGAATAACCAAGGTAAAATGTTTATTAAGATCTCAAAAAGTGTTAAATTAATAATGTAACCAGAACCAACGTTGTAAAACAGCCTAATAAAATAATTAAAATTGGTGGCTTTCCACATTCTTTTCCTTGTGAGTCACAGCCATACCTGTTCCATTTCTATTCTTTTAACTCCATCGAGGAGATCTTGTGGCACTATGGACATTATCCCGGCCTTTAAACCAGATGCTCCAGGTTCAAGCCTTGCGCCAGGACTTGATGGCCAAGGAAGCATTCATGATGCTGCCAACAGATTGAGTATCAACTTGTAAATCCTTCCAACGTTCCAGTGGCAGGCGGTAAGAGCAGGAGAGATTGATGGTCAGCCATGTGCTACAAATAAATTGGTGCCTCTCCTGTCTGCTTCAGGCTACAACCTGCATATAAAAGTGTATGTTGCTGGCATCTTTGACTTCTTGGAGGGACCAATTGGCTGGATGGCTGGTATGCATCAGATGGGGTCAGTTCTTGTTTAGGTTGGGGTGGATGCAGGACCTACCCCCTCACCCTAGCTGTGTTGGAGGTTATGGTGCTGTGGTTCAGATCTGCCTTCGGGCAGGGAAATGAATAAGGAGGTGCTTCAGACATTTCAAACCTTGGAAAGATAGTTTCATGCTTCTTACACTGTTGCATTGATTCCAGATATGCACATGTTGCTCGATCATGGCTGTTTTGTTTACTAACTCTCTCTACTGGTACATGCTCCTTTGCACATGTATGATGGTTTCAAATGAACAATACTCACATTACTTCTTTTTAAAAACATTTTTAGAGTGCCCAATTCATTTTTTCCAATTACGGGGCAATTTAGCATGGCCAATCCACCTAACCCTTCATATCTTTGAGGTGTGGGGGCGAAACTCACACAAACACTGGGAGAATGTGCAAACTCCACACGGACAGTGACCCAGAACTGGGATCGAACCTGGGACCTCGGCGCCGTGAGGCAGCAGTGCCAACCACTGTGCCACCGTGCTGCCCTACTCACATTACTAACATCACACTACAAAGAAATAGCCAAATCTCCAACTCAACTGTTCCAGTACAGCTATAACTCTGGCATGTACTCAACAAAGTTGGGAATAGCCCAGGTATGTCCTGTCCATTAAAAGCAGCAAAACCCCAATTTGGCCAATTACCATAGCATAGGACTGTGGTGATATGCCTGTGGGCAATATCATAGTTGTATGATGTGCGACCTCCAACCAGCAGGTGCCGACACAACATGCGGTCTCAAGACCATGGTCATGTGACCAGCCACTCCATATAAAGGGAGACACATCTGGCCATCAGCAGATGGTTTCAGGTGGCAGTAAGAAATACTGGTGGATGATCGATGCTAGGTATAGTTCCAGAGAAGTAATAAGGAGACTCCATAATAACATAATCTGTAACAGATTGCTTTCTTACCACACGATACTCAATAAAAGTCCTGGTTTGGACAAGTCAAGGTGTTTGGTGGATTCCTTTGCAAGGTATAGAAGACCAAACACAACACACTCTACTCTTGACCATCAACAAAAGGATGGAAGGGGCCACTGACAGTTCTACCAGGCAGCACTTGCTCAGCAATAATTTGGTCACCAATGCTCAGTTTGGCTTCCTTCAGAGACACTTGGCTCCAGACCTCATTACAGCTTTGGTTCAAACATGGACAAAAGAACTGAATTTCAGAGGTGAAGTGAGAATGATTCCTCTTCCGATCAGTACTTTTGACGAAGTGTAGCATCAAGAAACTCTAGTAAATTGGAGGTCATTGGATACAATGCCAAAGGTCTCGACTGGTTGGAGTCATACTGAGCACAAAGGAAGAATAACGTTGGAGACCATCTTCTCAGCCCAGGACATCAACGTGGGAGTTCCTCACTAATGTCCTATGCCCAACCATCATCAATGACTTTCCCTCCATCATAAGGTTAGAATTTGGGATGTTCGCTGATGATTGCAGTCTTCAGTTCTGATTGCAACTCCTCAACTAATGAAGCAATCCATCCAACATGTAACAAGACATGGACAACATTCAGCAACAAGTGACAATAAGTGACAAGTAATATTTGAGCCACGCAAGTGCCAGTCAATGACCATTTCCAACATGAGACACAATCACTGGCCAAATCCCACACCAAGAACTTCTAAGGTTTGCCATTGACCAGAAACTTAAATAAATCATCCATTAGTATAATGCCATGATGATGGAGGAAAAATCCCAAATTACGTATGGACGTAATGAACTCTTAAATAAGACTTGTGGTTTTGAACATGGACACACAAGCCAAAGGTGGTTGCAGGTATAAATTAGCCACTGGTTGAATAGCTGGGGGTTATACTAAGAAAGGGACAATTCAATCATACCTTTTTTCCAGACAAGGACACATCAAAAGCATTAAATACATGCAGAAACTGTCTTTTCCTGTGGAGATAATGGTAGTTGTTATCATCGCAACAGGAATGATGTCCTGTGAGCAATGTCCCAGCCTGGTTTGTGAATTTTTGCCTTCCAGGAATATCCAAAGACTAGGGGCACGATTCTCAGACCCCCCCCACCGGGTGGGAGAATCGCCAGGAGCCAGCGTGAATCCTGCCCCTGCCGTGTCCCGCATTCTCCGCCACCGGAGATTCGGCGGGGGCGGGAATCGCGCCGGTCGGCGGAAATCCCCCGGCGAGTCTCCGGTCCGCGATGGCCCGAAGTCCCGCCGCTGTCAACCCACGCCAGCCGGCATGGATTGAACCACCTTTCAAACGGCGGGACAAGGTGACGCGGGTGGGCTCCGGGCCATCTGGCCCCGGGGGGTGCCCCCATTGTGGCCTGGCCCGCAATCGGGACCCACTGATCTGCGGGCGGGCCTGTACCGTGGGGGCACTCTTTTCCTTCCGCCTTCGCCATGGTCTCCACTATGACGGAGGCGGAAGAGACCCCCTCCACTGCGCATGCACGGGGATGCCGTGAGTGGCCGCTGACGCTCCCGCGCATGCGCCGCACGGCAAAGTCATTTCCGCGCCAGCTGGCGGGGCATCAAAGGACTTTCCCGCCAGCTGGCAGGGTGAAAATCAGTCCGGCGCGGGCCTAGCCCCTCAAGGTGAAGGCTCGGCCCCCCCAAGATGCGGAGAATTCCGCACCTTTGGGGCGGCGCCATGCCGGACTGATTCGCGCCGTTTTTGGCGCCGATGGGCGGACATCGCGACGATTGCGGAGAATCCCGCCCCCTGGTGTGGAACTTTCCCCAAATCAGGCAGAGTGTCAGGTTCAGACTGAAAAGCAGTGTGCATTTCTCCAGATTCACAGCCAAATTCCCACTCCAGGTTTTCTGGCATTCACCATCAGAGGGCGGCAGGGACAACCTGAAACTCAACTCTTGCCGTTGAAGGTCCCGTTTTTGGCCTCTCATGAGATTTAACCATTTCACGATTTGACGCCCACGGTCAATGGGGCCGTTAATTACAGCCTGGGATAAAAGCCAGCTGAAAAACATTGTGAGGGTGGACCCGTGTTATGTGTGTCAGTGTGTGACACAGAAGAAAAGATAACGGCTGCAAGATTTGGTAGTAACTCTCTTATTCTGATTGCTGAAGCAACAAAACCACAGCTGTAAAGGAAACAGGGCAACTTCTCGGCCAAACTGCGAAACACTGGATTTTCAACACCAACTATTCATTTGCTGAAGTCAGTGCTACTGGAATCACATATCACAACGGCCTCACCATTCCACCATCTACTCTTCATAGACAAGTCAAAGACTAACTTGAATACAGTTTTTTTACTTACGTTTGGACTCAATTCTCATTTCTAACCTCTGTGAATGTATATGCATGTGTTTTATCATGTTACTCATGCTAAGTAGCTGATCAACTCAATCTTTCCTTAACTCTAGAAAGCCTGGTTAAATTAGTTCCTTTTAAAAAGATATATATGCTGTGAAACGTATTCACAAGGAAAGGGATCCTTTTTAAATTATCTTGTTGCAACCAGCCAAGGGGGTTGAATAAAGAAAGGAAGTCTGTTCATCCCTCCTCACCTGGGATAATTAATTTGGAGAACTTCGCTTAGGGGTCGCTTAGGTTATAATTGTTAAATAAATAAATTGGCTACAAGAGTAGGCTTAGATTCAGTATTCTATGTCAAATGACTCACCTTTGCAAGGTATAGAAGACCAAACACAACACACTCTACTCTTGATCATCAACAAAGTGATGGAAGGGGTCACTGATAGTTCTACCTATCACTGTCTCACCTGCTGATTTGCCAGGACCTGTCCACCATTTACAATGCACAACCCATGAATATGATGGAATATCTTCCACTTGCCTGGATACGTGAAGCTCCAACAACATTCAAGAAGCTTGACACCATTCAGGACAAATATCGTCCCCACCATCACCTTAAACATTCACTATCTCTGCCTTTAGCACCCAGTGGCTGCAGTGTGCACCATCTTCAAGAGGCACTGCAGTAACTCGCCAAAACGTCTTGAACAGCACCACCAAAGTGTGTCAACTCCACCAGCAAGAAGAACAAGGTCAGCATGTGCCTGGAAACATATCTACCTGCAAGTTCACCTCCAGGTCACACAGCACCCTGAATTGGAAATACATCACTGTTCCTCCTTCATGTCTGAAGCAAAATCATGGAACCCTTTACCAAACAACAGTTTGATCGTACCTTTATGGCACAGACTGCCATGGTTCAAGAATGTAGCTCATTACTGGAGTGATATGCATAAGCAATTGTCCAAGTAAATGTGTTTGACCTCTGACCACCAGGTGGCAGACAACATATGTCATTTGACACTGCAATCAAGAGGGAGTCTGTAGAAGAAGTCGCTGTGGTTAGTTGTGTTTGTAATTATTCCAGTTGTTAGTATTAGTTTCCAACTCACGTTTTGTTATACAATAATAAATTTGACTAGTCTAGAACTAAATGTTCTTTGGTGCACTGACTCAGTCATTGCCCATACACTAGAACATAACATGGCACAGAAGTGATGATCTACAAACTGAAGATCTGAAGTGTGAACATTTGAAAGACACTGGGTGGGATTCTCTCAGCCCGGGCCGGGCTGGAGAATCGTCGCGACCAGCACGAATCGACGCCGGGACGCAATTCTCCAGAGAGCGGAGAATTGGCGCCATTGGCGCCAGCGTGGTCAGAGCGGCGCCGGCCCGGGGCCGCCTGTGGGGGGGGGGGGGGGGAGGAGTGGATCGACCCCGAGGGGGGCCTCTGCTGTGGCCTGGCGCGCGATCGGGGCCCACCGATCGGCGGGCCGGCCTCTCGGCCTGGGGGCCTCCTTTTTTACGGGCCGGCCCCTTTAGCCCTACGCCATGTTCATTCGGGGCCGGCGTGAAGAAGGGAGCCACTGCGCATGCCCGCGTTGGTGCCGGTGCCACTGCGCATGCGCAGACCCCGCGACGCCCAGTTGATGCCGGGACCAGCAGCTGGACTGGCGTGGGCCGTTTTAGTGTTGTGTTGGTTTTCTGCAGGGGCCAGAATTGCTGATCCTGAGGCCATGTTGATGCCGTCGAGAAACGCGACGGCGTTTCCGATGGCATTAACACTTAGCCTCAGGATCAGACAATCCCGCCCACTGCCTTCACATTCGGAAATGGTGCTATGAAAAACAAACTGGGAACATCAAAAGAAATCACTCAGAATGCTAAACCAGTAACAGAAGAAGATGGAAAGTTTGAAAATGCCTCAGTATCTGGTGATGTGGATGGCAATTGGTGAGCATTTAAGCAACAGTTCATGTTGTACGTGGCAGCCTTAGGATTACAAGCGCAGCCTGATGAACAAAAAATAGTATTATTGCTAATTGTAGCAGGCTCCGACTTCCGATGGCGGCCATGAAGGAGTAGGTTGCACATTTGGTGGCTCCCGCTTGAGTCAGACCTTTGGACCTTTTCCCTGATTATTTCTTGGATTTTACTTGGAAAATTGATAGTGGATGGGACTGTAAGGAGGAGTCCCACACCAGTGCATGGATAGATGGACCAGGAGTGCTCGCAAAGGAAGAAATAGGTGAACAGAGAAGGCCTGGGTTGAAGCTGCAGCGGGAAAAAGCATGGCGGATGCCCGGAATCCTGGCTTGACGACCCAGCAGTCGACAGAGCAGCTGATGAAGTTTATCCAAGAGGGCTTCGCCAAGCAGAAACAGGAATGCTTTGACCCGATTAGAGAATCGATCGCTCGGCTGGAACAGAGATTGGATGCTCAAGATTGGGCGATCCAGAAAGTGGAGAAGGCACTGACTGAGCATGAGGAACACCAAACCGCAATGGAGGTGGAGGTGGGGATGCTGAGAGACCAGCAGAAAAGGCTCCAGGAGAAGGTGGAGGATCTAGAGAATAGATCCCGCCGGCAGCACTTGAAGATCGTTGGTCTCCCGGAGGCGTCTGAAGGTGCGGATGCAGGGGCATATATAGCGGTTATGCTCGAGAAGCTAATGGGGGATAGGACGTTCACCCGACCCTTGGAGGTGGACAGGCCGCACAGAGCACTAGCGAAGAAGCCGTGTGTAGGTGACTCTCCGAGGGCAATGGTGGTGAGATTGCACAGGTACCTGGATAAGGAGCGTATTCTATGGTGGGCCAAGCAGACACGGAGCTGTAAGTGGGAGAACAGCATCCTGCGCATTTAGCAAGACCTGAGCACGGACGTAGCCAGAAGAGTGGGATTCAACCAAGTAAAGTCGACCCTTTTCAAGAAGAAGGTGAAGTTTGGACTGCTGGATCTGGCCCGTCTTTGGGTCATCTAAGAGGAGCAACACTCGCCCGAGGAAGTGATGGACTTCGCCAGAAGGAAAGGGCTGGCAGGGGACTGAGGTGTTTGAACTTTGCTGCAGTGTTCACGTTAAAAATGTTTTTGTTTTTGCACTATATTTGTAATGCCTTCTGTATCGATCCTGGAGCTGCCGCGTATTTTTGTAAGTTAAAGTTTGCATTTGTACTTGTGGGGGATGGAGGTGTGAATTTTCGATGTGAGGTTTTTCTTTGCTTTTTTGTTTCTTTTGGTTAACTGGGGGGGGGGGGAATGTTTTCTCTTGAATATTTATGTCTGAGCGGAGAGGGGGGGAAACAATAGTTGGGAAATTGTTTGGCGCCATGGGCGGGGGCTACCAAGCTAGCTGCGAGGGCTAGCTCACGGAAGCGCAGTGGGGGGTGAGCAGATGTTATGCTTGTTGAAGGGGGCTGTTTTTACTGTGCTGTTATTGGGGGGGGGGAATTGCTCTACTGACGGGGGAGGGACTGTTGCTGGGGGACAAAAGGGAGGCCGGGGACACAGGCTGCCTGGGGGCGGGCCTGCGGGTGCACGGGGCGCGAGCTGGAGACTGACCTAAGAAAGGTAATAGCTGATCAGCGGAGGGGGGAGGGGGGGGTGCGAGAAACCCCCCGATCAGGCTGACCACGTGGAACATTAGAGGGCTAAAAGGGGCGGTTAAGAGGGCACGCGTGTTCGCGCATTTGAAGGGATTGAAGGCGGACGTGGCAATGTTACAGGAGACGCATCTTAGGGTAATTGATCAGACTAGACTAAGGAAGGGATGGGTCGGGCAGATATTTCATTCGGGGCTGGACTCTAACACTAGAAGGGTCGTGATCCTGATTAATTAGTGAGTGTTATTCGAGGTGGGTAGAATAGTTGCGGATGGGAGGAGGTTGGTACATCATGGGAAGCTGGAAGGGCTGCTATTGGTTCTCGTGAATACTTATGCGCCAAACTGGGATGATGTGGAGTTTATAAGGAAGATATTGGGGAAGATCCCGGACCTGGACTCGCATTAGCTGGTCATGGGGGCGGACATCAACACAGTAATTGACCCAAGGCTAGACCGGTCAAGCTCGAGGAAAGGCAGGGTGCCAGCAATGGCAAAGGAGCTAAAAAGGTTTATGGAGCAGATGGGGGGAGTGGACCCATGGAGGTTTGGGTGGCCGAGAGTGAAGGAGTTCTCTTTCTACTCACACGTACATAAAGTGTACTCCCGGATCGACTTTTTCATCTTGAACAGGGCTTTGCTGACGGGGGTAGTGGACACTGAGTATTCAGCGATCACGGTCTCGGATCATGCTCCGCACTGGGTGGACTTACAGGTGAGCAAGGAGTGTGACCAGCGCCCGCATTGGAGATTGGATGTCGGACTGTTAGCGGATGAGGAGGTGCGGGCAGGTGAGGAAATGCATCCAGAACCATCTGGAAGTTAATGACACGGGGAAAGTCTCGGCAGCAATGGTCTGGGAGGCGCTGAAGGCGGTGGTCAGAGGGGAGCTAATTTTGATACATGCCCACAGGGAGAAGGTAGATAGAGCAGAGATGGATCGACTGATAGGGGACATACTCCAAGTCGACAGGAGATATGCGGAGACCCCAGAGGCAGGGCTTTTAAGGGAATGACGGAATCTACAGGCGGAGTTTGGCTTGCTAACTACAGGGAAGGCGGGAGAGCAGCTGAGGAAAGCGATATATGAGTATGGAGAGAAGGCCAGCAGAATGCTTGCGCAGCAGCACAGAAAGAGGGGGGCGCCAGGGAGATTGGGAAAGTGAAGGACAGAGATGGGAATCTGGTCGGAGATTCAGCTGGGGTTAACAGGGCATTCAAGGAGGTTTACAGCAGGTTGTCTGAGTTGGAACCCCCAGCTGTGTCGAAAGGGATGAGGCAATTCTTAGGGGGGCTGAGGCTCCCGAAGGTGGAGGAAGGGCTGGTAGAAGGGCTGGGGGCCCAGATTGGGATTGAAGAAATAGCAGAAGTGCTGAAGGCCATGCAGTCGGGTAAAGCCCCGGGGCCGGATGCGTACCCAGTGGAGTTTTATAAAAAGTTCTCTGGGATGCTGGGGTCGCTGCTGGTGAGGACATTTAATGAGGCAAGGGAGACAGGGGGGCTTCCCCCGACGATGTCACAGGCCACGATCTCACTGATCTTGAAGTGGGAGAAGGACCCGGAGCTATGCTGGTGCTACAGACCGATCTCCTTATTAAATGTTGATACCAAATTGTTGGCCAAAATCTTGTCCTCTAAGATCAAAGACGGCGTTCCGGGTGTGATTAGGGAGGACCAGACGGGATTTGTTAAGGGTAGGCAGTTGGCGGCCAACGTTAGAAGACTGTTGAATGTGATCATGATGCCCCCAGAGGGTAGGGACATAGAGGTAGTGGATCCAGGCAAGGGGGCAGGAGAGGCGACTGGGGGAGTTGCCGTTTAGAGTGGTAGGGGGAAGCTTTCGATATCTAGGCATCCAGGTGGCACGGGAATGGAGCGAGTAGAGGCGGCATCACGTAAGGGCACGAGTTTGGGGGCATTGGTAACGGCGCCTCTGCCGTTCCCGCCGGCACGGTACTCCACCAGCTCTGTGGTGGTGGTGGCCCTGAGAGTGGGGGCAATGGAGGAAACATGTGGGAGCAGAGGCATCGATTTGGTCTCCAATCTGCAATAATCATCGGTTTGCTCCGGGGAGGCTGGATGGAGGGTTTCGGAGATGGCAAAGAGCAGGGATCGAGAGGTTGGGAGATCTGTTCATTGAGGGGAGCTTTCCCAGCCTGAGGGAGTTGGAGGAGAAATTTGAATTGGCAGGTGGGAATGAGGTTATGTACCTGCAGGCGCGGGACTTCCTACGCAGGCAGGTCTCAACCTTCCTGCTCCTACCACAAAGGGGTATACAGGACAAGGTAGTTTCCAGGGTATGGGTGGGAGAGGGGGGGGTTTCGGACAGCTAATAAGAGTATTGCAGAATGTCAAGAAATATGGGCTACATCTTAACAAGGCCAAATGTCAATTTGATGTGAAGGAAATAACGTTCCTAGGAGACAGGTTGTCTGCTCAAGGAATAAAGCCTGATCACCTGAAAATACAAGCCATTATGAATATGCCTCAACCAACAGACAGAAAGGGAGCACTGAGAGTCACTATGCTCAAATTGAAAAGGAATTCTAGGATTAGTAAACGGATTAGAGAAATTCCACAGTTCCGTGTATGGCCTAGCTACTTTCCTTGTAGAGACAGATCACAGGCCATTGGTAGCTGTAGTCAAGAAAAACCTGAGTGAGATGTAACCTCGCATCCAAAGGATGATGATGAAACTTCAACGGTATGACTTTGGCTTGACCTATACACCAGGCAAGCACAATGTAATAGCCGATACACTATCCAGAGCTGCAGCCGTGCATGGGGATATGATCATAGGACACTACCAGCGTCAGATGCAAAGTCAAAACTGATCGTTGCAGAAATAGAAAAAGATGAATATCTGCAAATGGTGATACACAATCTCAACAATGGATGGCCGAAAGGTTCATGCTCCAAGTATCATAATAAACGATCAGAGCTAAGCGTAGCAAATGGTTTGTTACTAAGACAACAGAGAATCGTTATTCCACAGTCGCTGCGCAACAAAATACTGCAAAAGATTCATGAGGGTCACCTTGGAATCGAGAAATGCAAGAGTAGAGCGTGGGATATGGTATATTGGCCAGGAATAAATAAAGATATACAGACAATGGTGGAAAAATGGACCACTTGTCAGAGATACCAAAATCGACAAGCAATTGAACCGATGGAGATGGGCGAAATTGTGTCAGTTCCTTGGCAAAAGGTGAGGATAGACTTATTCTACCTTGAAGGTAAAGAATATTTGCAAATATTGACTATGAGTCAAACTATCCTGAAGTAGCTCAGTTGTTAAGCTCGTCAGCCAATTGTGTTAGTATGCACACAGAAGCAATGTTTGCACATCATGGCATCCCTCAGGTCGTTATGAGTAATAATGGACCGTGTTTCAATTGTAAAGAATGGAAGGCATTTGCACAGCATTATGGCTTCAGACATGTGACATCAAGTCCATTGTATCCTCAGTCTAATGGGAAGGCAGAAAAAGATGTGTAGATAGTTAAACAACTGAAAAAATCCATGGACAGTCAAGATGATCCATATGAAAATGAAAATGAAATGAAAATCGCCTATTGTCACAAGTAAGCTTCAAATGAAGTTACTGTGAAAAGTCCCTAGTCGCCACATTACGGCACCTGTTCGGCTGAGCAATGCCATATCTGGCATTGCTCAGCTATCGAGCATCACCTTTAAGCTGTGGTTTGTTGCCATCAGAACTGTTAATGAGTCAAAAGTTAAGAGCAACACTGCCATGCAATTCCGAACACCAAATAAATCACAAGATACAGAATCAGCTGCAATCTCAAATGAAGAAGCAAAAGAGCTACTGTGACAAGTCAAGCAGGGCTCAGAAACATTCAAATCTGAATGATGTAATGAGGGTGGAGAATCCTGATGGCTAGTCAAAATGTGCAATAGTATTGCAGAAAATAGGTCCAAGATCTTACACTGTATCACGGAGCAAGGACTGGTACTAAGGGGAAACAGATGGGCACTCCTAAAAGTTAAACAACCTGTTGCTCAACTGCAAGCGGACGATGTCTATGAAAAAGTGTATTCTTCAAAACCAACACAACCAGAGGAAGAATCAAATATCATTGTGCAGTCTGAAGTTCCGAACAGTGATGTGGTCATGTCAGTTGGACCTACAGAAATGCAAAACTGTCAAGCAGATTCATCAGGCCTACCAAAGTTAAAAAGATCAACAAGGTATAGAAAGAAACTTGAAAGATTTATTCCGTAATTGGACTATATAGCTGTACATGATATGAATTATTGTGCTACGCATATCATATATAATATTTACTGAAATGATGTCTGGATATTTTTGTTCAAAATCTCAAGGAAAGGGTATGTAGTGTAAGCAATTGTACATGTAAATATGTTTTAGGTGGCAGGTAAGTATTACCATGAGACATGTAACCTAGAGGGAGTCAGTAGGAGAAGTTGTTGTGGTTAGTTGTGTTCGTGATTGTTCCAGTTTGTTAGTATTAGTTTCCAACCCACAGTTAGTTATACAATAATAAATTTGACTAGTCTAGAACTAAATGTTCTTTGGTGCACTGACTCAATCATTGCCCATGTACTAAAACATAACAGTTACCATCTTCTCAAGGGCAATTTGGAATTGCCAATAATTGCTGGCCCTTCCCTTGATGGTTATATCAAAGGAATGAATAGAAAATGCTGATACCCTGGTCATGAATTTTATTGTAAGAAGTCTTACAACACCAGGTTAAAGTCCAATAGCTTTGTTTCGATGTCACTAGCTTTCAGAGCGCTAAAGCTAGTGACATCGAAACAAACCTGTTGGACTTTAACCTGGTGTTGTAAGACTTCTTACTGTGCTCACCCCAGTCCAACGCCGGCATCTCCACATCATGAATTTTATTGCTCCTGGGATTTTGCTGTGTGCAATTTGACTCTCGGCTTTCTTAAATTACAACTGCGACTAAACTTTTCAATGTACAGAGGCTGGGAAAGGCTCTATATAAGTGCAAGTTTTTCCCCTACTTAAAATAGTAATTTCTCCTTTACAATCGATCACATCAGATATTGGGATACTCATTCGTCTGATGTGGAGAAATAAATTATTATCAGCATACAATGCTTATGAGAACTAATAGTGGGATAAATGGTTAAAATGTATTCAAATTCAATTTACTTTCATGTTCCTGGATCCTGTCAAGGGTTTTCAGTGGTGTTACAACTGCCTGGCAACCCTGCGTACCCATTTCACTCGGATATCAATTGCATTGGCTGGCTTGCACCACCAGAAAAATAGAAGAGGGTTTGTTGGACAGATATTACCCGAATACCTATTTAACTGAAGTGTCTGCCTGTTTGAACCCAGCTTGCTCATTTTTGCTCGTCTTATCCATCACAAAATGAGCTATTTCCTATGGGTTAAATCTGCCCATTTTTCAGTACCAATTGCCCAGTCATGTCTCAAAAATAAGACAATCAGCTGATGAAAATCTAGGTTATTTTGTTACTGTTATTGGCACTGTCAAAAATGTCTGTACTGCAATATTTGGCACAAACGTGTCTGGCGAGCTAAGTGGACAAAACAAAAAAAGTAAAAAATAATATTGCTTCCAAAATCTCTCAAAAATCTTTATATCAGCAATGGTGAACAACACAGTACCTAATAACCCCGGGTTGCTGATTTTAAGTGGGCAGGTTTTTGTTTCTTCATAGCAATGCTGGGCATTGAGCAAATTGCATAATTTTGGACTCCTTTGAATGTTATAAATAGCAAAATGTCTGGTGCTTCCAGTGGTCATGTGAATCACAAGGGCATAATTACATGTACTAAATAAATGAAGAACTTACATGCTGGATGTATTCCTGTTTCTGGTCAATTATGCCATTTTAAGACCAATTAGGATCATGACCATTGTACCATATGAAAAATAAATCTTTATACAAACAAATCTTTCTGATGAAATGTTTACTGAAGCACTAGCTATTCTCTCAGGAGGTCATTAAAGATCCTATTGGCATTTATTTGAGGAAGATCAAAGAAAATCTCCTCAGGTACCAACCAACATTCAGCCCTCAACTTCAAGGTGACAAGGTGCTACCTCAAAGGTTAGCACATAAATTAAGACCTCAGAGCATAGGGGGTAACCTATTATCATGTATAGAGGGTTGATTGGCCAACAGGGAGCAGCGGGTAAGGTCAAAATGTGTCCTTTACAGATTGTCTAGCTGGAACGAGAGGAGTGCCACAGAAATCAGTTCTGGGGCCTCAACTATGTCCAACCTATGTAAATGACTTGGTGAAGGGACCAAATGGTTGTTCAATTTGCTGATGACATAAAGATAGGTAAGAAACTAAATTGTGAGTAGGACATAAAGAGACATCAAAGGGATTTATATAGGTTAATTGAGTGACAACAAATTGGCAGATGATGTCTCATGTGAGAAAGTGTGAACTTGTTCACTTTGGCACAAAGAATAAAGAGTAAATTGTCTGAATGGGAAAAGATCACAAAACCCTGTGGTACGGGGGGATTTAGGTCGTCTTATCCACAAACCACATGAAGTTAGTTTGCAGGTCCAGCAAGTGATAAGGAAGGCAAATTGAATTTTGTTGTTTATTGCAAGGGGAATGGAATATAAAAGTAGGGATGTTTGTTACAATTGTACAGGCATTGGTCCCACCAGCCCTGTTTTCCGGTGCAGCGTGCCCCCGCCGGAAGCGGGATTCTCCATTCGTGCAGCCAGCCAATGGACCACCCCACGTCGTCGGGAAACGTGGAAACCTGGGTATGCTGCTGATGGGGCGGAGGATCCCGCTGACAGAGAATCCCGCAGCATAACTGGAATATTATGCTTAGTTTTAGTTTACTTACTTGACAAAGGATATTATAGAATAATTTCAGAGAAAGTTCACTCAACTGATTGCTCGGGGTGAAGGAGAAACCTTATGAGGAAAGGGTGGGCTTATGTCTATTGGAGTTCAGAAGAATGAGAAGCGATCTTATTGAATAATATAAGATCCTGAGGGGAATTATCAGGATGGATGCTATGGACGTTTCCCCTTGCAGGAGAGGGAACACCATTTTAAAGCAAGGCGTCTCCCATCTAAATCATTTCTCTCAGAGTGGGCTGTGAGCTTGTGGCATTCTCGTCCCCAGACAGCAGTGGAGGCTGAGTCATTGAATATTTTTAATATTCAAAAGATTTTTGATTGACAAGGAAGTAAAAGGTTTTTGGGGGCAGACAGGAATTTAGGCCACAATCAGATTGTGATCTAAGCAAATAGTACAGCAGGCCAGAGGGCCCAAATGGCCTACCCCTGCGCCTAATTCATTGGCTGGAATCTTTGTTCCTGAGACTAACGGGACAGAATTCATGGACTTCCACGACAGCAAAACTGGCACCGCACTTGAACCGATTCACCGACTGTTAAGGGGCTAGCACCAGCACCATGTGGAACACAATTGATTCCAATGAAAAACGCTGCCGGATTCGCTGGGTCCATGATTGACACTCAGGAGGTTGACAAGCTGCAGCCACATATGCACACTTCACTCCCTACATGCAAGATAGTACTGGTTGCACTAGAGCGCGTCCATCCCGCTGATGGGCCTGCTGAGGCCAGAGGACACCTGGGGGTACCCAGGGGGGTGGGGGAGGGGGAGGAGGTGACACCCATACGACCTGTGACCCTAAGTTCACAATTTGCAATCAGCGGCGTGCACAGCTGCCTGGCTGCCTTACAGGCTGTGAAAATAGTGGTCCATGCCCATCCACTACTCCCCCCGGCCCTGGCAGAATCCACCGGCCAGCGGCACAATTGTCAGCAAACCATGGACACTTTCCATACCCCCTCTCTCCCCCTCAGCAGCCATGGTGCCTGTTTCACGATTTTTAAAAGCGGAGGTGAACCTTGCCGTCGGGAACTCGCCCAATGGAGGCGGAGAATCACGGAGGCCCCAGAGAATACCGGGTAGGGCCTGCTTATGATATGCCAAGGGTGTTTACTGCACGTGCATTCTGGAATGCAGTGACGCCGCTGTCGAGGTGACGGAGAATTATGATTTGGTGTGAAACAGGCGCCTGCAACGATTTCGGCGCGGAACCGATTCTCTTCCCAATTGCATTTCCCAATTCCGGCATCGGCCGACAGAGATTTCCACTCCATGGGCGAAATTTTCCTACCCGCCCCGCCACATTTCTGCCCCGACCGGCCGGCGGGAGTCTCCGTAACACCGGCCGGTCAATGGGGTTTCCCATTGTGGGGCAGCCCCACGCCGTCGGGAAATCCCCCGGTGCCGGCAAAACGGAGACTCCCGCCGGCGGAGAATGATGCCCCAGATGTCCATATGTTTGTATAGCTCTCTCAACATTACAAGTGACAACACTTCAAGAGTACTTCATTATCCTGAGCATTTTGAATGTCATGAGGTCATCATAGGCTGCATATAAACACAAATTATTTCCTTGGATTGCAATATTTTATTACTACTTATGGAATAACTGAAAAATAATCACACTTCACCAGATGATCAATAATTATTTTTTTAAAATTTAGAGTACCCAATTCTTTTTTTCCAATTATGGGGCAATTTAGCGTGGCCAATCCACCTACCTTGCACATCTTTGGATGTGAGGGTGAGACCCAAGCAAATATGGGGCGAATGTGCAAACTCCACACGGACAGTGACCCGGTGCCGGGATCGAAACTGTGTCCTAATGCCATGAGGCAGCAACGCTAACCACTGTGCCATCTTGCTGCCCGATGTGATCAATAATTCTGATGTAAATAAGCAGTGAAAACAAAAAGCTAAGTGTAGCGCACAATGACTTACGAGAGAGACGAGAAGTGATGAAGTCGATTGAGGCTTTATTAAGCGAGACTTGTCCACAGCAGTTCAGCAACAGAATGAAGCGGCAGGGAGAAGCTCAGGTTCTTATACTCCGCCTTCAGGGCGGAGCCAGGAGTCAGCAGCCAACCAGGACCTGGGATCTGTCAGCCAATAGCATCACGGCTTCACAGTCCCACATGACCCCTAATACATACCACCACATTCACCCCTTGTTAAAAAGGAACCCGGCGGGGTGGTGGTTCGCATGGTGGTAGGGGTTTACAAGGCTGGTACTGGGAGCAAAATTTCGGACATGTTACTACAGTTTTAGCCCTACACTGGGCTATGTACAAAGTTTGTGAAACTATTTACAATATTAGTAAGAGAAAAAAAATTATTGTTACAATCCAACAACATTCTTGGTGTCACGCGGATGCCACGAGTCGAGCGGGCGGTCTGGTCTTCCTCGTCGATTGCCTCAGCCCCGGTGGTGGTGCAAGTGCTTGTTCAGGCGTTGTCGTCTCCGGGAGCGTTTCGGTGTTCGTTCCTGTTTCACCCCTGGGCGGGCACGGGAGGAGGACCGATCCTCCCGGGAAGGGGGCGGTCGCGGGGTGCGCCGGTGGTAGGGAGGGGATGATCGGTGTCGGGGGTGTGTGTGTGTGTTGCCGGCGGGTGCCAGGTCCCGCAGGGAGACTGTGTCCTGTCGGCCGTCGGGGTACGCCACGTAGGCGTACTGCGGGTTTGCGTGGAGAAGGTGAACCCTCTCGACCAACGGGTCCGATTTGTGCGCCCGCACATGTTTCCAGAGCAAGATGGGTCCTGGGGCCAGCCAGGTCGGCAGTGATGTTCCGGAGGAGGACTTCCTGGGGAAGACAAGGAGGTGCTCATGAGGCGTTTGGTTAGTGGTGGTACACAGCAGCGACCGGATGGAGTGGAGAGCATCCAGGAGTACCTCCTGCCACCGGGAAACTGGGAGATCCCTGGACCGTAGGGCCAGCAGGACGGTCTTCCAGACCGTGCCGTTCTCCCTCTCTACTTGCCCGTTCCCCCGGGGGTTGTAGCTGGTCGTCCTGCTCGAGGCTATGCCCTTGCTGAGCAGGAACTGGCGCAGCTCGTCACTCATGAAGGAGGACCCCCTGTCGCTATGGATATATGCGGGGCAACCGAACAGTGTGAATATGGTGCGAAGGGCTTTAATGACTGTGGCCGCTGTCATGTCGGGGCAGGGGATGGCGAAGGGGAAACGAGAGTACTCATCCACCACGTTCAGGAAGTATGCGTTGCGGTCGGTGTAGGGGAGGGGCCCTTTTAAATCCAAACTGAGGAGTTCAAAGGGGCGGGAAGCCTTGATCAGGTGCGCTCTATCCGGCCTGAAAAAGTGCGGTTTGCACTCTGCGCAGATGTGGCAGTTCCTGGTGACCGTACGGACCTCCTCCACAGAGTAGGGGAGGTTGCGGGACTTTATGAAATGGTAGAACCGAGTGACCCCTGGGTGGCAGAGGTCTTCGTGGAGGGCTTGGAGATGGTCTATTTGTGCGTTGGCACATGTGCCGCGGGATAGGGCATCGGACGGCTCGTTCAGCTTCCCGGGACGGTACAAGATCTTGTAGTTGAAGGTGGAGAGCTCGATCCTCCACCTTAAGATCTTGTCATTTTTAATTTTGCCCCGCTGTGCATTATCGAACATGAAAGCTACCGACCGTTGGTCAGTGAGGAGAGTGAATCTCCTGCCGGCCAGGTAATGCCTCCAATGTCGCACAGCTTCCACTATGGCTTGGGCTTCCTTTTCCACTGAGGAGTGGCGGATTTCTGAGGCGTGGAGGGTTCGGGAGAAAAAGGCCACGGGTCTGCCCGTTTGGTTAAGGGTGGCCGCCAGAGCTACGTCGGATGCATCACTCTCGACCTGGAAGGGGAGGGGCTCGTCGATGGCGCGCATCGTGGCCTTTGCGATATCCGCTTTGATGCGGCTGAAGGCCTGGCGAGCCTCTGTCGACAGGGGGAAGGTAGTGGTCTGTATTAGCGGGCGGGCCTTGTCTGCATACTGGGGGACCCACTGGGCGTAATATGAAAAGAACCCCAGGCAACGTTTCAGGGCTTTGGAGCAGTGGGGGAGGGGAAATTCCATAAGGGGGCGCATGTGTTCGGGGTCGGGGCCTATTATCCCATTGCGCACTACGTATCCCAGGATGGCCAACCGGTTTGTGCTAAAAACGCACTTTTCCTCGTTGTATGTGAGGTTCAGGGCGTTAGCAGTCTGGAGGAATTTTTGGAGGTTGGCGTCGTGGTCCTGCTGATCGTGGCCGCAGATGGTTACGTTGTCGAGATACGGGAACGTGGCCTGCAACCCGTGCTGGTCAACCATTCAGTCCATCTCCCGTTGGAAGACCGAGACCCTGTTCGTGCCACCAAATGGGACCCTTAGGAAGTGGTATAGACGCCCGTCTGCCTCGAAGGCTGTGTACTTGCGGTCACCTGGGCGGATGGAGAGCTGGTGGTAGGCGGACTTGAGGTCCACGGTGGAGAAAACCTTATACTGGGCAGTCCGATTTACCATGTCGGAAACGCGGGGGAGAGGGTACGCATCTAGCTGTGTGTACCTGTTGATGGTCTGGCTATAGTCTATGACCATCCATTGCTTCTCCCCGGTCTTTACTACTACCACCTGGGCTCTCCAGGGACTATTGCTGGCCTGGATTATGCCTTCCTTCAGCAACCGCTGGACTTCAGACCGAATAAATATCCGGTCCTGGGCGCTGTACCGTCTGCTCCTAGTGGCGACGGGTTTGCAATCCGGGGTGAGGTTTGCAAACAAGGATGGCGGTTCAACCTTGAGAGTTGCGAGGCCGCAGATAGTGAGTGGGGGTATTGGGCCGCCGAATTGAAATGTTAGGCTCTGCAGGTTACACTGGAAATCTAATCCCAGTAATGTGGGCGCGCAGAGTTGGGGAAGGACGTAGAGCCTGGAGTTTTTAAACTCCCTCCCTTGCACCGTTAGGTTCGCGATGCAGAACCCTTTGATCTCTACGGAGTGGGATGCTGCAGCTAGGGAAATCTTTTGCGTGCTTGGATGGATGGTCAGAAAACAGCGTCTTACCGTGTCTGGGTGAATGAAACTTTTGGTGCTCCCGGAGTCGATCAAGCATGATGTCTCGTGTCCGTTGATCAGCACCGTTGTTGTCGTCGTCTGGAGCGTCCGGGGCCGTGATTGATCCAGAGTCACCGAAGCCAGTCGTGGTAGTAGTGTCGCGGCGTCTTCTTCGGGCCCCGTGGAGCCGTCGATGCTGGGGTCCTTTGTTGTCATCCAAGATGGCGGCGTCCATGAATCGCACGAGGCCGGGGGTGGACAAAATGGCTGCCCCCATGGATCGCACGTGGTCGGGGGTGGACAAAATGGCCACCCCCATGAATCGCATGTGGCTGGGGGGGTCACAAGATGGCGGCGCCCATCCTCCCCTCGTGGTGCCCGGGACCCAAAATGGCGGCACCCGCGGGTCGCACATGGGGCGCTGGGGGGGTTGGGGACCGTTTGGACTATGCTGGGCTCGTTCTTCTCCGGGTATTGCGGCGACCCCCCGGGACCGGCACACAGCCGTGTAATGGCCCTTCTTGCCGCAGCTTTTACAATAGCTGCGCGGGCCGGGCAGCGCTGCCGGGGTGTTTCGCTTGCCCGCAGAAATAGCAGCGGGCCCCCCGGGATGGTCTGGCGCTTTAACCGCGCAAGCCTGTGAGGGGGGGAGGGGGGGGTTTGTCGCGACGGGGGTCCACGGAGCCCAAGGGGCTGCCGCGCGGTCGGGGCCGTAGGCGCGGGCGTTTTGCGAGGCCACATCTAGGGAAGCTGCAATGGCCCGTGCCTCTGAGAGTCCTAACGACTCTCTTTCTAAAAGTCTTTGGCTGATTTGTAGAGAGTTCATACCTGCTACAAAAGCATCGCGAATTAGCATGTCCGTGTGTTCGATCGCGTTCACCGGCAGGCAGCTGCAACCCCGTCCCCAAATTAGCAGCGCAGCGTAGAATTCCTCTAACGATTCTCCGGGACTTTGCCGTCTCGTTGCGAGTTGGTAGCGCGCGTAGACCTGGTTCACGGGGCGAACGTAGATGCTCTTCAGTAATGCGAGCGCCGTCGGGAAATCCTCTGCGTCTTCTATGAGAGGGTAAATTTCCGGGCTTACCCTCGAATGCAGGACCTGCATTTTCTGGTCTTCTGTGATCCGGCCGGGGGCCGTTCGGAGGTAGCCTTCAAAACATGCTTGCCAGTGTTTAAATACTGCTGCCGAGTTCGCTGCGTGGGGGCTGATCTGCAGGCATTCCGGGGCGATCCGGAGCTCCATAGTCCTTTAAGCTCGCTTAATAAATTGTAGCGCACAATGACTTACGAGAGAGACGAGAAGTGATGAAGTCCATTGAGGCTTTATTGAGCGAGACTTGTCCCCAGCAGTTCAGCAACAGAATGAAGCGGCGGGGAGAAGCTCGGGTTCTTATACTCCGCCTTCAGGGCGGAGCCAGGAGTCAGCAGCCAACCAGAACCTGGGATCTGTCAGCCAATAGCATCACGGCTTCACAGTCCCACATGACCCCTAATACATACCACCACACTAAGCAATTATCCCTTTCCATCAAACTCCCAACTCTGGTAGCTTACTTATATGAGTTTTGATCAAGCATATAAAATAATTAGATCCCTCATTAGCCATTGATTAACTATCAGATTTTGTTCAAGCTATGTAATGATTTGTTGATCAATATATGTATAATGACTAATTTTCAATGGAATAATACTTTTAGATTTACTTGAAAGAACAAATGCACCAAATGAGACTGATCTTAAGACGAGACGCTTTGATGAATTGAACTGAAGCATGTAAGGGGCTTCAGCTAACGGCAGTGCATTTATGGTTCAGAAAGATACTCAACATACCTTCAATGTGTTTAGTCTATAATGAATATAGCTCCTTGATTTCAGTATTGATCTGATCAGATGTCGAAATTACGTTTAAGTCTATGGCCTAGAAACTTGATTGTACCCAAAAACAGACTTACAGGGCAAAGTATGTATTGAACATGCCTGTTCACAGGATCCAAGGATATATAAAATTGGTGTTGGAGGTTCACTACAATAATTCAAGCATGTGGTCAGTTCTGTGATATTATTTGGTGGCTATATACCTGTTTGGTTTGGGGGAGGGTGGGGATGCAGCCGAGGCAGATAGTGAGGCGCGAGACTGCAAAATCAGATGACTTTAAAACCATTTAAACATGGCCAGTACCTGTCAAAGGGAATGTGCTATTAAAGGCTGTGGGCAACATGGAAACTCCGAATATTGAAGAAAAGATTCCAGAAGATTCAGAGAGGTCATTTAGCTTCTCGGATACCATCTTGAAGCACTTGGACTAAGGAGTGAAAATAATGAGTGAGATCTTATTCCAACTCAGAGGGTAGAAATCCCTCTCGGAAGCATTTCCTCTGCCAATATGAAAAGGTTGCAGAGGTGGTCAATGCCAGTACATAATTGCAATGCAGGACAAAGTTCAATGACTAACAGGAGGTGGCACCATTGTTCTCTGCTCACATCTCTAACTTCATTAAAAGTGTAAAGGGAGAAAGAGTGAGAAGAGAAAATTAATCCAAATTATCAAAGTAGACATCTGGGGCTGGATTCTCCGATTCTGGGGCTATGTCCCCATGCTGGCGTAAAATGGCCACCAATTCCCATTTTGCTGGGGGCAGTGTAGAGAACCTGGCTCTAGCTGCCGATACGGCCCGGAGAATTGCTGGGTCCATGGCTGCGCATGTGCAGGGCGGCGGCCTGCAGCAGCCACACTGTGCTACATGGCAGAGGCCACTCGTGGACCCGGCCCACAAAATTGTGCCCCCCATTTGGCCGGCTCGGGCGCCCCGGACCACTCCCCCACAGTGCCCCAGCCCCTAATAAAGTCATCCCCTGCTCGCGGATTGGCCGTCCCCCGACTGTGGCGGCGCTGGACTGAGCCCGCAGCTGCCACGCCAAGTTCCCGATAGACAAGATCACAGGCAACCAATGCTGTCAGGAACTCGTACCCTCCGAGTATGCCGCTTTGGAGGGGGTGGAGCATCACCGAACGCGAATTCGGTGTCGGCGACCGAAGAATCCCTGATGCTTGTGTACCAATCTTTGAAAGTGGCAGGACAACTTAACAAGGCACTTAATAAAGCATATGGAATATTGCAATTTATGAATAGAAGCAGAGAGTTTAAAACCCACAAAGTTATGTTAAACCTTGTAATACACTAATTTGGCCTGAGCTGAAGCATTGTGTCCAATTTTGGACAGGAAGCATTTGGAATACAGGGTACCAAAGAGATTTAGGAGGACTTTCCAAGTATGGGAGATTACAAGTTATATAGATGAACCAGATAATCTGGGTTTGCTTTCCTTATAGCAGAGAAGTTTATAAAGAGATAACGGTAAGGAGTTAAAACCATGAAGAGTTTAGACAGAGTTAATAAAGAGAAACTGTTTTCACTGACTGAAATGTCAATGACCAGAGGATACAGATTAGGTGTTTGGCAAAAGAACCAGAACAAACATGGCAACCAAGGGGAAAAGAGTTAACGGGTGGAAATTAAGTCAACCCATTGTGACAGAAAACATGACAACCAGGCCCACTTAATCTGTGTGTTAGTTTCCCAGCAGTGGGAAAACATCCCCTGATTAAATCTGAGGTGGAAAGCTGCCAATGTGGAAACTTGCCCCCTTGTGGAGAGATGTCAATTATACTCATTAATGAGCCAAGTGTCACTGATTATCCACGCTGGCTCAGGGATTAAGTAGGAGTAGTATGGCTTTTCTTTGCCTCCTGAATATCAGCCAGCAAACCATGTTGGGTTTGCCAGTGGCATACCTCAAGAAGAGGGCTGGTGGGGGAAGGGGGTGGGCGTGGTGGCGGAACTGTTGAACTCCCCTTTCATGGCCTCCCTCCACACTACATCTTCAAATCAGCTCTTTTTCTTCTTTCATATCCTGCAGCCACATTCCCGAACTTGACCTCCTGTCACTGTTCAGGTCTGATTTACACTGTGAAGTACCTTGGGGTGTTTTACTTACACTGATTTTGTAATAATGGTGGAGACGACACATTTATCAGTGAATATCCTATATCAACCGCTAACATTGTTTGAATAATACTTGTTACATGGATATTACTGAATTTTGAGTTTTGGCATTATACAAAGATGTTTTTCAGCAAACCCATCTCATCTTCTTGCTAAAGATTTCTGAGGTATCTAAATAGCTCTTTCAAGAATACATGAACGAATGATCCACTGGTGAAATTGTTCAAAAAGGAGACTTCAAACTGACATTTCTGAGAATGAGTCATTGATTACAAACCAAACTCTTTCTTTCTTACAAAAGAAATTTAGGGGTCCATTTCGCTGATGTTGGGTGAAACAGTGGAAGGTAACTATTTGCAAGTTTAAACTGTTCAGAGGAACAAAAGTTCTTCAGTCTCTCCTGATTACCAAAATGAGCCAGCTGTGACATTTGGACAAAATGAAACGTGGAGCTCCACAGAACTGAAAACACAGAGCAGTGTAGTATTTCCAAAATTACAGTATATCAAGCATATATGTTTATATTCTTTTGGTGTGTGGATATCCCCAATTTAACTTATCAGAGCTTTGGTAATCTTCAAGTTTGGATATTGAGCACATAGGATTGTACACCATCAGCTTCTTTCTCATTATCATCGCATAAAACTATGGTTTTTTTCTCAATTATTGGCCCTTTCATTAAACGGGGTTCAACAATTAAGCGGTTCTGTTTCGAACATAATGGGTGGATTCTCCGTTCCTGCAGCTAAGTGCCAGCGCCAATGGAGAATCCGTGGGTGGTTCACAACAGGACAGCAAAAACAAAGTTACAAATCTCCAATGGAACAACACTGCCCTCTACAGATGCAAAAATGATCCTTTAGCTAATTGATATTCATTACCATTATAATAATATTACTTTGTTATGACATACCTCAAATCACTTCACACACAATGAATTGTCCTTTGAAGCGCAGTGGCTGTTGTTTTGTAAAAATGTAAGAATTCTCCTGCACCAGCAATATTCTATAACATTGTGAGGAATGTTCAATAGTGTTGGATTGGAGAATAAATATTTGCCATATCTCAAGGTACATAATGCTATAGGATCTTGAATCACCAAAGTGGCAGATGGGATCTGACTTCAATGTCTCATGCAATGGACGTCTGAGGATATTGTACTTGCTCCGTTCTGGTGTTGTCAGCCAGTGGAGAAAATCAAAATTTTGTGGATATATTGAGGTTAATTCTTGTCGGTAACACGTGGGTGCAAATCCAGAGGAGCAGATAATCTGCTTGTTGTAGAATTAAACTAATTAAATAAATAAATTCAAATGAGGGGAACAACAGGCAGATTCTACCACAGGTGGCTAATTGGCCAGATTCTCTTTAAGGCATCAAGGTAAAAATGACCCCTGATGTATTTTCCAAAGCAATCTTCAGAAGAATACTGCCTAATCAGAAATGTAAATTAAAATCTCAACATGTGGGTGTTATAGTAGATCTTTTTGTGTATGTATCTTACGTAATATTTATATATTCATTCAAGACTGTTGTGTTGTATTGCAAAATGTTTTAATTTTATTTGGAACAATGTAAATTACCCTTTTTTGTATACAAACCCTTGGAATGCTTTGTGTTGCGTTTTTGAATTACAGAATTTGAAGAATGAGATTTCACAGTGATTAGCTACCGCATGTCATGATATCCACATTAACATATCATGGTGCAATCACACACATACACTGATGGACAGGTAGTTGGACCAACCAACACACACATCGCAGCCAATCACCAGTGAGAGCACACGCACTATAAAACAGGGAACACCACAGTTCCCGCTCATTTTACCAGGAGATAGCTCAGAGCACAGAGCTCACAGTGTGCCTCTCAGACATACACCATGTGCTGAGTGCCTCACTAAGATAGGGCTGGGTCCACAGGTTAGCTGGTGAAGTACGAACCACAGCCAGAAGTTATTAGTTATTATTGTACAGAATAATAAAACAGAGTTGTACCATCTACAACCGTGTTGGTTTGTTTGTGTATCGGAACACCCAACACGACACCGCAGACAATGGGCTGGATTCTCTGCCCCACAATGCCAGAAATGTGCATTGTGATCGGCCGGAAAATCGGACGACCGCCTAAAGTCGAGGTTGGTGACGGGCGGCGAACCGACCGCCATGCTTCGAGGCCCCGCAGGTGTGCTCCACACCGGTGCTGGCGTCAGCATGCAAAACCGGCATTTGCATGCATTAACATATCATTACCAGGTTTGGCCCAATATTCTCTTGGCCTTCATGGCTGTGAGATGAGCTCTGGTGCTACTCATCGTTTGACAAAGTCTGACTCCTGTCTTCGGGATCATTTTCCAATGTCCGCCTGGGTCATTCCTGCATGTCAGCTGGCATTCTATCTAATGGGTTCTTTGGATGGTGGTGGAGGGGGGGGGTGTGCGGGGGCTGTTCAGTGGGATGGCGGTGGTTCGATAATGGGGATAGTGAGCAGTGATGGGTCACTCACTGGCTAAGCTGTCCTGCATGGTGCCCTCACACTCCTGGACCTGTTCCCTCCTGCCTCTGAAGGTGACCCAGGTAGAACGTAAGATTGTCCTTGGGGCTCTGCCCTGTGCCATCCTCTAAAACCACACCGCACACCACCATCCTCCCATGTGGCACACCCTCTACACCCAGCCCAGCCCATCCCTCACACACAGTCAGATAGAGGATTGAGGTAGATCGGAATGTCAGTGAACAGGTGTTTAATAGTGCTATATATATTTATTGTGCCCTGGCCTCAAATGTTAACCTGTGTGCTGCAACCATGCCAACTTAACTGGCATCTAACTTTCTTTTTGTGTGTGCTCTACTGCTCCTTCTAGGTGTTTCCCCAGGCAGCACATCAGATGTGGAGACGGCCTGCTGCGTGCCTCGCCATGTTGCCTGAGGTATCTTTAGCAGCTGTCCTCTGGAGCAACTGGGCCTTTGGGTGTCACAAGTGGCGGGGTGCCATCCTGTTCTGCCTGCTGCCCATGAGATGCAGCTATATCAGATTGGGGAGATTCAGAGATGCTGCGGTGTTCCAGCATCTTACCTGCGGGAGTCATTAGCACCGGCCGGATCACCTCCTCCCTCGGAGTTCCCAAGGCCCTGGTGGTGCGGCCAAAGTAAGCTCCGGAGGCTCCACCGTCACGTGGCATTTCCAGACTTGGAGGCCTGGTCCCGTCTCGGGTCATGGAACCCAGGGACTGGGCCACAGCCCTCTGGGACTGGGTGATGTCCTTCTGTGCCTGGCACAGGTCAGCCAATGCCAAGCCAATGCACTCACTGCCCTCAACCAAGGCCCTTTCTGACTGGGCCATGCTCTGGAGCATGTGGCTCTGGTAAATGGCTGCCTGTGACAGGGCTGCCTTGTCCTGTGTCTCAGAGACTGCCCACATAGTGTGTCCTAGATCTTGGACATCTTGACCCCCGGCCGTGACCCTCACACCCAAGGCTTCAACCGCGGATGCAACCAATTTAGTGTTAGCCTGGGTAGCACGTATTATCGGCACCGCCTCCTGCTCCTGAAGGTGGTTTAACTCAGCACGGTAGCACAGTAGTTAGCACTGTTGCATCACAGATCCAGGGTCCCAGGTTCGATTCACGGCTTCAGTCACTGTGCGGACTCTGCACGTTCCTCCCTTATCTGCGTGGGTTTCCTCCGGGTGCTCAGATTTCCTCACACAGTCCAAAGATGTGCAAGTTATGTGAATTGGTCATGATAAATTGCCCTTAATGTCTAAAAAGGTCAACTGGGGTTACTGCGTTGTGGGGCTGGTTTGGAGGTGTGGGATTAAGTGGGGTGCTCTTTCTTAGGGCCAATGCAGACTCGATGGGCTGAATGTCCTCCTTCTGCACTGTAAATTCTATGAACTCCTGAAAACTGCATCAGTAGGCAGTGTTGGGTTGCTGACAACGCCTCTAGTAGACCCTAGTTATGCGTCTGCATCGCCAACATTGATGTGATCATCCTTTCCGGAGGCCTGAGATCCGTCTGGACGGCAGCCTGATCCTGGGGTCAGGTTACCCTCCGAGTATCCACCCCCTCTGGGGTTCCTACCTCCACCTGATGTACCGCAGCATGTATGGTGTCCGCACCAGAGAGTGGCCCACGAGCCTCTTCACGAATATGACCCACCGAGCTGGGAGTCTCTGGGATGGTGGAGGGTGACAGCAATGGCGAAATGTTGGCGTCATTCCTGGACTGATGGTCCGGGGTGTTGCGGGGCTGCGGCCTGGGGCTGGGTAGGGTACGCTGGACGGCCCGGCCTCGTCAGATGGTGATCATGAAAGATGAAGATATGGGGCTCATTGCTGAGACGAAGTGTTGATGCCAGTGCAGAATTCATGGCGTTCCATGACAGCAAAACTGGTGGCAAACCTGGACCAATTCAGTCACTGTTAAGGGGGCTGGCATTGGTGCCACATGGAACACAATCGATTCCAATGAGAAACAATGGGAGATTCGCCGGGTCCAAGATTGACACTCAGGAGGCTGACGAGCTGCAGCCACATAAACACACTTCACTCCGCACACACACCATCCCAGCCAACGAGATGGTGGCAAGGAGAGTGGCCCCAAGATTCAACGACGCTGCGCTGGAGACCCTCCTGGACGCAGTGGACGATTGGCGGATGACCCTGTATTCAGGCCCAGGAAGGAGCCTGCTAGCCACCGCCAGGGTGAATAGGCAGCACTGTGCCCCTGGCACCAAAACCCACCCCACACACCTGTAACCCGACCACCCCCACCCCACCCCCACCTGAGGGTGGCCGAACCCCCACCCTGCACCACATGCTGACACCAATACTGTCTGCCATGGCCCGGTGCCATTGCCACTGAGGCCACCAGTGACCAATCCACTAGGCTGCATGCTCGGACTGTCCAACGCTTTTGTTTTCCATTTGTCCCACCCCCCCCACCATAAGACGGTCGCCCATAACCGCTGTGAGTGGGAGAAGATTGGAGCTGGACCGCAGGACTTGCAGCCCTTCACCATGGGAGAGCAGAGGGCCCTGAACATGGTCAGTGGCCCAGAGGAAAGGGTGGTTGCCGGGGTGGGGTTCGGCCGCAGACAAGGATGTGAGACCATACATACTGAGTTGCCTGTGACAAATGTTTCAACCACCACCCCCGCAACACTATTTCCACACCTCCCTCACCCCCACACCAGCACCACCTTCACCCCCACCCTAACCCCCACACCACCCTCACCCCATACCACCCTCACCCCCACCCTCACTCCCACAACACCCTCACATCCATCTCACCCTACACCACCACCCCACACACTCACCCCCACCACCCCCATTCCCCCCAGACCCGCGGTCTAATCATGCATCTTATTTTGTGTCTTGCAGGACCTGTCGGTGAAGGGACGAGCCCATCTGGTGTCCCCTGCCCCCAGCCAGTGCCACAACTTGAGCCCCACCATGAGCCGAGCAGTGACGAGGAGAGGAGCTCGGACACCAGCATTCCACCTGAGACCCAGGACACCCCAGAGCTCAAGTCCGATGTTGACACAGATTTCCCATCACAGCTGTCTCCAACACCGTCTACCATCCCAGAGACACTCACCTAGATTGGGCACTTTCATGAAGAGGATTCTGGGATGTGGTGAATGTATTATGCCAATAATCCACCATTGTATTTGTATCTGTGCTATGCTGTTGCCCTTGTGGGCTCCTCCTATGGGCTATTGTATGGCATCATCCATAGGGGAACATGTTGGGGCCTTTATGGGCTCCGCCCATGGCTCCTCCCCTTGAAGGGAGGTATAAAGAGCAGTCGACCTGTAGGCGGTTCTCAGTATAGGATCAGTCGCAGGTAGGCACTGTTCTAAGTTGATTAAAGCCACAGTTTACTTCTACTCCCATCTCAAGTGAATTGATGGTCACATCATGGGACACTATCTAGTGTGCACCACACAGCTGATCTGGTACAGCAGGTGGAGGTAGGAACAAATGAGAGGGCAGACGGTCGGAGGGCAGGCCGACCCCAGGAGCTAGCTGCCGTCCAGACGGGTTCCGGGCCTCTGGAACGGACAGACGGTTGTGGAGATGGAGTCACAGAGCCAGGGGCTACATGAGGCGTTGTCGGTGAGCATCCAGCACCTGCAGGTGCCATTGGAGGAGTCCAACGCATGCAGCAGCAGGAGGAGGTGCCGACCATGCATGCCAACACCACATGGGTGACGTCCGCGGTGGAGGCATTGGGGGCGACGGTTTCGGTTATGGATCAGCATGTCCAAGGCCCAGGGCATATGTGCAGGCGCAGGCCAAGGCCCAGGACAGGGTTGCCACTTCACAGGCAACCATGTGCTAGAGCCACCTGGAAATTGCAGCGGCGCTTCTGAGCGTAGCCCAGTCACAGCAGGCTGTGGCTGAAAATGTCAGCGGCATTGCCCAGGCACTGGCCGATGTGGCACAGACACAGAGGGAGGTGGTGCACTTTCTGTCAGCAAGAGCTGTCAGGGGTGCCTCAGGGGTTAGCTCTGCTTGCAGCCCCTGTTTCCTGGAGCACCCAGGGGTCATCAGGCACCCCGAGAGATGTAGAGGTGAAATGGCCCATGCAGGTGAGGTACCAGAACATCGAAGCATCTCGGACTACTCTCCTCCTGTTCCTGGTGCATACTGTGGGCAACAGGCAGAACAGTGCGACACAATGTCCCCTGTGACACCCATGCAGCAGCCGGTCCCATCCAGGCCCAGTCGCCCCAGAAGATGCCATCTAACATGGGACCCAGGTCACAGGGCGAGAATCACAGCAGGCCGCCTTCACTCCTGCTGTACTGTCTGACAATCCACCGAGATGTAGCATTGGGGCCTGTAAGGCCAGGAAGTTAGACACTCGTTAAGTTGTCACGGGTGCAGGGCACAGTTTAGTTATGGGGCTAGGGTATAAATCTGTATGTACGTTGTAACATTAAACACCTGTTCACACTGTTACAATTTGCCTCGGTGCTTTGTCAGATGGGTGGGCTGGCCAGATTGGCGGGGAGAATGGGCGGATGTGGGGGGGGGGGGCGATGGGCGGATATTGTGGGTGTCCTGGGCTTCTCCCCCCCCCCCCCCCCACCTCCCCGACCGTCCCCACCCCAGTGACTCGATGGGACTGTGTGATGGAATGGCCAGATCGCATGTAGGGATCACCCAGGTGGACGGTGAAAGTGTTACCGTGGGCAGGAGTCAGACATCGTCAAATGATGTGGAGCTCATCACAGAGCGGGTTGTCATCATCCTCCAACCCATGGACCAGACCCAGTGTTACTGCCAACCCCGTAGGGCGGCAGATATGTATCACAGTGGGGGTTGCAAGGGAGGAGGGGGCCGAAGGGTGTGTGTGTGGGGGTGGAATGAGATGCCCTGCCCCTGGCCATCCCCCCCGCTTCTAGTTGGTGAACCTGGAGCATCCCGTGCGCATTGGCCCTGGCGCACATGTCGTGCGGCGTCACGTGCCTGCCTGGGTCCCATGCCCTGCCCATGCTCCCCCTCCCCTACATCCTCCTCAACAGAAAAGGACTTGCGTTCATCCTCATCCTCCAGTCATCGCCCCTCTGCTGTGTGATGTTGTGGAGGATGCGGGCGACCCTTTCAGCATCATACTGGGGGGCTCCTTCAGAATGGTCCAAGCACCTGAACCACATCTTCATGAGGCCAAAGCAGTGCTCGATCGCACTTTTGGATGCTGCATGGACATCATTGTAGCGGTTCTCCACATTGGTATGTGGCCTCCGGATAGGCATCATCAGCCACGACCGCAGTGGATAAGCCCTGTCGCCCAGGAGTCAACCCCCTCCCCCCAGTTGGGGATCGCCTCGAACATGTCAGAAATCGTCAAGTGTGCCAGGATGAAGGCATCGTGCACACTCCCTGGGTATCAGGTACAGATGTGTATGATGCGCAGCTGATCGTCACATATCAGCTGCACGTTCATCGAGTGGAACCTCTTTCGGTTGGTGTAGAACGGCCTGTCATCTGTTGACGTTCGTAGGGTGACATGCATCCTGTCTATCACCCTCTGGACCCGGGGCATGTTGACGATGGCAGTGAACCCCACTTACTGCCCAGGCATTGTGATGAGAAACATAAGCAATCATGTAAATAGTAGTATTCAACAAAAAAGGAGTCCTCAGGATGCTAGGTATGATAAATTTCATAAGAAAATTTATTCCTAATCTCACAACAAGAAAAAACATGGTTGAGAGAAATCACCAAGAAAGATACTATTTTCCAGTGGTTGGACAGACATGAGCATGAGTGGCAAATGTTACAGGAAGGATTGACAACAGCTCCAGTGCTGACATTTTTTTGACCCTACAATGAAAACAAAATTATTGACAGATGCGGTGAAAGATGGGTTGGGAGCAGTGTTAGTGCAGCAAGGCAATGATGAAAATTGCCTTCCAATTGCCTATGCTTCAAAGTCAATGACTGACACAGAGTGCTCAAATAGAAAAGTAATGTTTGGGCGTGAAAAATCGATTAAACAAATTCCATAATTATATATATGGCCTACAACATTCTTAGTGGAAACTGACCATAGACCACTTGTGGCGGTAGTAAAGAAAAATCTAAATGGGACGTCACCCAGGATACAACGTACGATGATGAAGTTACAAAAGTACGATTTCGATCTCATCGAGACAGCAGATAAACATCTCGTAGTAGCTGCTGCTCTATCTCGTGGTACAGACATGAAGGAAGAACACCATTTGGGTGAGGATGTACAAGTCCACATGAATCTCGTAACAAAACCCCTTTTAGTATCTGACGAGAAGTCAAAATTAAAACCATCAAAGATGAAATCTTACAGAAGATAATACAATATCTCAGTGAGGGATGGCCAAAAGGATCCTGTTCCAAATATTATAACATTAGAGCAGAGCTAAGTGAAGCCAATGGTTTTTTGCTTAGACAAAATATCGCAATCTTTACGATCAATGATTCTAAAGAAGATTCATGAAGGGCACTCAGGCATAGAAAAGTGTAAGCAAAGAGCCAGGGATACGATTTATTGGTCAGACATCAATCAAGATATTCAAATCATGATAGAAAACTTTGCAACTTGTCAAAATGTCAGTACAAACAACGGAAAGAACCAATACAAATGGACAAAATCATTACGACTCCATGGCAGAAAGTTTGATTTGATTTGATTTATTATCACATGTACTGAAGCGGGAATGGATCTGTTCTATCTGGCAGGAAAAGAATATCTGTTAATGATCGACTATTTCTGCAACTTTCCAGAAGTGGTGCAACTAGCAAACTCATCAGCTAGGTGTGTCATCAAGCACACCAAAGACATTTTTCCTTGCTGTGGAATACCTCAAATTGTCATGAACGACAATGGCCCATGTTTTAGTAGTCGTGAATGGACAGAGTTCGCACAGAGCTATGATTTTTGACATATTACTTCTAGTCCTCTGTATCCACAATCCAATGGGAAGGCTGAAAAAGGTGTTCACATTGTGAAGCAGCTACTCAAAAAAGCTATGGACAGCCAGGAAGATCCATATCTCGCATTACTTAGCTATAGATCATCACCGTTGATTAGTGGACGATCACCGTCACAGTTGTTGATGAATCAACAGCTCAGAACAACCTTGCCTACATTCCAAAGGAACTAAAGAATTACAAACTTGTGAAGAAACTCACATTTCAAAAAGGAGCCAGAAGAGGTATTATGACAAATCCACAAGAAGTTTGCAACCATTAGTAAATGATGGCACAGTCAGGGTAGTAGATCCGGATGGAAATGGATGGTTGAAGTGTGCAAAGGCAATGCAACAGTCAGGTCCTCAGCCATATATCATCACCACTGATGACGGGATAGTTCTAAGGAGAAACAGAGAGCTTTGTGGAAGGTTCAGCAACCCTTTGGTTTAGAATCGGCGGATGACTTTGAAAGATAAAGACAACTGAACAAACGCTACTTCAGCATACAGAAACAGAACAAGCTGAATGTGTACAGAACACAGAAACACAGCAGGAACCATCTTTAGCAACAGTTGAAAATCAAGCAAACTCACAAGTTAAACCAATACTTAGAAGGTCAACATGACACAGAAGAAAGCCAGAGAGATTGAATCTGCAATGGACTGTAAACATGTAAATAATCAAGGCATTTTGCATATCCTGTCTATTTTATAGTGAACTGAAATAATGTATGTCTATATTTTACATTTCCAAAGGAGAGGGGTGTGATGATATGCATAAGCAATCATGAAAATAGTGTCATGGGAATGTCACTTTAAGAAATGTTTGTCTGCTCAAGTGGCTGCAGTGATGTCAGAGTGTGGGTGGAGCTGAGCTCTGGCTCTGCTTTTTAGTTTCGCTTTGAGGAAAAGCTTGGGTGTGCCTGTGTTTTTAGTTTTGTTTTAGTGTTCGAGCTGCAGCCAGCCAAAGAAGGTGTAATTTTGATCTCTCTGCCACCTAACGACTATCTCTAGATCATTTGGTGAATTCAGAGTGATAACGGCTCTCGGTAGAGAATTTAAACCTGATGAGCTTCTGTAAAAAGGGTTTTTGTCTTATGGATGTTAAAAGGAAAGTTTAAGGATTGCTGGAGTGTTGTATTCTTTGGGGGTTGTATTTGAATTGATGGTTGCTAAGATGTTCACTGGATGTTTTATAAAGGTGAACTGAGTTCATAGAATAAACATTGTTTTGCTTTAAAAAATACTTTTAGATTTCTGCTGCACCACACCTGTAGAGTGCGCCGTGTGCTCCCCATACCACAATCTAGTGAAAGTCGTGGGTCATGTGATCTCCATGATATACTTTGGAGTTCTCTAAACCCTGGCCCATAACAAATTGGAGGCTCGAGGGGGATAAAAGTCTATCTATTGGGTTGGCTTTGCGAACTTAAAGGTGGTGAGGGGCGAGCATATTGTGGTAGCTTTTCAGTTGTGGTATTTTAATTTATGTAGGAAGTGTGTTGTGGACAATGGCTCTTCCAGAGGCTCAGAAGTTTTTGGGGGTGGAGATGGTCACACACAGTACCTTACGGACAGAGACTAAAACCAGACTGTTAGATTTGGCAAATACATTGCATTTAACATTACCTGCCAAGGTACGAAAAGATGAGATACTTACGGCGGTAGCTGAGCATTTAAAATTGCCTGAGATAGTCTGACGCATTAGAAATGGCAAAACTTCAGTTACAAATCAAGCAACTTAAACATGAAAAAGAATTAAAACAGCTTGAATACAAAATGAGAGAAAAAGAAAGCATAACACTAGCAGAATAGAAAGAGAGAGAAAGGGACATACAGATCAGGGAAAAAGAAAAAGAGAGAGAAAGAGATATAATGGAAAAAGAAAAAGAGAGAGAAAGAGGTAGAGAGGAAAAAGAAAAGGAGAGAAAAGAAAGGGGAAATGACCCTCACAGAACAAAAAGAAAGAGAAAGGGAAATACAGATCAGGGAAAAAGAAAGAGAGAGAGAAAGAGATAGAGAGAGGAAAAAGAAAGAGAGAGAGGACAGGGAAAGAGAGAGAGAGTTTGAACTTCGGAAAATGGCCATGAAACATGACAGTCAGTTAAGATTGGTAGATGGAAAGAAAAACGTACAGTTGGAGGATCGTGATGAGGATGAAGCGAAAGAGCTTCATAGTCAAAGGCTTGGTGGGGATCTATTTAAGTATGCCTATGCATTGCCAAGGTTTGATGAGAAAGAGGTAGAAGCCTTTTTCATTTCATTTGAGAAGGTAGCTAAACAAATGAAATGGCCACAGGAGATGTGGGTATTACTGATTCAAACAATATTGGCAGGTAGAGCTAGTGAAGTGTTTGCATCACTATCAGAGGAGGTATCTGAGACGTATGAGGAGGTGAAAACATCCATCTTAGGTGCATATGAACTAGTGCCTGAAGTTTACAGACAAAGGTTTAAAAATTTAGGTCAAATATACATGGAGTCTGAAAGGATCAAACAGAGTAATTTTTGATAGGTGGATAAGGGCTTTGAAAATAAACCAAATGTATGAAGCTCTCAGAGAAATTATACTTTTGGAGGAGTTTAAAAATTGAATTCCTGATGTAGTGGGAACTCATGTGGAAGAGCAGATGGAATAAAACTGCGAGATTAGCAGCAGAAATGGCAGATGATTATGATTTAGTTCATAAATCAAAGTTTGGTTTACGACATCAGTTTCAGCCGGTGAGGGATAGAAACTGGGGACATGAGAAATACTCAAGTGGTAACGGTAAAGGTGATCTGATGGGCGATAATAAGGAGAGTGTACCTCAGATTAAAAAGGAAATCCAGGAGGGTGAAAGAGACATGAAAAGTTTAAAATGTTTTCACTGTAATAAACTAGGCCATGTAAAGTCACAGTGTTGGTGGTAGACGAAAAGCACTGGAAAGGCTGGTATGGTAAAACAGGATAAGACAGCGGGGTTTGTTAAAGTGGTAAAGGAAAGCCCAAGTGAAGTGAAGGAGGTGCAAAAGATTGTACAGCCTGATCAAGAGGGGATTGATAAGAAGGTGCCAGATTTCTTTGAAGAATTTACTTGTGTGGGTAAAGTTTATTCATGTGTATCAGGAGGAGCAGGTAAAGTAGTCACAATTTTAAGCGATACGGGAGCTAGTCAATCTTTGATGGTAAGAGATGAGGAGTTATTCGATCGACTTCAGGAGATGGGTTTGGTGATAAACCTAGCCAAAAGTGAATTTGGAAAAGCCCAAGCCACTTTCCTTGGCCGTACAATTGGACAGGGTCGAATGGTCCCACAGGATGTGAAAACAAAATTTATTGGGGAGTTTCCGATGCCCTGGACACGATGGGAAATAATGCGATTTCTTGGTATGAGTAGATTTTACCGGAAATTTGTACTGAATTTTAGCAGTGTGGTCACTCCACAGACGGACTTGTCAAGAAGCGTAACAAATTCCAGTGGACAGCGAAGTGTCAACAGGCATTTGACAGCCTGAAGGCTCTGTTAACCATTGCTCCTGAGTTAGCATCCCAAATTACACAAAACCATTCAAAATGGCTGTTGATGCGAGTGATGTGGGTGTAGGTGCGGTGCTTCTACAAGACGACGGCGAAGGGCGAGAGCGGCCTATTGGTTATTTTTCGAAGAAATTGAATTCTCACCAGAAGAAGTATTCTACGATTGAGAAGGAGACTTTGAGCTTGGTGCTGGCTTTGTAACATTTTCAAATTTATCTGACCAGCAATCCGTCTGACACAATTATATATACTGATCATAATCCATTGACATTTTTTGAGCAATTTCGGAATAACAATGCCAGACTGTTTCGATGGAGTTTATTGTTACAGCCATTTCATTAAAAAATAATACATGTGGCAGGACGAGAAAACGTGATAGCCGATGCTTTGTCTCGAATGTGATGACGAGAAGACGGTTCGGTGGAGGAAGAAGAATTAAAATGGACTATGTTATTATACCTGTTTGCGTGTGTTGTTTTTTGAAACAAAAAAGTATATTTACTGTCAGCATTTCTTAAAGGATAGTGAAAAAGTAAAAAAAGAAACCATCTTGAAGTTGATGATTTTTTTTTCTTGGGGGGAGGTGTCATGGGAATGTCACTTTCAGAAATGTTTGTCTAATCAAGTGACTGCAGTGATGTCAGAGTGTGGATGGAGCTGAGCTCTGGCTCTGCTTTATAGTTTTGCTTTGAGGAAAAGCTTGGGTGTGTCTGTGTTTTTTAGTTTTGTTTTAGTGCTTAAGCTGCAGCCAGCCAAAAAAGGTGTAATTTTGATCTCTCTGCCATCTAAAGACTATCTCTAGATCATTTGGTGAATTCAGAGTGATAAATGCTCTCAGTAGAGAATTTAAACCTGTTGTGCTTCTGTGAAAAGTGTTTTTGTCTTATGGATGTTAAAAGGAAAGTTGAAGGATTACTTAGAGTTTTGTATTATTTGGGGGTTGCATTGGAATTAATGGTTGCTAAGATGGTCACTGTATGTTTTAAAAAGGTTAACTGAGTTCATAGAATAAACATTGTTTTGCTTTAAAAAATACTTTTAGATTTCTGCTGCACCACAGCTGTAGAGTGGGCCGTGTGCTCCCCATACCACAATCTAGTAAAAGTCGTGGGTCAGGTGATCTCCATGATATACTTTGGAGTTCACTAAACCCTGGCCCATAACAATTGTAATGTATACGAACTCCAACCAGCAGGTGGAACGAGAGAACAACCACGTGACTGGTACCTCAGAGAGCCTGGAGATAGATTCATAGAATTTACAGTATAGGTGAAGGCCATTCGGCCAATCGAGTCTGCACCAACTCTTGGAAAGAGCACCCCACCTAAGCCTATCCCTCCACCCCATCCCCGTAACCAGGAACCCCACCTAACATTTTTGGACACTAAGGGCAATTTATCGTGGCCAATCCACCTAACCTGCACATCTTTGGATTGTGGGAGGAAACCGGAGCACCGGAGGAAACCCACGCAGAGTCGTCGTAGTGGATAGTCATATTTGTAGTAGCTCTTCGATAATTTAATCTAGTTAGTAGTTTTTGATATTTTTCTCATGTTTATCTAACCCACATAATTGAATGGAGCCCCTTCCTGTTAACCAAGGGCAGTCCCAGATGGCCCGGTGAGCACAGGGCCACATGCATGCTATTTATTACCCCCTGGACCAGGGTCATCCCACCGATGGCAGAGAAACCTGCTGCCCTGGCATTCTGTTGGGCTTGGTCCATGTCAAAGTGGATGCAGCTTTCCGCCCGGGCAAACAACGATCCGTGACGAATGCACCTGTGGGCTGTGGCCTGCGAGATGCCACACAGGTCACCGATCAAGCCCTGGAATGATTCTGAGGTGTAAAGGTTCAGGGCTGCAGTGACCTTGACAGACACCGGGAGTGGGTATTCTCCTCCTCCATGTGGTGCCAAGTTCGCAAGGACATGGCACAGGTTCCGCACTTTCTCCTTGTTGAGGCGGAGCCTCCTGCGGCACGCGCTGTCCGTCATCTATTCAAATGACCAGCGATGCCTGCACACTCTGGGCCATAGTGGGACTCTCCCTCTAGGTCCCTCCCAGCCTGATGGGTGGCTGGGTCCTTAGGGTGTAGGGCGGGGTCCAGCACATGGGCGTCTCCGGTCTCTGGCTACCCCGGCTACCAGCAGCACCATTAGGGCAAGTTCTGCTTGGTCCAAAATCCCTGCCATACTGTACAATATCTGTAAGGCATTGGGAGAGGGTGTTAGACTGATCAACAGTGTTGACTACCACCTGAACCCTCTATTCCCCCACTGATCCCCCCTCCCCCCACACCTGGAACGCCCTGCCAACTAACATCCAGCAGCAGGCCTCCCTCACCAACCCTATAGCCCGGAAACCCACTCATAACGTTACCTGGAGCGGGTACTGGTCCCATCCCCATTGCACTCTCCCACCCTCTGGCTTTGATCACGTGCTGGGGCCGATCCCCTAGATGGTCGGATGTTGGCCGCTGCGTCCATTGTGTTGCCTCCGGCAGTGTTCAGGCAACACGGTCTGGTTGGGATGCTAGGCAATGACTCCCACATGCTACATGGGCCGCCCACCCACGGGAATCCACTTGGGTTGTGTGAAGTGCTCACTTAATCACAACCGCCAATTACCTATTAGCAATAGCCATCATGGCCACACCCTCATAACCAAAATCCATAGGCTATGTCATAGGTTTCTGAGATGAAACATCCAAATTATATTACTTGTTTTACAGCAATAACTACAGCAGATATGGTAATCAGCATCCTTTGGGATATACAGTGAGCATGACTTTAAGAACTGGGTTTACCAAATCCACATATATTAGAATCTACATAAGCTGCTAATGGAGCAGTAAGGAATCTTACAAAGCCTAAAAATAACTCTGAGGCTCCCCAGTGGGCAGTCAGTGAGGGTTATGGGTGGCCGGTGAGACAGACGGGCAGGGGCAATGGTTGCTCTCAGCACGTGTACACACGATCCAGGAGTTTGCATGGTAGTGCCACGTATGGTTGCCCCTCCCCCACAGCACCACACAACCCACCCTCACATGGCGGCCCAGCCCTGTGGAGGATCCCCCACTCCTCAGGCAGTGCCCCATGCGCCCCCAGCCTGGAATCACCCACCCTGCCAAGCACAGGGGCGGCAATCCCACTGCCCCCAGGAACTTTTCCTCGCAGCAAAGATGGCTGCTCCCCTCTTCAGCTCCCCACGGATGCCCTTCCTCCAGGTTCACATTTTTCAAAAGGAGTACTAATCGGCGCCAGCGTGACCACTTTCTGGGGAGGTTGATGAATCACAGAAGACCATTGTATATGGGGTGGCTCCCATTAATTGTATGGAAATAGGACTGAAGTGGTGATAATTGGTTTCTCACCACGCTACGGCAAGATCCCGAGTTCACCGACGGGAGTGGGCTTGCTGCATCGCAAACTGTTTGCCTCTTGGAGCGGCTCGTGTTTTCAGCCTCTCCCGCTATTCACCGGCCTCGCTTCGCTTGAACGAAAGTGCAATAAGAACGGAAAATCGAGACCTATATCTTTCTTGGCACACAATTAATCTAGGGGATGAGATTGGCCTAAGATAGCAGTGCAAAACAGTGCAGCCAATTTTTCATCAAGCCCGATCTTCTTTCTAATGATGTTTGCAGAAGATATTTTTAACTGTTTTGGAGGCCCTCTTCCTCATCTCCCTGTCATTTACGATTTAGTTTGAAATCAAAGATTTTCGCCATGTTTTCCACACTAATGGAAAATGAAAACTGCTGTGATTAAAAGTTGTCTGCCAACCATTTTATAGTGCTGGCATGGACCCCCCCCTAAACCACAAACAAAATGAATTGCGGAATCCCTTTCCCAAAATGACCTGGATGTCTTCCTACCAGTGAATCGTACACATTGGCTTGATTCAATATTTTAGTTGGGTCAGCACAATCAATGTTTTTGATTCATAGAGGGTGTATTTTCACTTCAAAGTGCATTAAAGTTTCAAACACTCTGTTCAGAGTTATGTAAATTATCAGCCCAATTTTGTTGCAATCCACAGATATTCATTTTAATATAATCCAACTTAATTTATTTCAGTTTATGTGCAATAAAATGAATGGTGGGTTCAAGTGCAAAAACTGCCATTTTATCTGAAACAATCTAATTTGCTAGTAGACCTTTCAGCTGAATAGACTTTTTTAATGACCTTTAATGCCAATGCTGTTCCATTTCTGGCTGGCAGATGGCATTCTTCCTTCAGAGAACAGTGAAAACTGCTTTACAGAAGGTTCACTTATCAGCTGGCACAACAAAGCTCTCAAGTTGTACATGCAATTCTTTGTTTCAATAAGAATCACAAGCCTTTTCGAAATGGGAATACGAATCACCAATTTTTAAATAATGATTATGAAGATGAGACTTACAGAACTTTTTAAAATATAGTCACCAATTTCCCATGTCACTACAGCAGGGGGCAGTGCAGGAGGGGTTGAGGAGTGTAGTGGTGGCGGGGCAGAGATGATGTTCTCATAGCCGTTCAGAGGACTTGGAAATAAATTTGTCAGATACTGTGCTCAAAGACATCAGAGGCAAGCATTTATTGAATGGTTTATTTTAAATAAATAATATGGCTCTGAAATTTGAGGAACCTTGTTGTGCTGGTAAATATGCAGCGGAGTGAAAGTCATAATCATGCCATGATGCAGACGCTGAGAATTTTAGCTGCCCCAAAGAAGGGTAGGCATAGAGGCAGGAGGGCAAGAAATGTCACACCACTGGCCATGTGCCAGTTCCCCAGCATCATCCTGCATTCAGGCCTTTTTTATGGATGAGGAATGGACTGGACATGGGAGTGCAACAAGGCTACCCATCAGTAAGCTGTGGGTAGCCAATTTCACTAATTAGAGGACCATTAGAGATTATTATCGGAGGCCAATAGAAGTTTTCCTGTCAGGCTACTGATCCCCAGAGGTATTGGGAACAGTGTAGCTGACTGAAGGTGACCTTCTGGTGGCAGATCGTAGGCTAGTGCTCCTGGCAGGCTTACAGGTCTACCCTTCCTGCCTGGCTTCAGGTGCAGAGGGGTTCTTCTCCTTCTCCAATGGTGGCCCTCTGATGTAGCCATTTAATATTTTTCAAAGCTGGAGAGAGGTCACCGCCATCTTGGGGCACCCTCGATGTCACTTAACTTCAAAGGCAACCCACTGTTGTTTCTAAGCTGGAGAGCCTCCTGTCAGCACCCCCACGCACCCCCCTCCCCCAGCCCCAGGAGCCACCTACCATCCTCAATTAGCAGTGAGCTCGCTTCCAGCCACTAATTAGCCAATGCAGAAAAATCACAGATGACTGACTACTCCCTACATTTGCACGTTTCTGGCCCTCATTGGAGGCTGAAGGATTTTGGAAGCTCATGGGGAAAACCCCATTGTTGGAGAGAAGTAAAGCTCAGAGTCTGTTCTCGACCGCGTGGAGTTGTAAAAGTTGCGTTTATTTCAGAATAGCTGTGTGCACACAGGAGAGGCACGTTCTGCTGCTAGCTTTAGCTCACAAAAGTCAGCTCTGAACATAGTCAGAATGACACGCATATATATTTAAAGTTCTTTCAGATTTACAATTAGGCATTTGACATCATCAATTCAGTCGGAACAATACAAGGTGATCATATTTCCTGCATATTTCCTGGTTTCTTTAATGGGAAAACGATCAGCTAACACGATGCTTCTTTACAATATCCTGGATTCTGTTCAACATATTTAACTTTGGGATGGGGTGTTAATGTGTTTTCATCCCCTGCACTGGGCTGGACAATGACTCTCTTACAGACAGGCTGGAGCTATGATGTGGTTTCCCTTTCTTATACTAATGCCCTGTGAGATGATTGAATTATCTCCAGTGCAGGTGGCTTCTATACATTTTAACCCCTTGCCTGCTGGTTTTTCCCTTGACCTGTGCTGTTATAATATTTGAGACATCTTTATTATTACTTATACCAATTCTGACACACATATCGCAATTTCTTCCGCTAACACCCATCACCTATAAAAACTGCAGCTTGGACTACATCAGTGGTGGAGGAAAAACACAAACAGGAAAATAGACTTTCCCCAATCTTTGCCTTGATAGGACAGGCAATCCTCCAATGGGTGTTCATGTACGTAAATTCCTCATGGATCCATTACCTTTGTTTTTGGCAGTTTTATTACCTTTCCTTCGGGCCCTATTCACAGATGGAAAAAATGGTAAAAACTGGGAAATAAGAGTCTTTGTCAGAAGTGGCCTTGTATATCTTAAAATGGAACAACAGGGAAAAGTGGGAATTAAGAATACTGGTCCAGGTTGTCTTTTTTATGGAATTCATGCCAGCTCTCATCCAGTAATAGAATCCATACAATTCAGGTGGAGGTCATTCAGCCGACAAAGCTTGCACTGACCCTCCAAAAGAGCACTCTACACTGCTGTAAATTTACCTAACCTGCGCATCTTTGGACTGGGACGAAACCAGAGCACCCGGAGGAAACTCACGCAGACACAGGGAGAACGTGAAAACTCTACACAGTCACCCATGGTTGGAATTGAACCTGGGTCTCTAGTGGTGTGACGCAGCAGTGCTAAGCACTGTGCCACCGGGCTGCCCTCTGAGGGTTTAATGGAAAGAGGAGTAGCCTGAGAACATTCCCAGGCACATTGCTAAGACACAGGAAACAAGCACCTGGTTTCCTAACCCGACCCTGGAATTTTAATGGGCTAGGAATCTTTATTCAGCGACAGGGCATCGCTGTCACCTCGAATATCAATTGTGCAGATTGTTTAGAAAATATGCGCTTTCTCAGGAGCCAAAGCCACAGGAATTACATTGCAAACTCTACATTTATCTCAGCTATATTGCATAGACAAGAGGAACTTATTATTCTTGCCTTAAACAACCAGTTTTTTGATTCTAAAACTAGGATTAAGCGTCAAAATATTCTATCAATGTAACAATAGCAGAGCAGCACGTGCAGCCATTGACTAGTTGTGTCCCTGTTTCGAAGAATGACATGCATCAAAAGAGGTCATATTTTAAACCAAATGCGTAATTACCACTCAACTGAATGATTGTTACTCAAATTTGTAAAATTTAACAAATCTCAGTATTTGACAAAATATAAAGCATTTCTTTATTCATATGGTTTTAGAAAGGCTACATCTGACAACATATGATACATTAAATTTAGTATGTGGACACATTTTCATTTAAAACTTATGATTCGGACCTGCAGTATCTGTTACTTCTGAAGTTGGAACTGTGACAGATATTTCCAATGTTAAATGCACCACAATTCACTGCCATAGCCTGAGGCACACACAATAGCTGCCACTTTATGATGAGAGCATATCATTTTTAGATTGCATAATCACAGTGGGTTCCTGCAAATTACTTAAAATGCTTTCCATAAAATAGGTGGAATTGTCATTTTATTTCTAAGTTTACAAAAAACTTTGTGTTGCCTAAAATAATACATTTGGGGCAGGGTTTTAAATCCAGGGTCGGGAATGCAAATCATTTTGGGGTCAGCATCAGTGGCACAACATGATTTTTAAATGCAAGAACCCTAATTCTCCTGGAGACAAGATCAGCACCAGTTAGGGCTGCGGGGAGGAGAGGGACCGAGTCATGGAGAGTTATTAAAAAGGAAAATGGCAGCCATGGTCACTGCCAGTAGGTATGAAGCATCAGGGAACTCAGTAGGTAACTGTAGGCTAGGGTAGGTATCCCTGGGCAGCTCCAGCATGCCTATCTTGAAGCTTTGAAACACACACCTCTGCGGTGTTATGGCCTAGGATTTAGAGAACTCCAAAGTATATCATGGAATTCACCTGACCTACAACTGTTTATTGATTTTGGTTACGATGAGCACAAGGGCCTGCCTTTCAGGTGTTATTCATCACAGGCCTTAAGCACTTTTAATCAAAAACAAAGTTTATTCTACGAATTTAGTTAACATTTTTATAAACTAACACAGTAAGCATTTTTATCAACTACCAACATAAATACCCCGCACAGCTACAGTACTCTATGTATAATCCTTAATAAATTCCCCCTTTAGCTGTTCCAATTTAATAACAAGATCCCATAAACCAGAAAATCCTTTTCAAAGGTGTGGCCCAGCACACAGCACTCAAGACGTGGTTTGGATGCTCCTGTTTCCTTTCCAAAACAGCAGGTTTGAATATCTTCCAGAAAACAGTTATTTCTTTTCAAGTTATCAAGCAGTCTGGAAACAACATTTAAAAAGCAGATAGAGAAAAAGCCTTCTTTCAACCTGTGCAGAACAAAATCAGTTCAAACTCGAAGCAAAAGTAAAACTAACTCCCAGTGCCACAGCCCAGCTCCACCCACATAATGACATCACTGAAGCCATGTGATAAGACAAAAACATTTCTTAAAGGGACACTCCCATGAAAGCGGGAAGGGATGTTTTTGGCCCTCTGTCCAGCAGAATCTAACCAGGTGGACATGGGTAGAGGTGGCTGCCGATGATGTAGCTGCAGTTCACAAATCTGATGAAGTCTGGATAGATGAGCGGGAAGTGACATCTGGCTGGCAGTCCTCTAGTTGCGTATACAACAGCAGCAGGCAGTCAAGCTGAATAGACTGTATGCCTGTAGTCCTCCTAACGTTGTCAGATCAAGCGGCCGGTTGGATCACTGAGGGCATTAGTAACATTTATATATAGGGCACTACTGAGCAGGGGGCATCTATGAGGAGTGCAACATCCCCTGAATAGCATGCTGGAATAAACGAGAGGGCAGGCTCCCCATACCTAGATCTCTCTTCAACCTGGAGAAAAAGAAAGTGCATAATTCAAGAAGAATGTTTTGAGCTGATGGTGGGTGTGCCAGAGCTCCACACACTGCCCAGCTGGAGGAGGCATTGCGAGAGGTGATGAGGATGCCCCTGGGACAAGTTGTAGGCAATGATGGGATGAGAGGTTGTCCAGAGCAGAGTCATTTAATTACTGCAACTACAAGTGAAAGGCATGGAGGTCACTCCTGCCCCAAGTGCACTGTGGCTATACAATCACTGTCATCTGTTGGGTTAAATGTACTGGGGCACCTGCTGAGTAGTCCACGTCATTGTTAGCCTCCTTCACAGCGAGCAATGTCCCTGAGGCAGCACCTTCACATCATTCTTCTGCACCCTCCAGCAGCACAGACAAACTCACTCCGGTTGGGCCTCAGTCTAGCTTAAAACTGGAATCTCTGGGTGAACCAAACATGGGTGAAGATTCTTGGCCTTGGGTGTCACATACAATGAGAGTCTATCTGGAGCAATGAAGGAGAGTGAGTTCCCAAATGTTGGAGATGCCTGAAGCATTGCAGAACCCTAGGCAGACAATGGAGGGGTCCAGGCAGCACATGTGCTCTGTGATGGCTTAGAGCTTTGAGTGCATGAGCTCCTCCACTGAGAGAGAGGGCAATGTCTTGGAGGGCCGTCTGCAGCACAACTCTTAATTTGTGCAGCAGCAGAAGTGTATAGTGTACAGAATCGGACCACAAGACTGTGCTCCTTCTCCCGGCATACAAGCAGAAACTTAAGCGGGAGAATCTGGTTAAGAAGGTCGTGCATTGCTCATCCGAGGCAACAGGAGACCTCCTACGCGACTGCTAGGAACCAGTGGACTGGTCCATACTCAAGAACTCAGTGGACAACCTAAACTGGTGTGCCAGAACGTCACAGACTTCACCAGTAAGTATGTAGGAGATTGCGTGCCAAAGTAGGTAGTAAGTGCGTTCCTGAACCGGAAACCATGGTTTAACTGGGAGGTTCACTCACTACTGAAGGCCTGGCCTGAGTCGTCCAAGACAGGTGACCCTGACCTATCGAGAAAATCGAGATACGACCTCTGCAAAGCCATCAGGGACGCCAAGGGACAATACCAGACTAAGCTAGAGTCGCAGATTAACGGCATGGACTCTCGTTGGTTTTTGCAAGGCTTAAACAACATAATGGGCTACAAAGCAAAGCCGAGTAGAATCTCCGGCAACAGCGCATCCCTGATGAACTCAATGCATTCTATGCTTGTTTCGAGCAGGAAACCGACAAGCCGTTGTCAACAGCCCCAACAGCCTCGGACAAACCCGTACCTACATTTACAGCCTCCGAAGTCAGATCAGTCTTCTTGAAAGTGAACCCTCAGACAGCAATGGGTCCGGACGAAGACCCTGGTCGTGCACTCAGATCCTGCGCAGATCAACTGGTGTGTGGGCTTGCAGAAATCTTCAACCTCTCCCTACGCCCTTTCGAGGTTCCCACCTGCTCTAAGAAGATCACTATCATACCGATGCCAAAGAAGAACCAGACAACGTGCCTCAATGACTACCATTCAGTGGCCTTGACATCAATCATTATGAAGTGCTTCGAGAGGTTTGTCATGAGACACATCAACTCCATACTCCCAGAATGCCTCGATCAACTGCAATTTACCTACCGCCACAATCGGTCCACAGCAGACACTATCTCCCTGGCCCTACACCCATCCCTGGAGCATCTCGACAACAATCACTCTTACGTCAGACTCCTATTTATTGACTACAGCTCTGCCTTCAACACCATAACCCCAGCCTAACTCATATCAAAACTTCAAACCCTAGGACTTGACTCCTTTCTCTGAAACTGGATCCTCGACTTCCCATAGACCATAATCAGTAAGAATAAAAAATAACACTCCATGATAGTCCTCAATACCGGGGCCCCGCCAGACTGCGTACTTAGCCCTCTACTATACTCCCGATACAAAGACAGTGTGGCAAAATGTGGCACCAACTTCTTCTACAAGTTTGCTGATGACATGAACGTAGTGGGTCAGATTGCAAACAACGATGAGTCAGAATACAGGAGGGAGATAGAGAACCTAGTGGTAAGGTGCAACAACAACAATCTCTCCCTCAATGTCAGCAAAACTAAGGAGCTGGTCATCGACTTCAGGAAGCAAAGTATCGTACACACCCCTGTCTGTATCAATGGTGCCGTGGTGGAGATGATTGACAGCATCAAATTCCTAGGTGTGCACATCACCAACAATCTGTCCTGGTCCACCCATGTCAACGTTATAACCAAGAAAGCACAATCGTGCCTATACTTCCTCAGGAAACTAATTAAATTCAGCATGTCCACATTGACTCTCACCAATTTTTACGGATGCACCATAGAAAGCATTCTGAGCTGGATTCTCCGGTCGTCGAAATCGCGTTTGACGAACGGCCAGAGAATCCGAGTTCCCGATCAAATCGCGGGCGGCGCCACTTTTGCGATGCCCCACCCCCTCATAGAGTACGCCAAGCCACGTGTCAACGGCCTCAGGGCATTGTCTGAGGCCCGCCCCCTCGATGCTCCGCCACCCCACCGGCCAAGTTCTGGACGGCGTGGGTCTCTCATGGTCTCACCTGCTGCGAACTGGGCATGGCGGCTACGGACTCAGTTCAATGCCGCCACAGTCAGGGGAGGGCTGGTCCGCAGGTGGGGGCGGGCATTATTCCGGGCTGGGGGCACTGTAGGAGGGTGGTCCGGGGCGTGCGAGCCGGCTGAAGGAGGGGACTATTTCACGGGGCGGGACCACTAGCGGCTGAGGCTAGATTCTCCGCTCCCTGGCGCCAAAATCACGTTCGGCAACGGGAAGGAGAATCTGTTTTGGCGCCAAAATCGGGAGCGGGGCCGGTTTTTAAATTCTCCGCCTCCTGAAAAGCAGCACGGTAGCACAAGTGAATAGCACTGTGGCTTCACAGCACCAGCGCCGCAGGTTCAATTCCCCGCTGGGTCACTGTCTGTGCGGAGTCTGCACGTTCTCCCCGTGTCTGCGTGGGTTTCCTCCCACACTCCAAAGACGTGCAGGTTAGGTGGATTGGCCATGATAAATTGCCCTTAGCGACCAAAAAGGTAAGGAGGGGTTATTGGGTTACGGGGATAGGGTGGAAGTGAGGGTTTAAGTGGGTCGGTGCAGACTCGATGGGCCGAATGGCCTCCTTCTGCACTGTATGTTCTATGTCTATGTAAATCTGGCCCATGTTTTACCCGTTGCTCCCAGACGTCTGAATGACCCTCTGATGGACTGAACTGATCTCTCCACACATCTTTTCTGCTGAGCAGCATTACACTCCAACAGCGGAATTCTCCATTCCTGAGAGTAAGTATTGATGCTGGGGCAGGATTCGTGGATTTCCATGACAGCAAAACTGGCACCGCACCTGGGCTGATTCAGCGACCGTTAAGGGTTTAGCACCGGTGCCATGTGGAACACAATTGATTCCAATGAGAAACGGTGCCGGATTCACCGGATTCACGATTGACACTCAGGAGGCTGACAAGCTGCAGCCGCATACACACACTTCACTCCCCACACACACCATCCGAGATAATAAGGCGGCAGCGAGGAGAGCGGCCCCGACATTCACGGATCCCGAGCTTGAGACCCTCCTGGATGCTGTGGAGGAAAGGTGGGCGACCCTGTACCTATGCCTGGTAAAGAGATGGCCAACCGCTGCCGTTTGCTGTCCTGGGCACTGGTGGCAGAGCCCATCAGCGCCACGGGTAACACCATCCTCAGGGTGTAAAGGGTAAGTAGGCAGCACTGTACCCCTGGCACCAACCCCCATCTCAAACAGTCGTTACCCCACTCCCGCCCTAACCCAGAGGGCTTGCGAACCCCCACCCTGGATCACATGCCGGCACCCATACTAGCCGACATGGCCAGGTGCCCTGTCCACTGAAGCCACCAGCTACCCACCCCCTGAGCTGCATGCGTCAGACTGTCTAACACTGTGTATTTCTGTCTTCACCGCCCCCCCCCCCCCCCGCCAAGAGAAGGCCACTCATAACCGCAGGGAACAGGAGGAGACTGAAGGCGGACCGCCGGACCGCCGGACCCTCACCGCAGCAAACCAACGGGCCCTGACATGGTTGGCGGGCTTGAGGAAAGGTGTGTCGCTTGGGTGGAGAACAGCCATGGGCGAGAAATTGAGACTCCACTGAGTTACGGTTCCCAGTGACACGTGTGTCTACCCTCCCCACACCACCCTCAATCCCACACCACCCTCACATCACCCCCACCCCCCAGCACACCCCCATCACCCATACTACCCCCCGGCCCACGGTCTAATCATGCATCATGTCTTGTGTCTTGTAGGACCTGCTCATGATGAGCAGTCCCTTCTGGTGTTCCCCGCCCCCCAGCCAAAGGCCCGGGTGCCGAGCAGCAACAAGGATACCAACATGAAGGGTATGGTGTTTTTTCTGATTCTGTTGTCAGGATGGGGCAGCCCAGTAGCACATTTGGCTACTGCACAGCTGTGCAGTAGAGCTCCAGCGTCCCAAGTTCGATCCCCGGCTTGAGTCACTGTCCGTGCGAAGTCTGCACGTTCTCCCCGTGTCTGCGTGAGCTTCCTCCGGGTGCTCCAGTTTCCTCTCACAGTCCAAAGATGTGCAGGTTAGGTGGATTGGTCATGCTAAATTGCCCGTAGTGCACAAAAAAGGTTAGATGGGGTTACTGGGTTACGGGGATAGGGTGGAGGCGTGGGCTTAAGTAGGGTGCTCTTTCCAAGAGCCGGTGCAGACTTGATGGGCCGAATGGCCTCCTACTGCACTGTAAATTCTATGATTCTATGATGGAATGCATAGTGTTCACAAAGACACTTGAAGCTAAGTTCATCAACAAAACTAATTTTATTTACACTGCTTAAATAAGGTTCGACACTTATTACTATAATAAACAACAGATTATATCAAACTACACTCCGCTAACACTATCTCTATATTCTAACTGTAACTGTATTTTGTCCCCCACCCCCCCCCCGTCCCCCTCCCCGGCACGCACCTCCCCATCCCCCTCCCCGGCACGGACCCCCCCCGTCCCCCTTTACTTCAGTCTCCTCTCCTCAACTCCATTCTCACCCAGAACCCTAAGAGGCAGTGCCCTTTATAGTACTGCCTCTAGTTCCATCTCGTGGCTAATTATAACACGATGTTTGTGGTGATGTGCATCAATGTAAATGCATGTAGGTTAGCTAGACACTAGAGGGAGCACCAGAAACATCACACACACACACTCAACCAATACATCAGTTAGATAGGATACGACCAATGGACATTCACGATACACACAGAGGAGGGCATTACACCAACCCATATATAAAGGACACCACACACATGATCTGCCTCTTTCCAGTGGAGACAGTCAGTGAGTAAAGACATAGGGTTGATCCAATATCACACCCACCACGTCTGAACCTTCCTTTGTCAAATGCACCACAAGGAAGCCGCTTATGTTACACCTAGAACATAACAAATCATGGTACCAAGACTGAACTGTTTCAATCCATATAGCCATACCTCAGCGTACAGCGACAACCAGCAATACCCAGGCAAGATGTTCGAGATCCGGGTTCCGCAGCAGCTCCAGTGCCACGGCGATCTCCACGAAAACTGACGGGTATTCCGGCAAATGTTTGAAATCTTCCTGGTAGCAGCCGAACTAGAAGACGTGGCCAATGCTGAAAAGACAGAGCTTCTGCTCACCATCGCCGGTGCCAGAGCAGAAGAAATCTTTAAAAAACTCAAGTTCTCCAAAGGACAAAACAGGAACGACTTCCAGGCAGTCCTGGACAAATTCGGCACATACTGTGATTAAAACACACACTAACCAGCAAGAAAAGATAAGAGAAGCGCCAGTACTCACCACGAGGCCGAGATCCCGGAGCAGAGAACAATTTTGATCGGTGGCCATCTTTCTAAAGGGACTGCACTTACACAGTTGTGCGAAAAGCGCACAGAACGTGAAGGTCCGTTTGCAGAAAAGGCTCCAAGTAAAGGAACCGCTATCTGCGCATGCGCAATCGCTTCCTACGCAGTACGTCACATGCGTCATGATGTCAGAGGCTCCGGACCACACCCATTTAAAGGGGAAACATCCCAAATAAAAGAAAAAATATTTTAAAGCCGTAAAACAACCTTCTTTCACCTGGAATTACAGCACAATGCCTCAAATTGAACCAGGAAATGAAATTAACTCCGAAGAACCCTGCAACAAGCAGTTACCTATGCCCAAACCGATGATTCCGACCTTGAATATGTCGATACCGCCATTTACATTTTCTCTGGACCTCGCGAGCCCAATGCCAGCTCCGCGCAAACAGTGATGATATGGTCGAGAAGACAACGACTCAAATGAACCTTTCACCTTGGGAGGCTACCCCAGTACCAAATCTGAACGGCAACTAGACGTGTTGCACATTGACGACCCCGACGACGAGTTCTTCGGATTTGAGGATCTTCAGCCCAGCAGATATGACATCCCAACTCGTGAGTGCAGGATGATGCTGCGGCCTGAAACCAAGAGACAGAGAGCGGTACAAGCCCAAAGAGAGCGGCCTGCTGCCACACAGAGCGTGGACCATGCACCGCTCAGGGTTCCCAACTCTACGAAAGAAGACACGCAAGAGTCCACACCGCAGTCCTTGCATGAACAAGAAGTGACTCCAGTGACACAAGCCTCCACAAGCGAACTTGTGGACAGACTCCATGATAGAAGAAACGCAAGACTCCAGAGCGCAGTCCTTATACACACAACGTGGTTGATTCAATATTACACCCACCACGTGGATTGCAGCAGCTGGTTAGTCAGTCTGGGTGGCTATAGTAGGATTAGCAGTAGTGTCGAACCCGAGTAATAGAAGTGTAAATAGTTTAATAAACGTGTTGAAGTCATCTCCACGTCTGAACCTTCCTTTGTCAAGTGCACCACAAGGAAGCCGCTTATGTTACACCTAGAACATAACAAATCAACGTTAACTTTACAGATACTGAACATCTCTATAATATCACAGAGGGCACGCAAATACATGAGACCCGGGACACCCAGGAGCTCGAGTAAAATAATGACACCGATTTCCTGCCACGGTTGTCTCCAACACCCTCCACCATCCCAGAGACACTCACTTTCGTTGGGCACTTTAGTGAAGAGGCTCCTGGGACGCTATCTGTTGCACACCATACAGCTGATCTGGCACAGCAGGTGGCGATAGGAACACCCGAGGAGGAGGACGGTCGGAGGGAAGGCCGACCTCAGGAACTAGCTGCTGTCCAGACAGGTTTCGGGCTTCTGGAACGGACACTCCCATCGATCATGGAGATGCACTGGCAGAGCCAGGGACGACATGATGGGTTGTCAGCAAGCATCCAGCACCTGCAGGTGCAGTTGGAGCAGTCCAACCGCATGCAGGAGCAGGAGGTGGTGCCGACCATGCGTGCCACCCAGGCGTCTGTGGTGGGGCATTGGGGTCGATATGGATATGGATATACGTTTTGGATATGGATCCAGTTGGCGGGGCAGCCTCAGGAGTTAGCTCTGTTCGCATCCCCGCCCCATGGAGTAACCCAGGGGCCATTGGGCACTCCGATGGGGGAGGAGGTGATGGGGCCCAACCCAGTTCCTCCGGGAGGGGAGGTGCCAGGACACCCCAGATCCTCGGACTCCCCTCCTTCTGTCCCTGGTGCATCTGGTGGGCAGCAGGCAGAACGGGGTGCCACCATGCCACTGGGGACACCCAAGCAGCATCCAGGCCCAGTTGTCCCAGATGATGCTTGCCAAAGGGGACCCACGTCACAGGGAGGAATCACAGCAGGCCGTCTCTACTCCTGCTGTGCCATCTGGGGACACACCTCGACATAGAGTTAGGGCCCCTAAGGCCAGAAAGCTAGACACCAGTTAACTTGGCATGGTGCACAGCACAGTTTAGTTTCAGGGGCTCTGGGGGGTGTACTACAGTGCCCAACCAGAGTGGTTGAGGCATTGGAAATGCATCTTGGGGAGTTTGATACAATGTTCAATGACAGCGCGTGTGGCCGCATGGGCCTTGTTGTATCGGGCCTCCACATCGGTCAACAGCGTCTGCACTGGCGTCACGGGTATACCTTATCCCCAAGAGCCAACTTGCCATCCTAGGGTAGTCCTTAAAGAGGCCAGGGATGTCCAACTGCCCCAGGATGTAGCTGTCGTGCACACACCCTGGGAAACGTGCACACACGTGCACGATCTTCATGTGGTGGTCGCACACAAGCTGGATGTTCAGGGAGTGGAACCCCTTCCTGTTGATGTCGGGCATTCCCAGATGGCCCAGTGCACACAAGGTGACATGCTTGCCATTTTTTAGCTCCTAGGACCTGAGGCATCCCATCGATGATGGAGAATCCTGCTGCCCAAGCATCTTTTTGCACCTGGTCCATGTCAAACTCTACACAGCTAGCTTGTTGGGTAAACAGGGCATCCGTAACTTCACGGATGCATTTGTGGCCTGTAGTTTGTGAGATGCTGCACAAGTCCCTGCTCGAGCCTTGGCATGATCCTGAGACATAGAATTCAAGGCTGCTGTGACCTTGATGGCCATCGAGACCAGTATCCTCCTCCTCCCCTTGGTGCCAGGTCTGTAAGGACATGGCACAGGTGCAGTACCATACACTTGTTGAGGCAGAGCCTCCGGAAGCACATGCTGTCCGTCGTCTGTTCAAAGGACAAGCAATGCCTGTATACCATAGGCTGGTGCCAGCCTCCCCTCTGGTCCCTCCCTGGCCTGTTATGCAGCTAGGTCCTCAGAGTCTGGGGCACCCTGGTGGGGTTGCCCAGTACACCGCCTCAAGTCTCTGTCGATGCTGCTGCCACCACTTTCTCTGGCATCTGGCCACCTGGCATGCCAGCAACACCACAAAGGCAGCTTCCACGCAGTCCAATATATCATTGATTGCGCATAATATCTGTACGTAATTGGGAGAGGGTGTGAGATTGGCAACTGTGGTGATAAGCCTGTGCACACTTTTGTATATAGTTAGCAATGCGACCACCAACCAGCTGGTGGCGTCAGACATCCATCATGTGACTTGAGATACCCGCCATATGGTACTCAGCCGTACAAGACGGTAGCCACATATAGAGTAGTTCCAGGAGAATTCACTGAATTCATACAGTCGCCAACATCTGTATTATCGTTCATCAATTATCTTTCCCATGTGCGTGTTAATAAATCATCTTTATAGTTAAACAACTATATGTTCTGTGTACATCAGTACAACGGTTACATCACAGAACACAACATGGTACCAGATTTGTGAAACACCAAAATATAACAACGTTGAAGACGGGGCGAAACAGGCTGATGAACGAAAAGAGAAGATTCTTCCACCGATCTGATGAAGTATGGTTATTTGAAACTCAACGTAACAAAGGACTCTGAAGTTGAAGATGGAACGTTTGAAGGCACCCCACCAGCTTCAAGTCTCAGATAACGTTGCTGAAAATTGGTATATGTTCAAGCAGCAATTTAGACTCTCTGTTGCAGCCTTTGGCTTTCAGGCACAACCTGATGTGAGGTGGATTGCGTTGCTGATACAGTGGCAGGTCCTCAAGCAATAGAAATATACAATACCTTTGCATTTGACAGCAAAGAGGAAAGCAGGAGCTATGATGAGGTGATAAAGTATTTCGATTGGCATTGCTCTCTGAAAAAAATGAAACATTTGAATGTTATATATTTCATACATGCACCCAAAAATCTTTTGATAGATTTGTAACAGACTTTCGGTTGAAGGCACAGTCGTACAATTTTAGTACTCTGAAATCATCGATGATCCACGACCTGATAGTGTTTGGGATATCGAATGATAAAGTACATGAGAGATTGTTCCGGGAAGAAGACCTGAAATTAGAAAATGCTATCAAGGTCTGCCATGCGAGTGAGCTGGCTGAACAACAGATCAGTCCGCTCAACCTAAAAACCTTTGGCGCCAATCGAGAAGAAGATGACAGTGCCATCAGCACTGTGACGCAGTTCAATAAACGTGGTCTCAGTGCAGACGGCCATTTTAAGCGACCATTTTAAGCCGCCGACCAGCTCTGCCATCTTATGCCAACAATGCGGCAATCGTCATGAGCCACAGCAATGTCCAGCATAAGGAAAAGTATGTTTCAAGTGTGGCCGTACGAATCATTTTGCAAAACAATATTTTTCGCATCCTACAGTGGACCAAACAGGATCAGTCAATGCAGTAGGTGAGGTGTCCCTTGAAGAACAGTTTTTCATTAATCTGATTGCAAGCAAGGACACGATGAATCCGACTATGAAAAACGAATAGAACATAGAACATTTTACAGCGCAGTACAGGACCTTCGGCCCTCGATGTTGCGCCGGCCTGTGAAACCACTCTAAAGCCCATCTACACTATTCCCTTATCATCCATATGTCTATCCAATGACCATTTGAATGCCCTTAGTGTTGGCGAGTCCACTACTGTTGCAGGCAGGGCATTCCATGCCCTTACTACTCTCTGAGTAAAGAACCTACCTCTGACATCTGTCTTATATCTATCTGCCCTCAATTTAAAGCTATGTCCCCTCGTGCTAGACATCACCATCCGAGGTAGAAGGCTCTCACTGTCCACCCTATCCAATCCTCTGATCATCTTGTATGCCTCAATTAAGTCACCTCTTAACCTTCTTCTCTCTAACGAAAACAGCCTCAAGTCCCTCAGCCTTTCCTAATAAGATCTTCCCTCCATACCAGGCAACATTCTGGTAAATCTCCTCTGCATCCTTTCCAATGCTTCTACATCGTTCTTATAATGCAGCGACCAGAATTGCACGCAATACTCCAAATGCGGCCGCACCAGAGTTTTGTACAGCTGCAACATGACCTCATGGCTCCGAAACTCAATCCCTCTACCAATAAAAGCTAACACACCATACGCCTTCTTAACAACCCTCTCAACCTGGGTGGCAACTTTCAGGGATCTATGTACATGGACACCAAGATCTCTCTGCTCATCCACACTGCCAAGAATCTTACCATTAGCCCAGTACTCTGTCTTCCTGTTATTCCTTCCAAAATGAATCACCTCACACTTTTCTGCATTAAACTCCATTAATCAAATTATTCCTTTCCAGATGATTATACATCCTATCTCTTATAAACCTTTCCAAGATTTTGCCCACAACAGAAGTAAGGCTCACTGATCTATACTTACCGGGGTTGTCTCTACTCCCCTTCTTGAACAAGGGGACAACATTTGCTATCCTCCAGTCTTCTGGCACTATTCCTGTAGACAAAGATGACTTAAAGATCAAAGCCAAAGGCTCAACAATCTCCTCCCTAGCTTCCCAGAGAATCCTAGGATAAATCCCATCCAGCCCAGGGGACTTATCTATTTTCACACGTTCCAGAATTGCTAACACCTCCTCCTTATGAACCTCAAGCCCTTCTAGTCTAGTAGCTTGAATCTCAGTATTCTCCTCGACAACATTGTCTTTTTCCTGTGTGAATACTGACAAAAAATATTCATTTAGCACCTCTCCTATCTCCTCGGACTCCACGCACAACTTCCCACTACTGTCCTTGACTGGCCCTACTCTTACCCTAGTCATTCTTTTATTCCTGACATATGTATAGAAAGCTTCAGGGTTATCCTTGATCCTACCTGCCAAAGAATTCTCATGTCCCCTCCTGGCTCTTCTTAGCTCTCTCTTTAGGTCCTTCCTAGCTAACTTGTAACTCTCAAGCTGCCTAACTGAACCTTCATGTCTCATCTTTACATAAGCCTCCTTCTTCCTCTTGACAAAGAAGTCTTACTAACCAGTTGTGACAATAGTGATGATGAAGCTGATACCATCAAAGACAAATGGGCAATTCCAGTGATGATGAACGACACATTGATAAAATGCAAGCTCCCCACGGGTGCGAGGACCAACCTCCTCAGTCTGTCTGATTTGCAAGGCTGTAGGTCAAACCAAAAGTCATCAATCAACTGAGACTGCTGATAGACTACAGTAGGATTGAGATTGAGACGCTGGGGGTATGTGAACTCGAAGTATGGATACACAACAGAAGTCACATAATACCATTTTTCCATTGTGGACACGAAACACGAGCCCATCATAGGAGAAGATGCATGTGAGGCCCTGAGCCTAGTTGAGCGGCTTTACATTCCAGACAACGCTGCAATGGAGGATCATTGTGACTGGGAACAAGATATAATCAGAGAAGCCATCATAGACTTTACAGTGTAGAAGGAGGCCATTTGGCCCATCGAGTCCGCAACGGCCTTTGGAAAGAGCACCCTCCCTAAACCCACACCTCAAACCCATCTCCGTAACCCAGAAACATCATCTAACCTTTTTGAACACTAAGGACAATTTAGCATGGCCAATCCACCAACCTGCACATCTTTGGACAGTGGGAGGAAACCGGAGCACCCGGAGGAAACCCGCACAGACAGTGACCCAAGCCGGGAATCGAACCTGGGACCCTGGAGCTGTGAAGCAACTGTACTAACCACTGTGCTACGGCGCCATGCCGGAGCAGTTCTACACTGAGATACAAGTGAAAGATAAACTGGAGGAAGACAAACCAGATGAAGAGATGGAAGAGCCAAAGGGAATTCCAGACTTCTGGTTAACAGACTTCAAGAACGTGAATTTGCTCAGTGGTATGCTACAGCAGCATGATGAGCCCATATTAAAGCAGCTACAAAATGTGAACGTTAAATGTTCAGAGCTTGAACAGCCAATGAGCTTCACTCTGGAATTTGAGTTTGAGCCAAATAAGTATTTCACAAATGAGGTTGTTACGAAAGTGTACCAGATGGAATTGCGGCCTGACGAGTTCGATTTTCTATTTTTGACGAACCAGAAATCACGGGATGCACAGGGTTCCAGATCGACTCGAAGAAGGTAAAATGTCACACCGAAAACTATTAACATGAAGCCGAAGCATAAGGGTCGGAGTACTCGTAAAACAGTCACAAAAATTAGACCGAATGACTCTTTCTTCAATTTCTTAGTCCTCCTGAAGATCCAGAGTATGGAGTGTTAAATGAAAGTTCTGCAGCAAGACTCGTTGATGACTGTGAAATTGGTCAGCTCGTGCGTGAGCACATAATTCCATGTGCAATGTCGTACTTTACAGGAGAAGCCTTTGCAGATAGCAGTGACTCCAATGATGATCACGACGATGATAGTTACGATGACCATGAGTACAATGAAGAAAGTGGAGACTCAAATGGTGAACTAGTTGAGGACGACTATGAAATGCTATTCAAGTGGTTTAGTAGGAGTGACGAGGTGATCGCAAGGGACGCCCAGTCTGCGCGGGACACCGATAAATGTGAATACTGTGAGATGGCATATGCAAAGGCTGAAAACGAGATTGCAGGAGCAGACACTTCAAATGAGAGCAACTCAGCAGTGAACAGACTGATGACCGAAGACGTCGGCCCCATCCTGGAGAAACTGGCTCCAGAGGCATACGTTGAATCATTTCAGGCCCACAAAATTGTTCCGGGAGTGGACTCACCAACACTCGAGGCCACTCCAGCAAAGACATGCTGGAAGAGCAGATGACTATATCTGTATGCAGCTCCACAATGACACATATATCTTCCTACCAGACGAGGATGAGCCACTAATCGGCTCTTCAGCAAAAGATGACCGATACATCATATCATATCGAGTGATAAAGAGCCACCAATTGGGACTCAAACACTAGATGAAGGAGCACTCAACGTTGAGGATGTGGACTCAGCCCAGACACCAGTGTGAGAGGCCCAGCAGTCTGTTTCTGAAGGTGCAGACTTGACCACGGCCGCACAGTCCCTCATAGGTATGCCAATACTAGACGTCTCAGCAGACTACTCCTATGGCACTGTACATCAATATGACGGATGCGACCAAAGAAAAAAAGAAAGAGGTGCAGTCAAAGGACCCCTCCCACAAAGAGGAAGAGGAAGCGAAGGAGAGTGGAGGATACCGTGGGTCCCACCTGCAGTACTGAAGAGAGAGGCATCGGCAATGTGGCCGACAGGTCAGAAAGTATACAAGGACACAGCAGGAAGCATCGCACAAGAAAATATAAAAAGCAGATGAGGCCAGCATGGAAAACGGTCTTTAGGACATAGAGCATGAAAAGGTTAAACAAGGTGATAAGACAAAAAAGGCCTGCAAGAAAACCGGCATCCCAGAAGCAAAAGCAACATGGGGCAGATGATAAAGCTCAGAAGATCAGCGGGACGCGTGAATGTACAATAAGCTGTGCACCAGGGACACGTTCATCAGGCATATCATCCGGTTTGAAGCACAGTTGCATATGCATATGTATATATATAACACGTGTAAAATAATAATGTGGATCATGTTTTTGTAAGACACAGTTATATGTGAATACAAATGTTAACAGCTCCAAAGGAAGGGGGATGTGGCGGTATGCCTGTGCACAGTTTTGCATATAGTGAGCAATGCGACCTCGAACCAGCTGGTGGCATTAGAGATCTATCACGTGACTCAAGACACACGTCAGTTGGTAGTAAGCCGTACAAGAAGATAGTCACACTTAGAATAGCTCCAGGAGAAGTCATTGACTTAATATAGTAGCCATCATCTGTATTATAGTCTACCAGTTATCTTTTCCACATGCTTGTTCATAAATCATCGTTACAGTTAAACAACTATATGTTCAGTGTACATCATTGCAACGCTTATATCACAGAACACAACAACAACCAGAGGTGTCTTCCTCCCCAGGACCCTCCATTTCCCCATTGCTCCCTCCCCCCACCATCCAACACCTTCTGCCAACACCCCCCCGTCCGCAGAGGGGGGGGCCTGCTCCCCGGACTCCACACCCTGCACCCCAGACACCTGCACATAATTTTACATGGACTGGGTGCTGGCCCCCTCCCTGGTGCACACGCCCACACTCTGGTCTGCGACGTTCCCGGTGCTCGGGCCCAGTGCCTGGGTGTTCAGATGTTGGCTGCTGCGTCTGTGGTGTTGCCTCCCACAGTGTTCAGGCACAATATCCAGGCAACACGTTCTGATTGGGGTGCTAGGCAATAACTCCAACATGTTACAGGGCATGCCTACCCATGGGGATCCACTTGGGAGCGGTGAAGTGCTCACTTAATTACAATTGCCAAGAACCAGAGTTCGATCCCGGCACTGGGTCACTGTCCATGTGGAGTTTGCACATTCTCCCCGTGTCTGCCTGGATGTCACACTTAGAACCCAAAGATGTGCAGGGTAGGTGGATTGGCCACGCTAAATTGGTCCTTAATTGGAAAAAAGAAGAATCGGACACTGTAAATTTATTTTAAAAACTACAATTCCCAATTGCCCAATTTCCCAGAGGCCTTCATGATGAACGGGAGGTATGGGTGGTCAGTGGGACAGGCAGGCTGGGGTTGCCCCGGAATGGGACCACACGGTCCAGAGGTTGGTATGGCAGATCCGCGGGTGCTGGGACACCCATATCCCCCCTCCCCCCCTTCCCCCACCCCTAGCCGAAGCCATGGGTGGTGTGGTAGTATGTATTGGGGGTCATGTGGGGCTGGAAGCCCTAATATCATTGGCTGACAGATCCCGGGTCCTGGTTGGCCGTTGACCTCTAGCTCCGCCCTGAAGGCGGAGTATAAGAAGCCGGAGTCTTCCCCCGCAGGCCAGTTTACTATCGAGCTGCGGGGGAACAGACACGCTTAATAAAGCCTCATCGACTTCACTCTATTCGTCTCACGGAGTCTTTGTGCGCTACAATTTATTAAGCGTGCCTAAAAAGGACTATGGAGCTCAGGATCATTCCGGAATGCCTGAGGATCAGCCCCCACGCAGTGAACGCGGCAGCAGCCTTCAAGCACTGGCAGACTTGCTTCGAGGCCTACCTCAGAACGACCACCGGCTGGGTCACAGAAGACTAAAAACTGCAGGTCCTGCACTCGAGGGTGAGCACGGAGATTTTCTCCCTCATCGAAGACTCGGAGGATTTCCAGACGGCGTTCGCAGCACTGAAAAGTCTCTATGTCCGCCCAGTTAACCAAATCTACGCTCGCTACCAGCTCGCGACGAGACGGCAAGCTCCCGGAGAATCGATGGACGAATTCTACGCCGCGCTGCTGATTTTGGGACGAGCCTGCAGCTGCCCGTCGGTGGACGCAAACGAACACACGGACATGTTAATGCGCGATGCTTTTGTGGCAGGTATGCAATCCTCCCAAATCCGCCAAAGACTTCTAGAAAAAGAGTCGCTAGGACTCTCAGAGGCACGGGCCCTAGCAGCCTCCCTAGACGTGGCCGCGCGTAATACCTGCGCCTACGACCCCGACCGCGCGGCAACCCATTGGGCCCCGTACGTACCTGTCGCGGCAAATCCCCTACCCCCCCCACCCCGGACACCCCACAGGCTTGCGCGGTCCAAACGCCGAGTCGCACCGGGGGCGCCCGCTGTTATTTCTGCGGCCAGGCGAAACACCCCCGACAGCGCTGCCCGGCCCGCGCAGCTATCTGCAAAAGCTGCGGGAAAAAGGGCCATTATGCGGTTGTGTGCCGGTCCCGCGAGGTCGCCGCTGTCCCGGGAGCACAGGGAGCCCTGCAAGCAGTTTACGCGCCCCAACCCCCCCCCAGCACGCCATGTACGACCCGCAGGCGCAGCCGCTCTGGGTCCCGACCACCGCGGTCCCGGGAGAACTGGGAGCTCTGCACGCCGCTTACGCACCCCAACCCCCCTCCCCGCAGCCCATGTATGACCCGCCGCCGGCGCTACCGCTTTGGGTCCCGGCCAACACTCTCCACGGAGAGGAGGGAGTTTTGCGCGTCCCTAACGCCATCCTAACCCCCACCCCGCGCCCCACGCCTGACCCGCCGGCGCCACCTACTTGGGCCCCGACCACCGCTGTCCCCGGTGAGGGAGCTCCGCGCGGTCCTAGCGCTCGCGGTCCTAGCGCTCGCGGTCCTAGCGCTCCCCAGCCCCACCAGCACACCATGTGCGACCCGCAGACGCCGCCATTTTGGGTCCCGGCCACCACGAGGGGAGGAGGGGCGCCGATGTGCGACCCGCAGACGCCGCCATTTTGGGTCCCGGCCACCACGAGGGGAGGAGGGGCGCCGCCATCTTGGACCGCCCCAGACCTGTACGACGCGTGGGGGCGGCCATTTTGTCCACCCCTGCCGCCATCTTGTGACCCCCAGCCACGTGCGATGTATGGGGCAGCCATTTTGTCCATCCCCGACGCCATCTTGGACGGCAACAACGGACCCCACTCCACTACTACAACCACATCTCGCTTCAATTATGCTCGATCAAGCTCGGCCCCGGACACTCCAGACGACGACGACAACGGTGCTAATAAACGGCCACGAGACGCCATGCCTAGTCGACTCCGGGAGCACGGAGAGCTTTATACACCCCGACACGGTAAGACGCTGTTCCTTGACCACCTATCCCAGCGCACAAAAGATTTGCCTAGCTGCAGGATCCCACTCCGTACAGATCCAGGGATTCTGCACAGTTACCCTAACGGTGCAGGGGAGGGAGGTCAAAAAATACAAACTAAACGTCCTTCCCCAACTCTGTGCCCCCACCTTGCTGGGATTAGATTTCCAATGCAATCTACAGAGCCTTACGTTCAAATTCGGCGGCCCAATACCCCCACTCACTATCTGCGGCCTCGCAACCCTCAAGGTGCAACCCCCATCCTTGTTTGCGAACCTCACCCCGGATTGCAAACCCGTCGCCACTAGGAGCAGACGGTACAGCGCCCAGGACCGGACCTTCATTCGGTCCGAAGTCCAGCGACTACTAAAGGAGGGCATAATCCAGGCCAGCAATAGTCCCTGGAGAGCGCAGGTGGTAGTAGTGAAGACAGGGGAGAAACAAAGGATGGTCATTGACTATAGCCAGACCATCAACAGGTACACACAACTAGACGCGTACCCTCTCCCCCGCATATCCGACATGGTCAACCGGATTGCCCAATATAAAGTCTTCTCCACCGTGGACCTCAAGTCCGCCTACCATCAGCTCCCCATCCGCCCAAGTGACCGCAAGTACACAGCCTTCGAGGCAGACGGGCGATTGTACCATTTCCTACGGGTCCCTTTTGGCGTCACAAACGGGGTCTCGGTCTTCCAACGGGAGATGGACCGAATGGTTGATCAACATGGGTTGCGGGCCACGTTCCCGTATCTCGACAATGTAACCATCTGCGGCCACGATCAGCAGGACCACGACGCCAACCTCCAAAAATTCCTCCAGACCGCCAAAGCCTTGAACCTCACGTACAACGAGGACAAGTGCGTTTTTAGCACCGATCGGCTAGCCATTCTGGGCTACGTAGTGCGCAATGGGATAATAGGCCCCGACCCCGAACGTATGCGCGCACTCATGGAATTTCCCCTCCCGCACTGCCCAAAAGCCCTGAAACGCTGCTTGGGGTTCTTTTCATACTACGCCCAGTGGGTCCCCCAGTACGCAGACAAGGCCCGCCCCCTAATACAGACCACGACCTTCCCTCTGTCGACAGAGGCTTGCCAGGCCTTCAGCCGCATCAAAGCGGATATCGCAAAGGCCACGATGCGCGCCATCGATGAGTCCCTCCCCTTCCAGGTCGAGAGCGACGCCTCCGACGTAGCTCTAGCGGCCACCCTTAACCAAGCGGGCAGACCCGTGGCCTTTTTCTCCCGGACCCTCCACGCCTCAGAAATCCGCCACTCTTCAGTAGAAAAGGAAGCCCAAGCCATAGTGGAAGCTGTGCGACATTGGAGGCATTACCTGGCCGACAGGAGATTCACTCTCCTCACGGACCAACGGTCGGTAGCCTTCATGTTCGATAATGCACAGCGGGGCAAAATCAAAAACGACAAGATCTTAAGGTGGAGGATCGAGCTCTCCACCTTCAACTATGAGATTTTGTATCGTCCCGGAAAGCTGAACGAGCCGTCCGATGCCCTATCCCGCGGCACATGTGCCAACGCACAAATTAACCGCTTCCAAACCCTCCACGAGGACCTCTGCCACCCGGGGGTCACTCGGTTTTACCACTTCATCAAGTCCCGCAATCTCCCATACTCTTTAGAGGAGGTCCGTACAGTCACAAGGGACTGCCACATCTGCGCGGAATGCAAGCCGCATTTTTTCAGGCCAGATGGAGCGCACCTGATTAAGGCTTCCCGCCCCTTTGAACGCCTCAGTCTCGATTTCAAAGGGCTCCTCCCCTCCACCGACCGCAACGCATATTTTCTTAATGTGGTGGATGAATACTCCCGCTTCCCTTTTGCCATTCCCTGTTCTGACATGACCGCGGCCACAGTCATTAAAGCCCTGAACAGCATCTTCACACTGTTCGGTTACCCCGCTTACGTCCACAGCGACAGGGGGTCCTCTTTCATGAGTGACGAGCTGCGCCAGTTCCTGCTCAGCAAGGGCATAGCCTCAAGCAGGACGACCAGCTACAACCCCCGGGGGAACGGGCAAGTAGAGAGGGAGAACGGCACGGTCTGGAAGGCCGTCCTACTGGCCCTACGGTCCAGGGACCTCCCAGTTTCACGGTGGCAGGAGGCCCTCCCGGACGCTCTCCACCCCATCCGGTCGTTATTATGTACGAGCACTAATCAAACGCCTCATGAGCGTCTCCTTGTTTTCCCTAGGAGGTCCTCCTCTGGAACGTTGCTGCCGACCTGGCTGGCGGCCCCAGGACCCATCCTGCTCCGAAAGCATGTGCGGGCACATAAGGCGGACCCGTTGGTCGAAAGGGTTCACCTCCTCCACGCGAACCCCCAGTACGCCTACGTGGAGTACCCCGACGGCCGACAGGACACGGTCTCCCTGTGGGATCTGGCGCCCGCCGGCAACACGCACACCCCCCCGACACCATCAACCCAACCCCCCCCTTCCTGCCACCACCGCACCCCACGACCGCCCCCTTCCCAGGAGGATCGGTTCCCCTCCCCTCAGCACCGACCAAGAATAAAGCCCAAGCTGAAACCGTAAGGCTCCTGGAGGCGACAACACCGGTACAAGCACCACCACCACCGGGGCCGAGGCGATCGACACGGACGACCAGACCACCCGACCGACTCGTGGCGTCGATCCAAAACTAAATATGGACTTTTCACAAGAACATTTTGCTTTTCTTCCCATACCCTCTGTAAATAGTTGCAACAGGACAAAATTGTACAAATCTGTATTGCCTTGTGAATGTTTTTTTTCCTCCCAGGACCAGCCCTGTAAACCCTTACCACCATACGAAGCGTCACCCCGCCGGGTTTATTTTTGACAAGGGGTGAATGTGGTAGTATGTATTGGGGGTCATGTGGGACTGGAAGCCCTAATGTCATTGGCTGACAGATCCCGGGTCCTGGTTGGCCGTTGACCTCTAGCTCCGCCCTGAAGGCGGAGTATAAGAAGCCGGAGTCTTCCCCCGCAGGCCAGTTTACTATCGAGCTGCGGGGGAACAGACACGCTTAATAAAGCCTCATCGACTTCACTCTATTCGTCTCACGGGGTCTTTGTGCGCTACAGGTGGCCACCCCATTGATCCGCAACCCCCTCCCTCTAATGGCAGCCCACCCCGACAGCAACCTCAGTGCCCTCGGGCTCATTGCCCGGGAACAAAGATGGCTGCCCACCTCCTCGGGTACCCGCAACAGCCCTTCTGCCAGCTTCAGATTTTTAAAAAGAGGTATTAATCGGCACACATGTGACTACTTGCTGGGGAGGTCGTTAGATCATAAGAGGCCGTAAGAGGTCACTCCTTTCAATTGTATGAAGATTGGGGTTAAGTGGAGATTATTGGTTTCTCGCCAAGCTACGGTCGAATCCTGAGTTTGCAAACAGGAGCGAGCCGGTTAGATCGCAAACAGATCAGCGTCCGGCGCAGTTCAGGATTTTGGCTTCCTGCAGCGTTTTAATGGCCCCGTCGTGCTCTCACTTAGGTGCAATGCAGCCATTAAATCGTGCCTTTAGTCACTTCGTTGGTCACTGGGGAGTTTCTCCCCAGTCAAGCACAAACTTTTTTTAATCATAGGGGAACTGAACCGATTGGCTAGACTGGCTCCTCAGAGATCGGGCCACCATTTCAAAAGGATGCCCCGATCTCTAAATGAGGTTAAGGGTCCCCCACACCCCCCATTCATGAACAATATCACCCCCCACAAACATGGATATTACGCCACATACCCACAAGTGAGGACATCCTGCTATGCACCACTGAGGGCCCCTCCTTTTCAGGCTGTCCTACGATCCCTTTCGGGCCTCCATCCCCTCCCAGGACTCCCACCCTCCACCCTCCCAAACCTTCCAGATGCCCCTTCATTCCTGCCCTTCACTCTCCCCCTCCCCACCTCCCCTTCCTTTCCCGGGCAAGGCCCCCCCCCTAGGCCATTGACACTGCCACTCTGGCACCCAGGCAGCGCTCCTGTCAGCCTGCAGTGCCACCTGGACGCCTAGGCAATGCCAGGGTGACAGTGCAAAGATGCCAGCCTAGCAGTGCCAAGGTGCCCAGGTGATAGAGGGAAAGCCAGGGTGCTGGAGGGTGACTGAGGAACGGCTGTGTGGCTGGAGTGACCGTCCAAGGGACTGGGGTGGTGTCCAGACATGGACCGCCATTGTCGCGGCCTGAAAGGCAGCTGCCTTGATGCGCACCCCACTGACCACCCACTTTGGTCTTTGTTCTGCAGAGTGACACCAGTCGTATGGGTGTTCTCACCCCCACACCCCTCTCACTGCCACACCGGTCGCTGCCCACTGGCGGGGCATCAGGCGGCCCACCAAGTAGATGCCCACTGTAGCCCCTACGGATGCGCTGGGTGCAGGACGTGGAGCATACCGCTGGAAAGGGAAGTGCAAGCCGATGGTACCCCTGGCAGCAGGGTTGGGCGCCAAGACCACAGGCCCGCACGGTGACAGGCACCGATGGGGCCCAGGATGCGGACAGAAGGGTGAGTGTGGGGGTAAGGGTGGAGTGGGGGTGAGGGTGGGGGGCAACGGTGATGTGAGAGTGAAAGAAGGGATGAGGATGGTGTAGGTGATGTTGGGGGGAGCATTGACACACATGTCACGGGAAACCGTAACTCAACGGGGTCTCATTTCCTCGCCTGCGGCCGACCTCCACCTGACGACTTCCCTTTCTTCTGGCCCACCGGCCATGTCCAGGGCCCTCTGCTCAGCAGAGGTGAGGGGCTGCAGGTCCGGCAGTCCCCTCCAGTTTTCCGCTCCCAGCGGTTATAGGTAACCTTTTCCTGAGGGAGCGGGGCGGGAACAGAAAATAACAGTGAGAGACAGTCCGACACATGCAGCCCAGAGGGTGGGTAGTTGGTGGCTTCAGTGGCCAGGGCACCCAGCCATGGCGGCCGGTGTGGGTGCCGGCATGTGATGCGGGGTGCGGGTTCGGCCGCCCACCTGGTGAAGGAGGGGGTGGGGTTACAGATGTGTGGGACAGGGGCTGGTGCCAGGGTCATAGTGCTGCCTACTCGCTCTGGCCGCCCTGAGGAGGTTGTGCAGTTTCTTGCAGCACTGCAAGCCAGTCCGGAGGGTGTTGCTCATGCCGCTGACCGCCTCTACCACCTGCGCCAAGGCATGGCAAATGGAGGCGACTGGCAGCCCCCTTCCAGGCTGGGTTACAGTATGGCCTCACTCTCCTCCAGGAGGGTCTCAAGCTCGGCATCGGTGAAGCGCGTCACTGTGTGTCTTGCTGCCATCTTGTTGGCTGGGATGGTGTGTGAGGGGAGTGCAGTGTGTATATGAGGTTGCAGCTTGTCAGCCTCCTGAGTGTCAATCTCGAATCTGACGAATCTGGCACCGTTTCTCATTCGAATCGATAGTGTTCCACATTGGTGTCGATGCTGCCCCTTAACAGTCGCTGTATCAGTCCAGGTGCGGCGCCAGTTTTGCTGTCATGGAAGTCCATGAATCCTGACCCGCCGTCAACACCTAGCCTCACGAACGGAGAATCAAATAAAAAGGTAAATTTCACTATAAATAGTCAATACAACAAAGATACATCATATACAATCATCAGTCCCAGATCACTCCCCACACTGCATGCAACCCCACAGTCTTTGTAACTGGGTCTCTAATGGATAAGATCTCTCACCTCCCCAATCAAAGAAGAACCAGGCAACGTGCCTCACTGACTACCATCTGGTGGCCCTGGCATCAATTGTAATGAAGTACTTTGAGAGGCTGGTCATGATGCGCATCAACTCCATACTCCCAGAATGCCGAGATCCACTGCAATTCGCATACTGCCGCAACCAATCCACAGCAGAGGCCATCTCCCTGGCCCTACTCTCATCCCTGAAGCATCTCGACAACAAGGACTCCTAAAGCAGACTCCTATTTATTGACTACAGCTCCGCCTTCAACACTATAATCTCAGCCAAGCTCATATCAAAGCTCCAAAACTTAGGACTTGGCTCCCCACTCTGCAACTGGATCCTCGATTTTCTGACCAACAGACCACAATCAGTAAGAATGAACAACAGCACCTCCTCCATGATAGTCCTCAATACCGGCGCTCTGGAAAGTTGCATACAGACATGACTGCGTGGCAAAATTTGGTTCTAATTCCATCTACAAGTTTGCTGACGACACGACTATAGTGAGTCGGATCACAAATAACGACGAGTCAGAATACAGGAGGGCTACAGAGAACTTAGTGGAGTGGTGCAGCGACAACAATCTATCCCTCAATTTCAGCAAAACTAAAGAGCTGGTCATTGACTTCAGGAAGCATAGTACTGTACACACCCATGTCAGCATCAACGGGTCGAGGTGGAGCTGGTTAACAGTTTCAAATTAAAAGGGGTGCATACCTCCAACAATCTGTCCCGGTCCACCCACGTTGGTGCTACCACCAAGAAAGCACAACAGCGCCTGTACTTCCTCAGGAAACTAAGGAAATTCGGCATGTCCACATTAACCCTTACCAACTTTTACAGATGCACCACAGAAAGCATCCTATCTGGATGCATCACAGCCTGGTCTGGCAACTGCTCGGCCCAAGACTGCAAGAAACTTCAGAGAGTCGTGAACACTGCCCAGTCCATCACACAAACCTGCCTCCCATCCATTGACTCTATCAACACCTCCTGCTGTCTGGGGAAAGCGGGCAGCAAAATCAAAGACCCCTCCCACTCAGCTTACTCACTCTTCCAACTTCTTTCACCGGGCAGGAGATACAAAAGTCTGAGAACACGCACGAACAGACTCAAAAACAGCTTCTTCCCCGCTGTTACCAGACTCCTAAACGAGCCTCTTATGGACTGACCTGATTAACACTACACCCCTGTATGCTTCACCCGATGTCGCTGTCTATGTATTTACATTGTGTACCTTGTGCTGCCCTATTATGTGTGTTCTTTTTATTTTATTTTATTTTATTTTCATGTACTAAATGATCTGTTTTCACTGTACCTTGGTACACATGACAATAAACAAATCCATCCAATTGATTTGGCCCTTGAGTCGTGTTTCCTGGCAGCTGTATTCCATCCAAGGTCTCTGACAAAGGTACACATCGATGAACTCTCTCTCGCTCAGGTCATATCAAATCCAATAGTGAGGCTTTCCAAAGTTCCTTTTCAAATGACCAACAAACAATACCTCAGTTGACAACCTGGGGCGAAATTCTCCCCCAACGGCGCGATGTCCGCTGACTGGCGCCAAAAACTGCGCCAATCAGACGGGCATCGCGCCGCCCCAAAGGTGCGGAATGCTCCGCATCCTTGGGGGCCGAGCCCCAACATTGAGGGGCTAGGCCGGCTCCGGAGGGATTTCCGCCCCGTCAGCTGGCGGAAATGGCGTTTGTTGCCCCGCCAGCTGGTGCGGAAATGCGGCGCATGCATGGGAGCGTCAGCAGCCACCGACAGTTTCCCACGCATGCGCAGTGGGGAGAGTCTCTTCCGCCTCCGTCATGGTGGAGGCCGTGGCGGAGGCGGAAGGGAAAGAGTGCCCCCATGGCACAGGCCTGCCCGCGGATCGGTGGGCCCCGATCGCGGGCCAGGCCACCGTAGGGGCACCCCCCGGGGTCAGATCGCCCCGCGCCCCCCCCCCCAGGTCCCCGGAGCCCACCCACGCCGCCTGGTCCCGCTGGTAAATACCAGCTTTGATTTACACCGGCGGGACAGGCAATTTCTGGGCGGGACTTCGGCCCATCCGGGCCGGAGAATTGAGCGGGTGGTCCCGCCAACTGGCGCGGCACGATTCCCGCCCCCGCCCAATCTCCGGTACCGGAGACTTCGGCGGGGGCGGGGGCGGGATTCACGGCGGCCAACGGCCATTCTCCGACCCGGCGGGGGGTCGGAGAATGACGCCCCCGGTCTTCTTTTACAAACTCTTAGCTCTTTTGCATGTATAAGCTTTTCTTACTGTTTTAGGAATCAGTCCCTTTTACTTCAGTCATACCTCCCCAAGAGGTTGGGCACCACGGTAGCATAGTGGTTAGCACAATTGCTTCACAGCTCTTGGAAAGGTTTATAAGAGATAGGATGTATAATCATCTGGAAAGGAATAATTTGACTAGAGATAGTCAACACGGTTTTGTGAAGGGTAGGTCGTGCCTCACAAACCTTATTGAGTTCTTTGGGAAGGTGACCAAACAGGTGGATGAGGGTAAAGCAGTTGATATGGTGTATATGGATTTCAGTAAAATGTTTGATAAGGTTCCCCACGGTAGGCTATTGCAGAAAATGCAGAGGCATGGGATTCAGGGTGATTTAGCAGTTTGGATCAGAAATTGGCTAGCTGGAAGAAGACAAAGGGTGGTCGTTGATGAGAAATGTTCAGACTGGAGTCCAGTTACTAGTGGTGTACCACAAGGATCTGTTTTGGGGCTACTGCTGTTTGTAATTTTTATAAATGACCTGGTGGAGGGCGTAGAAAGATGGGTGAGTAAATTTGCAGATGACACTAAAGTCGGTGGAGTTGTGGACAGTGCAGAAGGATGTTACAAGGTACAGAGGGACATAGATAAGCTGCAGAGCTGGGCTGAGAGGTGGCAAATGGAGTTTAATGCAGAAAAGTGTGAGGTGATTCATTTTGGAAGGAATAACAGGAAGACAGAGTACCGGGCTAATGGTAAGATTCTTGGCAGTGTGGATGAGCAGAGAGATCTCGGTGTCCATGTACATAGATCCCTGAATGTTGCCACCCAGGTTGAGAGGGTTGTTAAGAAGGCGTACGGTGTGTTAGCTTTTATTGGTAGAGGGATTGAGTTTCGGAGCCATGAGGTCATGTTGCAGCTGTACAAAACTCTGGTGCGGCCGCATTTGGAGTATTGCGTGCAATTCTGGTCGCCGCATTATAGGAAGGACGTGGAAGCATTGGAAGGGGTGTGGAAGAGATTTACCAGAATGTTGCCTGGTATGGAGGGAAGATCTTATGAGGAAAGGCTGAGGGACTTGAGGCTGTTTTCGTTAGAGAGAAGAAGGTTAAGAGATGACTTAATTGAGGCATACAAGATGATCAGAGGATTGGATAGGGTGGACAGTGAGAGCCTTTTTCCTCGGATGGTGATGTCTAGCACGAGGGAACATACCTTTAAATTGAGGGGAGATAGATATAAGACAGGTGTCAGAGGTAGGTTCTTTACTCAGAGAGTAGTAAGGGCGTGGAATGCCCTGCCTGCAACAGTAGTGGACTCGCCAACACTAAGGGCATTCAAATGGTCATTGGATAGACATCTGGACGATAAGGGCTTTAGAGTGGTTTCACAGGTCGGCGCAGCATCGAGGGCCGAAGGGCCTGTACTGCGCTGTAATGTTCTATGTTCTATGTTCCAGGATCCCAGGTTCGATTCCCGGCTTTGATCACTATCTGTGCAGAGTCTGCACGTTCTCCCCGTGTGTGCGTGGGTTTCCTCCGGGTGCTCCAGTTTCCTCCCACAGTCCAAAGATGTGCAGGTTAGTTGGATTGGCCATGATAAATTGCCCTTAGTGTCCAAAATTGCCCTTAGTGTTGGGTGGGGTTACTGGGTTAGGGGGATAGGATGGAGGTATGGGCTTGGGTAGGGTGCTCTTTCCAAGAGCCGGTGCAGACTCGATGGGCCGAATGGCCTCCTTCTGCACTGTAAATTCTATGGAAAAAAAAGAGCTTCCGAAATTCTATTTTTCTTCTTCCTGCCAAAAAGAACACGAGAACACGACTGGCCTTTTTGTAGAAAGTTTTGTTTGCTTCTAAACACATCAGAAGTTTGGTAACTGTGTTCTGCATCATTGTGACTGAATATGTGCACTGATTATGTTCTGCCTCCAGCTCTCCTTTGTGTCTGGCCACTTGAATTCTACCTTCACTGCTCTTCTATTAGTACCGCTTCCATACCAAGGGTTGACAGGTCACGTGGATGAGCATTCCTTATTATCCAAGAAAATTACAATTGATTCCTTTATCAATGATGCAAACTCCAGCAAGTCCTTTTCAAAATATTTTCAAACAATTAAGATTCCACAGACATTTAACGAAATTACAAATTTTCTTTACTATACTATTTCTGGGCCAAAGATTTTCACAAGTTGTATTTGAAGTTGATAAGGCACCAGGACTGGATCAGATACACCCATGGGTCATGAGGGAAGTAAAGATGGAAATTAGGATGTTACATACCATAATCTTCCAGCCCTTCTGAGCTGCAGGAATTGCACCAGAGGCCTGAAGAATTGTAAAGGTTATACCATTGTTCAAAAGAGAATGTTTGAACTACAAGTCAGTTTGTTTATCCATAGTTTTTAAAAATAAATTTAGAGTACCCATTTCTTTTTTTTCCAATAAGAGGCAGTTTAGTGTGTCCAATCCACCTACGCTGCACATCTTTGGGTTGTGGGGTGAAACCCACGCAAACATGGGGAGAATGTGCAAACTCCACACGGACAATGACCCGGGGCCGGGATCGAACCTGGGACCCCGGCGCCGTGAAACAGTAGGGCTGATCACTGCGCCAGTGTGCAGCCTTTGTTTATCCAGAGTGGTGAGAAAGCCTTTAGAAACGATAAACCAAAACAAAATTAGACAAATGTGGATTAATTCAGAAATGCCAGCATGAAGTTTCGATGGGCAAATCTACATCGATTGAGTTTTCTGATGAGGTAACAGAGAGGGTTAATTCGGGTGTTGTGCTTGATATGGTATACATGGACTTCTGAAAGGTGTTGGATAAAGTGCCACATAATTGCCGGGATTCTCCGACCCCGCGCCGGGCCGGAGAATCTTCGGGGGGGATGCGAGAATCGCGCCCCGCCACCCCGACGCCAGCTTCCCGATTCTCCCTCATCGATTCTCGGGCGCCTACGGGATTCCCGCTGCGCCGGTTGGGGGCCATTGAAAGCAGCCCCACCCCAGCGATTCTCCGGGTCCCGACGGGCTGAGTGGCCACTGAGTTCGGTTGAGTCCCGTGGTGTGGGTTACTCAGGTCCCACATGGCGGGACCTGGAAGGTGTCTCTACACGGGCCGTCCTGGAGTGGGGGGGGGGGAGATCAGACCCCGGGGGGGGGGGGGGGGCCCACGTGAAGTTGATGTTTTTTTCTTGGGGGAGGTGTCATGTGCGAGTACCTTTAAGAAATGTATGTTTCAGCAATGTACCTTTAAGAAATGGAGCTGATCATATTACTGAAGTGATGTCAGATGGTGGGGGGAGCTGAGCTCACTTCTGCTTTTTGAGTTTCAGTTTGAGAACGCAGCTGGGAGTGTCTGTGTGTTTTGCTGTGAGCTGCAGGAAGAAAACACAGAGCTGGTCTGTTGATTTCTGCAATCCAAAGACTATAAATATATTGAATGTAACCTAATGTGCTCCTATTTTTGAACGTTTGAAGTCTTTTGGATGTTTAAAGGAACAGTTTGAAGGATTATTTAGTATTGTAGTCTTTTGGGGTTATCTTTGAAATAATGCATGTTAAGGTATTCAATGTTTGTTTTAAAAGGGTGAACTTGAGTTCATAGAATAAACATTGTTTTGTTTTAAAAACTACTTGTCAATTTCTGCTGTATCACACCTGTAGAGTGAGCCGTGTGCTCCCCATACCACAATTTATTAAAAGTTGTGGGTCGGTTGAACTCCATGTAACACTTTGGGGTTCTGTAAACCCGGACCCATAACAGAAGTGATACATTTTGGTTCGAACATTGAAGGGCAATATAAAATAAAGGATACAACTTTCAAGTGGGTGAGGAGCAGTGGGATCTGGAGGGTATCTGTGCACAAATCATTGAAAGTGGCAAGGTAGATTATGGAAGTGATTAATAAGGCATAAGGGATTCTAGGCTCTATAAATAGAGGTTTTGGGTGAAAAAGCGAAGAGGTTATGGTGAGACTTTCGAAAAGACTGATAAGGCTCCACTGCAAAATGGTGTTCAATTCTGGCACCACACTTTAGGAAACTTAGGAAAGCAGACAAAAGGTTGCAGCAGAAATTTTAGCAAATGGTTCTGAGGATGAGAAACTTTGTTTACATGGATGGATTGGGGAAGCTGGACCTGTTCTCCTCAGAGTAGAAGATTGAAAGGAGGTTTGTCAGAGGAGTTCAAAAGTTTGAGGAGTTGGACAGAGTAGATATAGATAAAATGTTCCGATTGACATGAGGGTTGAGAACCAGTGGACATCGCAATAACACGATTGGCAAAAGTACCAGAAGTGTTATGAGGAAAGCGTTTTTATGCTGAATGTTGTTAGAATCAGCAATGCCCCCCCTCCCCCCCCCCCCAGCCCCGGCCGAGAGTGTAGTAGAGAAAATTTCAATTGTGACTTTCAAAGGGGAATTGGATAATATTCTGAGCAAGAAGTATTTGCAGGGCTAAGGGCAAAAAATTGAGGGAGTGAGACTCACGGAGCTGTTCTGATAGAGAGACTGCATGAACACAATGGTCTCCTCTGTGCTGTAAGCGTTGCATGCTTCTCTGATCCTTTTATTTCTTCACTTATTCCATTACTACTCACGTTGGCCTTGCACCATGAAACATATTGATCCTTTAATCTCTTCTGCCCTCTATCCTATCTTAGACCTTGTCACCCTCCACCCTTTTATTTGTTCAAAGCTTATTACGGGTACGATTCTCCGGAATTATTCTAACAGTGGTGGCAAGCGGGAACTGCTGCCCAGCGAGGCTGGCGACGCTATTCTACGTCAATTGGTCCACTTAACGAGACCCCACGGGCTTCTCGCCACAAATAAAAGCGTGCCAGCCGATTCGACTCAGGAAAAGCTCTCCCACAATTGCAGGGATAGGACACAGATTGGTGGTGGGGTGTCGGATATAAGAATCCTCACCACCTTCAAGGAGCGTGCCCTGGAGATGACTGTGGCGCCGAAGACATAGCGGTCACCAATGCAGAGGCTGACGAATGCTGCAGATGTGATCAACCACCGGGCTCCACCCAGAGGACCTGTCAAACGTGAGTTGTTATTACCTTACTGACTGACTCATCCCTCCCTCTGACCACATGCCAATTCTCCCGCAGGTCCTCCAGCCAACTGCGCCGGCGCATCCCGGACAGCCCCCTCTTCAGCCTCCTATGAGACCACCTCGGAGGAGAGCTCCAAGGATGCCACCATAATAGTCGAGGCACAGCTGACATCCCCACCTCCCACCAGCGCAGATGCACACCCTTCGGTGGGAAATGTTAGTAGTCAGGCTTCTGGGGCATGATCTGGTGAGCACCACATTGCTGCTGATGCACATCAGATGGAGGCAGGAGCACCCAGGCAAGACAGCAGTCTGAGGTCTGCTGGATCCCAGGACCCAGCTGAGTCCCAGCCTGATGTTGAGCCTGTGGAAGATGTCATCCCGGAGCTGATGGAGACAATAACGTATGGCTGGCACATCCAGAGGGAGATGTCAGCGTCACTCCAGCAGGTCCATAGCCGTTTGGAGGAGTTCCAAAGTTTACGGGCACAGGAGATGATGCTGACAATGCGTGGCACCGAGGCCAACACTGCTAGGGTGGCAACCGCAGTGGAAGGCCTGGCATGCAGCGTCGGCACCATTAGTGAAGGTGTCCAAGGCATCGAGCAATCGGTGACGGCCATAGCTGAGGGTCCCGGCAGACTCTCTGTCACTCTGGGGGATGTTACCCAGTACCAGGTTGACATTGATGAGGTGTTGCGGGACATTTCCCGCTCTCAGATGGGAATGGCCGAGGTGCTGCGGAGCTTGTCCCAGTCGCAGGTGGGCCTTGCCGAGGTGCTGACGAGCATGACCCAGTCACTGAGGACCATCGCCGATGGTGCCAACACGATGGTGCAGATTATAGGAAATGTCAGGGCTGGCAGAGCTAGTTGATGCAGGAGGAGCCAGAGCTCGAACCAGCTGCCGCTCTGTCACAAGATGAACCCCAGGGCTCTATCGGCTCTGAGCCAGAGGAGAGGGTGCTGAGTGCCAAGCCGGACACATCCCATGGAGTGGCGGCGGTAGCCACCAGCACCCATGATTCCAACCCCTCTGATGAGACCACATCTTGCAGCCATCACATAGGAAGGGTGGCACAGGGTGGGATAGTGGGCAATTGTAAAACACAATAAACACCCTTAGGCACAATCAGTATGACGCCTCTCACTTTCTTCCACAATGCAGGGTGACCTTTGAACCCTTGGCCCTTCTCTCCAGGCACCTCCCCCTCCCCGCTTGCAGGTGATGGGTGTGAATGAGCACTCAGTAGACAGGCAGGGGTCAAACCATGGTATAGATTGAGGAGCGCTGGTGTTCAGCTCTCTGCGGGTTATCATCACGCCCCTGTCCTCGACAGTGACCCACTAACGGTGCCGACACAGTCCCAGCACCCTGGAGTGATGTGACACATATCCTCGGAGGGTGGGAGATGGGAGTGGGTGGTGATGGACCAGGCCACTTCCTAATTGAATCAGGCGAGTATGAGGCTTCCCCATCACCACCATCCAGCTCATCACCCCGCTTCTGTGTGAGGTTGTGGAGGCACAGCAGACCACCACAAGGCAGGCAACCCTACGGGGGTGGGTGTACCTCGAAGAGGTCGGGGTTGACCAACAGCCCCAAGATGTAGCTGTCGTGCACACTCCCCGGGCAGCATGCATAGCCGTACATGACCTTCATGTGGTTGTCGCACACGAGCTGTATGTTGAGGAAGTGGAACTCCTTTCGGTTAACATAGGGCACTCCCAGATGGCCCAGTGAGCATAGGGCAACATGCGTGGCATCTATTAACCCCTGAAGCTGGGGCATCTTGCTGGGCTTGATTCATGTCAAGGGGAGGTCATGTCTGACAAATCTGTTAGAGTCCTTTGAGGAAATAACAAGGAAGTTAGACAAAGGAGAACCAGTGGATGTGATTTATTTAGATTTCCAGATGGCCTTTGACAAGGTGCCGCACAGGAGACTGTTAAATAAGTTAAGAGCCCACGGTTTTCAGGGTAAGATCCTGGCATAGATAGAGGATTGGCTGACTGGCAGAAGGCAGAGAGTGGGGATAAAGGGGTCTTTTTCAGGTTGGCAGCCAGTGATTGGTGGTGTGTCTCAGGGGACGGTGCTGGGACCACAACTTTTCACAATATACAATAATGATCTGGAGCAAGGAACTGAAGTCACTGTTGCTAAGTTTGCAGATGATACAAAGATATTTGGAGGGGGAGGTAATATTGAGGAAGCAGGCGGGCTTTAGAAGGATCTGGACAGGAGAGGAGAGTGGGCAAAGGAGTGGCAGATGGAATACAATGTGGAAAAGTGTGACTTTATGCACTTTGGAAGGAGGAATTTAGGCAGAGACTATTTTCTAAATGGGAAGATGCTCAGGAAATTAGAAGTACAAAGGGACTTGGGAGTCCTTGTTCATGATTCTCTTAAGGTTAATGTGCAGGGTCAGTCGGCAGTTCGGAAGGCATATGCAATGTTAGCATTCATGTCGAGAAGGCTAGAATACAAGACCAGGGATGTACTTCTGAGGCTAGATAAAGCTCTCGTCAGACCCCATTTGGAGTATTGCGAGCAGTTTTGTGCCCCGTATCTAAGGAAGGATGTGCTGGCCTTGGAAAGGGTCCAGAGGAGGTTCACAAGAATGATCCCTGGAATGGAGAGCTTGTTGTATGAGGAACATTTGAGGACTCTGGTTCTGTACTCATTGGAGTTTAGAAGGATGAGGGGGGATCCTATTGAAACTTACAGGATACTGCGAGGCCTGGATAGAGAGGACGTGGAGAGGATGTTTCCACTTGTAGGAAAAACTAGAAGCAGAGGACACAATCTCAGACTAAAGGGACAATCCTATAAAACAGAGATGAGGAGGAATTTCTTCAGCCAGAGGGTGCTGAATCTGTGGAACTCTGTGCCGCAGACGGCTGTGGAGGCCAAATAACTGAGTGTCTTTAAAACAGAGATAGATAGGTTTTTGATCAATAAGGGGATCAGGGTATATGGGGAGAAGGCAGGAGAATGGGGATGACAAAAATATCAGCCATGATTAAATGGCGGAGCAGACTCAATGGGCCGAGTGGCTTAATTCTGCTCCTATGTCTTATGGTCTTATGATGTAGTTTTCCACCCAGGCAAACAGGGCATCTGCGACCTGTCAGATGCACCTGTGGGCTGTGGCCTTGGAGATGCAACACAGGTCCCTGCTTGAGCCCTGGAATGTTCCTGAGGCGTAAAGGTTCAGAGCTGCAGTTACCTTGATGGCCACCGGGGGCCGGTGTCCTCCTCCCCCATGTGGAGCCAGGTCCGCGAGGACATGGCACAAGTGCCGCACTGTCTCCCTGTTGAGGCAGAGCCTCTTGCAGCACGTGCTGTCTGTCATTTGTTCAAACGGCCCGCAACGCCTGTACGTCCTGGGCCATCGTGGGACTCCACCACTGGGTCTCACCCTGGTCTGATGGGCGGCCGGCTCCTCAGAGTGTTGGGCATGGTCAGGCACATGGGCTGCTGCCTCGAGCATCTGCAGACGCTGCTGCTGCCTCCGTCTCCGGCATCTGCCCACCCGGACTACCAGCAGCACCACGAGGGCAAGTTCTGGGTCCAAAATCCTTGCCACAGCATTCAATTTCTGCAGGGCATTGGGAGAGGGTGTTAGACTAAGAAACAGCGGTGGTTACCACCCCGGGACCCTCCATTCCCCCACTGATATCCCCCTCCCCCCACCTGGTACGCCCTGTTCATGCAGTCCCGGCCGCAGTGTGCCTCCGTCACTAGACCCCATACTCTGTACCCAGGACTCCTGCTCATAACATCACCTGGGCCGGCTGCTGGTGCCCTACCCGTGGCACTCACCCACCCTCCGGCTGGGGAATTGTCCCCGATGCTGTGTCCCATCCCCTGGGTGTTCGGATTGTGGTTGCTGCGTGTGTGATGTTGCCTCCCGCTGTGTTCAGGCACAGTGTCCAGGCATTGCGGTCTGATTGGGATGCTAGGCAATGATTCCCACGTGCTATGTGGCCCGCCTACCCATGAGAATCTACTTGGGATGTGCGAAGTGCTGACTTAACCACGATTGCCAATTCCCGATTTGCAATAGCCTCAGCCGCACAGCCAGATGCCTCTGCAGTCGGTGGGCATTATGGGTGGTCGGTGGGGCAGACGGGAAGGGACAAGAGTTGTCCAGAATGAGTACACACAATCCAGGGGTTGGTATGGTGCTACCGCGAGCAGTTGCCCCCCCGATTTCCACCCCCAGTGCCTCCCTCCCCACTCTCCATGGCAGCCCACCCCCATGGAGGGTCAGCCCCCCAGCCGAGGATCCTCCCCAGACAATGGTCCTCCCCAGCCGAGGGTCCCCCACCCCTGCTGAGCACTGGTGTGGCAAGCGTAGTACTCCCGGGCTCTTTGCCTGTGAGCTAAGATGGCCACTCACCTCCTCGGCTCACCGCAAAAGCTCTTCTGTAAGGTTCACGTTTTTTAAAAAGGAGTACGAATCAGTGTCAACGTGACCACTTGCCGATGAATGATGGGAGGCCGTTGGATAAGGGGTGGCTCCCGTTAATTGTATGGAATTGGGGCATAAGTGGTGATAATTGGTTTCTTGCAATATTATGGCAAGATCCCAATTTCGCCTACGAGAGTGGGTCAGTTGTATTGCAAACTGCTTGGCACCTGACGCGGTTCTCGATTTCTGCCACTCTCGCTATTCACCGGCCTCGTTTCACTTGAGCGAGAGCACTAGGCCAGAGAATCACGCCCTACATTCCTATCATTCCTAATTCTGATGAAAGGTCACAGACCTGAAACATTAACACTGGTCCTCTCTCCACAGGTGCGGCCAGACCTGCTGAATAATTCCAATATTTTCTGTTTTTATCTCTTTCCAAGAGGCCTTCCTTTTCCCTTAAGTGGGATGACAAGAAATCCAGTAATAGACATGTGTAAATGAATATATTGTTTGAACTAGCGATCTGATTAAAATGTTTAGTTGATTAACAAACCATTGAAATGTTAGTCTCCTTACTCATGGGGGATAAGAGTTGCTTTGGTCGCCGGTGAAGGGAGATTTCAAATGCATTCTTATTGAATATATTAACGAGCATTGTTATAAAAATGCAGTAAATGTGCATCCATGGTTTCTGGACCATGTTTGTAACCTACTTAATCCAGTCATTTCTATGTACCCACTAACTGTAACTCACCAAGGTTCCTTTGACAGCGCCTCCTAAACCCATGACCTCCACCACTTAAATAGAACAAGGGCGGCAGATACATGGAAACACTACATCTGGAAGACCTCTCCAAGCCGCACACCATTCTGATTTGGAACTATACCGTTGTTTCTTCACTGTTGCTGGATCAAAATTCAAGGAGCAAGGACAGCACGGTGGCGCAGTGGTTAGCATGACTGCCTCACGGCGTTGAGGTTCCAGGTTCGATCCTGGCTCTGGGTAACTGTCCGTATGGAGTTTGCACATTCTCCCCGTGTTTGTGTGTGTTTCGCCCCCACAACCCAAAAATGTGCAGGGTAGATGGATTGGTCACGCTAAACTGCCCCTTAAATTGAAAAAATGAAAGGATACTCTAAATTTATTTTAAAAATGAAAAATATTTAGGGGGCTGGAGTCTCTGGTCACCGACATCGAAATCACGTTCGCTGAACGGCCGGAGAATCCAAATTCCCGACGAAATCGGGGGCGGTGCCGCTTTCGCGATGCTCTGCCCCCTCCAAAGTGGCGTACTCGAAGAGTATGCCACGCGACATATCGATGGCCTCAGGCCATTGCCTGAGGCCGGGTCCCCGATGCTCCACCCCCGACCTGTCAAGTTCCCGACGGCGCTGGACACGTATGGTCTCATCTGTCAGGAACTCGGCGTGGCGGCTGCGGACTCAGCCCAGGTAGAGGGGACATTATTCGGGTCTGGGGGCACTGTGGAGGGGCGGTCCGGGGCACATGAGCTGGCAGAAGGGGCGGGACTATTTCCAGGACGGGTCCACGAGCGACCTCCGCCATGAAGCATGGCGCGGCCACGGCAGGCCGCTGGCGTGCGCATGCGCAGCCATGGACCTGGTAATTCTCCAGGCCGTATCGACAGCTAGAGCTGGGTGCTCTACGCTGCCTCCCTGCTAGCCCCCAGCAAAATGGGGAATCGGTGGCTATTTTGCGCCAGTTTTCCTGGCCATTCCCACGCCGGCGTATCTGCACATAGCCCCAGAATTGGAGAATCCAGCCCAGGACTCCATTCCTAAGGGAGCACACACACCAGATGGAATGCAGTGGTCAAGAAGATGGCTCACCACCACTGTCTCAAGGGCGACAGGGGACGGGTAACAAACTCTGACCTTCCCAGCAACACCTACACCCCATGAAAGAATAAAAATAACATGCACCTAAACGTAGTTCCCAGTATGAATCCCTGTCCCCTCTCTGTCTCACACAAGCACGTGTCTGCACCTCCACACAATTACTGTCAGCCAGATGGAAAACTCTGACACAACACATTGCTCCAACTAGTGGCCCAGCTGAGAATTAACTAAGATTATTCCAACCATATCTGGCAGATTGGAGGAGAAGCAAGTTCTGGGCTGCCAACCCGCGAGCATCTGGTTGGGAAGCTAGACCTATAGGCTAGCAGGCTGTCTTATTTAAAGCAGCTCTAAAATTGTCTTGCTCACATACTCAGCTGACAGCTTGACATTAAAGGCCATATGTCGTACACACTGCATACAATTTGATCATTGCACTCAGCTTGTACTCTGTAGCTGTGCGATAACACTTTTGAGAGAACCTTCGTTCATAAACAAAACAGGGATGTCTGCTTCTGATGAGCCCATGTTCTCAGCAAAGTGTGACAGTACAGCTTGAGCTTTCCAGGGCTGTGAGAGAGAACAAGCAGATGATGGATGGTGCTTTATAAGACTGTACTGCACAAAAAAAAAATAGCCCTCCAAGGTAAATAAAAATGATGTTACAAATTGGAATTATTTTTACAGTCGGAATTCAGGCATCAAAACATTCAGCAGAGGATGTTGTTCATGAATGGATCATAAATAAGAGTTTGTTTTTACTCTTAAGCTGCAGAATTTTACTTCATGGGTATCTTGCTTCAAACAACCAAAATGGCAAGGAATCCTCGGGCAGTATATTACAGGAGGATGGACAGCTTGCACCTCCCCTCCCCCCCACCCCCCACCACCCCCCCCCCCCCCTCCTCTACCCTCCCCCATAAATAAAGTTGGTATGGAGTCGCCCCGCTCCACGCCAGCCCACCCCACAGCCATAAGGCACTGCAGGTGGGTTTAAGTTGGGGCAGAGTGAGACTTCCACCCCTCACTAGGGAGGAAGCCCTGCATTTAGGAGATGCTGGCCAATGTAATTGGTGACAGCCCCATCAGTTCTGGCAACACCAAGAAAGCATCAGGAGGTGCTGCTGGGACTGCAATGATGAACCAGAAGAATGGATCCCAGAGACAGGTAAGTCAGGGGTCTTTGGCAGGGAAGGTTTGTGCAGATTAGTGACGGGGTTGGGATTGGCGACTGAGGTGGGCTTAAGACAGCAGACGGTTAGGCAGAAAGGGGGTGTTCTGCCTTATGAGGGGCTGCCCTCCCCACATCCACAAAGGAATGTCCCCAAAGATAGAACTCCCTTTCCTCTCCACCCTTTGAAAATCATTTTGAAAAAATCAGATTGTCCTCTTCCGTCTGACTGACCACAACAACATTTTGACAGTGTGGGATGCTATTATTGGGGTAACAAGTCCAATTGACCCCTGATTATTTTTTTAAATATGGCAGACGGAATGTAAATTTCAGCACCCCCCCCCCCCCCCCCACCTTCCATATTATGGGCGGTGAGGCACGATCAATTTGACTGAAGACGAAAGTTGAATCCAAACTGAGGCTTTATCAGATGTGTGGCCTCCCACAGCAGCTGGTGAAATGGCTGCGAGCTGGAGGACACGGATATTTATACCCCACCTCCTGGGCGGAGCCAGCAGGCATGGGCCACAGGCGAACCTGTAATGCAGGTTTTACCGTACATCCTCTAATATATGTACAACAGTGGTTTACCACATTCACCCCCTGTTAAAATTGAGTCCGGCGGGGGTGGTGGATAACTATATACAATCATGATTTTAATATTTACAGAGCAAAACAAATGTCTCTTGGTGTCCGATGGACCGCATAGAGGTTCAGCTGGTCCGGGGCCTTGATGGTCCTTTGAGAGCGACAAAGTGGTGACGGTGATGTTGGTGCTGACCTGGTCGAAGGTGACAAAGGAGCGTGCCGAAATCCTCTTCATCGACGGGTGTGGGCAGGGGGAGGACGAACGGTCCTGGGGGGTGGTGGTGTTGTGAGCGACGGGGGAGGGGAGGGTGGCGCCGGTGGCGACGGGGGTGGTGTGGGGGTGGAACCTGCTGGTGCCAGGTCCCTGAGGGAGACAGTATCCTGGCAGCTGTCGGGGAACGCCACGTAGGCGTATTGGGGGTTTGCGTGGAGCAAGTGTACCCTCTCCACTAACGGGTCCGCATCGTGGAGTCGGACATGTTTACGGAGAAGCACGGTTCCCGGAGCTGTGAGCCAAGTCGGGAGCGACACCCCGGATGTGGATTTCCTGGGGAAGGCAAAAAGACGTTCATGTGGTGTATTGTTAGTGGCAGTGCAAAGTAATGAGCAAATGGAATGTAGTGCATCAGGGAGGACCTTTTGCCAGCGGGAGGCCGGGCAATTTCTGGACGATAGGGCCAGCTGGACGGCCCTCCATACCGTCTCATTTTCCCTTTCTACCTGTCCATTTCCCCGGGGGTTGTAGCTTGTCGTTCTGCTGGAGGCAATACCCCTGCTGAGCAGGAACTGAATCAGCTCATCGCTCATGAATGAGGATCCCCTGTCACTGTGGATGTAGGCGGGGAAACTGAACAGAGTGAAGATCGAATTGAGGGCTTTAATGACGGTGGCAGACATCATATCGGGGCAAGGGATGGCGAAGAGGAACCGGGAGTATTCGTCGATCACACTGAGGAAATATGTGTGACAATCGGTGGAGGGGAGCGGGCCTTTGAAGTCCACGCTGAGGCGTTCAAAAGGGCGGGAGGCCTTCACCAGGCATGCGCGGTCCGGCCGGTAGAAGTGTGGCTTGCACTCCGCACAGACCTGGCAGTCCCTGGTGATTGTCCTTACTTCCTCGACGGAGTAGGCAAATTTTGTGCCTTAATGAAGTGGTACAACCGTGTGACCCCTGGGTGACAAAGGCTGTCATGCAGGGTCCGGAGTCGGTCTACCTGTGCGCTGGCACAGGTACCTCGGGATAGGGCGTCTGGGGGCTTGTTGAGTTTGCCAGGGCGATACTTAATCTCGGAATTATAGGTGGAGAGCTCGATTCTCCACCGTAATATTTTATCATTTTTAATCTTGCCGCGCTGTGTGTTGTTGAACATAAACGCTACCGACCATTGGTGAGTGAGGAGAGTGAATCTCCTGCCGGCCAGGTAATACCTCCAATGCCGCACAGCTTCAACGATAGCCTGGGCCTCTTTTTCGACGGATGTGTGCCGAATTTCAGAGGCATGAAGGGTGCGGGAAAAGAATGCCACGGGCCTGCCTGCCTGATTGAGGGTGGCGGCAAGGGCGATGTCTGATGCGTCGCTTTCTACTTGGAAGGGCAGTGTCTCGTCTACTGCGTGCATCCCGGCCTTGGCAATATCAGCTCTGATCCGGGCGAAGTCCTGTTGGGCCTCGGCCGTCAGGGGAAAGTGGGTGGACTGTATGAGTTGGTGGGCCTTGTCCGCATAGTTTGGGACCCACTGCGCGTAATATGAAAAGAACCCCAGGCAACATTTGAGGGCCTTGGGGCAGTGGGGGAGGGGGAGCTCCATGAGGGGGTGGAATGCGGTCGGGATCTGGCCCCAGAAATCCGTTCTGGACCACATAGCCGAGGATGGCTAAGCGGTTCGTGCTGAACACACACTTCTCCTTGTTGTAAGTGAGGTTTAGGAGAGTAGCGGTGCGGAGAAATTTAGCAATGTTGGCGTCGTGGTCCTGCTGATCATGGCCGCAGAGGGTGACATTGTCTAGGTACAGAAACGTGGCCTGCAAACCGTACCGGTCGACCATTCGGTCCATCTCCCTTTGGAAGACCGAGACCCCGTTAGTGACTCCGAAGGGGACCCTAAGGAAGTGATATCGATGGCCTCGAAGGCGGTGTATGGACGGTCCGATTTACGGATGGGGAGCTGGTGGTAGCTGGATTTCAGGTCTACCGTTGAGAAGACCCGGTACTGTGCAATCTGGTTAACCATGTCAGATATGCGTGGGAGGGGGTACGTGTCGAGCTGCGTGTACCTGTTGATGGTCTGGCTGTAGTCCACGACCATTCGTTTTTTCTCCCCAGATTTAACCACTACCACTTGAGCTCTCCAGGGGCTGTTGCTGGCCTCGATGATGCCCTCCCGAAGCAACCGCTGGACTTCGGACCTGATGAAGGTCTTATCCTGGGTGCTGTGCCGTCTGCTCCTGGTGGCGACGGGTTTGCAATCTGGAGTTAGATTGGTAAAGAGGGAAGCTGGGTCGACCTAATATAAGTACAACAGTTGTTTACCACAGGCGGTGAGCTCAGTTGGGAGTTGGTGGGGTGGGCACCTGTCCTATGGGCATCCTTTGTGTGCCTCTGCCCATAGCTAGCCCCTAGTTAGTATAATCTAGGGAAAGGGGAAAAAGTGGCAACATCTGTAAATGTTTAACATTTTCAACTTCGATTCATTGGCATATCACTTCCAGGGAAAGCAACAGATAATAATTGTTTTACCTCCCACCCCTAGTTATTTCCCTCAGTGCCAAGCTCAGAATTGTTCTCCCCCAACATCCATGCAAATGTAACAACAATGGTTGGATCAGCTGTCTGAGTGCAAACTGAAGATGATATGGATCTGTAACTTCCTTGTGGTGGCAATCATCAGGGGATTGTTACTCCAGAGGGACTTACCTTTGCAGAAATTGCAAAACCCCTGCCTCACCGACCTTCATCACTGGGGTCGGGTGAGGCAGGAACAAGGAAGCATGCTTCCAGCTGCAGCAGCGTGGAGTAAATGAGGCACTGCAAAGGGGAACACATCCCCTTTTTACAGCACGAGCTGTCAAAAGGAACAATGAAAGGGGGAAGGTAAGTTTCAAAGGTTAAGTGGGGTTGGGGTTCAGAAATCTGACATGGGGTCGGAGTTGGACTGGGGATGGAGTCAGGAGGGGTGATTTCAGGAGGGGCAGAGTCAGACTGGGGGGCAAGTCAGATCAGAGGCAGAGTTGGACCGGGGTGCAGACTTGGAGGGGGGGGGGGGGGGGGATGGCAGAGTCAGACTGGGGGGAGGGGCAGAGTCGGACCAGGGTGGCTCAGGGACTTGACTGGGCATGGGCGGATCAGAAAGACCATCAGGCATAGGAGCCGAATTAGGCCACTCGGGTGTCATACCGAGGGTGCGGATGTCTGATGCCAGGTCGGGCCAGGGTTGGATCGGGGTCAGGTTGCATTGTTGGGGGATGTGGGGTTCTTTAGTGGGATTCGACATGTGGAGGGTTTCCAGTATGTGCTTAGTCTAGATCTATAAAATATTTTCACTGAAGTTGGAAGTGCTTTATTATCTTCTAACACTTTCAGAGTAACTGTGAGGGTAAAACTGACAGAATCATCTAAAGTTAGCAATTTAAACCTCTTTGAAGGGGGTTCGCAGCGCAGTGCAATTGTCCTGGATAATTGCTGGTAAATCCTTACTGGAGACTTCCAAGAGGGATCCCCTAGTGCATCTTTGGGGTACCCTCCAAATGTGATGTTGGGGCAGGATGCTATGGCCTAATTGTGGTGACCTCTCTGCCCAATTTTGCTGTCATGCCTTGTAATTAACCTTTGCAGAATCATCAGATTTATCTTTTGAAGAAAATTTACGGCAAACATAGAAAGTCAAATAGTTGTTAAAAATGACTGTTGAGCTAGCTAGGCAAACTGCTTGACATGCTTTTAAAATAGAAATGAGACAGTCAGTCCCATTGTGGCTTCACCCATTCACAAGAATGGTCCCATGGCTGCGGATGTTCAGCTAAGTGGATGTATAAGAGAAGTTAGGACTGTTTTACTTAGAGAAGAGTAGATTGAGAGGAAATTTGATTGATGCATTCAAAATCATGAGGAGTCTTGTCAGGGTGGATGTGGAGAGGACTTTTCCTCTTGTAGGAGAACCTAGAACTAGGGGAGGGGGGTCACTGTTTAAAAATAATGGGACACCCATTTAAAATGGAGATGAGGCAAAATGTTTTCACTCAGAGGGTCGTGAATCTTTGGGGCTCTCTTCCTGAAAAGGTTGTGGAAGCTGAGACTGAAATATTTTAAGGCAGAACTGGATAGGTTATTGGGACGCAAGGGGGTGATAGGTTATCGGGAGTAGGCAGAGTTCAGATTTGAGATTAATGTCAGTGATGCACGATCAATAACCTCAGAAACGAGATTGGAGACAATTGAAGGCTTTAATACGCTAGATGTTTCCCCCAGCAGCGCAGGTACAGAACAAAGCTGCTGGGGCGGCACGTGCTCTTATACCCTGCCTTGCAGGGCGGAGCTAACATACAAGCTGATCCAATGGGAACAAGTACATTCTCAACCAATGGTATTCCGGCATTACTAGGTACCGTAATCCTCCTAATACAGACTACCACAATCAGATCAGCTATGATATCATTAAATGGCAGAGCTAACATGAGGGGCTGAATGGCCATTATTCTGGGCTGGGGGCACTGTGGGGGGTGATGCAAGCCGGCCGAAGGGGGGGACTATTTCGCGGGCCGGGTCCGTGAGCGGCCGCCGCCATGCAGCACGGCGCGGCCACTGCAAACCGCCACCGTGCATATGCGCGGCCAGGGACCCGCCAATTCTCCTGGCGTATCGGCAACTGGAGCCGGCTGCTCTCCACTGCCGTCCTGCCAGCCCCCAGCAAAATGGGAAACGGGTGGCCATTTTGCACCAGTCTTTCTGGCCTAAAACATCACCGTTCCCACGCTGGCGTGGGGACATAGCCCAAAATTGGAGAATCCAGCCCCGTGTGCTGCTAACAACTCCAGCTCACCAGGGAGATCATGTGCCAGCTGTGCAAAATGGTGGCACAACCCCCCCCCCCCCCGTCGCTTCAACATCTACACCCCCCAACAAAAATACATCTTCCCCTGAGCCTCTCAATCGTTCCCTCTCCCTTAGCCTGTCCACACTTTTCCTCCCCCTAGCCTTCCACTCCTTCCCACTACCACCCCTCCCCTTCCCACCTCCAAGAGTCCAACCAGCAGCCCCACAGGGTGATGGATCTGGGTTGAAATGATCAGCTGTTTTTTGTGTCTGTTCAGGGTGGGATTAGCACCAGGAATGGCCCTGCCATATAGCGGCGCACTTTTCTTTTAGTGCCCCGGCGGGGAATGCTCCCGTAAGAGGGAGCGTGGGTGGGTGGGTGGGCGGGAGGGAGCGTGGATGGGTGGGTGGGCGGGAGGGAGCGTGGGGATTCTATGCCGCTCTTTATTAAAGAAAAAGGGGCAGCACGGTAGCCTTGTGGATAACACAATTGCATCACAGCTCCAGGGTGCCAGGTTCGATTCCGGCTTGGGTCACTGTCTGTGTGGAGTCTGCACATCCTCCCCGTGTATGCGTGGGTTTCCTCCGGGTGCTCCGGTTTCCTCCCACAGTCCAAAGATGTGCAGGTTAGGTGGATTGGCCATGATAAATTGCCCTTAGTGTCCAAAGTTGCCCTTAGTGTTGGGTGGGGTTACTGGGTTATGGGGATAGGGTGGAGGTGTTGACCTTGGGTAGGGTGCTCTTTCCAAGAGCCGGTGCAGACTTGATGGGCCGAATGGCCTCCTTCTGCACTGTAAATTCTATGATAAAAACCCAGGGAAACTTTTAAGTTTAATACTAGCTTTTGAGGAGTGTATTGAAGATGGACATGGAGACCTTTAGCAGACACTTTGCATTTCAGTTCTGGTAGCTGACTGCACAATATGTGTGTTTCTTTCTCACTTCCTCTTCCTTTCTTCTTTTTATATTTCAAATCATGTTCATCTCATTTACGTTCTGTAAGTGTAAATGCTAGTATCTTGCCTGAGGTTATTTGTGAATCCCCCTGGGTTCTGTACAGTAACTAATACAGAAAGTCTATGGTTGAGCTATTGAAAGAGTTGAATTGAAGCCAGTTTTAGATACAAATTAAATTTGTTTTGCGTTTAGATGCCAAAAAATTTGATTTCATATTGGCTCTAAGACAGCAAAATATGATTCATTAATATGAACCTGCCTTCAGTTTAGAATCACAGCCAATATGTGGGCTCATGGTGTCATTTCACCCCTTTCTCTCAAGTCAAACAAGCCGTGAGTGGAGCATTGTGATTGTTAGTACAAGTAAACAATCAGATATCATGCCAAGTCTTCCCCTGTTGTCACTCCAATGAAAGGGTGAGCTACCTGTAGAAAAAGTGTCTGAAGTCAAAAAGCAAAGACTTGCACCTTTCATTTTCAGTCTTTCATAATTTCTATGAAATACTTAATTATCTTTCCAACCTCGGATTAGCATATACAGTCTTACGAAACTTTCACCGTGTCTCCACAGATGTTATCAGACCTGCTGAGCTTTTCCTGCATTTTCAGTGATTATTATTATTGTATTAAATATTGTCTAATTTCTACCTGAACCACAATATATATTCTATTTGTGAAGCATGAGTGAAACCTAATCTTAATCCCTCTGTCACTATTTTATATTCGGCAGTGGAAGGTGGAGGCAAGTCGGGCAGCTCGCCGGCATTCGCCGGGGGCCTACTGTAGACTCAGTAGTGGCCATCGCTCGATCCCAGTGCAGCTGGTGCTACCAAGTTGCCAGCCAATAAGAATACTGTGCAGTCAGCTCTCAAGGGTGGGACTCCCTTCCAGATGGGTGCGGACAATTATGGTTGTTCCAGTGTATTATCGCTGCATTCTGAATCAGTGGGCTCAAGACCGACATTTCCACTGGGGCTGGGAGGGTGGTGGGAGATTGGCGGCGCATACATCTCTACATAAAATCTAGCCATAAGACTATCACAAAGATAGGCCTTGGTATACACCCAAGCCAGAATTTTCTAGCTCTTCATACCGGCAGGATCTGCCGGTTCCACCCATGTGAACAGAGATTTCAATGGCACGCTGGCCCTGTTGCGGGGAAATCCACGGTAGGGGGAGGGGGGGCAGTTTCTGGAAAATTCCAGCCCCAATTTAAGATTTTAGAGCACAACGTGTGCTCATTTCTACATTTGGGCCCAATTGCTGGATTCCTTAATCCTTTTCTTAGCTTTTTAATTCTCCTATTTCACCACAGGTGGTCTGTTCAAACAATAACAAGCCTTCTGCCTTTGTTTTGTGGTAACTTGACAGGGTGTAGTTTTGAGCCCAATTGAAATCGGATATCATAAATCAAAGAATTGGATACTTTAAACTAAACTACAGTCCACTCCAGCAAATGGCCTGCTGGGAATTCGGACTTGGCCAATTTTAAATACACTAACTCAGACAGGCTGCCTGGGCATGTCTGGACCTGCCGTCAATCGCCCATCAAGAGATCATCGCACCCTATTGCAATGCAAGGTCTATTGTCCGCAGCCGAGATTGAGCCAGACTCTCGGGCACCGAGAATTTCTGCTGTTACCTTATATAGGAACAGATTATGTGAGACCACACCATCAGGGTTGGACACCTGGGGCGGGCTCAGGTGTCCTGTCAAATGGTCATCAACCGGACCATTGGGTGTTGAGACTCCCTCCTGAGGCCTCGTTGGCAGAAAGCCAGCGGAAATGGCAAAAGGGTGTGAAGGGAGGATGAATAAAAACATGCACGCGAGGCACATCAGCAGCGAAGTCACCAGGCAGAGGCAATCGAGCCATCTGAGAAGAAAGGAATGAAAAAGGAAGCTGCCAGCGAAACTCACCTCTGTGAAGTTGTACCAGAGGGATTCACGAATCGGACACACATTTCAATCAAGCCATCTTTGCAGATAGTATAACCGAAGCTTGGGTGTTTCTGGTATTGTATATTTTGGGTTAATTTTTGATTAATTGGGTGTTTAATAAAGATTGTTGAATTCATACTTATGTTTTGTGGTAGTATGTATTGGGGGTCATGTGGGACTGGAAGCCCTAATGTCATTGGCTGACAGATCCCGGGTCCTGGTTGGCCGTTGACCTCTAGCTCCGCCCTGAAGGCGGAGTATAAGAAGCCGGAGTCCTCCCCCGCTGGCCATTCTACTATCGAGCTGCGGGGGAACAGACACGCTTAATAAAGCCTCATTGACTTCACTCTATTCGTCTCACGGAGTCTTTGTGCGCTACAATTTATTAAGCGTGCCTAAAAAGGACTATGGAGCTCAGGATCATTCCGGAATGCCTGAGGATCAGCCCCCACGCAGTGAACGCGGCAGCAGCCTTCAAGCACTGGCAAACTTGCTTCGAGGCCAACCTCAGAACGGCCACCGGCCGGGTCACAGAAGACCAAAAACTACAAGTCCTGCACTCGAGGGTGAGCACGGAGATCTTCTCCCTCATCGACGACTCGGAGGATTTCCAGACGGCGTTCGCAGCACTGAAAAATCTCTATGTCCGCCCAGTTAACCAAATCTACGCTCGCTACCAGCTCGCGACGAGATGGCAAGGTCCCGGAGAATCGATGGACGAATTCTACGCCGCGCTGCTGATTTTGGGACGAGCCTGCAGCTGCCCTTCGGTGAACGCAAATGAACACACGGACATGTTAATGCGCGATGCTTTTGTGGCAGGTATGAATTCCTCCCAAATCCGCCAAAGACTTCTAGAAAGAGAGTCGCTAGGACTCTCAGAGGCCCGGGCCCTAGCAGCCTCCCTAGACGTGGCCGCGCGTAATACCCGCGCCTACGGCCCCGACCGCGCGGCAGCCCATTGGGCCCCGTACGTACCCGTCGCAACAAACCCCCCCCCCCCCGCACACCCCTCAGGCTTGCGCGGTCCAAACGCCAAGTCGCACCGGGGGCGCCCGCTGCTATTTCTGCGGCCAGGCGAAACACCCCCGACAGCGCTGCCCGGCCCGCGCAGCTATCTGCAAGAGCTGCGGGAAAAGGGCCATTACGCGGTTGTGTGCCGGTCCCGCGAGGTCGCCGCCGTCCCGGGAGAACAGGGAGCCCTGCAAGCCGTTTACGCTTCCCAACCCCCCCAGCACGCCATGTGCGACCCGCAGCCGCAGCCGCTCTGGGTCCCGACCACCGCGGTCCCGGGAGAACTGGGAGCTCTGCACGCCGCTTACGCTCCCCAACCCCCCCCACCGCAGCCCATGTATGACCCGCCGGCGCTACCACTTTGGGTCCCGACCACCACTCTCCACGGAGAAGAGGGAGTTTTGCGCGTTCCTAACGCCCCCCTAACCCCCCCCCCCCCCCGCGCCCCATGTCTGACCCGCCGGCGCTACCAACTTGGGTCCCGACCACCGCTGTCCCCGGTGAGGGAGCTCCGCGCGGTCCTAGCGCTCCCCGGCGCCCCACGTGCGACCCGCAGACGGCTCCGCGCGGTCCTAGTGCTCCACAGCGCCCCATGTGCGACCCGCAGATGGCGCCATTTTGGGTCCCGGCCACCACGAGGGGAGGAAGGGCGCCGCCATCTTGGACCACCCCAGACCTGTACGACGCGTGGGGGCGGCCATTTTGTCCACCCCCGCCGCCATCTTGTGACCCCCCAGCCACGTGCGATGTATGGGGGCGGTTATTTTGTTCAACCCCGACGCCATCTTGGACGGACACAACGGACCCCACTCCACTACTACAACCACGTCTCGCTTCAATTACGCTCGATCAAGCTCGGCCCCGGACACTCCAGACGACGACGACAACGGTGCTAATAAACGGCCACGAGACACCATGCCTAGTCGACTCCGGGAGCACAGAGAGCTTTATCCACCCCGACACGGTAAGACGCTGTTCATTGACCACCTATCCCAGCGCACAAAAGATTTCCCTAGCTGCAGGATCCCACTCCGTACAGATCCAAGGATTCTGCATAGTTACCCTAACGGTGCAGGGGAGGGAGTTCTAAAACTACAAACTAAACGTCCATCCCCAACTCTGCGCCCCCACCTTACTGGGATTAGATTTCCAATGCAATCTACAGAGCCTTACGTTCAAATTCGGCGGCCCAATACCCCCACTCACTATCTGCGGCCTCGCAACCCTCAAGGTGCAACCCCCGTCCTTGTTTGCGAACCTCACCCCGGATTGCAAACCCGTCGCCACGAGGAGCAGACGGTACAGCGCCCAGGACCGGACCTTCATTCGGTCCGAAGTCCAGCGGCTACTAAAGAAGGGCATAATCCAGGCCAGCAATAGTCCCTGGAGAGCGCAGGTGGTAGTAGTGAAGACAGGGGAGAAACAAAGGATGGTCATCGACTATAGCCAGACCATCAACAGGTACACACAACTAGACGCGTACCCTCTCCCCCGCATGTCCGACATGGTCAATCGGATTACCCAATATAAAGTCTTCTCCACCGTGGACCTCAAGTCCGCCTACCATCAGCTCCCCATCCGCCCAAGTGACCGCAAGTACACAGCCTTCGAGGCAGACGGGCGATTATACCATTTTCTAAGGGTCCCATTTGGCGTCACAAACGGGGTCTCGGTCTTCCAACGGGAGATGGACCGAATGGTTGATCAACATGGGTTGCGGGCCACGTTCCCGTATCTCGACAATGTAACCATCTGCGGCCACGACCAGCAGGACCACGACGCCAACCTCCAAAAATTCCTCCAGACCGCCAAAGCCTTGAACCTCACGTACAACGAGGACAAGTGCGTTTTTAGCACCAATCGGCTAGCCATTCTGGGCTACGTAATGGGATAATAGGCCCCGACCCCGAACGTATGCGCGCTCTCATGGAATTCCCCCTCCCGCACTGCCCAAAAGCCCTGAAACGCTGCCTGGGGTTCTTTTCATACTACGCCCAGTGGGTCCCCCAGTACGCAGACAAGGCCCGCCCCCTAATACAGACCACGACCTTCCCTCTGTCGACAGAGGCTTGCCAGGCCTTCAGCCGCATCAAAGTGGATATCGCAAAGACCACGATGCGCGCCATCGATGAGTCCCTCCCCTTCCAGGTCGAGAGCGACGCCTCCGACGTAGCTCTAGCGGCCACCCTTAACCAAGCGGGCAGACCCGTGGCCTTTTTCTCCCGGACCCTCCACGCCTCAGAAATCCGACCCTCCTCAGTGGAAAAGGAAGCCCAAGCCATAGTGGAAGCTGTGCGACATTGGCGGCATTACCTGGCCGGCAGGAGATTCACTCTCCTCACGGACCAACGGTCGGTAGCCTTCATGTTCGGTAATGCACTGCGGGGCAAAATCAAAAACGACAAGATCTTAAGGTGGAGGATCGAGCTCTCCACCTTCAACTACGAGATTTTGTATCGTCCCGGAAAGCTGAACGAGCCGTCCGATGCCCTATCCCGCGGCACATGTGCCAACGCACAAATTAACCGCCCCCAAACCCTCCACGAGGACCTCTGCCACCCGGGGGTCACTCGGTTTTTCCACTTCATCAAGTCCCACAATCTCCCATACTCTTTAGAGGAGGTCCGTACAGTCACAAGGGAGTGCCACATCTGCGCGGAATGCAAACCGCATTTTTTCAGGCCGGATGGAGCGCACCTGATTAAGGCTTCCCGCCCCTTTGAACGCTTCAGTCTCGATTTCAAAGGGCCCCTCCCCTCCACCGACCGCAACGCATATTTTCTTAATGTGGTGCACGAATACTCCCGCTTCCCTTTTGCCATTCCCTGTTCTGACATGACCGCGGCCACAGTTATTAAAGCCCTGAACAGCATCTTCACACTGTTCGGTTACCCCGCATACGTCCACAGTGACAGGGGGTCCTCTTTCATGAGTGACGAGCTGCGCCAGTTCCTGCTCAGTAAGGGCATAGCCTCAAGCAGGATGACCAGCTACAACCCCCGGGGGAACGGGCAAGTAGAGAGGGAGAACGGCACGGTCTGGAAGGCCGTCCTACTGGCCCTACGGTCCAGGGACCTCCCAGTTTCACGGTGGCAGGAGGTCCTCCCGGACGCTCTCCACTCCATCCGGTCGTTATTATGTACGAGCACTAATCAAACGCCTCATGAGCGTCTCCTTGTCTTCCCTAGGAGGTCCTCCTCTGGAACGTCGCTGCCGACCTGGCTGGCGGCCCCAGGACCCATCTTGCTCCGAAAGCATGTGCGGGCACATAAGGCGGACCCGTTGGTCGAAAGGGTTCACCTCCTCCACGCGAACCCGCAGTACGCTTATGTGGAGTACCCCGACAGCCGGCAGGACACTGTCTCCCTGCGGGATCTGGCGCCCGCCGGCAACACACACACCCCCCCGACACCATTCACCCAACCCCCCCCTTCCTGCCACCGCCGCACCCCGCGACCGCCCCCTTCCCAGGAGGATCGGTTCCCCTTCCCTCAGGCCCGACCAAGGATAAAGCCCAAGCTGAAACCGTAAGGCTCCCGGAGACGACAACACCGGTACAAGCACCATCACCACCACCGGGGCCGAGGCGATCGACACGGACGACCAGACCGCCCGACCGACTCGTGGCGTCGATCTAAACCAAAATATGGACTTTTTCACAAGAACATTTTTGCTTTTCTCCCTATTCCCTCTGTAAATAGTTGAAACAGGACAAAATTGTACAATGCTGTATTGCCATGTGAATGTTTTTCCCCCCAGGACCAGCCCTGTAAACCCTTACCACCATACGAAGCATCACCCCGCCGGGTTCATTTTTGACAAGGGGTGAATGTGGTAGTATGTATTGGGGGTCATGTGGGACTGGAAGCCCTAATGTCATTGGCTGACAGATCCCGGGTTCTGGTTGGCCGTTGACCTCTAGCTCCGCCCTGAAGGTGGAGTATAAGAAGCCGGAGTCCTCCCCCGCTGGCCATTCTACTATCGAGCTGCGGGGGAACAGACACGCTTAATAAAGCCTCATCGATTTCACTCTATTTGTCTCACGGAGTCTTTGTGCGCTACATGTTTGTCCTTTGTTCTTCTCGCTATTACTTCGGTAAAACCTTTGAGTAAATAAACTGGTCAAAAGTATCTGGATAGATGCAACATTTTCTAAATAAAGAACTTGCATTTACATAGCACTTTCAACATCCTCAGGCTGTTCCAAAGTGTTTCATATTCATTGAAGGACTTTAGACGTACAGTCACTCTTGGAATGAGACAAATACAGCAATGTTTGCACAGCAAAATTCCACAGGCAGCTAAAAAAAGGTATTTTTTTAAGAGTTGTTCATTGAGGGCTAATAGTTGGAGCGGCACAGTGGTACAGTGGTTAGCACTGCTGCCTCACACCTCCAGGGATCCGGGTTCAATTCCGGCCTCGGGTGACTGCCTGTGTGGAGTTTGCACTTTTCCCCCGTGCCGGCGTGATTTTTCTCCCGGTGCTCCGGTTTATTCCCACAGCCCAAAGATGTGCAGGTTAGGTGGATTGGCCATGCTCGTGTTCAAAAGGTTAGGTGGGGTTACTCGGTTTATGGGGATAGGTTGGAGGCGTGAGCTTAAGTAGGGTGCTCTTTCCAAGGGCCAGTACACACTTGATGGATGTAATGGCCTCCTTTGACAGTGTAGACTTAATGATTCTGTGTTGTCCTTCAACATGGGACACGTTACATCAAACCTGAGTTAAAAAAGGATTTGGGCATAAAATGGTCTTTTTGCGAATGTCTTTGCTTCAGAGGTATCAGCAGAACCCTTATTCCAGTTTATCAACTTCACCTGGGCATTCTATTCCTTTCAGAAGCTTTCTTACATTGTCACTGGCTGCTCCTTAGACTCTTCCATTTACTTGTTAGATCTTCAATCCGCTTTTTAGAACTTTCTTTCTTGTTCTAAAATCTGGATTTACTATTCCACACTGAATATCTCGGGGTGGATTCTCTTCCCAGCGACGTTGGAATCGCGGATCGCGATTGGGCAGAGAATCGGGTGTCAGCCGAAAATCGAGGTCATCGCCGGACTTCCAACGAGCCACCATGCTCCGGTACCTCACTGACGGCGTGAACACTTTCCACGGCCCGCACCGGCCTGGGCATGCAAAATGTACAGTAGCATATGTTAACATATCATTAACTGGCTTGACCCAGTACTCACCAGCCTCCAACTGTGCTCCGCCCTCTCAAAGAGGAAGTGAACCCAACATGGTTCACTTTTGCTATTGAAAAGCAGGGACCGGGCGCCATGGCTGCTGAGGGAGAGAGAGGAGGTAAGAAAAGTATCCAAAGCGCAACAGCGGGCTGAGAGTTGAGCCGCTGGCTGTGGGCACCTGCCAGGGCCGGGGGAGTAGCGGGGCCGACCAAGAGATGGACCGTGGGGTGTCCGGGTGTTCGGGCAGAAACTGCCATTTCCGCAGACCGCAAGGCAGCCACCTGACTGCGCACTCCGCTGACTGCCCACTAGTGTCCTGTAAAGATGCAGAACACCACAGGCAATAAGGGTGCCCTCCACACGCCACCCCTCCCGTCAGAGGCCACCATCCCTAGAAACTTCCAGACCTCAGCCGATCCAGCAACGGCTTGAGTGTGGTCCAGTACAGTCAGAGGGCGGCTGCCCCACCAATGACACTATCAGCTAGCCCATCCCGCAGGCCCACCGGCTGTCACCAAGCCCCGCCTGCCACCAAGCCCCGCCTGCCCACTGCGCACCTGCCCCCCTCCATCCTGCCCCCAGACAAGTAGGCACAACCTGTGCATCACACACAGAACCCACCTACCGTCCCAACAGGTGCCCACCCCCCTCTCCCAGCTCCATCCGTGGGCCCTGCCCGTATGCATGCCAGCAAGCATAGAGCCGGTCAGTGGCACACAGTGACCGCCCACCCCCCACCAACCCCACAATCAGGTGTCACTCTGCTGGCAGGGTATCACGTGGCTGACCCAAGGAGGACATCCACAGTGGACCCCACGGGAGGGCACAGGACAGGAGTGGCAGAGCATATAGCTGGCATGAGTAGCAGCAGCCACTGGCACCCCTGCCAGCAGCGACGACATTGGAGTTAATAGCCCCCCCCAGTGCCAGGCACCGAAGGGACCAGGGGTGTGGCGTGGAAAGCAAAATGTCGGGGGGAACAGCCGGGGTTGGGGGTGGGATTGGAAGGGGGAGGGGGACAAGTGGGGTCAGGGGCTGCAGTGCAAGCCAGGGCCACCATGTAGCCCGTTGGACCTGCATGGGTACGGGAGTACTCACCATGCCAATATGTCTTCCCTTTACATCCTGCAGACAATGGATTTCGGAGTTCAGCCAGGAATGGTTGGAATCTGGCTGGCCGCCACGGCCCTTGCAGACACATTGAAGCTGCTCGAACAGGAGTTGCTCAGGGCGAACCTGAAGAACAGGAGCCTGCCCCAGAAGAACAGACGCTGAGGCTGGAGAACCAGCCGTAGAACAAGCCAAGGAAGAGGAGGTGGGAAGGGGGTGCTGCATCAAGCCTCTTGTATATCAGCAGAGCCTGTCATTCGAGGACCTGTCAGACTGAGCACGTTGCCAATGGCTACGGCTGCACAGGGAGACCATGTGACATCTCTGCCAGATTATGCAGCACCTGGTATCGCAGGGGTATGTGGAGGACACCCACTCCTGGCGGCCATCAAGGTGAATGTCACCCTGAACCTCTATGCCACGGGGTCCTTCCAGGCGCCAAGTGGGGACCTGTCCGAGATCTCCCATTTGTCTGTAAATAGGTGCAACCGTGCCGTAACGGATGCCCCATATCGCTGAGCAACGCATTTAGAAACTTTGATATGGACCGAGCTCAGAAGGCCGTCCGAGCAGTGGGTTGCGCTGCCATCGCGGAAATGCTCCAGGCCCAGGGGGTGCACGATGGGTCACATGCCCTTTTACGAGCACCGCTGCATGAGGGGCTGCCCTTCATACACCGGGGTGGCTTCTACTCCATAAATGTGCAGTTGGTGTGTGACCACCAACTGCACATCATGCACGTCTATGCCCGATACCTCGGCAACGTGCACGACGCATTCATCCTGACACACTCGACGGTGCACCCTGAGGTGTGTGTTGGCTCTTGGGTGGCAGGAGTTATCCGCTGCGGTCGTGGCTAATGACGCCTGTCTGGAGGCCCCAGACCAACGCGGAAAACCATTACAACGACACCCACGCTGCAACCAGGAGTGTCATCGAGCGGTGCATCGACGTCCTGAAGGTGCTGTTTAAGTGCTTGCATAGCTCTGATTGGGGACTTCAATTTAGCCCCTAGAGGGTCTCCCACATCGTGCTGGCCTGCTGCGTATCCTACAACATCACGCTGCAGAAGGCAGAAGACATGCTGAAAGAGGTTGAACGCCAGGCCTCGTCCAACAAGGAGGATGCGGAGAAGGGCCAGGATGGGCAGGGTATGGGCCCGGGCAGGCAGAGCAGGCCGCACAGCGAAGGCAGCCTGGGCAGTATCAGCTCAACCATCCTGTCCCACACCCACATGGCCACCCACCCCCTCCACTGTCTCCCCTTCCTGGACTCCATCCCCCTTCTCCAGCACTTGCACCCCCCTTCCGGGCTCCACCAGCCTCAACACAGGTTGACCCTGGGTCGACAGTATCAGGGTATCTGGTCCATGGGATGGAGGATGATGACCGCCTGAAATGCGATGAGCTCTGGCGCTCTGGATCCTTTGACAGAGTCTGACACATGCCCCGGTGTCACATTCCACTGTCTACCCGATGCTCCCTGCCATTCCATCTCATGAGCCCAGATGGTCAGAGGAGGTGGGGGTGGGGATGGGGCCCAGGGTGAGTGGGGGGTATGGAGGTGAGCGGTGATGGGTACAGTTCCACACCGCCTGCGAGGGCGACTCCGGGGAAATGTCAAACTGTCCTGGGGGAGCTGCCCTATGCCTTCCTCCAACACCCATTCTCCACACTGCTGCCCCCCCGCCATACACCCTCTGTTCCCAGCCCAGCCCATGCCTGCTGCGTATCCCGTCCTGTGACCTGGGTTCCCTCTCGCGGCCATTCTCTGGGGCGACCGGGCTGGCAGTCTCCCAGGTGTCACAGGTGGCGGGGTGCCACTGTGTTCTGCCCACTGCCCATCAGATGCACCAGAAAGGGATTCTGAGGGTGTCACTGGCATGGGCCCCGTCACCTCCTCCTCCCTCGGGGTGTCCGGTGGCCCCCAGGCTACTCGTTGGGACCAGGGTGCGGCCGGAGCGAACTCCGGGGGCTCTGCCATCACCTGGCACCTGCAGGCGCTGGACGCCCTCTCCTGTAGTCCCCGGCTCTGCAACTGCATCTCCGGCATTGATGGGACCACCCTTTCCTGAAGTGCGAGACCTATCTGGACGGCAGACCTTGGGGTTTCCTCCCTCCAGCTGATGTACCGCAGCATGTGTGTTGTGCACTCAGGACTGTGTCCCTGGAGCTTCTTCACTAAAGTGACCCACCGAGGTGAGAGTCTCTGGGATGGTGGAGAGTGCTGGTGACAGCAGTGCCAAAAAGTCGGTGTCGTTCCTGGGCAGGTGCTCCGGGGTATTACAAGGTTACAGCTCAGGTATGAGGGACCCTGGACGGTCCTGTCCCGTCGGTAGGTGAGTTGCGGGGTTGTGGCTGGGGGCAACGGACCCCGGATGGTCCCGCCTCGTTGGCAGGTCAGGTGTGGGGTTGGGGTGAGGGAACCCAGACTGCCCTGCCTCGTCAGAAGGTGACTCTGCAAGACAAAAGGCAAGACATATGATGAGATCTCAGGTAGATGTGGTGGTGGAGAGGGAGAGGTGACTCACGTGGCACAGGGACATCGCAATTTATTGGAGGTTCACTTGGTTGTCCCATGCCGATCTCCGCCTCAGCGGCTACCTGCGCTCCAAGGACTTGGACCGACCAAGTCCATCGCCCTCTGCTCCACGGTGGTGAGGACCCTCAGGGCCAGTAGGCCCCTCTGGTCTTTTCCCGCTCCCTGTGGTTGTGGGCCACCTTCGCCTGGGGGAGAGAAAATGCATAGTGGGAGAAACTCTGGCTCGGGCAGCACAGGGGGTCTGCAGCTAGTATCCTGTCTGTGCAGGGCACCCGACCATGGCAGGCGGTATGCGTGTTGGCATGTGGTGGAGGGTGGGGTGCGGTCGACTGCCAGCGGGTGAGGTTCGATCGCCCTCGAGGAGAGGGGTGCACGTGCAGGACATGGGACAGGGTCAGTGCCAGGGGCACTCTGGTTGGCCCGGGGAGCTGTCCATCCTCATAAGGCCTCAGTTACCTGTCCACCTGGTGGGGGCCACATGGGGGCTGGAGAGTTGGTGGGTGAGGGGTGTGGGTCGGGGATGGTGCCAGTGGCACGGAGATGGTGAATCACCCGGGCCACCTTGAGGAGGTGGTGCAGCTTCTCCCGGCACTGCTGGCTGGTCCTCGCGGTGAAGCCCACGGCTCTCACCACCTCTGCTACCTCCACTCAGGCCTGGTTAACCTTAGCAGGTGGAGGTCTCCTTCTCACCCTGGGGAAAAGGGTGTCCCGCCTCTTCTTCACGGCATCCAGCAGTATCTCCAGCTCAGCGTCTGGGAATCCCGGGGCTGCTCTCCGTGGTGCCATCGCCTTGGTTGCAGTGAGTGTGTGGGGAGTGGAGTGCGATATGCAGTTCCAGCTTGTCAGGCTCTCCAGTGAATCCGACATCAGCGAATCTGACGCCGACGTGGTTAGAATTGCTTTAGTTCCACATGGGGAGAGTGCTGGTTCATTAGCATGTCCTGAATGACTCCGGCATTTGCGTATCCATCGGGGCCACGGAACACCCCCCATTCAGTCCCGGCGTCAGCACTGACTCTCCCAAATGGAGAATCCCGCCACTCATCTTTCATGTTCTTTAAAATGTATCAAAGTTCAAAAATGTCATTGCTCTTTTCCCAATGAAGTTCTAACATTTCATTAGTTTTGTTGGTTATTTCAGCTTTCAAACAGCTGTTGTCATTTATCATCGATCCCTTTTCCTGGTCTAGGCATTTGTCACAGTGCTTGATAGAGACTTCTGGACTAATCCCGTTCCAGCCTCCTCGAACAGGCGCCGGAATGTGGCGACTAGGGGCTTTTCACAGTAGCTTCATTTGTGACAATAAGCGATTTTCATTACAAGTGTTGACGCCGATGCAGAATTCATGGACTTACACAACAGCAAAACTGGCACCCAACCTGGATCGCTTCAGCAACTGTGAGGGGCTAGCCACGTGGAATTCTGTCGATTCGCCGGGTCCGTGATTGACACTCGGGAGGCTGACAAGCTGCAGCTGCATATACACATTACAATACCGGCACGCACTCATCCCAGCCAACAAGATGGCACTGGTTGTGCTGGAGCACGCCCATGGGTCAGCTGGGGCCAGAGGGCACCTGGGGGGAATGGCCTGGGGGGTCACCCATATGACTCATTGTAGCGCACAATGACTTACGCGAGACGAGAAGCGATGAAGTCTATCTAGGCTTTATTAAGCGAGACTTGTTCCCCAGCAGCTCAGTAACAGAATGAGGCTGCGGGGAGAACTCGAGCTCTTATGCTCCGCCTTCAGGGCGGAGCCAGAAGTCGGCAGATCCAAGCAGGACCCGGGACCTGTCAGCCAATAGCCTCTCGGCTTCACAGGTGCCATATTACCCCTAATACATACCACCACACTCATGACCCTAAGTTCACAGGGGGATGTTATCAGCATGTGCAGCTGCATTGCTGTGGCAATGATGTTCCATGCCAGTCCACCCCGACCACACAGCCCACCTCCTGGCCGCCCCCGCTATTCCTGGTGAAAGCCGCGCCCCCCCCTCCCCCCCGGCCAGCGACATAACTGTCAACAAATTATGGCGATATTGGACACTTTGCGCACCCGCTCTCTCTCCCTCAGCAACCACGTTGCCGGTTACACAATAAGTGAACCGTCGGGTACTCGGCCCATCAGAGATGGAGCATCATGGAGGCCCCGGAGAATACCGGGTCAGGCCCGCTAATGACATGCAAACAGTGTTTACTGTACATGCGTTCTGGAACTTTGACGCCACTGTCGAGGTGACGGAGAATTGCAATTTGGCGTCAAATTGTGCCCGCCGTGATTTTAGCGTCGGAATCTATTTTCCGCCCAATCGCGTTTTGCGTTTTCGGCATCAGCCCCTCATGCTTAAAGTTCATCACTTTCTAATTTTTCATCAGCAAACTCATCTTCCACACATGAAAGCTGATTTTCTATGCTGAACAGTTTTTGCCTAATTCCTGCGTGCTATCCTTCAGGCTCACATCCTTTAATTTTACTTCTGCTAATTGTTTTGTATTTCTCCTCTGTGAGAACTCCTACTTTCTCTTACAACTGTTCAACATTTTCTTGATATTCTAAATTCTTGATTTTTATTTCAGCCATGCTATTTTTCAACAGCTCAATGTTTTCAGTAGGTTTGAGGCATCCAGTGCTTTTCCATCTCGTTCCTTGATCTTCAGCATTGGATTTACATTTCCAAAACTTATTTCTGTCTTTCCTTTCTCCCTCTGCAACAGAGCTTTGTCCTTGTCCTTCATTTTGGATTCACAGTTAGCCAGGTCTGTCTCCGGTGAAATTTTAACTTGATTCAGTTCTGCAATTATGTTTCTACTGGCTTCAGTATCTGCTCACAGCTAAGAAAGTTCTACAACTTTTCCTTCCATTGCCTCCTCTTTTGCATTTAGCTTGTTCTTCAGTTCTTTGGCACAGTGGTTAGCACTGTTGCCTCATAGCTCCAGGGACCTGGGTTTGATTCTGGCCTTGGGTGACTGTGTGGAGTTTGCACTTTCTCCCCGTGTCTGTGTAAGTTTTCTCCGGGTGCTCCGATTGCCTCCCACAGTCCAAATATGTGCAGGTGTAGCCATCTCAGGTGGCTACCTGCAAAGGTCCATGGGAATTTGTCCAACCCAGGACTCAGACAGACTCAGAGCTTGTGTGTGTATTTGCAAACCAGACAGCTAGACCTGATCGAAACCCCCGCTCGTTTGCATTCTAATGGCCCATTTCCCAGGACAATAGGACTGCACTCAAGAAACCGATACAGCCACAGACTGATCGGCGCCACTCCCTTTACTCAGAGAGCCCAACTGCCAAGTTCAATGACCGCTAAGGACACGCCCAGCCATCAAGGCACCCGCCCCTTTATTGGCCAAAATCGAAGGCAGTGATCGAAGCCTGTCGAATTATTGGGTCCAAGTTAAGGACCGCCCCAAAGAGCGCGAAATCCCAGAGGGATAAGAAGAGACACAGCCATGTGCTCGGTTTCTTTTGCATCCGGCCTATGCCAACCCAAGTGCAGCATAACGAGCAGACAGACAAACTCAAGACCAACGATCTCTACCAGACAGATGAGCCCAGCAGAAACAGAGCCACTTCTTCCACCCAGCCACGCAAGATCAGGACAAAGGCCTTGTCCATCTGCAGAGAGCCGGTTGCCCTGAAGTTAAGTATAGGTTATTGTAGTTGTTAGGTGTAATTTAACTTGTAGTGTTTTGTGTTGCATGTCAAAGTAATCCTTGTGTGTAAATAAACCATCTTTAAACTTGAACTGACTAACTGGTTGTGTGGTCCTTTGATCGATATTCGGTAAAGCATTGTAGTGGTATCATTTAATAGCTGGCGACTCTAAAGAGCATAATTATTAATTGGCGACAGTACTCCGGTGCCGATTGGCAACATTATTGGTGACGCTCGTGGGATAGTATTCCATTCAAAGGAGCAACACAGGATAGGCGGATTGGCCATGCTAAATTGCCCCTTAGTGTGTCCGTGTCCAAAGGTTATTGGGGTACTGGGATAGGGTAGGGGAGTAGGTCAGGGGAGGGTGCTTTTTCCAAGGGTTGGGGCCGACTCGACGGGCCAATTGACCTCCTTCAGCACTGTAGCGATTCTATCTATTTCTTTAGGGCTGGATTCTTCGGCCGAGCCTGCCGCAACATAGCCAGGGATGGGACAGGCAACCATGAAAAGGCCGTTGACTTCGGACGGGAATTTCCAGTCGGCGGGCGGGCACAACCGAAGAATCCAACCCTTAGCGTCTTTCTTGTACCTCTTGCCAACTCATGCTGCATTTCAGTGCCTTGATTTGTTGCTACTTTTAACTTCAAAGTAGCTTTTCCTGAAGTAATAGTCAACGGGTTGAATTCTGCGCCGTTGGGATTCTCCATTTTGCCAGCAGCCCGGGGGATTCCCGATGGCATGGGGCTGAAATCATGGGCGTCATTCTCCGCCGGCGGGAGTCTCCGTTCTGCCGGCGCTCGGGGGTTTCCCGACGGCGTGGGGGTGCCCCACAATGGGAAACCCCATTGACGGGCCGGTGTTACGGAGACTCCCGCCGGCCGGTCGGCGCAGAAATGTGGCGGGGCGGGTAGGAGAATTTCGCCCCATGTTCGCCGATTGGCCGGAGAATAACCGTTTCCAACTAAATCAGGGGCGGTGCCGCTTTTTTGCCTGAGGCCCACCCCCCGATGCTCTGCCTCAGACTGACTGAGCTCCCGACGACGTTGGTTGCGTGTGGTGTCATCCGTCGGGAACTCGGCGTGGCGGATGCAGACTCAGTCCAGCATCGCCATAGTCGGGGGAGGGCCGATCCGCGGGCAGGGGGGCAGGGCGGATTTTGTCAGGGGCTGAGGGCACTGTTGGGGGGTGTTCTGGGGCTTGCAAGCTGGCCAAAGGGGCTGCACTATTTTGCAGGCACGGTCGCTGCAGGCCGCCGCCATGCACATGCGTATCCACGGACCCGGCAATTCTCCAGGCCATATCGGCAGCAAGAGCTGGGTTCTCTACGCTGCTCCGCTGCTGGCCCCCAGCTAAACCGAGGATCAGTAACCGTCTTGCGCCGAATTTTCGGGCATAAATCACCACCGTTTCCACGCCGGCGTGAGGACATAGCCCTACCTGGCGGGGCGGGGAGTTCCGGCGTAATGGAGTGGCGGGAACCACTCCGGCGTCGTGCCACCCCAAAGGTGCGGAATTCTCCGCACGTTTAAGGGCCAAGCCCTCACCTTGAGGGGCTAGGCCCACGCCGGAGTGATTTCCCCCCTCGCCGGCTGGCCGGAAAGGCCTTTGGCGCCACGCCAGCCGGCGGCGAAAGGACTTCACCGGGCGCGCATGTGCGGGAGCGTCAGCGACCGCTCACGGCATCCCCGCACATGCGCAGGGAAGGGGTTCTCTTCCACCTCTGCCATAGTGAAGACCATGGCGAAGGCGGAAGAAAAAGAGTGCCCCCACGGCACAGGCCCGCCCGCCGATCGGTGGGCCCTGATCGCGGGCAATGCCACCGTGGGGGCATCTCCCGCGGCCAGATCGCCCGCACCCCCACAGGACCCCGGAGCCCGCCCGCGCCGTCTGCTCCCGCCGGTAAGGTAGGTCGTTCAATCCACGCCGGCTGGACCCATCGCGGGCCAGAGAATCGCCGGGGGGAGCCCGCCGACCGGCGCGGCGCGATTACCATCCCCGCCGATTGTCTGATAGCGGAGAATTCGGGACACGGCGGAGGCGAGATTCACGCCAGCCCCCGGAGATTCTCCGACCCGGCGGGGGTTCGGAGAATCGCGCCCATGGTGCTTGACCATCTTGGGTATTGTCTTCCTCACTCTGAAGTCTCCTTGCCCTTTGGTGCTTTAATGGCATTGTTCGATACCTTTTATGAAGGTCTGCACTCTCCAGAAGGTGGAGTTTAAAAGGCCAGTACCTCACCAAAGCCGGCTGAGTATTCATTAGTGCCTTGTATTTGGATTGCTTTACCAATAAATACCCCAAACAAATATAAAAATGCATTAACTTAGGATGGCACGGCAGCACAGTGGTTAGCACTGTTGCTTCACAGCTCCAGGGTCCCAGGTTCGATTCCCGGCTTGGGTCACTGTCCGTGGGGAGTCTGCAAGTTCTCCCCGTATCTGCGTGGGTTTCCTCCGGGTGCTCCAATTTCCTCCCAGAAGTCCCGAAAGATGTGCTGTTAGTTAATTTGGACATTCTGAATTCTCCCTCTGTGACCCGAACAGGTGCCGGAATGTGGCGACTCGGGGCTTTTCACAATAACTTCATTGCAGTGTTAATGTAAGCCTACTTGTGACAATAAAGATTATTATTATTAACTTGTACTTCTTCCGATTTCCTCTTTAATCCTGTTGTATTCCAGTAATTAAAAATTCTCCTTCAACGTGACGCCCAATTCTGCATCTGGTCTGGCCCTTGTATCAACCCAAATTGATCTGGTAGCTTTTTAGCACAGAGGAGTAAAGCTTTAAATGCCGTTGCAGTTTTAAAGATGGTTCTACCGTAACCCTTTTTTCTCTTCTTCCTGCACTTGTTTAATTTCAATGGGCTCCCACTGAAATCATGAAGCCCTTTTTTTTTTACTTTGTGATTCTTCTCCATGCTTAGAAAATTGATTTGGGGATGATATTTTTTTTGCTCTGCCTTCTATTTGTTTTCTTCACAAATTTAAGCTCAGCCACCATATGGTACGGCACTGAGTCCAGACCCAGTTGCAGCATTCTTCCAGCTATGCTGCTTAAACAATTGATATGCTCTGCCTGATTAGTGCCATGATTATTTTTAAAAGGTTAGTTCATTCACTCTTTTTGCTGAATTTTGCTCACCCTTTTTATGATCTGTCTAGGTCCTTTGATTATGTGTTTGATTGGGTTTGGCTTTTTCTTACCCTTTTGTTATCTGGCTAGGTCCTTTGCATTTGACCAGCTTTGGCTTTTCATTTGCACAGTGGATTCTTCTTCTGCCCTTCAGCCTTTCTTTCTGTTTGAATTCTGGCTATGTCGTTGACTCTGTGTTTGATCAGATCTGGAAATGCACCTCCATGTGTTGTGGTGGAGTCCTTCAGCCTCCATATCTGCAATGAGCATACAAACATACGAGTGGAGCTTCTTTTTAGGTGGTCTATAACTGTGTTTTCAATTCAGGTGCACTTCCTTCAGGCCAGTTTGGCAGCTTCCTTAATTTCTCATGCCTTAAGATGTCCGGGTCCTTCTCCTCCTGTCCCTTCCAGCTTCTTTGAAGTTATAAGTGCATTCACTAGCTGTGGTGACATGATGAATGACCATCTTTTGTTTAGTTTGGTACCATGTTGTAAGGTTGTTTTATATCTCACTAAGGAAGCTTGTTTGGTTGACCATAAACTTTATTGTTAATACCACTATATGTCCCCACAGTCTGCTGCCGTGGGATTCGAACCGAAGAACCCAGAGTATTACGGTGGGTCTCTGGATTACTAGTCCAGTGACAATACCACTATGCCTCTGCCTCCCCAACAACTATCATCATGCTGGTTTCTCCCAGACTCTCGCACACACTCTACTATCATGTGGCTCGACATGATAATTTAGGCAGTATTGTTTCCCCAAATAAACCCTGACTAACCTGAACACCCTTACCTGCCACAAAGCTGCTTGAGCCAATCATCACCGATGACTTATTTAATTTCCTGGAGTCAGGTTAAAACTATCCTGACAGGATCCTGACAGCTTTGAGGTGTCTGCAAAACGTTAAATTGAACGGCCTTTTATGCATTTAAAATTCAAAGCCTGGATTCTCCTTTCCGGGGACTAAATGCCCACGCCGGCGGGAAGACCAGCGCCAAAGACTCCGGCGCAACGGGCCCCCAAGGTGAGGAATTCTCACCTGTCTCGGGGGCTAGGTGGACGCCTGAGGGGATGATGCCGCTCCAGCCGGCACCGAAGGGACTGCGCGAATTTGTGATCTCACGCATGCGCAGAACCGCTGCCGTGTTTTGGCGCATGCGCGAGGGGTTCTCTTCTCCACGCAGGCCATGGCGGAGCCCTGCAGGGGCCGGCGCAGAAGGAAGAAGTGCCCCCACAGAACAGGCCCGCCCGCAGATCGGTGGGCCCCGATCGCGGGCCCAGCCATCCTGGGGTCGGATCCCCATGCGCCCCCCCCCCCCCCCCGAGGACCGCCCCAGCCAACTTACCTGCCAGGTCCCGCCGTGTGGGACCATACGTAACCCACGTCAGCGGGACTGGCCAAAAACAGATGGCCGCTCGGCCCATCAGAACCTGGAGAATTGCCGGGGGTCCGCTGCCAACTGCCCCCGACTGGCGTGGCATGCACCCCGCCCGAAAAAGTATGCCGGAAAATACGGCAGCCGGCATCGGGGCGGCAGGGTGCCCCGATGCCGGCTGCCGTATTCTCCGGCATAATTTTAGAAGGTGGTGATGAATTGCCTTTTGAGCCGTTTCAGTGCCTGAGGTGTATGTACACCCACAGGGCTGTTGGGGAGGGAGTTCCAGGATTTTGCCCCAGCGACAGTGAAGGAAAGACAACACATTTCCAAGTCGGGGTGGTGAGTGACTTGGAGTGGAACCACCAGGTGGTGAAGTTCCGATGTATCTTCTGCTCTTGTCCTTCCAGATCGTAGTTGTTGCGGGTTTGGAAGGGGCTGCCTGTGGTGATATACATCACTGTAAGTACACAAAGGGTTAATGTACATACACTATACCTAGCAAGACACTGGAGGGAACACCAGAGACATGACACACAGGCAGTCAACCAATAGGTCAGTAAGATAGGACCCGACCAATGGATATTCACGTTACACACAGAGGTGACACTACCATTACACCAACCCATATAAAAGGACACAGCACACATGCTCAGCCTCTTTCCAGTGGAGACACTCAGTGAGTACAGACACCGGGTTGATTGAACAACACACCCACCACGTGGATTGTAGCAGACTGGTTTGTCAGTCTGAGTAGCTATAGCAGGATTAACAGTAGCGTCGAATCCAAGTAGGAGAATTGTTAATAGTTTAATAAATGTGTTAAAGCTATCTCCAAGTCTGACCTTCCTTTGTCAGAGTGCACATTAAGGAAGCAGCTTATGCTTCGTCAAGAGCATAACAAAACATGGTTCCAGGAGTGACTGTTAAATCCATATAGTTTCAAATCAGCGAACAGTAAGAACCAGCAACAACAGCCAGGCAAGATGATGTTCAGGATTTCGGTAGCTCAGGTACCAAGGCAATCTCAGTGAAAACTGGTGTTGGTTCAGGCAGAGATTCGAGATCTACCTGGTAGCGTCCGACTTAGATGGTATGGCGGATGCAGAAAAAATAAAGCTTCTACTTACCATCGCGGGTCCAGAAGCAGCTGAAATCTTCCAGACCTTCAAATACTCAAAGGGGCAAAACAAGAGAGACTTCCAGGCAGTTCTGGACAAATTCCAAGAATTCTGCGAGGAACATACAAGAAGAAAAGGTAAAAGAGTCGCCAAAACTCACCGCGAGGCAGGCTTGCAGCAACAAACGGCAGTTTTGAATTGCAGCCATCTTGGAAAAGGTACTGCACATGCGCAGTGCGCGAAGAGCTCACAGAACGGGAAGGTCCGTTTGCGCATGCGCAAGAAGCCGCGCATGTGCAATTGAGAACAAGGCCCCAAGTAAAGGATCAGCAATATGCGCAATCGCTTCCTACGCTCTACGTCACAAGCATCGTGACGTCAGAGGCCCTGGACCACGCCCACTTAAAGGGGAAATGTCCCAAAACACGGGGAAAAAATGTAAAGCCGTAAAACCCGATTCTTTCACCTGGAACGACAGCACAATGCCTGAGGTTCGACCAGTAGCTGAAAGTAACCTCCGCAGAACACTGAAACAGGCAGTTAGCACCGCCCAAAGAGATTATATGGTCCTAGAAGACAACGACTCAGACAAACATTTCACCTTGGGTGGCTACCCCAGTACCAAATCCGAACCGCAACTAGACGTGTGGTATATTGACGACCTCGACGACGAGTTCTTCAGATTGGGGAATCTTCAGCCCAACATATATAACATCCCAACTCGTGAGTGCAGGATTATGCTGCGGCCTGACGCCACGAGACAGACAGCGGTACAAGCCCGCAGAGAGCGGCCTGCTGTCACACAGAGAGTGGTCCACGCACCACAAAGGGTCCAAGCCTCCACAGCGAGCTCGTGGACAGACTCCACAATAGAAGCAATGCAAGACTCCACAGCGCAGTCCTTGCATGAACAAGAAGTGAATCGAGTGACAGAACCCTCCACAGCGAGCTCGTGGACAGACTCCACGATAGAAGCAACACAAGACTACAGAGCGCAGTCCTTGCATGAACAAGAAGTGATGACAGTTTCCACAGAGAGACCAATGCACGATTCCACACAAGGAATGCTGCAAGACTCCACAGAGGGAGTGACACAAGCCTCCACAGCGAGCTCGAGGACAGCCTCCACGATAGAAGCAATGCAAGACTCCAAAGCGCAGTCCTTGCATGAACAAGACCCTGACGGTCTAGCAACCTCCTATGAGCAACCAGCAGCAGACAATGCAAGTCTGCCACGCTCAAGTGAACAACAGAAAGACTATGACAGTCTGCCACGCTCAAGTGTACAGCAAGCAGACTATGACAGTCTACCACGTTCCAGTGAACAAGAAGAAGACTCTGACAGTCTACTACGCTCAAGTGTACAGCAAGCAGACTATGACAGTCCACCCAGATTATTTGAGCCACCAGAAGAAGACTCTGACGGTCTACCCAGCTCAAGTGAACGACAAGAAGACACTGAGGCTCTACCCACTGTATATGAGACAAGTGACGACGGCACCCCACTTCCCATACCAGATGTGCAACGTGACAGACATCAGCTAGAATGTACAGAGGCACTCGACAATCACAGTGAGACTACTGGTGACCCCGGTGACACCACGTTACTTCAAACCTCATTCGCTCGAGTCTATCCACAAGCAAATGCATTCCTGAATGTTTTGACTCTGGACGTGGAGCATCAAGAAACCTCAGAAGATGCAAGTGAACCTGAAATGACTCCGGACGGGGAGCACCAAGAAATCTCAGCTGACTCAAGTCAACCTGCAGCGACTCCGGACGGGGAGCATCAAGAAACCAAAGCTGATTCAGGTGAAACAGACCAGACTCCAGACAGGGAGCATCGACAAGCCAAAGCTGATTCACGTAAGCCGGACATGACCACAGACGGGGAGCGCCGCAAACTCAGTGACGGCACGCTCAAGGAGACAGCAGATGCCACAAAGCACGCTAACACGAGTAACTGTGTGAAGGACTCGTATTATCCACAGAGTGTGGTCCTTGAGCGCAGCAAACACGGCAACAAAACCAACCACCATCAACATCACCAACTCACCAACCAAACAAGAAAGCCACTCTACCATAATAATTAATGAACTTTGGACTCATGCATATGATTTGGACTTATTGTTTAATGATCACTGTTATCATAACTTGTACAGAGTATCACTCATCTACCTAGTTTGTTCAATTTTCTTCAACACTGTACAGAAAATATGTAACACGAAAAAAGGGGGGATGTGGTGCTATACATCACTGTATGTACACAAAGGGTTAATGTACATACACTACACCTAGCTAGACACGAGAGGGAACACCAGAGACATGACACACAGGCAGTCAACCAGTAGGTCAGTAAGATAGGACACGACAAATGGGCAGTCACGATACACACAGAGGTGACACTACCACAGGCGGGCATTACACCAACCCATATAAAAGGACACATCACACATGCTCAGTCTCTTTCCAGTGGAGACACTGAATGAGTGCAGACACCAGGTTGATTGGACATCACACCCACCACATGAATTGTAGCAGACTGGTTCGTCGGTCTGAGTAGCTATAGCAGGATTAACAGTAGCATCGAATCCAAGTAGGAGAATTGTTCATAGTTTAATAAACGTGTTAAAGCTATCTCCAAGTCTGAACCTTCCTTTGTCAGAGTGCACATCAAGGAAGCAGCTTTTGCTATGTCAAGAGCATAACAAAACACTGCCTAATGAACCTTGGCGAGTTCCTGCAGTGCATCTTGTAGATGGTACACACGGCTGCCACTGTCCGTGAGTGGTGGAGGGATTGAATGTTTGTGGAACAGGTAGCAATCAAGAGGGCTGTTTTGTCCTGGATAAAGTCGAACTTCTAGAGTGTTGTTTGAGCTGCACTCATCCAGGCAACTGAAGAGCATTCCATTATAATCCTGACTTGGGCCTTGTACATGGTGGACAGGCTTTGGGGAGTCAGGAGGTGAATTATTCGCCGTGGGATTCCTAGCCTTTGACCTGCTCTGGTAGCCACAGTATTAATATGGCTAGTCCAGTTAGGTTTCTGGTCAATGGTAACCCACAATATAATAATAATCTTTATAGTCACAATTAGGCTTACGTTAACACTGCAATGAAGTTACAGTGAAAAGCCCCTAGTTGCCATATTCCGGCGCCTGTTCGGGTGCACGGAGGGGGAATTCAGAATGTCCAAAGTTCCTAACAACACGTCTTTCGGGCTTGTAGGAGGAAACCGGAGCACCCGGAGGAAACCCACGTGCAGACTCCGCACAGACAGTGACCCAAGCCGGGAATCGAACCTGGGACTCTGGAGCTGTGAAGCAACAGTGCTAACCACTGTTCTACCGTAGTGGGGATTCAGAGATGGTAATGTCATTGAATGCCAAGGGGTGATGTTGGATCCTCTCTTGTAGCAGATGACCATTGCCTGGCACTTGTATGGCGCAAATGTAACTTGCCACTTGTCATCCTAAGCCTGGATAGTGTCCATGACTTGCTCTACATTTGGACATGAACTGCTTCATTATCTGAGGAGTTGCGAATGGTGCAGAACATTGTGCAGTCATCTGCGAACATCCCCTGTTCAGACCTTATGATGGAAGGGAGGTCATTGATGAAGCAGCTGAAGATGGTTGGGCCTAGCACTCTACCTTGAGGAACTCCTGCAGTGATATCCTGGAGCTGGGAGGATTGACCTCAAACCACCACAATCAACTTCCTTTGTGCCAGGTGTGACTCCAACCAGTGGAGAGTTTCCCGCCTGATTCCCATTGACTCCAGTTTAGCTCGGGCTCCTTGATGCCATACTCGGTCAAAGTTGCCTAAATGTCAAGGGCAATCACTCTCACCTCACCTCTGGCATTCAGCTCTTTTGTCCATGTTGGAACCAAGGCTGTAATGAGGTCAGGAGCTAAGTGACCCTGGCGGAACCCTAACGGAACGCCCTTGAGCAGGTTATTGCTGAGTAAGTGCCGTTTGATAGCATTGTTGATGACTCCTTCCGTCACTTTGCTGATGATGGCGAGTAGACTGATAGGGCGGTAATTGGCTGGGTTGGATTTGTCCTGTTTCTTGCTTTCCACATTGCCGGGTAGGTGCCAGTGTTGGAGCTGTACTGGAACAGCTTGGCTAGGGGTGCGGAAAGTTCTGGAGCACAAGTCTTCAGTACTATTACAGGAATATTGCCAGGGCCCATAGCCTTTGCAGTATCCAGCGCCTTCAGCCGTTTTTTGATATCACGTGGAGAGAATCGTATTGGCTGAAGTCTGACATCTGTGATGCTGGGGGCCTCCGGAGGAGACCGAGATGGATCATCCACTCAGCATTTCTGGCTGAAGATTGCTGTGAATGTTTCAGCCTTGTTCTTTGCACAGGTGTGCTGAGCTCCTCCATCATTGAGAATGGGGATATTTGTGGAGCCTCCTCCTCCAGTGAGTTGTTTAATTGTCCACCAGCAATCACGGCTGGTTATCGCAGGACAGCAGAGTTTAGATTTGATACATTCCTTGCAGAATCATTTAGCACTGTCTGTTACTTGCTGCTTATGCTGTTTAGCACACAAGTAATCCTGTGTTGTAGATTCACCAGGTTGACACCTCATTTTTCAGTATGCTTGATGTTGCTCCTGGCATGCACTCCTGCACTCTTCATTGAACCAGGTTAATCCTCTGGTTTGGTGGTAATGGTAGAGTGGGGCGTATGCCAGGCCATGAAGTTGCAGATTGTGTTTGAGTACAATTCTGCTGATGATGATGACCCACAGCATCTCTTGGATGCCCAGTCTTGAGTTACTAGCTCTGTTCAATGTCTACCCCATTTAGCACGGTGGTAGTGCCACACAACACAATGGAGGGTATTCTCAATGTGAAGATGGGACTTTGTCTCCACAAGGACTGTGCAGTGGTCATTTCTATTGAGACTGTCATGGACAGATGCATCTGCAGCAGGCAGATTGGTGAGGATGAGGTCACGTATGTTTTTCCCTCTTGTTGGTTCCCTCACCACCTGCTGCAGTCCCAGTCTATCAGCTGTGCCCTTTAGGACCTGGCCAGCTTGGCCTGTTGTGGTACTATTGACCCACTCTTGGTGATGGACATTGAAGTCCCCACCCAGAGCATGTTCTGTGCCCATCCTCAGTGCTCCCTCCAAGTGGTGTTCAACACGGAGGAGTACTGATATATCAGCTGATGGTGGAGTACATGATAATCAGCAGGAGGTTTCCTTGCCATGAGACTTCATGTGGTCCAGAGTCAATGTTGAGGACACCCAGAGCAACTCTCTCCCGACTGTATACCACTGTGCCGCTGCCATCTCTGCTGGCTCTGCCTTGCCGCTAAAACAGGACATACCCAGGAATGGTGATAGTGGTGTCTGGGACATTGTCTGTAAGGTATGATTCTGTGAGTATGACTACGTCAGGCTGTGTTTTGACTAGTCTGTGAGACAGCACTCCCTACTTTGGCACAAGCCCCCAGATGTTAGTGAGGAGGACTTTGCATGGTTGAGAGGTCTGCGTTTGCCGTTGTTGTTTACGGTGCCTGGATCAATGCCGGGTGGTCCTTCTGGTTTCATTCCTCGCACAATGTTTGTCAGAACATAGATTGTTTCTCGGACATCCAGTGTCACTTTGACAGAAATGATGAGAAATAGATGCTATTGCAATATGTCTACTTATATTTTGATGGCTGATGCCATTTTTGGTTGTTTGCGGAAAAGAATCCTGGAAGAATCATTCCACTCTTGGGTCTTCACCAAAAGTCAATCAGTTTGTTGATTACGTTGCTGGGAAGCAAGCCATTGGGAACAGCATGCGCCTCTTTGAACAAAGGCAAATCATCAATATTGATGCATTTTCGAACAGTTACTCCACCTACTTTGGCTGGACGTGAGCCAATTGCACAGATTATAGATTACGTATAGATCCAGTGAAATCAGCGACTAGACATGGTGCAGCTGCCTGATCCATTCGTGGACAGGTAGAGGTTTCTTAACAATGTTATCCTGATCCATAGCAACTGTCCTGTGGTCTTCACAACAGCTCGCAAGCTTGAGACTTCCTCATCTTGACTTTGTTCGCTGGTTCCATTGTTCGGAGACAAATGCCAGTCGTAAACTCGCAGCTGCTGAATGGGTCATTGTGTGCGTTTGATTGAGTCTAGCTGCTGAATGGGTCACTGTGTGGGTTTGATAGAGTCGAGCTGCTGAATGGGTCACTGTGTGGGTTTGATAGAGTCGAGCTGCTGAATGGGTCACTGTGTGGGTTTGGTCGAGTCTAGTTGCTGAATGGGTCACTGTCTGGGTTTGATCGAGTCTCGCTGCTGAATGGGTCACTGTGTGGGTTTGATCGAGTCGAGCTGCTGAATGGGACATTGTCTGGGTTTGATCTAGTCTAGCTGCCGAATGGGTCACTGTGTCGGTTTGATCGAGTCTAGCTGCTGAATGGGTCACTGTCTGGGTTTGATCTAGTCTAGCTGCCGAATGGGTCACTGTGTGGGTTTGATCGAGTCTAGCTGCCGAATGGGTCACTGTCTGGGTTTGATCGAGTCTCGCTGCCGAATGGGTCACTGTGTGGGTTTGATCGAGTCTCGCTGCCGAATGGGTCACTGTGTGGGTTTGATCGAGTCTAGCTGCCGAATGGGTCACTGTGTGGGTTTGATCGAGTCTCGCTGCTGAATGGATCATTGTGTCTGTTTGATCGAGTCTAGCTGCTGAATGGGTCACTGTGTGGGTTTGATCGAGTCTAGCTGCCGAATGGGTCACTGTGTGGGTTTGATCGAGTCTAGCTGCTGAATGGGTCACTGTGTGGGTTTGATCGAGTCTAGCTGCCGAATGGGTCACTGTGTGGGTTTGATCGAGTCTAGCTGCTGAATGGGTCATTGTGTGGGTTTGATCGAGTCTAGCTGCTGAATGGGTCACTGTGTCTGTTTGATCGAGTCGAGCTGCTGAATGGGTCACTGTGTGGGTTTGATCGAGTCTAGCTGCTGAATGGGTCATTGTGTCGGTTTGATCGAGTCTAGCTGCCGAATGGGTCACTGTGTCAGTTTGATCGAGTCGAGCTGCTGAATGGGTCACTGTGTGGGTTTGATCGAGTCTAGCTGCAGAATGGGTCACTGTCTGGGTTTGATTGAGTCTCGCTGCTGAATGGGTCACTGTGTCGGTTTGATCGAGTCTAGCTGCAGAATGGGACATTGTGTCGGTTTGATTGAGTCGAGCTGCTGAATGGGTCACTGTGTGCGTTTGATTGAGTCGAGCTGCTGAATGGATCATTGTGTGGGTTTGATCGAGTCGAGCTGCTGAATGGGTCACTGTGTGGGTTTGATCGAGTCTAGCTGCTGAATGGGTCACTGTGTCGGTTTGATCGAGTCGAGCTGCTGAATGGGTCACTGTGTGGGTTTGATCGAGTCGAGCTGCTGAATGGGTCACTGTCTGGGTTTGATCGAGTCTAGCTGCAGAATGGGTCACTGTGTCAGTTTGATCGAGTCTAGCTGCAGAATGGGTCACTGTGTCGGTTTGATCGAGTCTAGCTGCTGAATGGGTCACTGTGTGGGTTTGATCGAGTCTAGCTGCCGAATGGGTCACTGTCTGGGTTTGATCGAGTCGAGCTGCTGAATGGGTCACTGTGTGGGTTTGATAGAGTCGAGCTGCTGAATGGGTCACTGTGTCGGTTTGATCGAGTCGAGCTGCTGAATGGGTCACTGTGTGGGTTTGATTGAGTCTAGCTGCCGAATGGGTCACTGTGTCAGTTTGATCGAGTCTAGCTGCCGAATGGGTCACTGTCTGGGTTTGATAGAGTCGAGCTGCTGAATGGATCATTGTGTGGGTTTGATAGAGTCTAGCTGCTGAATGGGTCATTGTGTCAGTTTGATCGAGTCTCGCTGCTGAATGGGTCACTGTCTGGGTTTGATCGAGTCTAGCTGCAGAATGGGACATTGTGTCTGTTTGATCGAGTCTAGCTGCCGAATGGGTCACTGTCTGGGTTTGATTGAGTCTAGCTGCTGAATGGGTCATTGTGGGTTTGATCGAGTCGAGCTGCTGAATGGGTCATTGTGTCGGTTTGATTGAGTCTAGCTGCTGAATGGGTCACTGTGTCGGTTTGATCGAGTCTAGCTGCAGAATGGGACATTGTGTCTGTTTGATCGAGTCGAGCTGCTGAATGGGTCACTGTGTGCGTTTGATTGAGTCGAGCTGCTGAATGGATCATTGTGTCGGTTTGATCGAGTCTCGCTGCTGAATGGGTCACTGTGTGGGTTTGATCGAGTCTAGCTGCTGAATGGGTCACTGTGTCGGTTTGATCGAGTCGAGCTGCTGAATGGGTCACTGTGTGGGTTTGATCGAGTCGAGCTGCTGAATGGGTCACTGTCTGGGTTTGATCGAGTCTAGCTGCAGAATGGGTCACTGTGTCAGTTTGATCGAGTCTAGCTGCAGAATGGGTCACTGTGTCGGTTTGATCGAGTCTAGCTGCTGAATGGGTCACTGTGTGGGTTTGATCGAGTCTAGCTGCCGAATGGGTCACTGTCTGGGTTTGATCGAGTCGAGCTGCTGAATGGGTCACTGTGTGGGTTTGATAGAGTCGAGCTGCTGAATGGGTCACTGTGTCGGTTTGATCGAGTCGAGCTGCTGAATGGGTCACTGTGTGGGTTTGATTGAGTCTAGCTGCCGAATGGGTCACTGTGTCAGTTTGATCGAGTCTAGCTGCCGAATGGGTCACTGTCTGGGTTTGATAGAGTCGAGCTGCTGAATGGATCATTGTGTGGGTTTGATAGAGTCTAGCTGCTGAATGGGTCATTGTGTCAGTTTGATCGAGTCTCGCTGCTGAATGGGTCACTGTCTGGGTTTGATCGAGTCTAGCTGCAGAATGGGACATTGTGTCTGTTTGATCGAGTCTAGCTGCCGAATGGGTCACTGTCTGGGTTTGATTGAGTCTAGCTGCTGAATGGGTCATTGTGGGTTTGATCGAGTCGAGCTGCTGAATGGGTCATTGTGTCGGTTTGATTGAGTCTAACTGCTGAATGGGTCACTGTGTCGGTTTGATCGAGTCTAGCTGCCGAATGGGTCACTGTCTGGGTTTGATTGAGTCTAGCTGCTGAATGGGTCATTGTGTCAGTTTGATCGAGTCGAGCTGCTGAATGGGTCATTGTGTCGGTTTGATTGAGTCTAGCTGCTGAATGGGTCACTGTGTCGGTTTGATCGAGTCGAGCTGCAGAATGGGTCATTGTGTGGGTTTGATAGAGTCGAGCTGCTGAATGGATCATTGTGTCAGTTTGATCGAGTCTCGCTGCTGAATGGGTCACTGTCTGGGTTTGATCGAGTCTAGCTGCAGAATGGGACATTGTGTCTGTTTGATCGAGTCTAGCTGCCGAATGGGTCACTGTGTCAGTTTGATCGAGTCGAGCTGCTGAATGGGTCACTGTGTGGGTTTGATAGAGTCGAGCTGCTGAATGGATCATTGTGTCAGTTTGATCGAGTCTCGCTGCTGAATGGGTCACTGTCTGGGTTTGATCGAGTCTAGCTGCAGAATGGGACATTGTGTCAGTTTGATCGAGTCTAGCTGCTGAATGGGTCACTGTCTGGGTTTGATTGAGTCTAGCTGCTGAATGGGTCATTGTGGGTTTGATCGAGTCTAGCTGCTGAATGGGTCATTGTGTCGGTTTTAATCGAGTCGAGCTGCTGAATGGGTCATTGTGTCGGTTTTAATCGAGTCGAGCTGCTGAATGGGTCACTGTCTGGGTTTGATCGAGTCTCGCTACTGAATGGGTCATTGTGTCGGTTTTAATCGAGTCGAGCTGCTGAATGGGTCATTGTGGGTTTGATCAAGTCTCGCTACTGAATGGGTCATTGTGGGTTTGATCTAGTCCAGCTGCTGAATGGGTCATTGTGTCTGTTTGATCGAGTCTAGCTGCCGAATGGGTCACTGTCTGGGTTTGATTGAGTCTAGCTGCTGAATGGGTCATTGTGGGTTTGATCGAGTCGAGCTGCTGAATGGGTCATTGTGTCGGTTTGATTGAGTCTAGCTGCTGAATGGGTCACTGTGTCGGTTTGATCGAGTCTAGCTGCCGAATGGGTCACTGTCTGGGTTTGATTGAGTCTAGCTGCTGAATGGGTCATTGTGTCGGTTTGATTGAGTCTAGCTGCTGAATGGGTCACTGTGTCGGTTTGATCGAGTCTAGCTGCTGAATGGGTCACTGTGTCGGTTTGATTGAGTCTAGCTGCTGAATGGGTCACTGTCTGGGTTTGATTGAGTCTAGCTGCTGAATGGGTCACTGTGTGGGTTTGATTGAGTCTAGCTGCTGAATGGGTCATTGTGTCGGTTTGATTGAGTCTAGCTGCTGAATGGGTCACTGTGTCGGTTTGATTGAGTCTAGCTGCTGAATGGGTCACTGTGTCGGTTTGATCGAGTCGAGCTGCAGAATGGGTCATTGTGTGGGTTTGATAGAGTCGAGCTGCTGAATGGGTCACTGTGTGGGTTTGATAGAGTCGAGCTGCTGAATGGGTCACTGTGTGGGTTTGATCGAGTCGAGCTGCAGAATGGGTCATTGTGTGGGTTTGATAGAGTCGAGCTGCTGAATGGATCATTGTGTCAGTTTGATCGAGTCTCGCTGCTGAATGGGTCACTGTCTGGGTTTGATCGAGTCTAGCTGCAGAATGGGACATTGTGTCTGTTTGATCGAGTCTAGCTGCCGAATGGGTCACTGTGTCAGTTTGATCGAGTCGAGCTGCTGAATGGGTCACTGTGTGGGTTTGATAGAGTCGAGCTGCTGAATGGATCATTGTGTCAGTTTGATCGAGTCTCGCTGCTGAATGGGTCACTGTCTGGGTTTGATCGAGTCTAGCTGCAGAATGGGACATTGTGTCAGTTTGATCGAGTCTAGCTGCTGAATGGGTCACTGTCTGGGTTTGATTGAGTCTAGCTGCTGAATGGGTCATTGTGGGTTTGATCGAGTCTCGCTACTGAATGGGTCATTGTGTCGGTTTTAATCGAGTCGAGCTGCTGAATGGGTCATTGTGGGTTTGATCAAGTCTCGCTACTGAATGGGTCATTGTGGGTTTGATCTAGTCCAGCTGCTGAATGGGTCATTGTGGGTTTAGACCATAAGACCATAAGACATAGGAGTGGAAGTAAGGCCATTCGGCCCATCGAGTCCACTCCACCATTCAATCATGGCTGATTTCAACTCCATTTACCCGCTCTCTCTCCATAGCCCTTAATTCCTCGAGAAACCAAGAATTTATCAACTTCTGTCTTAAAGACACTCAACGTCCCGGCCTCCACCGCCCTCTGTGGCAATGAATTCCACAGACCCACCACTCTCTGGCTGAAGAAATTTCTCCTCATCTCTGTTCTAAAGTGACTCCCTTTTATTCTAAGGCTGTGCCCCCGGGTCCTAGTCTCCCCTGCTAATGGAAACAACTTCCCTACATCCACCCTATCTAAGCCATTCATTATCTTGTAAGTTTCTATTAGATCTCCCCTCAACCTCCTAAACTCCAATGAATATAATCCCAGGATCCTCAGACGTTCATCGTATGTTAGGCCTACCATTCCTGGGATCATCCGTGTGAATCTCCGCTGGACCCGCTCCAGTGCCAGTATGTCCTTCCTGAGGTGTGGGGCCCAAAATTGCTCACAGTATTCTAAATGGGGCCTAACCAATGCTTTATAAAGCTTCAGAAGTACATCCCTGTTTTTATATTCCAAGCCTCTTGAGATGAATGACAACATTGCATTTGCTTTCTTAATTACGGACTCAACCTGCAAGTTTACCTTTAGAGAATCCTGGACTAGGACTCCCAAGTCCCTTTGCACTTCAGCATTATGAATTTTGTCACCGTTTAGAAAATAGTCCTTGCCTCTATTCTTTTTTCCAAAGTGCAAGACCTCGCACTTGCCCATGTTGAATTTCATCAGCCATTTCTTGGACCACTCTCCTAAACTGTCTAAATCTTTCTGCAGCCTCCCCACCTCCTCCATACTACCTGCCCCTCCACCTATCTTTGTATCATCGGCAAACTTATCCAGAATGCCCCAGTCCCGTCATCTAGATCGTTAATATATAAAGAGAACAGCTGTGGCCCCAACACTGAACCCTGCGGGACACCACTCGTCACCGGTTGCCATTCCGAAAAAGAACCTTTTATCCCAACTCTCTGCCTTCTGCCTGACAGCCAATCGTCAATCCATGTTAGTACCTTGCCTCGAATACCATGGGCCCTTATTTTACTCAGCAGTCTCCCGTGAGGCACCTTATCAAAGGCCTTTTGGAAGTCAAGATAGATAACATCCATTGGCTCTCCTTGGTCTAACCTATTTGTTATCTCTTCAAAGAACTGTAACTGCACCTGTGGGGCATTTTTCCTACTTTGAACCTACTTACCTAATTTACCTAAAGCCAGTTACTGCACTATGACATTTCTGCACTATTGAAAATCACCACAGATTTATCCAACTGTATTACTTATGTATGTTCTGGTTCAGATAATTAATAAATGTAATAAACAGGAAGATTCCCACATCCTGGGGCATCCTTCTAATTGAATCCATTGGGACGCAGCCATATTCAAAACCGCTCTTGGCCTACAGCTCATTCAGCCGCAGGGAATCCCCCTGGTCTCCGCCAACTTGCAGGAAGGCCAGCATTGCTGGTTGAAATCCAATATCCATTGTCAGCAGAGGGTGAAAGGCTGACATGTTAACATGGTGCGCACCACCGTGCCCAACCAGGTCCAACGGGCTACACGGTGCACCCATTTGGCACTGTGGACTCTGTCCTCACTTGTCCTCCTACCCATTCCCTCACCCTTGGTCCCGTTGGTGCCCGGCACCTTGGGGACTCTGGCCCTGGTGCCCGTCCCTACTGCTACCGTCGTCTGGAACTGCCTTGCCAGCGGTATGCTTTGCAGCCTCTTGTCCAGTCCCCCCATAGGGGCTAGAGTGGGTGTCGCTCTGGGTGGATCACCTGATGACCCGCCAGTGGGTGCTGGCCGGTTGTGGGTGGGGGGGGGGGGTTGATATGTGGCAGGGGGGTGTGGGCAGGTTGGCGGGGTAGGGGGTGGGGGCTGGGGTGCAAACACCCATACAGCAGTGGCAGCCTGCAGAACCAGGAGCCAAGGTGGGTAATCAGTGTGCAGCAAGATGGCTGTCTTGCAGGCTGTGGCAATAACGGTCCATGCCAAGGCCTCTGGCTGGTAGGCCATATACCGGAGTCCGCGCGGGAGGATCCGGCCCGGGGGGGCCCCCACGGTGGCCCAGCCCGCGATTGGGGCCCACCGATCTGCTGGCGGGTCTGTGCCGTGGTGGCACTTTTTCCCTCCGCGCCGGCCTCTGTAGGGCTCCACCATGGCCGGCGTGGAGAAGAACCCCCCTGTGCATGCGTAAGAACACTCCGCTGGTTCTGCGCATACGTGGGACCACGGTGGCCCTTCGGCGCCGGTTGGTGCGGTGCCAACGACTCTGGTGCCGGCCTCGCCCCCGGAAGTGCTGATGATTCCGCAACTTCTGGGTGGCCCGAGGGCAGCACAGTGGCACAGAGGGTTAGCCCTGCTACCTCATGGCGCTGAGTTCCCAGGTTCGATCCCGGCTCTGGGTCACTGTCTGTGTGGAGTTTGCACATTCTCGCCATGTTTGAATGGGTTTCGCCCCCACAACCCAAAGATGTGCAGGCTAGGTGGATTGGCCACAGTAAATTGCCCCTCAATTGGAAAAAATGAATTGGGTACTGTAAAAAAAAATTTTTATCTTCCGGGTGGCCCGACGCCGGAGTGGTTTGCGCCGTTCTTCGCACCAGCATCCGGCCATCCCGCTGATTGCGGGAGAATCCCGCCCATAGTTGTATTCTGGAAGGAGCTTGGATCAGAAGTTCTGGAAAGAGACCAGTCCCATTTAAGTGAGAATACAGTGTGCTGGGCCATGCCCTTGAAAAGGGGTTTTGGTTTATTGGATTTTGTTATTGAATTGGAACAGCTAAGGGGGACATTATTAAGTGTTATACATAGATTACTGTAGCTGTGTGGTGTCTTCATATTTGTTGCAATTGATAAAAATTATTGTTGTGTTTATATATATATAAACGTTAACTACGTTCTCAGAATAAACATTGTTCTGATTACAGTGTCTCGGAAGTCTGACGAATAACACCTGAAGCAAAGGCTTTTGTGCTCATCCTAGCCAAATGCAACATAAAGGTTGTAGGTCAGGTGAACGTCTTAATACAATTTGGAGTTTCTAAACCCTGGCCCCATAACAGACTCCACCTTCTTGCATTAGTACCAGATTATTTTTATCCAAAATCAATCTCTGTCATGAAAAAAATGTAAAGTTGCACCTAAATTCTTAAGTGTACTGGTCTCCCTGAAACAATGGTGTTTGAAACTATTAAGGATTGTCAGTAATTTAGTGATACAGAGTTAACTTTGACTTTAAAAGTAAATGATTCGGGTGGCATGGAGGTACAGTGGTTAGCTCGGCTGCCTCACGGCGTCGGTTTGATCCCGGCCCGGGTCACTGTCGGTGTGGAATTTGCACCTTCTCCCTGTGTCTGCATAGGTCTCACCCCCACAAACCAAACAGATGTCTAGGGTAGGTGGATTGGCACGCTAAAAAGTCCTTTAATTGGAATTTTTGTTTTAAAATGTAATTGATTCAAAGATAATCAGGCCAGATACCCTTTTATATTGGAAACCAATTTTAAAAAATAAAACTGGACAAAGACCTGAAATGGCTAAATCCACATTTGTCTGTGACCCAAGCAAATGAGCTACCTTGCAATGTCAGGGAAATCCACACATCGTTGAAGTCTGACGAGCCACTCACCACCCCCTGTGGGCTGCACAGACCAAATGCAAAGAGACTATACAAAGGCCATCTGCATTTCATAACTAAGGCTGGCCAACAGGAGTTTGCTCGTCTGCTAAAACAAAGGACTCTGCAATCTCCCTTTCAATTTGTAATGGTTCAGACATTTACCAATCTCGGAGACCCAGAGAGATACACATTCCTTGTCAAAAGCAGTGTGGAGAGGTGGGAATCATGTGACATGGGCCTGTGGATTGTGGAACCAGTAATTGTGCTCTGCTGAACTGCAAAGTCTCAGTTTCCCTTTTTATCTTCTGATTAGCAGCCTCACAGGCAAGGAGCTCTGCCCAGGTTGAACATCTTGCCCCTAGCTACATTGCTTCTGCTGGAAATGCTGTACCATTGCCTACAAGAATGATTTATCTCTGTGTTCCCATCTCATTAGGTGAAGTCAACACCACTGGGAAATGAATTCTGCAACATCGGTTTTCAACCCACTGGCTGCTGAGAAAGAATACCTCTTTGGTCTTTGTTCTGCAGTCCGGACCCATGTGCACCAGTCAATGCTATTAAAGTTAACCGCCTTCCTTTTCGTTACATCCTCGACCACTTGGGCTAACAATGTTGGCTGTAAAACTCCATGGGGTGTTCTGTGGTGAGGAAACGTGCTATATAGGTGAAGACTATTCTTTCATTACTCATTTGAAATATCACTTGTCGATCCTCACATCCATTTAAATAGTAAATACTACGAAAAAGATAAGTGGCAAATGGAGTGCTAGTATTAGCATTCATAGCTCAATGAGGAGGAAATGGGAAAGAATGCAGTTAGCTTGTGTGTGTTCATCCCCAACAATCTACCTGTCATTTTAGGTACATTTTTAAAAGTGAAAATCAACTTATCCAGTGACATGTTTGATTATGAAGAAAAATAGCATGACTCAAACAAAATGGTCACTATTACAGCCTTTTAAATGATACTAAGAATACAGTACATCATTCCTCTTCAGCTATTAAACAAGTTTACAAATATTGCTGGGAACCTGTTTAACAATGTCCAATTTTTGATCTGCTGAGTGGTATAGTATCTGTGTTGATGTGCATCAATATGAATACATGTAGGATAGCTATCTCAGCTGACTCCAGTGAACCTGCTAAGACTCCGGATGGGGAGCATCAACAAACCAACACTGACTCAGTTAAGACAAACCAGACTCTAGATGGGGAGCAACCAAACGCCGACTCTGACTCACGTAAGCCGGACTTTACTCCAGACAGGGAGTGCCGCAACCTCAGTGATGGCACGCTCAGGGTGACAGCAGATGCCACAACGACAGGAGATGGATCACTTAACAATTACACTGGGTCAGTAATAACAAGCAGCAGCTCCAGTCCAAGAGGAATACACCAATATTCACCACAGCTATATCCACACATTTGTTCCACACCAGCAGTGCAGTGCAGTGACAGCTCATGCTGGACAAACCCAGTATTCAGGCATGCAGCAGCCAGCAGTCTACGCAGCATATTCTCAAACAGGCCAGCACTACAGATTGCCCATTAATGGAATCAAGACCGAAGGAGGACTCCCGCAAGCGCAATCTGCACTACAGACTGGATGCCTTAGTTGCAGCCCAGGATTTGCTGCACCCCAGCCTGGCCAGACGGCATATTCCTATCGGATGCAAGGTTCTAGTTTCACACCATCACCAGATATTTATGCGAGCAGCAATTCTGTTTCCAAGTTGACAAGCTTCGACGGTTCTCAGCAGGATCACCCTTCCAGCACAGCGTGTGGCCAGAACCAGTATGTGCAGTCTTATCCAACTTCAACATATGGCACATCCATGACCTCGAATGATACTGTTGATGGTACCCCTTCAACGTCAACACCTTATCAGCCACAAGCTGCCATCCGACAGCATCATCACAAACATCGAAAAAAGAAAGGGACTCCAAATCAGGCAGCGAAGTGATTTGACCACTTCTTGGTTCCTGTGGCACAAGGACGTTGATGGCATTCATAACCAAGAGAGACATTTGACCATGATGATTGATGGTTTATGGACTCACACGAATGATTTGGACTTATTGTTTAATCACTGTTCCCATGACTTGTAGAAACCTTACCTTATCTACCTGTTCTTTGCTCAATTTTCTTAAAGTGTACAGAAAATATGAACATATAAAAAAGGGCGGATGTGGTGATGTGCATCAATGTGAATACATGTAGGCTAGGTGGACACTAGAGGGAGCACCAGAAACATCACACACACAAACACTCAACCAATAGATCAAGTAGATAGGATACGACCAATATACATTCACGATACACAAGGAGGTGACACGACCACAGGGGGGCATTACACCAACCCATATATAAAGGACACCACACACATGATCTGCCTCTTTCCAGTGGAGACAGTCAGTTAGTACAGACACAGGGTTGATTCAATATTACACCCACCACGTGGATTGCAGCAACTGGTTAGTCAGTCTGGGTAGCTATAGTAGGATTAGCAGTAGTGTCGAACCCGAGTAATAGAAGTGTAAATAGTTTAATAAACGTGTTGAAGTTATCTCCACGTCTGAACCTTGCTTTGTCAAGTGCACCACAAGGAAGCTGCTTATGTTACACCTACAACATAACAAATCAGTATCATTTTATTATTTTCCAATTTATGCTCAGGTAAGTCAACTAAAACAACTAGACATTTAAAAAACTAAAAACAGCCTCTGTTGAGAGAGAAACAAAGGCTGTTTCAGATTTATGCGGCTGGATTCTCCGATCCTTAGGTTAAATATTGACGCCAGGGCAGGATTCATCGACTTCCATGACAGCAAAACTGGTGTCGCACTTGATCTGATTCAGCGATCATGGAGAGGCTAGCACCGGCACCACGTGGAACACAATCGATTCCAATGAGAAATGGTGCGCGAATCGCCGGGTCTGTGATTGACATTCGGGGGGTTGATAAGCTCCAGCCGCATATATACACTTCACTCCCCAACACACTCATCCCAGCCAATAAGGATGCACTGGTTGCGCTGGAGCGTGCCCATTCCACTGATGAATCATCTGGGGCCAGAGGGCACTAGGGGAGAGCCCTGAAGGGAGACCAATATGACCTGTGGCCCTAGGTTCACAGTGGGCAGCCAGTGGTGTGCTCAGCTGCATGGCTGCCTTGCAGGCCGCAGCAATGGTGTTCCATGCCAGCCCATCCCGACCCCACAGTCCACCTCCTTGCCACCCCCCACGACTCCTCTCAGCCATGGCAGAAGACCCCCCCTGTCCAGCAGCATGACTGTAGGCAAACTACGGTGATGGTGGACACTTCCCATACCTCTTCCCTCTCCCTCAGCAGACACGGCACCTGTTTCACAATTTTTCAAAGCGCAAGTGAACATCACTGTTCGGAATTCGCCCCAGTGGAGGTGGAAAATTGCGGAGGCCCCGGAGAATACCGGGCCGGGTCTTCTAATAGAGGGCGGGATTCTCTCAGCCCTCGCCAGGTCGGAGAATCGCCGGGCCGGACGCGATTCGCGTGACACCGCCCCGACACCGGTCCGCCAATTCTCCGATGAGCGGAGAATCGGCACCATTGATGGCGGCGTGGTTGGCACGGCGCCGGTCGGGGGTCGCTGTACGTGTCCCCCCTCCGGCGATCCTCCACCCAGGATGGGCCGAGTGGCCGCAAAAAAAAATCCTGAGTCCCGCCGGCACCGTCCACGTGTGGTCTTACCCGGCAGGACCTCGGCGTGCATCCTTTCGGGGGTGGCCTGGTGGGAGGGTAGGGGGGGGTCCGACTCTGGGGAGGCCCTCGGCTGTGGCCTGGCCGGTGACCGAGGCCTACCGATGGGCGGGCTGGCCTCTCAGGCTGGGAGCCTCTTTTGCTCTTCCGCGTCGGCCCCTGTAGCCCTATGCCATGTTACATCGGGACCAGCGCGGAGAAGGAAGCCACCGCGCATGCGCGCATTCGTGCCGGTCACAGCGCGCATGCGCAGACCCACGGTGCCCATTTGTTGCCGGTATCGGTAGCTGAAGCAGCGTGGGTCACTCCAGTGCTGTGCTGGCCTCCTGTAGGGCTCAGAATCGCTGCTCCTGGGGGCCTGTTGACGCCGTCGTAAAACGCGACGCGGTTTACGATGGAGTCAACACTTAGCCTCAGGATCAGAGAACCCCGCCCGAGATGTCAAAGGTAGTAACTGTACGTGAACGCATTTACGCTGCTGTCGAGGTGATGGAGAATTGTAGTTTGGCATGAAACTGGTGCTCACCACGATTTTGGCGTCAGAACCGATTCTCCACCCAATCGCATTTCCCGATTCTGGCACGGCCGTTGGAGAATCCCATCCATGACCTTTCATCAGAATTAGTTGCTTCTGCTCACTTTCAAATTTTGGTCCCTTCTGAAGGAACAAAGCAAAAATTTGAAGTTTGTGTTGCCTGTTCCAACTCTGTTAGATATGCTGTTAGATAAAAGGTTCTGTGAGGTTTGGCCTTTTTTGTTTAAAAGATTTAAAGGGTTAAGTTTACGTATTTGTATTTTACATCCCTTATGATACCATTGTTCTTACAGGGCAACCTCCAGAATTCATGAAAACTCTATGAAACTTTAAAACTCATCAAAGCTTATTTTTTGATTGTTGTCAAATTAAATATTGAAACATTTAACAGAATTAAGAAGATTAAAATTAAGAAAATCCAGAAAATCTTGAGGATTATTTCTGGAATATTGAGATTAACACAGCTTGAATGGCTTCCTTCCTGTGCTGGCACACATTGAAGCTCGATGTCTGCAGGGAAAACATCTTCCTCAATGAACACCTTGGCTCAAAGGTAACAAAGCACTTCCACCAACACAGGACCTTAAAAGCAACCCTCACAAACACATCTGAAATTTTGTAGCTCCTGCGGGCACACATTTCACAACCTATAAACTGATGATAGCCCCATCTCTCAATAGCGCACCTCCTTGTTGACTCCAAACATCATGAACTGCAACCTGGCAACTCACCCAAGTGGAAAAATCCCAGGTTTCAACCTTACAGAGAAGATCTAGACAACACTCAGTCGCTGGAGGAGGGCTGGTATGGCCACTTGATCTACAAGTGAAACATGAGAACCAGCTCAAATTGTGACTTTTGTCCAAACACTGAACCTCTGCCCTGAGAGATCCATTCCTGGTAACACTATTCACACTGCATCAGCTGAAATTATTGAATGGATTGTTAACCTCAACATTGAACTGTAACTGCTTCCCCAGCCATTTTAAAATAATAATAATTGAAGAAAATAACACATTTTCAGCATTTTTCAATTTAATTTGATTTAGTAGCTGTGAAGCTCTTTGAGCTGTAGAAATTTGACAGATCAGAATAATCCTGGAGACAGTTTAATCATTTTAAGGCACCCAAAATGTCAAAGTCAATTGACATCAACAAAATCAGTAAATTGGACCTAATTTCTTGAGTACATCCAAACAGAAAATTCTAGACCCTCAAGCCTGTTAACACTTTGGATATGAACTTCTCCTTAGGACTGCAGTGTCTTCAGAGTTTTCTGTCCTTTTTACAGGTTTTGGCAACTATGAATTCGTACTTATGTGGCTCTTTGGGAATCTGACTGTTTGACAATAACCCTTTGGTAGGATTGCTATTTATTGCATTTTGCAAGTACAAGAGATGTAAGAAATGCCACAGAATTATTATATGCGATTCTTTGTGTGAAAAGAGTAAGCAATAGAGTGCCAAACATTTAATACCAGACTTACCTCAGGATATTGATTGTCATGAGAAATTGAGATGCCATGCCGGTGTGATGGAAATGCTCTAATAAGGCTCTGGTAAAAGAACATTGTCAGGGAATTATAAGGGGATTTTGTCCTGAATCTTGCCTTTGTTATAACCTAACCTGAGAATGTTTGATTCTAACACTGGGAGCAAAATGTGGGAATATATTCCTCTGTCTAACACTGCTTAGAGGAACATAAACAAAAAAAGTGGCATGATGGCACAGCATGTTGGAACATCAAGAGAGGTGGCATGCATATTCACACTAGTGATTCTCCACATGCTGAGGTGCTAATCTCAGCCAAACCCCTGCTGGGAAGCACCAAATGAAGGCCAAGTACTTTTTCACACATCGAGAAATCAGAAGGAGAGGCATTCTTGCTCTGTCCCGGTTCTTCTTCTGGAGGCTGGTTTCAAAGTGCGACTGTTGAAAGTCTAGCAGGTCACTGGCCTGCAGTCTTCATCATAGGTGTCAAAACCAAATTGAGGAAAGGTACCATAAGAACAATTCAGCTTGGTTGGGGGCTGAACAGACATTTCATTCAATTTTCTAATATTTAAATAAGGTGTTAAAAAACAGAGTTCTTATTCATATTACAGAAACTTGCCCACTCACCACATTACAAAAAATAAATTATATGCAGAGTTATACCAAATTGCAAATAGGATCCAAACCCCTTAACTTTCTAAGGCATGTTTTTCAATGTGCTTGTGCGAGGGAAATGCTCAGAATGTTAATTTTTAAATGCTGCAAAATAAACTACCAATAAGTCAGGTCTGCAAATTTCACTCATTCTCAAGTTTCTACATTAGTTGTATAATGATTAGTCAACCAGAAAATCCAATTCTACATCCTCTATACTGTATAAGCAAGATGGGGGATTTTCTAATTTCAGGCCCAAGGCCTGAAAACAGCAGTTCATCCTCAGGTTCTGCCTGAGGCCATTGGAGAGAGGTCCAAATCATTTTCATGTTAAATTCTTGCCAGAATTTTATTGGAAAGCTGTGAAAACTGTTGTGATATAATGGCATGCACATTCAAGGGGGTGTACCTTCAAATACGATCAACATTACCACCTCAACAGGGTGTTATTTATTAGTCCCATAACTTGTAAGAGTTGGCAAGTAGTAGGGTAGAGATGCACCATACATAATCTCCCAGAGAACAGTCAGTCAAGTAAAGAATCCACATTATTGGATGAAATTCTCTGCCTCGCGACACAGCAAACGTGAACCCTGGTCGGCAGAGAAACGGGTGTCCAGTCAAAATAGACGTCCGCATCTAGCGCCAATTCGGGTGCCATGCTCCAGCCCCTCCTTGGTGGCAAGATCGAGGTTTGCGCCCTGCGCCATCAGCAAAACCAGCATGTGCATGCAGTTTAATATTATTAGCATTTCTGCTCTGCCTTTCTGCAATTCTCCACTCCTCTCAGGGGGACGTCTCCCGGAAGTGAATTACTACAAGTATTCACAAGTGGGGATTGGATGCCATGGCTGTGGAGGGGTAGCAGGAGGCTACAAAAAAAAGGAAAACCATTGAAAACCATCAAGCTTGCTGGGGGATAGCTGTGGGCTTCCAGTTGTTCTGTTGACTTGGGGGAGGGTGTGTCTGTCAGAGCCAGGGGGGGAGGAGTAGAGGGGGGTGACCAGGAGGTGGGTCATGGTCAGGGTGTCCCCTCGGGATCACGATGCCCGGGCATGGGTCGCCATTGACAGCTAGAATTAGGTCATCAGAGCAGTTAGTGTGAGAAGGTTAGATTATAGTTTTTACCAGTGAGTGAGATTAGCAGTAGGTGAGTGTAGTTAGATGTTATTGATCTATTCTGTATTCCAAAAGAACTAAGTGTCAAAACCCAGTTTAGTAGTGTAAATCATAGAATCATAGAATTTACAATGCAGAAGGAAGCTATTCGGCTCGTTGAGTCTGCACCGGCTCTTGGAAAGAGCACCCCACTGAAGCGCACACATCCCCATAACCCAGTAACCCCACCTAACCTAAAGGCAATTTAGCATGGCCAATCCACCTAACCTGCACATCTTTGGTCTGTGGAAGGAAACCGGAGCACCCAGAGGAAACCCATGCAGACACGGGGAGAACGTGCAGTCTCCGCACAGACAGTGTCCCCCGGCGGGAATCGAACCTGGGACCCCGAAGCTGTGAAGCAACTATGCTAACCACTGTGCTACCATGCTGCCCTCAAGCTTTGTTTAAGTAGAAGCTATACTGTGGTCTTTGTGGAACGCTACATCAACCATCCGTAATAAGCGGCACAAAGAACACCACATGGTACCAGGAGTCTATTCCCTGAAAGAAACAGTAATTAGATTTGTGTAGAATAGCATTGGAGATTGAAGAAAGCAATCCAGAAGCTACATCTCAGAAAAAATCTATGGTAAAGACTGATCAGAAGATGGAAGGTCTCAAGAAGCCTGACCACTTCTTGACACACTATAAATAATGCCAGAACTGTGCTTTCTTTAAGCAAAAATTCAAAGCCTTTATTTCAGCCTCCGCACTAGAAAGTGCATCAGACCAATGTGAGATAGCTCTCCTCCTAAATTTGGCTGAACCGCAAGCATTGGAATTATTCAATTTGTTTGAATTCAGTGCAGATGAGAATAAAGGTAAATACAGCATGGTGCTACAGCGATGTCCAATTGTGAAAAAAATATATGAGCGCTACATGTTAAACAAACAGCTACAGTTTCTGAGGAGAGTTTGTAGATTCAGAAGTCACAGATCTTAAGCTCCGAGCGCAGTCCGGTAATTTTGCCTCAGGCTCCGAGGCTATGCTGCAAGATAAAGTTGTGTTCGAAAAAACGGAGCACGGCTGCACGCGAAAAAATTCAGAAAACTGGTGCTGTCGATTGGAGACACATCAAGCGAATATGCCGAATTTGTGGCTAAGGAAAAGAGCGCAAAATCGCTAAACATGGCTGACACCATTATGCTGTGTCGCAGCAAAGAAAACTGCATACAGCAGCTGGTGGCCATTTTGGTTGTGACATCACAAGCATGATGACGTGCACACGCTGTGGACATGCCCACAGTAAAAATAATTGTCTGGCGAGAGGGAAACATTGTTCCAATTGTGGTAGACTGAATCACTTTGCAGCACAATGTTGTTTAGAACCAACTGTTCCAGTAACAAAATTGAAACAGCATTATAGGGATGGCAGAAGGATCCAAATTGTGCAAAGTGTTGAGAAAAATCTAAAATCGCAGAAGATAGAGAGGATTGCTCACCTTATGCATTGTCAGATACCTTCATGATAGAAGCCATTACCAATAATGATTTATTGGATCGAGATGAAAGACCAATAAACGCACTCTCAAAGATAAAGGACTGTCTCACATGAAGTAAATGGTTAAATGGTGCATTGATCCCATTCAAATTGACAAAGGAGCGCACGCAAATATTATCACGTTCCAATCTTTAAAGCAAGCAATCAGAAAGCCTCTGATAAGACAGTCTACCTGTGAGCTGAAATTTTACAATGGTAACACGATAGCGACAAAGGGGTTATGCTGTCTCGCCGTGAAGAATGGGAATATAGAGATACCCATCGACTTCAAGGTCGTAGAAAGTCAGAAATCTCCATTGATTGGTGTTGCTGCTTGTGAATGATTGCAGCGAGTGGAAAGGATTCACTCAATTGGTACTTCAGATGACACAGATGAAGAGTCCAGGGAAGACCTAGGTGATGTGAGCGACCTCTCCACAGCTAGCAATGATGATGGAACTTCAGGAAACAAAGCTTCGACTGATGCCGAAACATCAGAAAACATAGTTAATACTGATGATGATGTGGTACAACAAAGCTTTGGCTGATGCTGAAATATCAGAAAACAGGACAACTACTGATGCTGAAACATCAGAACCTGAGATAGTCTGAATAGTGGAATCGTAAGCTTGTTTAATTTCTGAGATACTACCAGTATTGATCGCAAACTACAGACTATAAAAGCCGAAACTGAAAAGGACTTGACGCTCCAGAAGGTAAAATGATACCTCAGAGAAGGATGGCCTGCTGGATGCAAATCACCCTTTCAAGACATGAAAGATGATCTGATTACAATTGATGATATCCTGCTAAAATAATAATAATAATCACTTATTGTCAATGAAGTTATTGTGAAAAACCCCTAGTCGCCACATTCCGGCGCCTGTTCAGGGAGGCCGTTACGGGAATTGAACCTGCGCTTGGCTGGCATTGTTCTGCATTACAAGCCAGCTGTTTAGCCCACTGTGCTAAACCAGCCCCAGTGGACAGTGCTAAAAGGAGACAGGACAGTGATACCTGCCAGTTTATGTATAGGGATTCTGCAGCAGATTCACGGGGGTCATCAAGGCATTGAGAAGGGTCATAGGCGAGCCAGACAATCAGTGTATTGGCCAGGAATAAACAAAAAGATCGATCAGTATATTCAAGCATGTCCGATTTGTCAGATGCATCAACCTGCATTGTGACCAGTCCATGGAACAAGGTGGGCATGGGTCTATTTCATTTCCAGGGTCGGGACCACTTGATAGAACGTGGTTGGTCAAATTTTGACAAAGTTGTAAAATAGGTAACATCTAGGTCCTACCTAGTGCAAACGGAACAAGGACCACTGTTCAAGAGAAACAGACGAGCATTACTTTGTGTCACGCACAAGGTTTAAGCTCAATGTGAAAAAGTTGTCCCACGTGACAACATATTCAAGGACATTGCCTTATCAGATCCAAATTTAGCACCAACACAGCTCGACGATGGGGCAGAGTAATCCAACGCCTAGAACATTCCACTGAGGCGTTCTACCAGAAGAAGATGACCTCCAGAGAGACTGAACATGTGATTGTAATTTAACCTATTCTCATCTAAGTGATGTAACTGTCATTTTAAAAATACTGTTTTTGTATGGTCATAAGACAGTGATAGTTACTAGTTATTTAGACAGTAATACGCCTATAAGGTCAGAGTTAAAAAAAATATATCACAACCACTGTAACAATATTTCCTTTCACGAAGAAAGGGGGATGTGGTACTATCAGAACTATCAGCATTACAAGGGTCAATATCGTACCATGAATAGCCACTAGAGGGAGCTGCAGATACTACTATATAAAACAGTGATACTAGACCTTGGGGGAGAAGTGTACACAGGAGACAGCTAGTGAAGGTCATAACAGCAGTTAGTGTGAGAAGGTTAGATTATAGTTTATACCAGTGAGTGAGATCAGCAATAGATGAGTGTAGTTCGATGTTATTGATCAATTCTGTATTCTTAAGGATTATGTGTCGAACCCCAGTTTTGTAGTGTAAACAAAATCATAGCTTTGTTTAAGCAAAAGCTATACTGTGGTCTTTGTAGAACACTATGCCAATCACCCTAAATAAGCAACACAAAGAACACCACATCACCGACTGAGGTTTTGATCATGAGGACTGGGGGACGGACAGAGAGGCTTGGAGGACTGGATAGTGGTGCATGGGCTGTGTGTTGGAAAAACCTGGTCTAAATCATATACGTTTACCTGGTGAAAAGTTTAAGCAGGATGGCACAAATGCCCAGTTTGTAACACTGTATGTGACAGCAGAGGACATTGGAAGTGCAAATGCAGAAAGCAGAGACCAGTGCATGTCGTTTGACATTACAAGAAGCCGCAACCTGAGGCCAGACAGGTAAAGCATTCCAATCAACGAAGAGCGAGTACTAAACAACATAAAGACAAACTGAACAAAGTGTTTAGTCAAGTTACAAAGTTGGATGATGAGAATGACCAAAACATTGACACTCAGAATAAGTAGACATCCAGCATGGTGAATATCAATGAATGTAGTGGTATAGTGGCACTAACTTTGCCTTTGCCACATCCAGATTTTCTGCCCATATATGAAGGGTTCACATAATCTATATGCAAAACTGGACACCTGTGCAGGTGCAATCATCCTTCCAGTCGTACACTGAAATCTATGTGCTCACAGACATGGCAAGTGATAATTCAACCTGCCACTGACAAACTCGCCGTATACAATGGCTCAGACATTCCGTCCCTGGGATCCATTACATCCAAGTGTCGTGGCAAAAACTTACCCTGGTCACCCATGTTATAATCACAGCCAATGTTCTGACTCAACCTGTCAGATCCCAGGATGGAACCTGGTTTGATAGATCCTGGGTGGGATTCTCCATCAGCCAACGTTGGAATCGGGAAACACGATCGGGCGGACAATTGCCGGTGCCGGGCGGCCGACGGAATGCCATGCTCTGGTGCCTCGATAGAGGCGTGAATGGATTCTATGTTGCACGTACTGTAAACGCCGTTGACATATCATTTACCGGCCCATCCTGATATTGTCCAGAGCTCCAGCGATGCTCTGCCTCTACCAGGGCAAATTTCTGACAGCTCGGTTCACTTGTGATTTGAAAAATGGGGAAACAGGCGCAGTTGCTGCTGAGGGAGAGAACGGAGGTAAATCATATTCCCAGAGGCATGACCGTAAGGTTTCTGTATTATTTCCTTTGGTGAGGACTATCACTGCCATTTTGTCGTGAAGAATTCGGAGGATGTTGATCAATTTCTCTGGTCAGCTAGCATTTGACAGGGTCTTCCATAGCACTTCTGGAATGACTGACTCAAAAGCCTTGGTCAGATCAATGAAGGCCATGTAGAGTGGTTAATGTTGCTCCTGGCATTTCTCTTGAAATTGTCAACAGTGAAAATCATGTCTATTGTTCCATGGTTTGGTACAAAGCACACTAGCTTTGCAGAAGGAATTCGTCGAGACTGGGAAGTGGCGGCTAGTGAGGATTTGGGCGATGGTCTTCTCGGCGATGGACTGTAGTGAGATTCCTCGGGAGTTCCAAAAGTCGACTTCGCCTCCTTTCTTGAAGGTGGTGACTATAATGGCATCCCTCAGGTCAGCAGGATTTTCTTCTCTGTCCCACATTTTCAGGAGCAGCTGATGGATACGATGGGTGATCTCTTCTTCTCCTAATTTGAAAATCTCCGCTGGAATCCCATCTACTCCTATGGCTTTCCCACATGTCAATAACAGCTTCGAATTCATCCTTGCTTGTTGGATTCCAAGACCATCTTTGATCGGGAGTTGGGGATTTCCTCAAACACGTCCTCTTCTATGATTGCATTATGGTTTAGGAGTTCTTTGAAATGTTCTCTCCATCAAAGGCTGATATTTGCTCAGTCTCCCAAAGATAGTTCCATCCTTACTCCACACTCGGGTGTTGGGCCCATATATTGCCTTGGTGGCATTGAAGAAGTCCCGGGTGCCATGCTTGTTGGCGAGGAGTTGGAGATATTTAGTTTTCTCAGTCCACCATTGGTTTTTGATTTCCCTAGTTCTCCTTTGTACCTCTGCTTTTGCTGTTTGATGAGTTTTCTGCTTTGCCTTGCTGGTGATGTCATTTTGCTAAGAGAGCTTTCCTCTTCTTGTCGATGAGGTCTTGGATGTTGCAGCTGTTCTCGTCGAAAAAGTCTTGATGTTTTCTGGTATTGTAGTTGATGGTGTCTTCACACCTTGAGATGATGGCTGTTTTCAGTTCTTTCCAGTTTTCCTCCAGTTCATTAGAATGAACGCTTTGGAAATTTTGGTGAAAACAATGTTGGAACTTCGCTAGCATGCTTGGCTCTTGAAGCTGCTCAACATTGATCTTTTTTCTGAGCTGTTTCTTCACCTTCCACCGCTTCTGGTGAAGTTTGATGGATACAGAGGAGTGGGTGAGCTGGTGGTTTGTCCAGCAGTTGTCTGCATTGATCATCGCTTTGGTGATGAGGGCATCCTTTTGCTCTGAGGATCACTTTCACCACACCAAATGTAGCTAAGTGGTTTCTGCTATGAAAATCAGGAAGTGAAACCACTTAGCTGCTTTTGATGTGGTGAGAAGCTGTCAATCATAGCATAAGTGTTTGCAAACATTGTGGTTAGCATCAGGTAGGGGTGACTGATGTGGGTCTCTGATGTGAGTTCTGATCAGGGTCTGATGGTGGTGATTGATGAGGGAGGGGCTGGGGGAGGACTCAACCCCAAGGCCCTTGGGAGAAACCTATCTGGAAATAGCAGAGGAGCACTTCCTCAGTACCCTGACTCCCTTGCCCTGCCCTCAGGCTCTACCATGGCAGCAGTGCTGCTCTTGGTCAACTTTGCACCAAAGCCAAGCGGTGGAGTTCCTGATGAGAGGATCAGAGCATCACATTGAGGAGGGGGCGGGGGGGGGGGGGGGGGGGGTTGAGGGGTGGATACCTGTGCTTCAAGCCCGTTAAATGCATGCATTTGCATGCTTTAATTTAATTTACATGTTCCCACCGGGCAAGTAGCTCACTGCCACCACGCAGGACAGCTGAGCACAGCAAAGGGGCAGGTGCCCAGCGCCGGACCCATTCTTCAGGTAACGCGCCAGTCTCTGCCCCATCGGGGACCCCGATCACGCCATTGGGCAGTGGAGAATCCCAGCCTCGGTATACCATCTTTAGCCTTCCAGTGAACATTATCTGCTTTAAGTACAGTACCACATTATTGTCTCGCCAATCCTTGTGTAAGATTGGTGCTTTTATGTTGACTAGATGAATGTAATAGACACCAACCAGGCATTCAACTGGTTTCAAATGGCAGAAGAGTGGTTGGTTCTTGCACAGAGCTAGCAGACTGGGCCTGCAGGAAGGAAGTGGTTCATGGTGAGCAAGTGAAAGGGAGCAAGAGAAGGTGCTCGCAGCAAGATTTTTGTCAGGCAAGGAGGAAGTTGAATTCTCCTTCTCACAGCATGAAAACCTTTTAAAAATCTCTAAAAGCCCTCTGTTGGCCACCCCTCCCCCCCACCCTTAACATTTTTTTAGGGATGGCTGTTTATGAAGGCCAATGCTTGCTCCAACCAGAATTAGCATGCAAGCTGCATTATCTGCCTCTTTCTGTATTAACATTGAAATCAGGATCCTACAGGTGCAGGGCCCAAATTTACAAATTTAAACAGTATCATGCCTGCTCTTGGGTGCAAATTTTGGGTATTCCGCCTCCTTAAAAAGTGCAACAGGCATTATATGAGTCCCAATGTGGTCACCAGATATTTCTCTGCTGACCTCCCAGTTTTCTGATGAGAAACAGATGTTTAAAAATGCTCTCCTCACCACATGATGATCCTGGCAATAACTTCAATTCTGATCTAATATTATTTTAATAACAAATATATTACTGTAGCTAAATAATGGCATTATTCACTGTTAAACATTCACAAAGGGTGACTTATCATTTCTTTCTCCAGCTGGAATCAAATCTTTTTTTTAAAGCTGGAAATAATATGACTACTAACAATGTGAAGTAGATGTGCAGATCAATAATCACCCTGCCAACCGACTTTCAGAATTAATATTTTCAGCAGAAATCATTGAAATGTTTTTAAGTCTCTGTTTTTCTAATTTTGGATTGGGGTAATTTGGAATGATTTATTTTATTGACAGCTTCACTGAATAGAAAATATGACAACAAACAGAATCAAAACCTTGATAATTAAAAATAAAGATCAAAATCTGTTTGTAGTTGACAGTAAACTATTTTGTTGACCTGAAATTGGCATTGAACATAATACTGATCAGCTGCGATATTCAAAGGCATTTCAAAGTGGCCACTTTGGATGGTCAGGCAAATGGAACCAAAGTCAGACAGAGAGATAATAAATTTTAACTTTAGGATTTGTATTATAATGAGAAAGATAAATATTTGATAAAACCACAACAATAGTAACAACTTACAGATATGTAATGCAGTTAATATCGGAAAATATCCCAAGACACCTGGCTGATCAGTTGATTAATAATAATCTTTATTAATAATAATCTTTATTATTGTCACAAGTAGGCTTACATTACACTAAAATGAAGTTACTGTGAAAACCCCCTAGTCACCACACTGATGAGTTCAGAATGTCCAATTCACCTAACAGCATGTCTTTTGGGACTTGTGGGAGGAAACCAGAGAACCCGGAGGAAAACCACGCAGACACGGGGAGAATGTGCAGACTTCACACAGACAGTGACCCAAGCTGGGAATCGAACCTGGGACCCTGGTGCTGTGAAGCAACAGTGCTAACCACTGTGCTACCATGCTGCCCACAGATAATTAGCAGGAATTTGGCAAAGGATGGGGGGTGCTGAAAGGTTTTGTCAAAGACATAGACCATGGAATTGGGCTCCATAGAGCAGCTGGATCTGGCACTCTGGCAGCCTTGAGGTCAACTAATGGCACCCATTGCTCATCTAGATACTTCTGGCATGATCTACGCAATGCCTTGGGCCAGGAAGGATGCTTACAAGGGAATGTCTTGCATGTGCAGGAAGTATCCGGAGTGCTCAGATCATTAAGTCAAACAGCCATAATGGCCAATTTGAATGCAATTTGAAATCTGGACCCTGCAGCTCCAATGTGACCCCAGTGGTACAGCTCCAAAGGCTGCTAACTTTAAGTAGAGGACATTGCAGTTTGCCCTTGAGTAGATCTGGGCGTTGAGGGTATATCTTCGCATTGCACAATCTTGGCCTGGATGGCAACAATCTGGAATGACTGGTTGAGAAGCACCAGCAAGAGTAAGTGGCAGGTGGGAGCACAAATGCACAAATGCCGTCAGCTGGAGAAGCTACAGTGGGGGCTCTGCTCCATGGAACCAGTGCCACTACCAAAGGATGACACCTCAGCATGCAAGTAAACCGTTCAAGCAATGAGATCCTGCATCTTCCGTTGAGTATCAATATCCAGAGCAACAAGTAGTAGTCTGAACCTGGATGGCACCAAGTTGGGCTTGCATGACAATAAGCTCTTCGCCTGAGCTTCCACTGTCGCAGTAAGATGTTGGGTGGTTTCTACCTGTGCCACAGTGTAATATGAGACATTAGCCATCAGACGTTGCTTCACAGTTGGGTTTACAGGTACTGTCATGAAGCTGAAAAAGATAGGTTCCAAGTACTAAACGCTGTCCTCTGCCATGCTTATACTCTTTTGAGCAAAACAGTTAACCAATTAGACTAAATCAAACAAACTGAGGGACAAATTAAAATAACAGCTCCTTAAAGGAACACTGCATCAAACAAAAACAAATTGCAAAGAAAACTTAAAACATGAAATCAATATTTAATTAAAGGGTTTGAGAAAACACCTCAGTCGTCGCAGTGCCCACTGGGCAAGGAAGGCCTCGGTGTTACCAGCAGACTCTCCAGGGACAGTTGTCCATGAATGTATCTGTCACGCTTACAAGTGGACTCCTCCATGCTCTTTGACACTGGCAGGAAAGCAGCGTCAGGAGGTACTAGCGAAGTGGCGTGGCGGTGCATCTCCCGTCGGGGAGAGGGCCTGGCGATGGAGGGGGTGAACACCACCAATGGTGGAGTAGTAAGAGGGTTGAGTCGGGGAGGGAAAACGAGGGAAGAGGACAACAATAGGGGCGAGGGTGGAAGGGAAGGTGGGGGGGAGAAACAGATCCGAAGGAAAACCAAAGAGGGGGAAGGGCTCTAAGCTGACTACGATAGATCGCACATGGCAGCAAGGAACACAAAGGCACCGCAAACCGCTACTTTGGAAGATCCCCCCAAAAATGGAAACCCTGGATTGCAGGGTTTCACCCACATGGCATACACATTGTTGCCGGCCATTTTGCGTGGCCCCTGGACAAAGGAAAACCTCAGAGCGCAAGGATGAGAACTAGGCACGTTCATGAAACAGATGATGGCAGTGGATCCATGGAGGTTCACCACAACTGGGAGGTCTAAACTTCCACGTTTTTTTTTTTTTTTTTTTTTTTTTTACAGCACAGGAACAGGCCCTTCGGCCCTCCAAGCCCGTGCCGACCATACTGCCCGACTAAACTACAATCTTCTACACTTCCTGGGTCCGTATCCCTCTATTCCCATCCTATTCATATATTTGTCAAGATGCCCCTTAAATGTCCCTATCGTCCCTGCTTCCACTACCTCCTCCGGTAGTGAGTTCCAGGCACCCACTACCCTCTGCGTAAAAAACTTGCCTCGTACATCTACTCTAAACTTTGCCCCTCTCACCTTAAACCTATGCCCCCTAGTAATTGACCCCTCTACCCTGGGGAAAAGCCTCTGACTATCCACTCTGTCTATGCCCCTCATAATTTTGTATACCTCTATCAGGTCGCCCCTCAACCTCCTTCGTTCCAGTGAGAACAAACCGAGTTTATTCAATCGCTCCTCATAGCTTATGCCCTCCATACCAGGCAACATTCTGGTAAATCTCTTCTGCACCCTCTCTAAAGCCTCCACATCCTTCTGGTAGTGTGGCGACCAGAATTGAACACTATACTCCAAGTGTGGCCTAACTAAGGTTCTATACAGCTGCAACATGACTTGCCAATTCTTATACTCAATGCCCCGGCCAATGAAGGCAAGCATGCCGTATGCCTTCTTGACTACCTTCTCCACCTGTGTAGCCCCTTTCAGTGATCTGTGGACCTGTACTCCTAGATCTCTTTGACTTTCAATACTCTTGAGGGTTCTACCATTCACTGTATATTCCCTACCTGCATTAGCCCTTCCAAAATGCATTACCTCACATTTGTCCAGGTTAAACTCCATCTGCCATCTCTCCGCCCAAGTCTCCAGACAATCTAAATCCTGCTGTATCCTCAGACAGTCCTCATCGCTATCCGCAATTCCACCAACCTTTGTGTCGTCTGCAAACTTACTAATCAGACCAGTTACATTTTCCTCCAAATCATTTATATATACTACAAAGAGCAAAGGTCCCAGCACTGATCCCTGTGGAACACCACTGGTCACAGCCCTCCAATTAGAAAAGCATCCCTCCATTGCTACCCTCTGCCTTCTATGGCCTAGCCAGTTCTGTATCCACCTTGCCAGTTCACCCCTGATCCCGTGTGACTTCACCTTTTGTACTAGTCTACCATGAGGGACCTTGTCAAAGGCCTTACTGAAGTCCATATAGACAACATCTACTGCCCTACCTGCATCAATCATCTTAGTGACCTCCTCGAAAAACTCTATCAAGTTAGTGAGACACGACCTCCCCTTCACAAAACCGTGCTGCCTCTCACTAATACGTCCATTTGCTTCCAAATGGGAGTAGATCCTGTCTCGAAGAATTCTCTCCAGTAATTTCCCTACCACTGAAGTAAGGCTCACCGGCCTGTAGTTCCCGGGATTATCCCTGCCACCCTTCTTAAACAGAGGAACAACATTGGCTATTCTCCAGTCCTCCGGGACATCCCCTGAAGACAGCGAGGATCCAAAGATTTCTGTCAAGGCCTCAGCAATTTCCTCTCCAGCCTCCTTCAGTATTCTGGGGTAGATCCCATCCGGCCCTGGGGACTTATCTACCTTAATATTTTTTAAGACACCCAACACCTCGTCTTTTTGGATCACAATGTGACCCAGGCTATCTACACCCCCTTCTCCAGACTCAACATCTACCAATTCCTTCTCTTTGGTGAATACTGATGCAAAGTATTCATTTAGTACCTCGCCCATTTCCTCTGGCTCCACACATAGATTCCCTTGCCTATCCTTCAGTGGGCCAACCCTTTCCCTGGCTACCCTCTTGCTTTTTATGTACGTGTAAAAAGCCTTAGGATTTTCCTTAACCCTATTTGCCAATGACTTTTCATGACCCCTTCTAGCCCTCCTGACTCCTTGCTTAAGTTCCTTCCTACTTTCCTTATATGCCACACAGGCTTCGTCTGTTCCCAGCCTTTTAGCCCTGACAAATGCCTCCTGTGTTCTGAGAGGCGCTGAAGTCTCTGCTCAGTGGAGAGATTATTGTTAACAAAGAGCGCAGAGTCAGTGAAGAGAGGGTGGCTAGGCAGAACTGGTCAACTCCATACTGGAGGTGGACCAACGGTACTCCGCGGCCCCGGGCTTAGAGCTCCTGGCCGAGAGAAAAAAGCTACAAATGGACTTCGACCTGCTCTCCATGAGGAAAGCAGTGCACCAACTTGGCCAGTCATCGGGGACCTTCTATGATCACGGAGACAAAGCCAGCTGCCTACAGGCAGCCACTAGGGAAATAGCGCAGGTTGGGGACAAGGTAGCCGAACTGGAAAAGGTCAATGAAGCATTTGAGGCCTTCTACCGGTGGCTGTACAAATTCGAGCCCCCCAAGGTGGTCTCGAGGATGGAACAGTTCCTCGACAGACTGGACATACCAGTTGTAGGGGAGGATAGGAGATGGGGTCTGGAGGCACCATTAGTGTAGTGATCTGTATATCTGTGTATATATACAAGGGGTCAATGTAGATGCAATACAACTGAGCAAGCACTAGAGGGAGCACGGGAGAGGTATAAATAGAGACAGACAGGAAGTTAGAGGGCACTTCACAGGAAAGGCAGATGGGAGCAGAACACAGACAGGCAGCTCAGATTAAACACAGTTTAAACGCTGGAGAGAGAACGAACTGACAATAAAGCATTTACTTCAACTTTAAGACAACAAACTTTATTCAGAGACAAGGAATAACACATGGTACCAGGCGACTTTAGAATGCTTACTATAACATTACACAAGCTTCAGACATAGAAAGACCAAAATGGCAAGGAAAACTCCTACCGGACATTCAACGTGGGAAGACTTCGCTAATTCGATGATATTTGTTGGACCCCACCGCAGCTGAACACAACTGGTAATTTAAGTAACGACTGGAAAAGATTTCAACAAATGTTTGATGTATATATCATAGTTAATGATTTAGAAGCAGCCTCAGAAGAAATGAAAATAGCACTGTTCATCGCAGGACATGAAGCAAAATAAATATATAATTGTTTTAAATACTTGAAAGGTGAAGACAGCACCAAATTAGAAGTAATACTGAAAACACTTGAAGAGTACTATGTGGAATTTGAAGAGTACTATATGCTCAGAGACCAAATTGCACAGGGAATGAGTGATGCAAAAGTCAAACAATCACTACCAGAACAGAAAGGGTTCAGTCTAGAAATTGCGAGTGAAAAGTCCAGATCAAAAGGAAAAAGTAACTTTAACTTTTTACAAAGAAAAAATGCTGAAATCCACTGTAAAATGGCGTCTGAGCACATTTTACAGTCTCCGGGGAACAAAAGAGAGAGCGATGAAAGACTCCACAGAGAGAGCGATGAAAGACTCCAGGGAGAGAGCGATGAAAGACTCCATCGAGAGAGCGATGAAAGACTCCACAGAAAGAGCGACTCAAACCTCGACAGAGAGAGTGACGCAAGACTCCACAGACAGCTCGTTGACAGACTACAAAATGGAAGCAAGCAAACACTCCATACCGAATGCCATTCATGAACAAGACCACAAAGGTCTACCCACCGCATCTGAGCAACCAGAAGCAGACTATGAAAGTCTACCAAGCTCATATAATCAACAAGAAGACAATGTAAGACTACCCACCGTTTGTGAAAACAGTGACAATGTGATCACAATTGACATACAGGATGTGCAGGATCACAGCGAGACTGACAGAACTCATCTCATCTGTACAGAAGCAATCAGAGTAGGGCTACTCATGAGTCCAGAGAGACCACGTCAATTGAAATCTTGAAGATTTTGACTCCAGAAGAGGAGCACCAAGACCTACAAGAGAATGAAATTGTGAAGATTTTGACTCCAGAAGAGGAGCACCAAGGAAGCAAAGAAGAGGAATCAAATCCACCACAAATGACTGATGTCACCAACATCAATGCAACATCAGATCATTCCCACCATTCTCTAGAAGAAACGCTCAATGTAACAGATACCACAAAGAACACGCACACCAATAACTGTGACAATTACTCAAATTATCCACACAGAACACTCATTGAGCGCAACAAGAACAAAAATCGCAAGAAGTACAGCAGAAACAAGAACAACAGCAACAACAAAAACACCATGAAGCGCAACAAGAACAACAAAACCCTCAAGAAGCACTGCAGAAATAAGAACAACAACAGCAACAACAAAAACAACAAGCACAACAACAAAAATTACAAGAACAACAAAACCAACAAGAAGCATAACAAAGACAACAACAAGCACAACAAGAACAATGACAAAAACAACAAAAACAGAAACAACAAGTACGACAAGATAAACAACAAGAACGACAACAACAAGAATGAAAAACAAAAACAACAAAGACAGAAACGACAGAAACACCAACAATGAAACAATGATCTGTACAACATGGTACAACTTTGCACATGAAGGACAATACCACAGCACACTGCAAAACAAAGACAAGACTACAAACATGCCATGGCATGACAAAGAATCTCACAGACTCACATCTGCTCAGAACAAGCAAGCACACCAGTTTCAAGGCAGATGACACATAAATCAAGCACAGAAAAAAAGTCCACGTCAGTCAACATCAACATTCAAACACTTCTGGATGACTTGTTGGTTACTTAACATACAAGAATACTGATGACATTCACAAAGGAGTTGCAATATCAATATCACCACATCAACAACAACAAAAAAAAGAAAAAAACTCACCGAACAAATTCATAAAGTTTGGACTCATAAATGTTTTTATTCAGATTGGACTCATAAATATCAATTGACTTGGTATAATAACCAATATGATCACCACTTGCACAGACATACATATCATAAGTAATCTAACTGTTTTGTACAATTTTCTTTACCACTGTACAGCCAATATCTAAAGGAAAAAAAGGGTGATGTAGTGATCTGAATATCTGTGTATATATACAAAGGGTCAATGCAGATGCTATACAACTAAGCAAGCACTAGAGGGAACACGGGAGGTATAAACAGAGACAGACAGGAAGTTAGAGGGCACTTCACAGGAACGGCAGCTGGGAGCAGAACACAGACAGGCAGCTCAGATGTAACATAGTTTAAGCACTGGAGAGAGAATAAACTCACAATAAAGCATCTACTTCAACTTTAAGACTACGAGCTTTATTCAGAGACAAGGAATAACACAATTAGAACTGGTGAAAGTCAAGGCGAGTATCTGCTCCATGCAGGCGGGGAAGGCACCAGGGCCAGATGGATTCCTGGCAGACTTCTACAAAACATTTGCTCCTGCATTGGCCCTACACTTGCGGGAGATGTTCACAGGCTCACTGGTAAATGGCTCCTGCCAGCAACACTAGCGCAAGTGTCAATATCGCTGATATCCAAGAAACACAAAGACCCGACTGAGTGTGGGTCCTACAGACCCATTTCGCTGTGTATGGTAGAGAATTCTTGTGCAAACCATACCTGCTGTGCCATCCTTATCATCCACGTTAGATAAACTAATCATGGCATTTGTGGGGGGTTGTGGGGGCGGGGTGGGAGGGGGGGGTTGGAGAGGGGTTAATCCAAGGATCCAAAAAAGTGTCCTACAAAGGAAAAGAAGTATGGGAGGCCTGGCCCCTCTAAACCTACAATTTTACAACTGGGCGGCCACAGCAAAAAGAGTGAGGGGCTGAGTGGAGCAACCGGGAACGGAATGGGTGAAGATTGAGGAGATTCCTGCATCGGGACATCCCTCTGACCCCCAGTCACGACAGAACTCCCATCTCCGCCAACCAAGCACTCAAAAGGCCCAGTGGTAGTAGCCATGCTCTGAACACAGCACCAGTTGAGGTAACACTTCGGCCTGACCGAATGTCCACCATGGTCTCCATCTGTAACAACCACAGGTTCACAGCACCAACAATGGACACCACCTTTAAAAGGTGGACACAGGATGAGAGGACACTTACAGTTAGCGACATGTACACAGACGACAGACAAGTGACTTTGGAGGGACTGATGGAGAGGTTCCAGCTGCCCAAAGGGAATGAATTAAGGTACATAAAATTCAAAAATTTCCTCCGTAGGGAAACAATGACGTAGCCATGGATATCGAGACACTCACTGCTAGAGGAACTGTTGGACGCGGGCGACTTGGGGGAAGGGAACTGTGGGGACCTGTACGGATGACAGTTGGAGGAGGCACAGCCAAGGTGAGTGTCTCACCAATGTGTACTACAGCCACTGGCTGTTCACTCTCCCCCTCCAGAATGTCCTGTAGTCGCTTTGAGAGATCCTTGACCATAGCACCTGGAAGGCAACATACCATCCTAGAGTCTCATTTCCAACCACAGAAATACCCATCTATTCATCTTAGAATTGAATCCCCTATAACGATTGCATTCCCACAGTTTTGACTCTTCTCCCGTGTATCAGAGATAACCATTGTGCAATGAATCTGCTTTCCCTGGAGAGGCAATTTCCCCCAACAGTATCCAAGGCGGTATATCTGTTTTGCAGCGGAATAGAGAGAGAAGATTCCTGCACTGCCTACTTACTCCTCTTGTTCTGCCTGGTGGTCGCCCTTTATCTTGCTGCCTGTGGAGTCTTCGTCAGTGGTATGATGTCTCTATACATGCTATCCACGATACGCTCTGCCTCACAGATGCCCCATATGTCATCCATCCCCCCCCCCCCGCCCCCCCCCCCGCTGCCACTCCAGCTCCAAAATCCTGGCTTCCAGAATCTGCAGCTGAAGTCTGCAGATTAAAGGGCAGCACGGTAGCATTGTGGATAGCACAATTGCTTCACAGCTCCAGGGTCCCAGGTTCGATTCCAGCTTGGGTCACTGTCTGTGCGGAGTCTGCACATCCTCAACGTGTGTGCGTGGGTTTCCTCCGGGTGCTCCCGTTTCCTCCCACAGTCCAAGGATGTGCGGGTTAGGTGGATTGGCCATGCTAAATTGCCCTTAGTGTCCAAAATTGCCCTTAGGGGTGGGGTGGGGTTACTGGGTTATGGGGACAGGGTGGAGGTGTTGACCTTGGGTAGGGTGCTCTTTCCAAGAGCCAGTGCAGACTCGATGGGCTGAATGGCCTCCTTCTGCACTGTAAATTCAAAAATCACTTTCTGGTCACATGCTGGCCCCAGGCACTGGACATGTTCCCAGCTTCCCACGTAGAGCAGGAGGAGCGCACCATGGCTTTGAGTTCTCCTACCATGACCTTTTAAATTAAACCTTTTGGAAGATACTGAAAACCTTATAATATGAATTACTATGGGGGCCCTTATTCCCTGCTTCTCGTTAATACACAATAAGGTCCTTGCAAACTATAAACCTCAAAATAAGACCTTACAAACTATAAATGATAAAAGTAGTAAATACTATCCCGGCCGTATTCACCCAATCAGCTTCTCCCACTTGTCCTGCATCATTTTTGAATCCTGACATCATCTCAGGAGCTCCAAACAGATTTCTCACTGCACAGTCACGCTGTTTTCAATCTCCCTACTGTCTCTTCACTCACGCAGTTTTCAATCTTCCGACTGTCTCCTCTCACGCTGTTTTCAAAGTCCCGACTGTCTCTCCTTTCACGCTGTTTTCAATCTCCCGACTGTCTCTCCTCTCACGCTGTTTTCAAGCTACCAACTGTCTTTCCATTCACACTGTTTTCAATCTCCCGACTGTCTCTCCTCTCACGCTGTTTTCAAGCTACCGACTGTCTCTCCTCTCACGCTGTTTTCAATCTCCCGACTGGCTCTCTTCTCACTGTTTCAAATCTCCCAACTGTCTCTCCACTCGCTCTGTTTTCAATCTCCCCGACTGCCTCTTCACTCATGCTGTTTTCAATCTCCTATCTCTCCACATGGACTGTTTTCAATCTCCCGACTGCCTCTTCAATCTCTCGGCTCTGTTCCCCATCGGTTCCTTCGGACAAAAAAAACATAGTTTGCCACATACTTTAATTTCATATACTTGCTGGTTACTTATAGTGTGCTTCAAGAGAATCTATTCTGTCATAGTGCTTGGGTGTTTTGACCGACTGGTCATGTCCCACATTGTTTGCTGCCATGGATTTCCATAGTACTGTTGTAGAAGCTTTTACATGTACAGTTGCTTTAAGTCCTGATTTTACTGCTTTTACATTGCATGAGATCCATATTAATACCATTCCTGGAAGCATGGGGCCTGCACAGAAGGCTGCAAACCAAATGTAAAGCTGTGGAACTCGCTAAAGCTGCTTGGCAGGAAGATCCTTTTTTTTCTCCTGAGTTCTGGCAGTTTTACATTTGCAGCCAGCTGCACAAAGCTCATACTTCCAGGAACTAGCAGCACCAGTGTTGGTCTTGTGCAATATAAAGGCAGCTCTTGTTTCTGGTTATTGTACCTTCTCGTATGGCTGAGAAGGTATGCACAGGCTAGTGAGTGCAAAACTTCCTTCTGGCCAAAGAAAGCTGAGCCACTCAACTGTTGCCCAGAAGTATATTTACATTGCTGAAAGAGCAATACTGCTTGTGGAGGGGCCTGCGCAAAGCATTACTTCTGATAGGTCATGGATTCTCCATAGGCAGCAGCATCATTTTGTTGACTGCATTGCGTCAATTTATTGTCATTGGCAGCACCATGGTAAAGTAGACATGCTATGAAAGTAATACATCAGGCTTTTTTGCTGAAACATTTCCGATACAGGATTGTATTAGGTTACCACACAATACATTAACCTGCAGGTGCCCGAGACTCAGCTCATGGTAATCTGTTGAAGATATCCTCTGTTGTTATCTTGAAGAGCCCTCCATGGTATTGCTTGGACGTATAAAATTATGAGGGGCATAGATAGACAAGAACAAATTTTTCCCCTTGGTGAAGGGGTCAATGGTCAGGGGCATGGATTTAAGGTAAGAGGCAGGAGGTTTAGAGGGGACGTGATGAAAAATGTTTTTACCCAGAGGGTGATGGGGGCTTGGAATTCATGCCTGAAAGGGTGGAGGAGGCAGAAACCCTCGTAACATTTAAGAAATGTTTAGAAGTGCACTTGCGATCCCAGGGCATACAAGGCTATGGGCCAAGTGCTGGAAAATGGGATTAAAATGGTAGGTGGTTGTTTTTGACTGGCGCAGAAACGATGGGCTAGTTCACAGTGGACATGAGGCCACATCCTCTAACTGGTATTAATTGATATTTTCACAATAGAAATACATAACGACAACTGGTGAGGGAACTAGAATTGTCACATATTTCTTGTGGGGATGCTTTTCTGATGCTCGGATGAAGCTTCATCGTTGGATTGGAGAATGTGCAGAGATGTTTTTCCACGCCATTTTATATATTTACCAACTGGTACAGCTCTGTAAAATCGCCTCCTTAGTCATTACCTTTGCAAAGCTCGTGAAGTAAATTTTAATTATCTCCACAATCTCCAAGCACCACCTCCACCATCCCATCTCCTCCCGTCTCATTTGTTCCTCTTATCTGGGATCTAAGTCATTACAAATGATTGGATATATACAAATGGCACATTTGTGAAGCGCTTTCATCGAAATGAATGTAAGTTAGTCATGAACATGGTAAGTGGTAACCCAGAATAATATTTTCAATTTAGGGAGTAGGGTCAGGAAGCATGGGTTGAATACAGTAAAGAATCATTCTTCTTCCCTGATTTAGGAGCTAATTGAACCTAACTTTTAATTTTTTGTGTGTAGCCAAGCAATCTTAACCCATGACTTTGCTTTTTTAATGGAGCTGTGCTAAAATATTTGCGTTAACATTTGCACAGCAGGCCATTTAATGATGTGGCAAAATCAATTATATTGACTTGCACTTGTTAAATAGAATAAGCAGCTATTTAAACACCTGAAATAACACAGGGGAGCACGTTTGAACCACAAGGTGTGCAAAGCAAGGTAAATCGGTTACGGAAGGAAATAGCGGCCTCTCGAAGAACCCAGAGAGAGGGTGCAGTGGAGTCTGAGAAAAGGAAGCATGACCATCAGTCATACTGCTCAGAGGCTTTTTTAAAATCCTTTTGGGGGAGACCATCCAAAGACAGATGCAAATGTAAGGGATTAATTTGTTCCAGATGTAACAGAAAAGTCTATGTTCATGCCAGATGCAACACCAGACAGACTACACTTAGCTTCCAAAAATAACATTGGCAACTCCAGTGAATAAAGTTGAGGAAAACCCAGAAGAGAAGTCCAAAGTCTATAAGCTCAACATGGTGAAGTTAAGTAAAACACCCGCCACTGAAATTGTCCTTGTTGTTAATGGCTGTCCATTAAATATGGAGGTTAATAGAGGTGTTGCTGGAGCAGTGGAAGGAGAGCAGAGATTTAAGTATCAAAGATGCTGTGAAATTACCCGCAATGTTTATAAACATCTAGCTATGATTGACAGCTCCTGGACCACATCAAAGACAGTCAAGTGCTCTCTGTTAGTTTCATAGCTAGGTAATTCAAAGCCACTCGAACGTGAAGGGAGATGAATGAAACAAAGCAGACAATTTGGGTGTATGGAAGCTGTCTGTCACAGCCTAGTGAAAGCAATTTCACAGAGAAATGAATGAAAGGCTTGCAAATAACAGATCTGAGGGGGTTTAAACCTAGCTAACTGATTTTTCTTTCCAGGACTTGACAGATATTGCTTCCTGTGCCTGAGCCAGCAGGCGCATTGCACAGATGAGTTTTAGAGCAGTGATCTCTTGCACTGTTTTTGTCTGGACTGCTCTCGAGTTTCCAGGCAGGGTTCTCTCTTATGGGGGCTTCCCGGCAGTGTTCTCTCTTATGGGGGTTTCCTGGTAGGGTTCTCTCTTATGGGGGCTTCCAGGCAGAGGTCTCTCTTGTGGGGGATTTCCAGGCAGAAGTATCTCTAATCGGGGTTCCAGGCAGAGGTCTCTCTTATGGGGGCTTCCAGACAAGGGTCTCGCTTATGAGGGGTCTCTGGTGGAAGACTGTCTAATTAAGGGTCTCTCTAAATAGGGGATATCTGGTGGGGGTCTCTCTAATTAGGGGTCTCTCTAAATAGGGAATATCTGGTGGGAGTCTCTCCAATTAGGTGGCTTCTGGCCGGGGGCTTTCTAAATAATGGGTCTTTGGTGGGGGGTCAGGTCACCCCTATACTGTGGGTGGGGTCACCCAGAAAATCCCAGGGTGGGGGGCTGAACTGCATTGGGGGGAGGTGAGCGCAGCCGGCAGACATTGCTATCAAGCCGCCTCTCAAAGTGGTGGCCCAAAGTGGGAATCCCTCACAATGCTCACCATGCATAACTTCCTCCAACGTGAGCGCAAATCAGTTGCGTTTCAGCTCCGGCGGGTGAACATAGTCACCCATCCTGAGAATCCTGTCACTTATTTTGAAATTGTGCTCCCTACTTCTAGATTCCACTACAAAGGGAAACATCCTCTCAGCATTCTACTCTATCAAGCACCCACAGAATCTTATCTGTTTCAATAAGATCACTTCTTATTCTCCAAAACCCCAAAGCATATAGGTCCAAGCGGCTCACATTTACCCCGTTAATCCACATGTTAGATACTGTTGTAAAACCTTTGTCCGCTCTGTGTTTCCTTTTCTTCAATTCCTGCCCTGACTACCTTTAACTCACTATCTTCTTACTAGCTGTTGCGACACTGAAAAACTACAGACTTTGGGCGCATGGAAACACCTCTGTTGTAATGGACCAGGCCCAGACATCTCCTTCGGTTCTGTGGCAGAACCTGTGAGGTCAATTTGATAGATTTGGCAAGCAGCCAATCAGTGAATGTAGAATTCTCAGCCATCTCCTATTGTTGTTTGGGATTGGAGGAACTTTTCAGAAACCTCTGGAGCAGGAGAAGACAGGGCCATTTTGTCAGTTCTGAGATGTTGCAGGCCAGGGAACATCTGGAAGGCACCCTCTCCCTGCTGCTTTCTCTCTCTGCCAGGTGATTGCTAATACCTCCAAGCCAGTTCTGTGGAGGCTCCTCGAGTGAAGAGTCACAGGTAGCCCTCAGGTCTGTGCAGAACCTCTGGAGTAAGAAAATAAGCAGTCACTCACCAGGTCTGTAACCTTTTAATCCACTGTCTGAGGGGCTGGCAGAGATCAAACTGAGAGCATTCTTTAGAATACAGCCACATTTTGTGCACAGAAATTAGGCAAACAAAAGGTCTGCAAACTTTCAGATTTAAAGCCCAGTAATATCTCAGGGAGGCAGACGCTCCATCTAGTGGTAGAGGGCAGGAAGCACCTCGACCTGAATCCTGTGTAAAGCTCCACCTGGTGGTAGAAGGGCAGAGTTGCACCAACCTGGAACTCTTGTGTGAAACATCGTCCGGTAGACGAATCACGGAACTGTTCCGACCCGAAAGTCTCTTGAATGAATCTATCCCCAGAGGTTACAACTGCAGCAGCGAAGAGTCATCTCAAACCTTTCCCTTTAATCTTCATTGTTTTGATCTTCTCCAACCCTTACCGTGTGTCTGTCTTGTATGTGTCTAGATGGAGGATGGGACGGTGTTTTGGAATTAGGTAGACTGTTATTTCTTTATACATTCATCTTTTTCCCTTATTATTAATACACAGCTTGTTAATGTTTCACTAAATCTGGTGTCTGTAACTCATTGGAGCAGTCAAGGGTTAAAGATCTCAGGAAAACAATGATTATTGGTTAATTCACTTATGTTGGGACTCCAGGGTCTGTGGGGTTCGAACTGACCATACACTCGCCCAGGGTGTCATAACACATGGAAGCAATGTAGTCAACCTCTCTGAACTGCCGCCAATGCGAGTATATGCTCCCTTAAATAAAGAGACCAAAACTGCACACAGCTCTCTTGGGCTAGATTTTATGGGGTGCCATTGTCCATGTCTCCCTGATTCAAATGTTGGTGGAAAACCCACCCCTGGTTCTGACAGCGACTCTGCAGTAATTTACACTGGAAGCAGGATTGATTTCTTTAAGATGAGTTTCCACCCCACCTTGGGGGGAAGATCCACCTTAGAGAGCTGTCCAATTGAACAATGTTGCTCACCCTTAAACTGAATGTGAAGTTCTATCATGTTATGATCACTCTTGCTTTGCAGTTCCTTGACTGTAAGATCATTATTTAATCCAGTCTAATTGGCCATCACCAGGTCTAAAATAATATATTCATTTGTTGCTTCCAGAATGTATAGTTATACAAAACTGTCGCAAACCCATCCTCAAGATTACCTTTGTCGATTTGAATTGCCCAATCTACAGGAATATTGAAATTACCCCTGCTTATTTTAGCACCTTTCTTACAGTCCCCCATTAATTCTTGATTTATTGTTTATCCTGCAATGTGGGGCAGCACGGTGGCGCAGTGGGGAGCACTGCAGTCTCATGGCGCCGAGGTCCCAGGTTCGATCCCAGCTCTGGGTCACTGTCCGTGTGGAGTTTGCACATTCTCCCCGTGTTTGCGTGGGTTTTGCCCCCACAACCCAAAGATGTGCAGGTTAGGTGGATTGAGCATGCTAAATTGCCCCTTAATTGGAAAAAATTAATTGGGTACTCTAAATTTATTTTAAAAATATATATATCCTGCAATGTAGCGACTGTTAGAGGACCTTCAAATACTCCCAACTTCTCTCCCTTGCTATTGTTTATCGCCACTCAAACTGATTCTACATCTTGATCTACTGAACCAAGATCATTTTGCACTACAGTATTGATCTCATCTATATTTTCTGAGCTATACCACCTTCTTTTCCTTACTTCTTATCTTTCCCAAATGTCAAATACTTTGAATATTCCATTTGCAATCTTGCCACTTTGAAACCATATGCGGGATTCTCCCGAATCCCCGCGATGGCCCGACGCCTGGGTAAAAACCAGCGCGAACCACTGCGTCGTCGTGCCGACTGGAAGTTGCGGAATCCTCCACACTTCCGGGGGCTAGTCCAGCTGCAGAGGGGTTGGTGCCGCCCCAGCCGGCACCGATGTGGCCAGCACGAGTTAGCGCATGCACAGAACCGCTGTCATGGTTTAGCGCATGCTCAGGCCGGCTGGTGTATTCTAGTGCATGGGCAGGGGGGTGTCTTCTCCGCGCCGGCCATGACGGAGCCCTACAGTGGCTGGCGCGGAAGGAAGGAGTGCCCCCACGGCACAGGCCCACCCGCAGATCGGTGGGCCCCGATCGCGGGCCAGGCCACCCCAGGTCCGGATCCCCCTGTGCTCCCCCCAAGGACAGCACCAGCTGGCCTACCAGCCAGGTCCTGCCTTGTGGGACCATGTCCAATCCACGCCGGTGGGACTGACCAGAAACCGACAGCCGCTCGGCCCATCGGGGCCCGGAGAATTGCCGGGGGGATGGCCGCTGCCAACGGCCCCCGACCGGAGCAGCGTGATCCCCACCCGGAAACCAGCCCAATATGGGTTGAATTCTCTGCCGCCGACCACCAATAGTAGAGTTCCTAATTGAGCAGAGAATTCATCATTGGGGAAAAAATTGGATTGGCTATGACTGATATCTCATGACCACATCAAAAGCAGTTAAATGCTTTCTGCTGGGAAAAAGAGGAAGTGAAAGCACCTACTCGCAGATGTTTCTAAACTTTGCGGTTAGTTTCACAGTAGGCCACTTGATATCCATTCAAGTGTGAAAGGAAATGAAGTTAAATAATTCAGACATCTGGCTGTCTGGAAGCTGTTACCTACAGCCAAGTAAAAAAAAAGTATCTTTGAAGTGAGTAGAAACCTTACAGATCACAGGATTTGATGGGGTTTAAAACCTGATGCTGTGGTTTTTCACTTTCTGTGAAGTTACAACTGCTGTTTTCACTGCCTGAGGCAGTAGCATAAGAAACAGGTGAGTTTTAAAGCAGTGATTTTTTTCACTGTTTCTGTCTGGACTGCTCTTTAGCTTCCAGGTAGGGGTGACTGATGGAGGGTTCTCTGTTTTGGGGGGTCTCTGTTGTGAGGGAATCTCTGATATGGGGGTTACATAGAAACATACACAGAAAATAGGAGCAGGAGGAGGCCGTTTGGCCCTTTGAGCCTGCTCCACCATTTATTATGACCATGGCTGATCATCAAGTTCAACACCCTTATCCTGCATTCCCTCCATATCCCTTTAGCCTCAAGAGCTATATTTAACTCCTTCTTGAAATTACTCGACATTTGGCTTCAACTACTTTCTGTGGTACTGAATTCCACAGATTCAGCATTCTCTGGATGAAGAAATGTCTCCGTACCTCAGTCCTAAAAGGTTTCCTCTTTCCTCAATCTATGACTCGTTGTTCTGGACTCCTCCACCATCGGGAACATTTTTTCTGAATCTACCCTGTCTATTCCTGTTAGAATTTTGTAGGTTTCTCTGAGATCCCCTCTCACTCATCTAAACTCTAATCAATATAATCCTAACTGATTTAGTCTCTCCTCATATGACAGTCCTGCCATGCCAGAAATCAGCATGGTAAACCTTCTCTGCACTTCCTCCATATCAAGAATATCCTTCCTCAGCTAAGGGCACCAAAACTGCACACAATATTTCAGGTGTGGCCTCATCAATGTCCTATATAATTGCAGTAAAGCATCCCTATTCCTATACTCTGTTATGGAAGATCTTCGTAATGGCGGTCTCTGCTATGGGGGGCTCTGTTATGGGGGGTTCCCTGCTATGAGAGTTCCCTGTTATGGTCGGCTCTGATGGGGTCTTTGATGGGGGTCTCTGGAGGGGGTCTCTAGTGTGGGTCTCTGGTGGGGGGATCTGTTGGGGTTCTCTGAGGGGGGGGGTCTCTGATGGGGTCTCTGGTGAAGGAGTCTTGTGGGGAAGTGTCTGGTGGGGCGTCTGATGGGGTTCTCTGATGGGGATTCTCTGGGTGAGTTTTCTGGTGGGGGTGGTTGATTCATGCGTGTGTTCTGTGGGGGTGGTTGATCCAGAAATTCCCATGGTGGGGGGTGGAGGAAGCCTCTACTTATTGGGGATGGACAGGATTTATGTTGCGGGGGGACTGGGGCAGCCGTTGAACCTCGCTATCAGGCTGCCCACTCAAAATGGTGGCCTGATAGCAGGATTCACATCAGAATTCCTTGTGATACCAGTCATGCATGAATATGCAAGGCAAAGAACATTGAATCGCTTCTGGGTGCTGCTTCCAACGCCAGCATGAAACGGAAGCGATTCAGCTCCGGTGGGAGAATATAGGACTGGATGCACCGATTTTGCCACGAAGTACCAATGCTGGAGTGGAAACAGTGGCGTTTTATGATGCCAAAATTGCACCGTACCCTCACCGATTCCGTGACCGGTGAGGGGCTAGCAGCCGCGCCGGGCAAAACCCCCGGCTCCCGCGCCATAACGAATGGAGAATGGCCGAGTCCGTGGCCGCGCATGCACAAGGCGGCGACCTGCAGCGGCCGGGCCATTCAACATGGCACTGGCCGCGCCTGGACCCGACCTGCCAGATGGTGTCCTCCTGTACACCCCCCCCCCCCCACCCTGACCACCCCCCACCAGTCTCCCCAGCCTCCGCCGAAGCCGCATCGGCCAGCGGAACGGCTCCCCCCCCTCCGACTGTGGCGGCGCTGGACACAGTCTGTAGCCACCACGTGAGGTTGACAAAAACTCAGAGCACACGTGTCCTGTGCAGTCGGGAAGTCGGCCCATCGGGAGCGGGGCATCGGAGGAAGGCCTTCAGGTGACGTCCTGAGGTGGTCCCAATGACATGCGGCGTATTCCTTGATGACGCTGCTTTGGAGGGGGTGGAGCATCCAAAAACAGGCGCCGCCCCCGATTTCAGAGTTTAAAGGGATTCTCCGTCCAATCGCCAATTACAATATCAGCATCAGCCAATGGAGAATCCCTCCCATAGCCTTCTGAATGGAGAATGCTGCCCATTTTGTTTAACTAATTAAGGTTTCGAATTTAGAAATATTATTCAATGATTATTTCTAGTTGTGTTGAGTAATTTAAAAAAGTCTAGTTAAAACTTTAGCCTCATTTTTCTCTTTATAGCTACTTTTATTGGAAGTAGGGTAACTTAGCCTTCTATCATCCCTAACTCTACCGATCTTCCTCGCTGCCTCCTGCTTTCTCAACTGATGCGCCAACATCCTACTCAACTTTTCCCCGCACTCATACACTGGCGCTCCGCAACTGCCCCACCGTCTTCCCCACAGAAACTAGCCCAAACTCCATCGAGAGCCTCTGCCTCTCCTTCAACAACCGTGCCTCCGGCGTCTTTGAGCATCTCCTGTCCACCCTCAAAATCCTATCCACCAGCCTTGTACCTGTGTCGCAAGGTTTAGGATTCAAGTACAACTTCAGGACCTGAGCACAAAAATCAAGGCTGATACTCGAGAACATTAGAGTATAGGAAGACCCTAGTCGGGCGCCGTTTAGTACTGGTTCACACAAACGTGTACTGAGCAAGATTTATCCCTCAATCAACATCATAAAAACAGATTCTGTGGTAGTCTTCATCACATTGCTTTTGCTGAAGCTTGTTGTGCACAAATTGGCTGTCGAGATTTCAACATTACAATGCTGGTTTCATTTCAAAAGCACTTCATTGGCTGTAAAACGCTTTGAGACATTTGGTGGTCATGAAAGATGCTATACAAATACAAGTCTGTCACTTTTATTCTTTACTGTTCTTTTACCATCTCATGGCAATTCTACTGACCCTGAGTAAATGCTTTAACCCACTCAGGAATGATAGTAAATTGAGGTTCCATGTCATTAGGATCCAATGCAACTTTAATGGCCAACTGAACCGTAAGTCCAGGCAAATGCTTTGCTCATAAACTGGAAGGCACCCAATGAAGATCATGGAAGGTAATTCTAAAACTTAACTTTTTGGGAGCTCCTCTAAGGCACACAACACTGCAGTTAAGCCACAGCCAGAATGGGTTCTTCTCCACAAAATCCTTCTGAACCCCCAACTTCCAATTTACCTGAGTGTCAACAGTGCTGCATCTGCCCATTCTTTGCAGATCTCAAAGTGGTGAGCTGCCTTTGGAGTCCATTTTGAGCCGGCAGCTGGCCCACCAATTCAAAACAGCCTCGGTGGAATTCTCCAATCCTGAGACAAAGTGTGACGCTGGACCAGGGTTCGTGGAGTTGTACGAAGGCAAAACTGGCACTGCACCTGGACCAATTAAATGACCAATTAAATGACAAGCTGTAGCCGCAAATACACACTTCACTCCCCACACATACCATCCCAGCCAACAAGATGGCAGCGAGGGCAGCGGCACCCCTTTTACAGACACCGAGCTTGAGACCCTGCTGACGCCATGGAGGAGAGACGGGTCGACCCTGTAACCCAGCCCGGGAAGGAGGCTGCCAGCCAGCTGCCATTCGCCATGCCTAGGTGTAAGTGGCAAAGATGTCAGCACCATCAGCAACGCCATCTGGAGGGCCAGCAGTGCTGGAAAAAAATTGCATAATCTCCAAAAGGCGGCCAGAGTCAGTAGGCAACACAGTACTCCTGGCACCAACCACTATACCACAAACCCATAACCCACTCTCTCCCACCCGGAGAACAGCTGATTCCACCACCCTGCACCACATGCTGCCACCCATACCAGCCGCCATGGCCGGGAGCGCTGAAAGTCACCAGCTCACACACCCCTGGGCTGCATACATCGGACTGTCTAACACAGTCATTTTCTGTTTTGCCCTACCTAGGAGAAGGCTATTCATAACCGCCAGGAGTAGGAGAAGACTGGAAGGGGACCGCCGGAACTGTGGCTCTTCACCGCAACAGAGCAGCGGCCCTGGACGTGGTCGGCAGTCCCAAGGAAAGGGCAGCTGCTGGGGTGGACATCAGTGTTGAGTGAGGAAGTGAGACCCCACTGAGTTGTGGTTCCACATGGCATGTGTGTCACACACACCCCCAAAAAACCCCTCTCACTCCCACACCACCCTCACCCACATACCACCTCCACACCACCACTACTTCTGCTCATCCTTCCCAAATACACTCCCGAAACCCTTACTCCCCTCTCCCAAATGCACCCGCCTTCCCTCATACACTCCTACCACCCCCACTCCCCCCAGGTCTAATCATGTGCCTTGTTGTGTGTCTTGCATGAGCTGCTGGTGATGGGGCAGGTCCTTCTGGTGTCCTCTGCCCCCAGGCACAGCCACAGCCACAACCCCAGGTGCCGACGAGCAACAACAACACCGACAGGGACACAAGCCACAGACTCGAGACCCAGGACACCACAGAGCTTGTGTCCGAGGATGACATGGATTTCCCATCACAGCTGTCTCCAACATCCTCTACTATCCCAGAGACATTCACCTCAATTGGGCACTTTAGCGAAGAGGCCCCTGGGGCATAACCAGGTGCTCACCACACACATGCTCCGGTACAGCAGGTGGAGGTAGGAACTCCAGAGGGGGCGGACGGTCACAGGGCATCTGATGGTCACACACCAGCTGCGCATTCATCGAGTGGAACCCCTTTCGGTTTGTGTAGAGCGCCTGTCATCTGCAGGTGCTCGTAGGGCGATATGCATCTGGTCGATCACTCACTGAACCCGGGACATCTCAGCGATGACGACATGCATCCCGTTGATCATGCCTTGGATCCAGAATGACATCCTGGTGGGCTCAGTCCACATTGAAATGGATGTATTGTGCTGACTGGGCATATAGGCCCTTTGTGACGGTGCGGATGCACCTATGCATGAGCTCTGCTACTCTATTTCTCTCGGACTGGTAGGTGGCCAAAAGTACCGGACCAAGCTCGAGTCCCACACGGACCCCGCCGGCTAAGGCAAGGTCCGCAAGACATAACGGGCTACAAGATGAAGGCATGTAAAATCACCGGCTCCAATTCACCCCTCCCTGATGAGTTCAACGCATTCTATGCACGCTTTGAGCAAGAGGTCAGCGAGAGCAAACCCTCCACCACAGAAGCCTCGGATGAACTTGTATCTGAGATTGCAGACGTCAAAGCAGCCTTTTCGAAGGTCAACCCTCAGAAAGCCACTGGCCCGGATGGGGTACCCGGACGGTGATGCACTATCAATTACCACAAAGTCAAGAGTAGTGGAATAATTGAGGCTTTATTGAGGAAAGATGTTGTGCCTCCTGTAGCTGCTACCAGAATGGCTGCAGCACCGACGAGCACACACATTTATACGCCGCCTACTGGGCGGAGCCAGCAGGCAGGGATTTACTCATGTACCTCTTGTATATGTGTCTTACCGTAATACATATAATACAGCTAGTGATGACTACCACAGACGGGCACTCAGGTCTTGCGCGAATCAGCTTGCGGGGGTATTCGCAGACATCTTCAACCTCTCTTTACAACAATCTGAGGTCCCTATCTGCTTCAAGAAGACGACTATCATCCCTGTACCAAAAACACGCCAAGCAGCGTGCCTTAATGACTATCGTCCAGTGGCTCTGACATCCATCATCATGAAGTGCTTCGAAAGGTTATCCATGGCACGAATCAACTCCAGCCTCCCAGATTGCCTTGATCGCCTACAGTTCGCCCACCGCTGCAACAGGTCCACAGCAGACGCCATCTCCATGGCCCTGCACTCTACCCTGGAACGCCAAGAGAACAAAGACACCTATGTCAGACTCCTATTTATCGACGAAAGCTCAACCTTCAACACCATCATTCCTACGAAACTCATCTCCAAACTCCGTGGCCTTGGCCTCGGCTCCTCCCTCTGCGACTGGACCCTGAACTTTCTAACCCACAGGCCACAATCAGTAAGGATAGGCAACAACACCTCCTCCACGATCATCCTCAACACCGGTGCCCCACAAGGCTGTGTTCTCAGCCCTCTACTATACTCCTTGTACATCTATGACTGTGTGGCCAAATTCCCCTCCAACTCGATTTTCAAATTTGCTGATGATACCACCATAGTGGGTCAGATTTCAAACAGAGTACAGGAATGAGATAGAGAATCTGGTGAACTGGTGCGACAGCAATAATCTCTCCCTCAGTGTCAACAAAACGGAGGAGATTGTCATCGACTTCAGGAAGCGTAGTGGAGAATATGCCCCTGTCTACATCAATGGGAACAAAGTAGAAAACGTCGAGAGCTTCAGGTTTTTAGGTGTCCAGATCATCAACAACCTGTCCTGGTCCCCCCATGCCGACACTATAGTTAAGAAAGCCCACCAACGACTCTACTTTCTCAGAAGACGAAGGAAACTTGGCATGTCACCTACGACTCTCACCAACTTCTACAGATGCACCATAGAAAGCATTCTTTCTGGTTGTATCACAGCTTGGTATGGATCCTGCTCTGCCCAAGACCGCAGGAAATTACAAAAGGTTGTAAATGTAGCCCAATCCATCACGCAAACCAGCCTCCCATCCATCGACTCTGTCAACAATTCCCGCTGCCTCGGAAAGGCAGCCAGCATAATTAAGGGCCCCACGCACCACTGACATACTCTCTACCACCTTCTTCCATCAGGAAAAAGATACCAAAGTTTGAGGTCACATACCAACCGACTCACGAACAGCTTCTTCCCTACTGCCATCAGACTTTTGAATGGACCTACCTCGTATTAAGTTGATCTTTTCTCGACAACTGGCTATAACTGTGACATTATATTCTGCAGTCTCTCCTTCCTTCCCTATGTACAGTATGCATTGTTTGTACAGCATGCAAGAAACGATACTTTTCACTGTACACCAATATATGTGACAATAATCAATCAAATCAAACCAAATAAAAAAAAACACACCCAGCGATGTGATTCCACCTTTTTGTTTTTAAGTCCTACCAATTGGGCTTCATTTTGAGAGCATTCTCAGATGTCATCCCTTCTTACTGGTGTAATTGATTCTCCCTCAGTGTACCTGAACAGGCACTGGAATCTGGCGACTAGGGGCTTTTCACAGTAACTTCATTGCAGTGTTAATGTAAGCCTACTTGTGACAATAAAGAATATTATTATTATAATTGCGACACCCCCTCCTCTTTAACCTCCTTCCCTGTCGCGCCTGAAGATCTGGGGCGTGATTCTCCGTCGGCCGACGCCGGAATCAAGAAACACGATTGGGTGGAGGATCGGTTTTGGCGCCAAAATCGTACCGGGCGCCGATTTCATGACAAATCGCAATTCTCCGGTGCCTTGACAGTGAACTTAATGCATTCCACTCTGCATGTACAATAAATGCCGTTGGCATATCATTAGCGGGCCTGACCTGATATTCTCCGGGACCTCTGCAATTCTCCGCCTCCACTGGTGGGAATTCCCGACGGTGAATTTCACACTTGTGCTTTAGGGGCTGGTTTAGCACAGTGGGCTTGTAATGCAGAACAAGGCCAGCAGCGTGGGTTCAATTCCCATACCAGCTTCCCCGAACAGGTGCCGGATGTGGCGACTAGGGGCTTTTCACAGTAACTTCATTGAAGCCTCCTTCTGACAAGAAGCGATTATTATTTTTATTATTTTAAAAATCGGGAAACAGGTGCCGTGGCTGATGAGGGAGAGAGAGGAGGTAGGGCACGGGAGACACAAACGTCGGCTGCCGGATTGGACAATGGCTGTGCTGGGGAGAGGGATGGCCCTGCCAGGGCCGGGGAGGGGGCTGACCAGGGACCAGGTGATTGGCCGTGGGGACGGGGTGACCCCCCACGGGGCTAGGACAATTCCAAGCACGGATTAAAGAAACCTCTAGACAAGGTTACCATCACAAGACCTGGGCGTACCATCAGATTACCTTTGTTCTTCAGAGACTCATGGATTCATCAGTTCAATGAAATTATGTAATGGTAATGAAACCTGAATATATATTGTAAATTATTAATTCTTTTTTTAAATGAGTGAAAGTATGTTTAAAAAGAATGGAGGAATTATAATACACCTTCAATGTATGTCAACATGCCATCATAAAAGGGGAAATGTGTCATATGATCCAGAAATGCAGTGAGGGTGACAACCCTTGATATCAAGACTTCATTGACAGAGTGTGACATCAAGGAACTCTCGCAAAACTGGAGCCAATGGGAATCAAGGGGAAGAATCTCCACTGGTTAGAGTCATACCTAGCAAAAAGGAAGGTGGTTGCAGTTGTTGGAGGTCAGTCATCTCAGTCCTGGGACAGCAGTGCATGAGTTCCTCAGGGTAGCGCCTTAGGCCCAACCATCTTCAGCTGCTTCATTAATGACCTTCCTTCCATCATCAGGTCAGAAGTGAGATGTTTGCTGATGATCACAAATGTTTCAGTAGCATTCACAACTCCTCAGGTAATGAAGCAGTCCATGTCCAAATGCAGCAAGATTGGACAATTCTATGCTTGGGCTGACAAGTGGCAAGTAATATTTGTGACACACCAGTGCCAGGCAATGACCATTTCCAACAAGGGAGAATCTAAAAATCATCCCATGACATTCAATAGCATTACTGTAGAAGTCAACTATTTCCTTATACACCTGATAGGTAAAAGATAGCTATTTAGGATAAATATTAAGCCCCAGTTTTACCCATTTTAAATTAAGGATTTCACCACTCTCATAATCTCAGGTCCTCTGAAAACATACAGCTTACAAAACAGCATAACACAGCATAATTCACTTTACCAAGTTCCATTATTCTAGCAAGACAGTACAACATAAAAACAACAAAAACACAAAAGAACCTGATACATGCAAAAGCAGTAAAGCTTAAAACAAACACTTTAACTGAACTAATGAATACATTTTTCAAAACAGTGTCCAAGGACAGGGCAGGCTTCATAGCAACAGCACAGTAACATGAAGGCTCTATTGTTTTAACAGCTAAGTCAGCAAAAGACCAGTTCAAGCTGGTCACGATAACAGCACAATATCGCATTCCTTAACATACACAAGTATGTAGACACGAAACAATTAAAACTAATGTTGCACATTCAAGACTGACAGCTAACCGTCAAATCAAACTCATTTGATTCAAACCCAAACCAATTAGGATTACATAGGGATGTAGATAAATGGCTGAAGACTGATATGATTTAGTATAACCGTGTGAGTCCGTACGGCCATCTTTATTCATGAATCATCTATACTTTGATCGAAACTATTCGCTGCCTCGATGCTTTCACTTTTCCACTCTAACTCTTGAAGTAAATGCAAGCTGTTTGCCGTAAGCAAGAAAATCATTTCTGTATCATTTGAAAGTTAAATTGTGTACAAAATACTTCTCTTTGAGTCCTTTTGCATGCCAGACTTATTAGAGAATAAGATTTCAGTGATTCTCAATTGTGATCAAATAGAAGACTATAAACGATTCTTATTTGCACCCGAGAAGTATCAACACAAATTTCTACTGAGTTTTAGTGTTCGCAAGTGCCACTAGATCCGCATGGTAGATCTCTACAACTGGCAAAAGGGATGGAGCGCAGAGACGAAATCGGACGACATCGAACAAAATCGCATGGTAGATCTCTACAACTCGGCAAAAGGGATGGAGCTCAGAGACGAAATCGGAGAGGTTCGGAAACCTTCGGAATGAGTCGGAGACGATCGGGGAGAATACTTCGGAAGACGAACGATTGTACCGCTAACGGAAGCCCAGAAAGACAGAAGACCCAAAGAAAAACAGCTAGACTGGGATTAAAAAACATATTTTTCACCCTTTAAAGTCTTAAAGCCGCATCAAGCAGTACTTCGACCCCTAGAAAGGACATTTTTATAGACTGTGTTAATTCAATCGGGTGCCAGTCGTTGAAACTAAAATAAAACAGAGCTGATAAAGTAGTCACGGTAGTGTACACAGATTACACACAGTTGCCGACCCAAAAAATTTTGTGTAAGGCTGAATTTATGGCGGAAACAAATCCTAAAATAGATTCAGAACCTTTAACCGGCGGAGAACTACTTCCCACAACTTCCAAGGGAGGTAGCGCTGTACCGGATGTCTCTATTGACGATATATTGGGTGATTTGGGATCTTTGATTCGTAGACAATTTGGACTATGTGAAATTTCAAGAAAAATTGAATCAAAATATGATATCTCCAGACGACAGTGGTCCCTCGATAATATCAAGAGGGTATGGGGAAAAACCATGGTGAAGAACATGCAAAATGGTCTCTTGCAAAAATGGCACAGATTCGCAGACAGCAAGAAGTAACTGTTAAAAATAAAAGCGATCATGAACGTAAGTCCACTAAAGATCATCTAGCCGCAGTTGTTGAGGAAGTATGAGATGCAAAATCTAAACTTGAGCATTATGATCAGATTAAAACATTACTGGAAAACAAAACCTTCAAAGTTCAGCAACAATCTTTTCAAATTAGAGAATTGCAACATAAAGTCAAAACAGAGTCAAAAAACCAACAGTTACAGACAAAAGCTGAACGAGTCGAAATTGAAAATTGCAAGTTAATCGAAGAAAGATGTATTTTGGAAGGTGAAATGAACAATTTTAAAGGACACTGCAAAATCTTGATAGATAGTCTTGCAGCTTATAATTTAAACCGAAGCACAAACGTGAATGTTACTTCTGATGCTGAAGTAAATACTCTAAGCAACACAGTTCCAAATCCAGTTTCACCTCCAAATTCAATTTCACAAGCAATTCCTGTTTCTCAAACAGTTGCACAAACAGCTCCAATTCCACAGCTGAGATCAAGTGTCAGGACTAAATCAAAATCTAAATTTCATTTGCCAGTTGAATCAAATGAAGATAGTGATGAAACAAGTTTTCCTAGAATGCAAAATACTAAATTGATTCGATTAGCCCCTTTAAAATGCAAACGGGTGAAAGTTGGAAGCAAAGAAGTAGATGATGAAGATACGGTTATCACTAAAACCATATTTGACCACCATTGGGTTCATGATGTAGCAGACCCTGAAAAAATTGACAGATGGTCTAAAGATCTTCAACACCCAAAAGGGGTGGTATGACGACATGGGATCAACTTCACAGATTGCAATCCATTTACCATCTCCACCCATTTGATGGAGTACAAATTCTGACTATTATGGTAGGCACTCATGCCAGTGCAACTCTTGGAACAGAGGTAGAAGCTGCCCTTGGAGATGATTTGCAAAATTTAGAAGCTGTTTGGCTAGCAGTCAAGAATTGGCTATTAAAATTTCATCCTCCGAGAACCGATTGGTCTAAAATCACATCTTGCATTCAAAAATGTACTGAAGATATTCAGGATTTCAAAGAAAGAGTTTTACATGCTTGGATGGAATACTCAGGAATGAGACTAGAACATGAAACTGACACTTGGGACACAAGCATTTTAGGTCCAACTAAAACGGCTTTTATAGCCGGTATTAAACCTGAAGTTTCTAATGCCTTGAATTTGATTTTACCAACTTGGGCCACAGCTGGTACCTATCGCGACATAGTTGACAGATGCATTCAGATAGATCGCGGTATGCATAACCAGGCAATCTATAATACTGCAGCTGCTCAAATTCAGCCTATGTTACCTGCCCAAATGCAGCCGATGTTACCTGCCCAAATGCAGCCGATGTTACCTGCCCAAATGCAGCCGATGTTACCTGCCCAAATGCAGCCGATGTTACCTGCCTAAATGCAGCCGATATTACCTGCCCAAATGCAGCCTATGTTACCTGCCTTAATGCAGCCTATGTTACCTGCTCAAATGCAGCCTATGTTACCTGCCCAAATGCAGCCGATGTTACCTGCCCAAATGCAGCCTATATTACCTGCCCAAATGCAGCCGATGTTACCTGCCCAAATGCTGCCGATGTTACCTGCCCAAATGCAGCCGATGTTACCTGCCCAAATGCAGCCGATGTTACCTGCTCAAATGCAGCCTATGCTACCTGCTCAAATGCAGCATATGTTACCCGTTGCTCAACTTCAACCTGTGTTACCTGCTGCTCCAGCAGCAGCTGTTGCAGTGCCTGCAGGAATATCAGCAGTAACTACAATTTCACGAGAAGTGTCAGGGCAAACATGTACCCTTGCTCCATCAAAATCACATAAGAAAATACCACAATGTATTTTCTGCGGTAAAGTAGGACAGTGGATGGCAACATGCTATCATAAACAACGGATCGAGTCAGGAGATAACAATGAAGTAGGCAGTGATCACTACAATACGTATCCACCTCGTGGACAATCACGTAACACGCACAGGCAAGAAGCACCAAGGGTTATGTTCCAACAAGACACACCCAGACTTGCATACATTGATTCTAGACCCTCCCAGCCGTTCCCACGTAGGGACGAGCCGTACCCACGTAGGGACGCACACAATGACGACAATGCTATGAACAAAATGTTAAATGGCTGTACTGCAGCTCAAAGACGTTCTATGTTTGATCATTCAAAAAACTACTGACCCCCACTCTTGATGATTCATTCCATATTTCTCTACATGCACTTTTGGAACAGAAAAATTATGGATTATATATTTCACTAAGAGTGGGAGATATTCATATCGATTTCTTATTTGGCACTGGAGCTGAACTTACCTGTGTTACTGAACAGTTTGCTGCTTTCTTTCCCCTAATTGCAGGAAAAATAAACACTTTTGCTGCAGGAGGAGATTCTATTACTCTTCGTCAAACTAAGCCACTGCTTTTAGAATTTGGACCACATCAACTGATGGCATCAATATGGGTAGGTCCGGTAACACAAGCACTTCTAGGTATGGACATGTTATCACAACTAAATTCTTCACTCTATTTCAATAATGGAAAAATCACCTGATCCATTAGACACATCAAAAAAGATGAAATACAAAATCATCCAATTTGGGCAAAAGATAAAAATGATTGTGGCCTTTTGAAAATGACTTTTATGGGATCCACTCCACCTTGTACCAAACAATACCCGATTAATAAAACTTCAATTCAAGGCATTCTACCTATAATAAAACAACTTGAAGAAAAGGGTATTTTTGTGCGTATTCACAATTCATCAAACAGCCCTGTATGGCCTGTAAAAAAGGCTAAAGCCTTACTATTGACTACAGAAGAGCAAATCAATTCATTGTCAGAAAAGCTCCTTTAGTAGCAGATCCATCTACAATCATTAATTCTTTAACTCCTGATCTTCAATGGTTTTCAGTCATTGACATGACCAATGGTTTCTGGTCAGTACCAGTAGCTAAGCAAATATGACTATGGTTTGCTTTTACAGTTAATCAACATCAGTACACATGGACTAGACTACCACAAGGTTTTCAAAATAGCCCAACTGTTTATCACATCTACAGAATCATCTCAGGCAACTGCCTGATCTGCCTTCCACCATTATCCAGTATGTTGATGATGTTCTGATAGCCTCCATCAAAAAGCTGAATATGGGAAAGATCTATGAATGGTCCTGAACCACCTCAGTGATAATGGTCACAAAGTTAGCTTTGCCAAAGCACAAATTTCCCAAGAAGAAGTTGTCTACTTAGGTCAGAAAATATCCAAAGGAAAAAGGGAACTTAGGACAGAACGGCTGCCACCAAAGCAGCTGAAGAACCCCCAACGGTACAGGAAGTAAGATCCTTTTTGGGACTGTGTAATTTTAACAGAAATTGGATTGATTCTTACACTCAGTTAGCTCAGCCATTGAATAATCTTTTAAAAGGAAACCGGAAATTAAAAGACGCAGTTAAACTCAATTCAGAACAAAAGCAATCATTCCTAAATTTGAGAAAGGCCCTGTGTTCAGCACCAACCTTAGGTATTCCAAACAACAGAAAACCTTTTACCATGTTTGTTCATGAAAGAGATGGTTACATGACTGCAGTACTAGCCCAGGAAGATGGTGATCTGTTAAGACCGGTTGGATACTATTCCCTTAAACTTGACAATGTGCCACTAGCATTTGGCATCTGTTTACGAACCATGGAAGCCACATGTCGAGCTGTAATGACAACATCAGGGCTTGTCCTGGACCAAAAGTTAACCATTAAATGTTCACACTCAGTCCATTCTCTCCTATCCATGAGCAGAGTGTCACAAGTTACATCAGCTAGATGGACTAGATGGACAGCAGTTTTGGAAGCTCCCAACCTATATTTTCACAAAGCCAGTCCTGTAAACCCATCATCTTTGCTCCCACTTCTCGAGGAACAAAAGGGAGGAGAGGGAGAAGGGCATTACTGTGTGAAAATAATAGAGAAAATGGAAGTAGTATGCTTGTAGAAGAAGAGACACTACAGAACCTAGATTTAGTCCTATTCACTGATGGTTCCTCTTTTATTGACAAGGGTACCAAAAAAGCTGGATGGGCAGTCACAAGCCCATACGAAGTATTAGCCGAAGGAAGTTTGCCCCCAGGAACATCAGCTCAGCAGGCCAAATTAAAAGCACTAACAGAAGCATGTCATGTGGAAAGAGATAAAACTGCTAACATCTATACTGACTCCAGATATGGTTTTGGAGTAGCACATGATTTTGATCATCTGTGGAGAAAAAGGGGATTTTTCACAACAGCAGGTACACCTATCCGAAATGGAAAGGAAGTACGAGATCTTCTCGAAGCTACGGCCTTACCAAAAGAAGTATCAGTTCTAAAATGTAAAGCCCATACTCATGAGGACACTATGGAAGCAAGAGGAAATGCTCCTGCAGACCAAGCAGCAAGGGAAGCTGCCTCCCTTTGTGCCTCCCAATGGCATCAGGAATTCAGTCACATTTACAAATTGGGAGTAACCACCTTATTACATGATTTACGTGAAATGCAGAATGATTGCACAATGGAAGAAAAATGGACATGGTTCGAATCGGGTATTCAGCCATATGATGACAAAATTTGGAGAGAAGTTCAAACTTACAAACTAGTCGCACCACAATCACGAATGCCCTTCTTAGCTCAACAAATTCATTCATGGGGACATCTATCACCTCAACAAATGATGGATCGATTCCATAGAAGTTGGTGTGGTAAAGGATTCAAAAAACATGCACAATTAATATCAAACCGTTGTGTAGCCTGGTCAAAAAAATAACTTGGGTCCTATAACATCAATGCCTCAATTAAGAGCTCCTGCTCCCGCAGGCCCAATCCAGGATATACAGGTAGATTACATCACTCTTCCTAAATGTCAACAATACAATGACGCCCTTGTAATAGTGGATAAATTCTCCAGATGGGTGGAAGCTGCTTGAGCTAGAAGAGGGACAGCTGCCCATACAGCCACAGTGCTATGCAAAGACTTAATCCCCAGATGGAGAGTACCAGCTAGCATTAACTCATACAATGGATCCCACTTCACAGGTGCTGTTTGTAAGGAAGTCTGTAGACTACTAAACATTGACTGGAATTTACACTGTCCTGATCATCCACAATCATCGGGACAAGTGGAACGTATGAATCGAACTTTGAAAGGAAGACTGTCTAAATACAACCAGGAAGGCATGAACTGGGTCCAAGCTTTGCCAATAGTATTATGCAGTATTAGAGCTACACCAAACAGAACAACAGGCCTGAGTCCATTTGAAATCATCACAGGCAGACCAATGTCTCTGCCAGGAAATATTGATTTGTCTTTTAATGAGTGATGCTTTGCTGACTTATTGTCAAATTCTAACAAATGCTGTTAGCTCTGCTTCTCAACAGGTGTTAGGTGCGTGGGGAGATCCTCCAGAAGGTGGGCACGACCTGGTGCCCGGTGAAGAAGTTTACGTCAAAAAGCTGCATCAAGAACCCTTAGGATCAAAGTGGGAAGGACTATTCGTAATCCTTCTCACAATCCAATCAGCTGTAAAATTAAAAGGAAAGAAAAGTTGGATTCACGCATCACACGTGAAGCACGGGTATAAATATTAAGATCTTGTAAAATTTTTGCTGTAACATTCATTTTCAGTTATTTGATTGGCTTTGTCAATGTTGTACCAGAACTGAATAAGAACACATTCCTTTACACATCTAAGATATATGCTAAAAATTTCAACATTTCCAATTGTTGGGTATGCATTGCAACCCCTACTAACTCAGGAGAGGGTATTCCCTTTCTAACTATTCCCTTTAATGCTTCAGTAACAGCAGAGTGGTACATCTATCAAAGCATCCCTCGCTATATAGTGGTCCGTCCTGGAGCATTTTCATGTGAAAAAGGAAGGTACAAGATTTATTTACAGAAACTTATTAACTTATGGAAATCTGCAGGCTATCCACTAAACACCTTTTCAGGATGGCACCAACTTAAATATAACCCAAACAAAAATCCTCAATATATTAGCCTCCCAACTAATATTAAACAAAAAGGATCAATATGCCTCATTAGTAATCACTCTGAAGGGATGAAATAATTTGTACTAATTATTTAGATGTTAACACAGCTTATAAATGTACACAAAATTTATTACAAAGAATTAAACGGTCCTCAATAATAACAGGCATAGGGGGAGGGTGAACAGCCAGCTGTCATGGTGCACATAGGCACCAACGATATAGGTAAAAAAATGGGGCGAGGTCCTACAAGCTGAATTCAGGGAGTTAGGAGTTAAACTAAAAAGTAGGACCTCAAAGGTAGTAATCTCAGGATTGCTACCCGTGCCACGAGCGAGTCAGAGTAGGAATGTCAGGATAGATAGGATGAATGCGTGGCTCAAGAGATGGTGCAAGAGGGAGGGATTCAAATTCCTGGGGCATTGGAACCGGTTCTGGGGGAGGTGGGACCAGTACAAACTGGACGGTCTGCACCTGGGCAGGACTGGAACCAATGTCCTACTAGTTTGCTAGAGCTGTTGGGGAGAGTTTAAACTAATGTGGCAGGGTGATGGGGACCGATGCAGGAAGTTGGAAGATAGTAAAACAGGGACAGAAACAAAAGGCAGTAAGGGGGAAAGTGTAAGGCAGAGAAGCCATAGTCAAAAAACAAAATGGGCGACATTACAAGGTACAGTGACTGAGGGGAGCTCAGTGAATAGGACCAGAAATACTAAAAGGAATAAAACAGGAAGTAAAAACATTAATGGTAAGCGACGCGGCAGGTTGTTACATAAAGATATGGGCTCAACGACAAGGACAATTAGGAGAAAAGCTGAGAGGAAATATAACTTAGGAGAGGTTACTGATCGAGGTGTTAAGATTCAAATAGGAGGTATAAAAGCCAACATAAGTGTACTTTACCTGAATGCTCGTAGTATTCGGAATAAGGTAAATGAGTTGATGGCGCAAATCATCGTGAATGACTATGATTTAGTGGCCATTACTGAAACATGGTTAAAGGATGGTCACGACTGGGAGTTAAATATCCGAGGGTATCAAACTACTCGGAAGGACAGAGTGGATGGTAAGGGGGTGGTGTAGCTCTCTTATTTAAGGATGACATCCGGGCAATAGTAAGGGATGACATTGATGCTATGGAGGATAAGATTGAATCCATTTGGGTGGAAATCAGGAATAGTAAGGCGAAAAAGTCACTGATAGGTGTAGTCTATAGGCCACCAAATAGTAACATTATGGTGGGGCAGGCAATAAACAAAGAAATAACTGATGCATATAAAAATGGTACAGCAGTTATCATGGGGGATTTTAATCTACATGTCGATTTAACCAGGTCGGTCAAGGCAGCCTTGAGGAGGAGTTTATAGAATGTATCCGCGATAGTTTCCTAGAACAGTATGTAATGGAACCTACGAGGGAACAAGCGGTTGTAGAGCGGGTGCAACAGGTGATTAAGAAGGCAAATGGAATTTTATCCTTCATTGCTAGAGGGATGGAGTTTAAGACTAGGGAGGTTATGCTACAATTGTATAAGGTGTTAGTGAGGCCACACCTGGAGTATTGTGTTCAGTTTTGGTCTCCTTACTTGAGAAAGGACGTACTGGCACTGGAGGGTGTGCAGAAGAGATTCACTAGGTTAATCGCAGAGCTGAAGGGTTGGTTTACGAGGAGAGGTTGAGTAGACTGGGACTGTACTCGTTGGAATTTAGAAGGTTAAGGGGGGATCTTATAGAAACATATAAAATTATGAAGGGAATAGATAGGATAGATGCGGGCAGGTTGTTTCCACTGGCGGGTGAAAGCAGAACTAGGGGCCATAGCCTCAAAATAAGGGGAAGTAGATTTCGGACTGAGTTTAGGAGAAACTTCTTCACCCAAAGGGTTGTGAATCTATGGAATTCCTTGCCCAGTGAAGCAGTAGAGGCTCCTTCATTAAATGTTTTTAAGATAAAGATAGATAGTTTTTTGAAGAATAAAGGAATTAAGGGTGATGGTGTTCGGGCCGGAAAGTGGAGCTGAGGCCACAAAAGATCAGCCATAATCTCATTGAATGGTGGAGCAGGCTCGAGGGGCCAGATGGCCTACTCCTGCTCCTAGTTCTTATGTTCTTATGTAACATCATAAGTAATAAAACATTCTCAGATCATTGGTACTAAGAAGATATTTATTTATATTCTGCTTATAATGGGGCTTATTTTATTTGTGATGATAGAGCATATTCCTGGCTCCCAAATCATCGTTATTTATACATTTTCAGTTACTGGACACGAGTCAATCGTACGAATTGTAGATTACGTATAGATCCAATTAAATTAGTTATTCGGCATGATGGGGTTGCATGATCAACTCATGTAAAGGCAGAGGTTTCTTAATGATGTTATCCTGATCCATAGCAACTGTCCTGTGGTTTTCATAACAGCTCGCAAACTTGAGACTTCCTAATTTTGATTTTGTTAACTGGTTGCATTGTTCGGAGACAACTGCCTGTCGTAAACTCGTCTAGCAGTTGATGAGTCATTGTGTGTGCCTGTGCAGAATCTGTTTTTATGTCTCTGGCTAATTTACTCATTTATTCTATCTTCTTTTTCTTTGTCAATCTCTCGGTTGTTCTTTGCTGAATATTGAAATCCTCCCAACTCTGCGACTCTTTTGGCAACATTATAAGCCTCCTCCTTATTTTTTTTTAGTTACAGTTGGACATTTCCTGTAGGATTTTAATTTCTTCAGGTGAGTTATTGCCATTGCCTATATATCATCGTATCTTTTTTAAAAAATGTTTTTTATTTTATTTTTTTGCACATAGTATATTTACAAGTGTACACACGAGGAAGAAAAAGAGAAGATAATAAAAACAAAAACACTATATAATTAGAAAAACCACGTAAATAAAAAAACAAGGGGTGGGAAAGTAAAAACTGGGGATGTGTATATACATAGAGGCACTGGAGAGACAATTACATGTCTTTGGGGGGAGGGGAAGCCTCTATTCTTCTGGTTTTTTTAACAAAGAAAGTACATACAACGCCAGTAATACAAAATAGATCTAGGTGGTGGTGGGGGGCGCCGCCTTGTTTGCTTCTCCCAGTCGGTTTTCGCTGTTATTGTGCGTTTGCCTCTGCTTCGGCCATCCTGTACTTTCCTACTCCCTGTTGCCCTGCTGTGTTCATCATGGTGGTTGTCATTTCCTGTGCTCTCCTTCCAGTTTGTGTTCCCTCGTCGTTCCCTCCCTCTGGCTTCCCTCTATTGTTATTTGCCCCCTATCATTCCTTCTTCCCTCCCCCCCCTTTTCTCCCCTCTTTCTCTCCCCCACTCTCCCTCCCTGCAGCTCCCATTTCTTTTCTGTTTTGTTTGGTTACTCCCTCTTGCCCTGTTACCCCCCCCCCCCCACCCCACCCACCCCCCCCCCCCCCCCCCCACCCCCCGGGCCTTTCCCTCCTTCCTTCTCTTTTCTCACATTTTGGCTACTTTCCCCTGGCTCTTGGCTACTTGATTATTTATCTGTTTGTTCGTTGGCCACAAACAGGTCCCAGAACAGTTGGGTGAATGGCTCCCATGTTCTGAAGAAACCATCTTCCGACCCCCGGATAGCTAATTTGATTTTCTCCATTTGGAGAAATTAGTAGGATTCTACGGCAGGCGATCAGGGAGGCAAAGGCAAGGGGATCCGCCCTCCTCCCCATGAAGAGATCTGGCTGGTTTGATACCCTGAAGACCATCGTATCTTTTCATCTATTCTCCAATCTACTTTCACCTGACCCTGAAAATGTATAATAACTCGACCCTCATAACAACATAGTTTGCTTTGTTCAATTTAAGATCCTGGTTGCAGACTTAACTCACAAACTCATTATAAATTTTTAAATCATATTATAGGCGCTGACATTTCTTTACTATAAGATTGCTAATTATCTCTATCTCATTCTACAATGCTACATCTAAAATAGTTTGTTCTTTAGTTGGTCCTTGTCATACTAATCTAGAAAACTAAATTATATATATCCCTTAAACATGTCTTCCACACTAATACTACAAATTTTATTTGCCCAGTATATATGGAAATTAAAGTCTCTCATAACTGTATTGCCCTTGTTATGTGCAGCTCTAATTTGCTGACTCATACCCTGCTTGATGATATGACTACTGTTGTGGGACCAATAAAGTAATTTCTGTGCTTGAGTATTGCTGGAAAAGAGGCATGCTGTCAAAGTATTTTTTCTTGCTTGCATTAGGAAAGATGCAAGGATCCTGCATTTCAAAGTGAACTATTTATACTGCAAGAGAAAAGTGTATAGAATAAATTTTAGAAATTTGGCATTCTTGCTTCTTTCCTGATGCGTGCAAAGTGAAAAGTTGCAGCAACATGTCTATTTTTTCAGCAATCACTACTACCAAGTGACTATTTCTGTCCCTTGTTGTTTCTTAACTCCACCCAAACTCACATAAAGGCCTCAAATGCCCTCCAGGTTTGAAAGCTGTCTTCGACCCTTCCTGCCCCAGGCTTAACTGGTGGAAGTCAGGAAGATGACATGTTCGACAGCCAGAGTCTTCCCAACCCATTTATTATTGAGACTGAGAAGCTTTCTGTCTTCTCCCGTATCCTAGCTCATATTTCTCTTCATGCACCAGCATTATTTGAGGGTGGAATGATAAACAGTTCTTTTCTATGCATTGATAAACTAATTACGGTTTCCCAGTCAACTGTGGAATCACAGAGTAACGACTTCAATATATTAGACACATTGTGAACTGTTGTCAAACCCATCAGTTAATCCAATCCAACAATAACTAATGATGAGCATGAAATAAGGTAAATAAAAGCTACAAACCACTATTTGATGCTCATCGTTCAGTCACACTTTAGATTCATGGCAACACTCTTTTGCTTTCTGTGCCTATACTGAACATTATAATCACTTGGACTCTACCCTTCATGCTGAAAATAGACAAGTTAATTATAGTGTGTTCACCATCCAATACCTGCTGCTAAGGTTAATTTGTGCAGTGTAAATGAAGATTTCAGGAGTTGTATCCTGAATAAAGTGTTAAACTTACTGCTGTGCTGGGTCAAACTATGTAATCTATACTGAAAGAGATCTAATTATTTAATTAAATGTAAGAACTTTTCTCATTTTTTAATATTATTTATTATATGTTAGATATTTAATACTTAGTCATATGCAAATAGATTCTGTTGGAAGTGTACTTTTAAAAATAATGTGCTTTAGTAAATCAAACAGAATGTTATAAGTATTATTGATGAAAGAATGGACCTAAAAATAACTGAATGTAAAGAATTACAAAGGGAGCAAGTGAGGGAGGGACAGTCATGCCAGCTGTTTGGTACAGTGCTAATGCACTGCCTGCTTCAGTATAGTTGGAGGACAAAAACCAATTGGGTAAGTGCCAATGCACTCAAACCAGGGGCGGGATTCTCCAACCCCCCGCCGGGTCGGAGAATCGGCGGGGGGCGGCGTGAATCCCGCCCCCGCCGGCCGGCGAATTCTCCGGCACCGAAAATTTGGAGGGGGCGGGAATCGCGCCACGCCGGTCGGCGGGCCCGCCCCCGGCGATTCTCCGGCCCGCAATGGGCCGAAGTCCCACTGCTGTCATGCCAGTCCCGCTGACGGGAATCAAACAACCTACCTTCCTGGCGGGACTGGTGGCGCGGGCGGGATCCGGGGTGCTGGGGGGGGCGCAGGATGATCTGGCCCCGGGGGGGGTGCCCCCATGGTGGCCTGGCCCGCGATCGGGGCCACCAATCCGCGGGCGGGCCTGTGCCGTGGGGGCACTCTTTTCCTTCCGTCTTGCCCACAGCCTCCGCGATGGCCGATGCGGAAGTGACCCCCCCCCCCGCGCATGTGTGAGGATGATGTCAGCAGCCGCTGATACTCCCGCGCATGCGCGGACTTCCGCCACCCAGCACAGACCTTTCGGCCCCAGCCGGCATGACGCCAAAGGCCTTTCTCGCCAGCCAGCGGTGCGTCAACCACTCCGGCGCGGGCCTAGCCCCTCAAGGTGAGGGCTTGGCCCCTAAAGGTGCGGTGAAATCCGCACCCTTGGGGCGGCCCGACGCCGGAGTGGTTCCCACCACTCCATCCCGCCGGGACCCCCCGCCCCGCCGGGTAGGGGAGAATCCCGGCCCATGACTGAGATTTTCTCCTATATTGGCAAAGGTCGATGCCGGGTGGGAAAAGTAGAGTTGAAGTCAACAATGGCAGTGGAGGCTTGCTCCACAGCATAGTGCAATACTTTTAAAAGAAGTTAAAGTCACAATGCATCACTGGTGGGCCTGCCTCTGATTCATCTACCCACCCCCCCCACCCCCCCCCAGCAACTTAGAAGTGTATGAATGCCAGCACAAAGCAAACAAACCAGTTCACCCTGAAACCACCAACCCCCACCTCACCCCCTCCACTCCGCCCCCCCCCCCCCCCCAAGACTACCCAGGCATTACCTAGGCACTGCCCGGGCACTACTCAAACACTTCTCTCGTACTGCCCTGGCCTTTTCACTAATCAGTCCCTTGCATCTGCAGCCTCAGACATAGGTGTAGAAAGCAGAAGCTGTTACTTCATAGAAAGCCAAAACCACATCACAAGGCTTTAAATGTCCTCAGATCCTATGATCAGCGAGGCGTCTATTCACTTTCAAAGAGAAATAGCTTTTAGTCGGCTGTAATTGACAGAATAATAGTTTTCAGACAGTTAGGTATCTGGATTGTTTATTTCCATTTCCTTCACGCTTGAATGCATCTCAAGTACCCTGCTTTGAACCGAACCACAATGTTTATAAATATCTAGATATGTTTGACAGCTCCTGACCACATCAAAAAAAGTTAAGTGCTTTCTGCTGAGAAAAGAGGAAGTGAAAGCCTTTAACTCCTCGATGTTTATAAACAAAGATGGTTTGGGGGGTGAAGAAAGGTTTTTGCAGAAGGGGAAGTTTTTGGGGAGCTCAGAGGCAAAGGTAGGGAGTGTCTGGCCACACAGCTTCTGTGTCTTAACTTCTGTCCTGTTGGTACTGTTTCCAGTGGTCAAGGAATGACAGGTCACATGGACCTGTATTTCTTATTATCCAAGGAAATTACAATTAAAATTTACATTTTACAAATGGAGTTTGTCATGTCCGGACCGCGCCCTCTGTCCTGTCCTCGAACGGGTGGGCGGAACGTGCCGTAAAGACTTTCAAACTGGGGATGAGGAAACAGATTGGGGGCTCACTGGAAAGCTGCCTCTTCCACTTTCTATTCCATTATAGGACCTCGCCGCATGGAGCTCTTGATGGGTTGTCGCTCACGCATGCGGTTAAGCCTCGTTTCGCTGGACATCGGGGATAAGGTCCGTGAACAGCAGGTACGGACTGGAGCACAGCTAGCCAGGCCCATGAGCGAATTTGCCACTGGTGACTCCGTTTACGTCCAGAATTTGACTAACGGGACATTTCAGTCTCTGGGAATAGTCATACAATGCACCGGGTCAGTCTCGTATTCGGTGTGGGTACAAGGGAAGGACTCATATCGACACGTGGACCATCTCTGGAGCCGGGTGGAACAGGTATCCGAGGACCGACGATGGATCACGAGACCGGTGGTGTCCCTCCCTCCGGAGTAGTTGCCAGTGGTACCCAGTGAGGCGGCTGGGCCCGGTGACTCAAAAATGCAGGAGATGGACCAGGAGTCGGACATGGAGTTTTTGCCGACGGACAGCTAACCAAGTCCAGGGGTGACCGCCGCGCAACAGGCAACAGAACCTCCCAGGCGATTAACTAGCAAGTGTTGCTCCCTGGTCCGTTATACCCCATTGGGCCCAGAGCAGTGGGTGCTAGATAATCAGCCTTTAGTAAAGAGGGCAAAGGATTTCCCCCCTTCCTTTATCTATGCTACAGGAGACATCCTGAAAAAGCCCCTACAGGTTTAGTCAAACATGATTTCCCTTTCATAAATCCATGTTGGCTTTTCAAATCATATCATTATTTTCCAAATGTCTAGTTATATTCTTTTCCCTTCCACTGACGTTAAACTAACAGGTCTGTAGTTCTCCGTTTTATCTTTCCCCCTTCTTAAATAGTAGGACTACATTTGCTGCTTCCCAGTCTGCAGGAACTTTTCCAGAATCTGTGGAATTTTCAGAGATAATCAATAATGCATCCACTACCTTCCATGATTCTGATCCTTTTTATTCGTTATAACTTTGATCTGACACTGGTGATCAAGTTTGGAGACACCTTCACAACTCTGTACACACTTCAGCAGTGCCACCTCTGACAGTGAGGCTGCTGATCTTTCAATATTAGCCCCCAACCCCCCCTCACCCCGCCCAGACTCGAGGGCCAACCCATCGTTCTTTTCTCTGCCTACATTTCAGCCTGACAGCAATATCGGGATCTGGGAATGAAAATCTTGTCTGTTTCTGTTTCTCTCTCCACAGATACTCCCTGACCTGCTGATTATTTCCAGCATTTCATGATTTTATTTCAGAGTCCCGTCGTCTGTATTATTTTGCTTTTGGATGACAGCTCCTAGTTTGTTGCAATCATTACAGTGTTTCTTTTGGAAAGGAAACCTGCCAATCGTACCCAGTCTGGCCGACACATGACTTCACTGGTTGACTTAAAGTTTCCTCAGAGCAATGTGGATGGCCAATAAATACGACCAGATTTACCACACAACTAAATATTTTTAACATGTAATTCTCATTGGAACACCTTTCATGGTAACTCTTTCCCGTACCAGCCTCCCCGAACAGGCGCCGGAATGTGGCGACTAGGGGCTTTTCACAGTAACTTCATTTGACGCCTACTTGTGACAATAAGCGATTTTCATTTCATGATCTGTGTTTTTTGTCCTGTCTGCTGAATCCTGGAAAGAGGCTGCATGCTGCCAGGAACAAGAATTTTTGGAGGATTTGTGCTTTCACAAGGATTAACTTTACATTTATACTTACGTGCAATTATATTTTCATACCGACCAATGAACAGAGAAAAGCATGGTCATTAGAATATCTTTGCACGGGCATTTCACATTATTCTCTGAAAATCTACGATGTAAATTTAAATGTTAAACAAATTGATTTTAAAAATCATATAAATGTATCACTATCTACCCAAAGAAATTAATTTGAAGCTTTGTATTTTCATTCAACTATCCATTAATCTGGTTTGCAAGAATCTAATTAAATGAACTGAGACGGAAGTGTCTAAATCTGAGCTGGAAAATTAGTGTCGGCAAATGCTCCACCATTTAGCGGAATCACACGGAAAACATGGGAGGTCATTGAATGTTTCATTATCTAATCAAAGTCAGTGTCAACCATTTCTCTGTACGAACCTTCACTGGTAAAGGTTCGTGAGCACTGTGCCCCTCCCACTAACCCCGTCCCACACACCTGTCACACCCCCCACTGAATGCCCACTCTGCACTACATGTCGGCACCCATACCGGCCGCCAAGGCCGGGTGCACTGACCACTGAGGCCACCAGCTACCACCGCCTCGGCTGCTTGCGTCGAACTGTCTGTCATGATATGCAGACATGCACATAATGCGATACAAACAGGCAGCTAATGAATACAGAGAACAGTACATAACCAATCAACAGGCAGAACACTTGGGGGTGGTTTCCCACTATAAAAGGCATGAGGCACTCACACTCCGCCTCTTTCCACTGGTGACATCTACAGTGTGAGTCAGGGTGTACATATCATATAACTCCTACAGCACGTGGCTAAGAGCAAGTCTGGTTCAGTCAGACAGACTAATCACGCTAGGTTAGCAGACGGTCGAACTCACAGAGGATTGAGCTAACTGTGTGACAGGTTCAATAAATCATATTGAACTAACTTCAAGGTCTGGAGTATCTCTCAGGTAAAGCTGTATCCAGTTGCAGCCCATGTTATCTTACTGTGCTTAACACAACATGATACTGTCGCAATATACACCAGTATATCATGGTGCAGACACACACAGATGGACACACAGTGGGACCAATCAACATACACAACACCGCAGCCAATCACCAGTGAGAGCACACGCACTACAAAGACAGGGGGCATCAGTGTTCCTGCTCATTCGAGTAGCAGCTAGCTAGGAGCACAGAGCTCACAGGCTGCAACACAGACATTCACCATGTGCTGAGTGCATCAACTGCTTAGGACAAGGCAAAGGTCTTTAGTTAAAGCAGGTATTGTATTTAACCACAGTTCAAGTATGTTTAAATAGTTAACCTTTTAGTAAAATAGTGTTGCACTACTTCAAGTGTTGGTGACCTGTGTGTGATCCAGAACACCCAACACATCATGATACCAGGTGTGGTTGCACACTAGCACTTCTTAGACCGACCTGCAAGTGATCTGCCTTCCGCCAGCATTCCGTCATCCTGCAACATGGACAACATCAGCACGCCGCCGCCACTCCGCATCGCCGGCAACCTTGGGGCCAACTGGAAAATTTTCAAACAGAGCTTCCAGCTCTTCCTTGAAACCACGGACAGGGAGTGCGTCTCGGACACCAGAAAGATTGCTCTTCTCCTCTCCATGGCTGGGGACCATGCCATCCACATTTTCAACACTCTCACCTTTGCAGATGACGAAGACAAGACGAAGTTCAAGACGGTCCTCCTCAAATTTGACACTCACTGCAGTGTAGAGGTGAATGAAAGTTTTGAACGCTATGTGTTCCAGCAGGGTTTGCAGGGTAAGGACGAACCTTTCCAATCCTTTCTAACGCACCTCCGCATCCTTGCGCAATCTTGCATCTATGGGCCCACCTCCGACTCCATGATACGCGACCAGATGGTTTTCAGTATTCAGTCGGACCCCCTACGTCAGCAGCACCTCAAAGTAAAGCAACTCACATTAGCGACCGCCATCGAGACCTGTGTCCTACATGAAAATGCCACTAATCGGTACTCCCATATGCAAGCGGCTGAAACGGCGCGGCAAGGTGCCCATGAGGCAGAACGGGTCCAAGTGATTGAGCCTCCAGGGCCTCAGCCTGGATGAGGGCGGCCATTTCGCGCACTTTTTGCGGGCTCCCGCACTTGCATGCACCGAACGAGGGGACGGCGACGTGGAGGAACGTAATGCACAGGCGCGCACCACGCATGACTGCAGCGCGGATGCGCAGTGACGCAGCGAACGTTCTGATGTCACGACGTGCGGCAACTGTGGCTCCGCCCATTTAAAGCGGCAATGCCCCACAAAATCTCGACAATACCTATGATGTGGAAGACTTGGCCACTATGCTGCCTGCTGTTGAGCAGCTCAGCCTTCCAATTCATATCGCTTCAGCCAGCCTCGCAGGAATGTTCGGGCAATTCAACCCACGGTCACCGAGTCCGATTCCAACCTCCCGCACAGCAGTGACACCGAGGGCCCGAAGGAGCCTTTTCGAGTCGGTGTCATAACGAAAAACAGGCTGTCCCCGAAGCAAAGACACCAGCCGCTGTCGGTATACAGCATCGATCCAGACGATGAGTGGTGTGCCACCCTGACGGTCAATCGGTCCCAAATACGATTCCGCCTGGACACTGATGCCTCCGCCAATCTCATGGCGTGGTCTGCTTTCCAAAGCCTTCGTGTCAAACCAACCATTCTTCCATTGGCCTGCCAGCTATTGGACTACAATGGCAACATAATTCCTGCTATTGGCTCATGCCAACTCAAAGTGACGCACAAGTCACGAAAAGCCATCCTTCCTTTCGAGATCATGGGCTCCTCGAAGGACTCTCTGCTTGGCGCACAGGCGTGCAAGCTGCTAAACCTCGTTTAAAGAGTTCACTCTCTCTCTCCTGATGACACGTCTGCCTTCCAGGATGCTGACTTCAGGGCACAACTCAACGCCATCATCGACCAGCACCGCGACGTCTTCGAAGGCATGGGCACGCTCCAATATACTAACAAGATCCTACTCAAATAGAACACCACGCCTGTAGTGCATGCACCTCACAGAGTCCCAGCACCCCTCAAGGACCTCCTCACGCAGCAGCTGCAGGACCTCCAAGACCAAGGAGTGATCTCCAGAGTTACGGAACCCACCGACTGGGTCAGTTCCATGGTGTGCGTAAAGAAGCCTTCCGGCGAGCTCAGAATCTGCATTGATCCAAAGGATCTGAACCGCAACATAATGAGGGAGCATTACCCAATCCCCAAGCGCGAAGAGATCACATGTGAGATGGCTCGCGCCATGCTCTTCACCAAACTTGACGCCTCGAAAGGATTCTGGCAAATTCAACTAGACAGAACCAGCAGGAAACTGTGTACCTTTAACACCCCCTTTGGCAAATATTGTTACAACAGGATGCCGTTTGGGATCATATCGGCATCAGAGGTGTTCCACAGGATCATGGAACAAATGATGGAAGGCATTGAAGGTGCTCGCGTCTCTGTCAACGACATAATACTTTGGTCCACCACCCCGCAGAAGCATATCAGTCGCCTCCAGCTCATGTTCAAACGCATACGGGAGCAGGGCCTACGCCTCAACAGAGCCAAATGCTCCTTCGGCCAGACGGAACTCAAGTTCCTAGGGGACCACATTTCCCAGTTGGGTGTGCGGCCAGATGCGGACAAGGTGGCTGCCATTACAGCCATGAAAAAGTCAGAGTACAAGAAGGCGGTCCTCCGATTTCTGGGCATGGTCAACTTCCTAGGGAAGTTCATCCCTAACCTCGCCTCTCATACCACAGCTCTCAGGAACCTGGTCAGGAAGACGACAGACTTCCAATGGCTTTCTGCCCACGAGCGCGAATGGAGAGAACTTAAAACCAAACTTACCACGGCCCCGGAATTGGCCTTTTTTGATCCAGCGAAAGAGACAAAAATTTAGACCGATGCCAGCCAATCTGGCATTGGGGCAGTGGTCCTGCAACGCGATGGGGCCTCATCATGGGCCCCCGTTGCATATGCGTCACGCGCCATGACCCACCACGGAACAGCGCTACGAGCAGATAGAAAAGGAGTGCCTGGGCCTTTTGACCGGTGTCGTCAAGTTTCATGATTATGTGTACGGCCTCCCCAATTCACCGTCGAGACCGACCATCGCCTGTTGGTCAATATAATACAAAAAGACTTGAACGAATGACGCCTCGCCTCCAGCGCATTCTGCTCAAACTCCGGCGATACGAATTCCAGCTCGTATACACCCCGGGCAAAGACCTGATCATAGCCGACGCTCTGTCCAGGGCAGTCAACACCCCGTGTGACCCAGCGTGATTCATCTGCCAGGTTGACGCCCATGTGGCCTTCATGGCCTCCAATCTACCGGCCACGGATGAACGCCTCGTCCAAATTGGCCGCAAGACTGTGGCTGACCCCCTGATACAGCATGTCATGCGCCACCTAACAGACGGGTGGCTCAAGGGCTAATGCCCACAGTTCTACAACATCAGAGACGATCTGGCGGTAGTCGATGGTGTCCTCCTGAAGCTGGACCGCATTGTTATCCCGCACAGCGTGCGCCAGCTTGTCTTTGAACAGCTACACGAGGGCCATCTTGGCGTGGAGAAGTGCCGCTGACGGGCCCGAGAGGCAGTGCACTGGCCCGGCATCAATGACGACATCGCCAGCACAGTGCTCAACTTCCCCACCTGTCAGCGGTTCCAGCCGGCCCAACCACGTGAGACCCTACAGCCCCATGTGTTGGTCACGTCCCCTTGGTCCAAGGTCGGCATCGACCTGTTCCACGTGCTGGGCAGGGACTATGTTCTGCTTGTAGACTATTTTTCAAATTACCCGGAGGTGGTACGTTTGCACGACATCACATTGTCTGCAGTCATCCGTGACTGTAAGGACACCTCTGCTCGTCACGGCATCCCACTCACTGTGACGTCGGACAATGGCCCCTGCTTCGCAAGCCAGGAATGGTCCAACTTTGTCAGGAGGTACAACTTTGTGCATGTGGCATCCAGTCCCCTGTACCCCCAATCCAATGGCAAAGCGGAGAAGGGCGTCCACATAGTCAAACGGCTCCTCTGCAAGGCTGCCGATGCGGGATCCGCCTTCTACCTCGCCCTGCCGGCCTATCGCTCGGCCCCACTGTCCACTGACCTGTCGCCAGCCCAGCTGCTCATGGGTCGCACCCTCAAGACGACGGTGCCGTCCATTCACGTCCCAGACCTCGACCACGTTCCGGTCCTTCAACGAATGCAACTGTCTCGTGCACAGCACAAGGCGGCTCATGACTCCCGTGCAGCTGATCTCCCTGCTCTGGCTCCAGATGACAACGTCCGCATCCATCTTCCGGATGGTGGCTGGTCTGCAACAGCTGTGGTTCTTCGGCAGGTGGCTCCCCGCTCGTTCCTGGTTCGTCTACCGGATGGTTCCATTCTGCACCGTAAATGACATGCCGTTCGTCTTGTTCTGTGCTCGCTATGTGATCCTGCACCAGTGCCACGCCCTCCTGTTGTCCCTGACCTGGACTATGCGGAGATTCCGGTAACTCTGCATCCTCCTCACGCTGACGCAGTCCAGCCCGCTCCTCGGCCGGTGGCTCCTGACCCACCCTTGAGACGGTCAACCAGAATTCGTTGCCCACCTCAGAGACTTAATTTGTGAACTTTGTGCACTAATGGACTCTCTGGTCTGTTCTGTTCTGCCGTTTAATCGTTCAAGTGGTTTGTATATAGTGTTCATCTCGTTATTTGTGTGACACACTGTTTTTTCTGCACCAGGCACCTTCCCATGTAAATAGCTTAGTTTTATGTACATAGTCCTGTAAATATTTCGCACACACATAGTCAGGAACATTCACCACACACTATTTATTGTCACGCAGGCACATTTTTTTTATATGAAAGGGGGGATGTCATTATATACACCAGTATATCATGGTGCAGACACACACTGATGGACACACAGTGGGACCAATCAACATACACAACACCGCAGCCAATCACCAGTGAGAGCACATGCACTATAAAGACAGGGGGCATCAGAGTTCCCGCTCATTCGAGTAGCAGCTAGCTAGGAGCACAGAGCTCACAGCCTGCAACACAGACATTCACCATGTGCTGAGTGCATCAACTGGTTAGGACAAGGCAAAGGGCTTTAGTTAAAGCTAGTATCGTATTTACCCACAGTTCAAGTATGTTTAAATAGTTAACCTTTTAATAAAATATTGTTGCACTACTTCAAGTGTTGGTGACCTGTGTGTGATCCAGAACACCCAACACATCAGATACCAGGAGACTGCAATCCCTAGGTGATTTCCCTCAATCTGTTCCGTGACGACCAGCAAATGTATCCCGGCACCATGGAGAAGATCCAGGCTCCTCAACAGTTGTGGACCTCCGGCAATCTCTGTGCTAACTGGCGGACTTTCAAGCAAAGGTTTTGGCTGTACATCGAAGCCTCAGACCTCGACGGTGCGTCTGATACAAGGAAGATCGCGCTTCTCCTCTCAACTGCGGGGGATCAAGCCATCCAAGGCTTCAACTCGCTGAACTTCACCAAAGACCAGGACAAGACAAAGTTTCAGACCGTCCTGGACAAGTTTGATAGTCATTGTGAAGTGGACATCAATGAAATGTTCGAGCGCTATATGTTCAAACAACGCATCCAAGGTAAAGATGAATCTTTCAACTCCTTCCTAACTAATCTCCATCTACTAGCACTGTCCTGCAACTTTGGTGATATTGCTGACTCCATAATCAGGGACCAGATCATTTTCGGAGTTTACTCTGAACCTCTGAGAGAGCAGCTTTTAAAAATCAAGAATATGACCCTGCCAGTCGCGATTGAAACATGTACAGTGCATGAACACGCCAGAAACCGGTATTCCCAATATAAGTCGGCTGAAAAGGAGAAACTTGCCTCCCATGAGGCAGAGAGTGTACAGGACATTGCCCGGATGCAGTGCCTCGGCCTTGATGAAAACGGCCATTTTGTGCGCTCTTCCCGGAGCCCCACGCATGCGCGATGCGATTGGGCCGATGAAGCGGCCGATTACCACTCTGCGCAGGTGCTGTCATCCCCACCACCACCTCTCCGGCGGTCGACCAGGATCAGACACAAGCCCCAGAGACTGGAATTATGAACACTTTTTTTTTTTGCTATGTTCTGTTTTCGCACCTTAGACACCTGTTTTTACATGGACATATGTTCCCATCTGCTACTGTATGTGAATAAGTTAGTTTTTCGGCCTACATATGTAAATACTTTCACATAGGCCATCGAAAAACATTTCAAAAGGGGATATGCAGACATGCACATAATGAGATACATACAGGCAGCTAATGAATACAGAGAACAGGACATAACCAATCAACAGGCAGGACACTTGGGGGCGGTTTCCCACTATAAAAGGCATAAGGCACTCACACTCTTTCCACTAGTGACATCTACAGTGTGAGTCAGGGTGTACATATCATACAACTCCTACAGCGCGTGGCTAAGAGCTAGTCTGATTCAGTCAGACAGACTAATCACACTAGATTAGCAGAGAGTCGAACTCTCAGAGGATTGAGCTAACTGTGTGACAGGTTCAATAAATCATATTGAACTAACTTCAAGGTGTGGAGTATCTCTCAGGTAAAGCTGTATCCAGGTGCAGCCCGTGTTATCTTAATGTGCTTAACACGACGCTGTCTTCTGTTTCCCATCCCCTCCCCCCGAGGAGACGGTCCCCCACAACCACCGGGAGAGGGAGAAGACTGGACGGGGACTGCCGGACCTGCGGCCTCTCATTGCAGATGAGCAGAGGTCTTTGGACATGGTCAGCGGCCCAGAGGAACGGAAGGTCACCGGAGTGGAGATCGATCGCCGGCGAGGAAGTGAGACCCCGCTGAGTTGCGGTTCCCCAGGCCACGTGTATCAACCCCCCTAACACCATCCCCAAAGCACCCTCACCCCCACCCTTATACTCACCACCACCATCTCCATCACGCTAACCCCCCTCACCCCTACACTGCACCCTCCTGTCCCTGGCGCATCACAAGGGCAGCAGGCAGAACAGGGCGGCACAAGGCCACCTGGCACACACGAGCAGGAGCTAGGCATATCCAGGCTCGGTCGGCCCAGAAGACAGCCGCCAATGGGGACCCAGATCATAGGGTGGGAATCACAGCAGGCCGCCTCCACTACTGATGTACCGTATGGGGGTCCACATAGACATAGCGTTTGGGCCCGTAGGGCCAGGAAGTTAGAGACCAGTTAAGCTGGCATGAGTGCTGGACACAGTTTAGTCATAGGGGCATGTATCTTCAAATATTTTTGCACATTAAATACCTGTTAATACTGTTACACTGTTATCGCTGCCTCGGTTCTGTCAGATGGGTGTGAGAGATGGGCTGGACTGGGTAGGTCTGGAGGGGGTGCAGTCGGGGGGGATGGACGGACGTTGTAGGTGGCCTTGGCATCATACTGGAGAGCCCCTCCAAAGCGATGCTTGCACCTGAACCGCATCTTCAAGATGCCAAAGCATCGCACGATCACGCCCCTGGTCGCTGCATGTGCGTCGTTGTAGCAGGTCATGGTGTCAGTCTGTGGCCTCCAGATAGGTGTCATTAGCTACAACCACAGTGGATAACCCCTGTCACCCAGGAGCCAACCTCCAGCCGGGAGGCATCTTGAACATGTCAGAAACCGTTGAGTGTGCCAGGCTGAAGGCATCGTGCACACTACCCAGGTATAGGGCGCAGACGTGCATGATGCGCAGCTGATGGTCACATATCAGCTGCACGTTCATCTAGTGGAACCCTGTAGCACACAATGACTTACGAGAGAGACGAATAGAGATGAAGTCGATGAGGCTTTATTAAGCGTGACTTGTTCCCAGCAGTTCAGCAACAGACTGGAGCTGCGGGGAGAAGCCCAGGTTCTTATACTCCGCCTTCAGGGCGGAGCTAGGGATCAACAGCCAACCAGGACCCGGGATCTGTCAGCCAATAGCATCACGGCTTCACAGTCCCCTAATGCATACTACCACATTCACCCCTTGTTAAAAATGAACCCGGCGGGGTGGTGCTTCGCATGGTGGTAGGGGTTTACAAGGCTGGTCCTGGGAGGAGAAAATTTTTGGCATGTCTTTCCAATGCTCTACACTTTGCCCTACATTGGGCTATGTACAGGGTTTGTGAACTATTTACAATATTCGTAAGAGGAAAAAGAACATTCTCGTTAAAGTCCACAACATTCTTGTGTTACACCGATGCCACGAGTCGAGCGGGCGGTCTGGTCTTCCTTGTTGATCGCCTCAGCCCCGGTGGTGGTGCAGGTGCTTGTTCCCGCGTTGTCGTCTCCGGGAGCTTTTCGGTGTCTGCTTCTGTTTCACTCCTGGTCGGACATGGGAGGAGGACCGATCCTCCCGGGAAGGGGGCGGTCGCGGGGTGCGCCGGTGGCAGGGAGGGGGTGATCGGTGTCGGGGGGTGTGAGTGTTGCTGGCGGGCGCCAGGTCTCGCAGGGAGACCGTGTCCTGTCGGCCGTCGGGGTACGCCACGTAGGCGTACTGCGGGTTCGCGTGGAGGAGATGAACCCTCTCGACCAACGGGTCCGACTTGTGCGCCCGCACATGTTTCCGGAGCAGGATGGGTCCTGGGGCCGCCAGCCAGGTCGGCAGCGACGTTCCGGAGGAGGACTTCCTGGGGAAGACAAGGAGGCGCTCATGAGGCGTTTGGTTAGTGGTGGTACACAGCAGCGACCGGATGGAGTGGAGGGCGTCCGGGAGGACTCCTGCCACCGTGAAACAGGGAGATCCCTGGACCGTAGGGCCAGTAGGACGGTCTTCCAGACCGTGCCGTTCTCCCTCTCTACTTGCCCGTTCCCCCGGGGGTTGTAGCTGGTCGTCCTGCTCGAGGCTATGCCCTTGCTGAGCAGGAACTGGCGCAGCTCGTCACTCATAAAGGAGGACCCCCTGTCGCTATGGATATATGCGGGGCAACCGAACAGTGTGAATATAGTGCTAAGGGCTTTAATAACTGTGGCCGCTGTCATGTCGGGGCAGGGGATGGCGAAAGGGAAACGGGAGTACTCGTCCACCACGTTCAGGAAGTGTGTGTTCCGATCGGTGGAGGGGAGGGGCCCTTTGAAATCCAGACTGAGGCGTTCAAAGGGGCGGGAAGCCTTGATCAGGTGCGCTCTATCTGGCCTGAAAAAATGCGGTTTGCACTCAGCGCAGATGTGGCAGTTCCTGGTGACAGTACGGACCTCCTCCACGGAGTAGGGGAGGTTGCGGGACTTTATAAAATGGTAGAACCGAGTGACCCCCGGGTGGCAGAGGTCCTCGTGGAGGGTTTGGAGACGGTCTATTTGTGCGTTGGCACATGTGCCGCGGGATAGGGCATCGGACGGCTCGTTCAGCTTTCCGGGACGGTACAAGATCTCGTAGTTGAAGGTGGAGAGCTCGATCCTCCACCTTAAGATCTTGTCATTTTTAATTTTGCCCCGCTGTGCATTATCGAACATGAAAGCTACCGACCGTTGGTCAGTGAGGAGAGTGAATCTCCTGCCGGCCAGGTAATGCCTCCAATGTCGCACAGCTTCTACTATGGCTTGGGCTTCCTTTTCCACTGAGGAGTGGCGGATTTCTGAGGCGTGGAGGGTTCGGGAGAAGAAGGCCACGGGTCTGCCCGCTTGGTTAAGGGTGGCCGCCAGAGCTACGTCGGAGGCGTCGCTCTCGACCTGGAAGGGGAGGGACTCATCGATGGCGCGCATCGTGGCCTTTGTGATATCCGCTTTGATGCGGCTGAAGGCCTGGCGAGCCTCTGTCGACAGGGGGAAGGTAGTGGTCTGTATTAGGGGGCGGGCCTTGTCTGCGTACTGGGGAACCCACTGGGCGTAATATGAAAAAAAACCCAGGCATCGTTTCAGGGCTTTGGAGCAGTGGGGAAGGGGAAATTCCATAAGGGGGTGCATGCGTTCGGGGTCGGGGCCTATTATCCCATTGCGCACTACGTATCCCAGGATGGCCAGCCGGTTTGTGCTAAACACGCACTTGTCCTCGTTGTATGTGAGGTTCATGGCGTTTGCGGTCTGGAGGAATATTTGGAGGTTGGCGTCGTGGTCCTGCTGATCGTGGCCGCAGATGGTTACGTTGTCGAGATACGGGAACGTGGCCTGTAACCCGTGTTGATCAACCATTCGGTCCATCTCCCGTTGGAAGACCGAAACCCCGTTTGTGACGCCAAATGGGACCCTTAGGAAGCGGTATAGTCGCCCATCTGCCTCGAAGGCTGTGTACTTGCGGTCACTTGGGCGGATGGGGAGCTGGTGATAGGCGGACTTGAGGTCCACGGTGGAGAAGACCTTATATTGGGCAATCCGATTTACCATGTCGGATATGCGGGGGAGAGGGTACGCATCTAGCTGTGTGTACCTGTTGATGGTCTGGCTATAGTCTATGACCATCCTTTGCTTCTCCTCGGTCTTTACTACTACCACCTGTGCTCTCCAGGGACTATTGCTAGCCTGGATTATGCCTTCCTTCAGCAACCGCTGGACTTCGGACCGGATAAATGTCCGGTCCTGGGCGCTGTACCGTCTGCTCCTAGTGGCGACGGGTTTGCAATCCGGGGTGAGGTTTGCAAACAAGGATGGCGGTTCAACTTTGAGGGTTGCGAGGCCGCAGATAGTGAGTGGGGGTATTGGGCCGCCGAATTGAAACGGTAGGCTCTGCAGGTTGCACTGGAAATCTAATCCGAGTAATGTGGGCGCGCAGAGTTGGGGAAGGACGTAGAGCCTGTAGTTTTTAAACTCCCTTCCTTGCACCGTTAGGGTCACTATGCAGAACCCTTGGATCTGTACGGAGTGGGATCCTGCAGCTAGGGAAATCTTTTGCGTACTGGGACGGATGGTCAAAAAACAGCGTCTTACCGTGTCGGGGTGGATGAAGCTTTCGGTGCTCCCGGAGTCGATCAGGCATGGTGTCTCGTGTCCGTTGATCAGCACCGTTGTTGTCGTCGTCTGGAGCGTCCGGGGCCGTGCTTGATCCAGCGTCGCCGAGGCCAGATGTGGTCGTAGTGTCTCAGCGTCTTCTTCGGACCCCGTGGAGCCGTCGATGCTGGGGTCCATTGTTGTCATCCAATATGGCGGCATCCATGAATCGCACGCGGCCGGGGATGGACAAAATGGCCGCCCCCACGGATCGCACATGGTCGGGGGTGGACAAAATGGCCGCCCCCATGCATCGCACATGGCTGGGGGGTCACAAGATGGCAGCGCCCATCCTCCCCTTGTGGTGGCCGGGACCCAAAATGGCGGCGCCCGCGGGTCGCACATGGGGCGCTGGGGGGGTTGGGGAGCGTTTGGGATGCGCTGGACTCTTTCTTCTCCGGGGACAGCGGCGACCCCCCGGGACCGGCACACAGCCGCGAAATGGCCCTTTTTCCCGCAGCTCTTGCAAGTTGCTGCGCGGGCCGGGCAGCGCTGCCGGGGGTGTTTCGCCTGCCCGCAGAAATAGCAGCGGGCTCCCCCGGGATTGTCTGGCGTCTTAACCGCGCAAGCCTGTGAGGGAGGTCGGGGAAGGGGGTTTGTCGCGACGGGGGTCCACGGAGCCCAAGGGGCTGCCGCGCGGTCGGGGCCGTAGGCGCGGGCGCTTTGCGAGGCCACATCTAGGGAAGCTGCAATGGCCCGTGCCTCTGAGAGTCCTAGCGACTCTTTTTCTAAAAGTCTTTGGCGGATTTGGGGAGAGTTCATACCTGCCACAAAAGCATCGCGAATTAACATGTCCGTGTGTTCCGTCGCGTTTACCGGCGGGCAGCCGCAGCCCCGTCCCAAAATTAGCAGCGCGGCATAGAACTCTTCTAGCGATTCTCCGGGACTTTGCCGTCTCGTTGCGAGTTGGTAGCGTGCGTAGACCTGGTTCAGTGGACGAACGTAGACGCTCTTTAGTGCTGCGAGCGCCGTCGGGAAATCCTCTGCGTCTTCTATGAGAGGGTAAATTTCCGGGCTTACCCTTGAGTGCAGGACCTGTAGTTTCTGGTCTTCTGTGATCCGGCCGGGGGCCGTTCGGAGGTAGCCTTCGAAACAAGTCTGCCAGTGCTTAAAAACTGCTGCCGCGTTCACTGCGTGGGGGCTGATCCGCAGGCATTCCGGGGCGATCCTGAGCTCCAAAGTCCTTTAAGCACGCTTAATAAATTGTAGCGCACAATGACTTACGAGAGAGACGAATAGAGATGAAGTCGATGAGGCTTTATTCAGCAACAGACTGGAGCTGCAGGGAGAAGCCCAGGTTCTTATACTCCGCCTTCAGGGTGGAGCTAGGGATCAACAGCCAACCAGGACCCGGGATCTGTCAGCCAATAGCATCACGGCTTCACAATCCCACATGACCCCTAATGCATACTACCACAAACCCCTTTTAGTTTGTCTAGAGCCTGTCATTTGTAGGTGCCTGTAGGGTGACATGCATTCTGTCGATTAGCCCCTGGACTCGGGACACTTCGGTAATGGCGGCGAACCCCGCTGCTCGGGCATCCTGGTGGGCTCAGTCCACATTGAAATGGGTATATTGTGCCAACTGGGCATATAGGGCCTCTGTGAGATTCCAGACAGTTCCCCTCGGCACCTGGAAGGAGGCCATGGCGTAAAAGTTCAGGGTGACCGTCACCTTAACATCACCGGGAGCGGGTGTCTTCCCCCATACCCCCACAGTCCCAAGTGCACCATGATATGACAGATATGTTGCACTGTTCCCCTGCTCAGCCGGAATCTTCGATGGCATGCCCGGTCCGACAAGTGCTTGGCTGACAGGCGATGCCGGTATACACAAGGCCTCATGCAGTGCCTACTTTGCACCTTCTCCTCCTCGGCCTGTTGGGTGGCCAGCTCTCCATCCTGTTCTTCTGGGGCACGCTCCACTGCTGCAGCTTCTTCCTCCTCGAACAGCGCCAGCTCGTTCAGCCGCAGGGCATTCCCCCAGGGCTGCGGCGACTAGGAGGAAGGCCACCATTGCTGGATAAATTCCAATATCCATTGTCTGCAGGGTGTGAAAGGCAATCATGTCAGTATGGGCCTACACGGTGGCCCTGGTTGGCACTGCGGACCCTGCCTCCTCATGTCCCCCCATCCCCGCACCCCTGACGTTGTCGGTGCCTGGCACCATGGGGACTCTGGCCCTGGCGCCCAACCCAGTATCCAGGGCTACCGTTGTCTGCTGCTGCCCCAGTCCGTGCCCCGATAGCGGCTAGAGTGGGCATTGGCCGTGGTGGGCCACCTGATGCCCTGACAGTGGGTGGCTGCCGGTTGGGTGGTGGTGGGTATGGCATAGGGTGTGATGCGGGAGTGAGAGCACCTATACGCCCGGTGTCATTCTGTAGAACCTGGGGCCAATGTGGATGGTCAGTGGAGTGCGCAGCAAGACGGTTGCCTTGCAAGCCGTAGAAATGGCGGTCTGTGCCTGGACACCATCCCAATCCCGATGGGGGATCACCCCGGCCACACCGACAATCCTCCGGGCCTGGCAGGGTCCCCAACCAGCCTGGCTTGTGTCCGGCCCGGCAGCCCATAGCCACGCCCCTCCGTGTCCTACCTTCTCTCTCTCCCTCATCAGTCACGATGCCAGCTTCACGAATTTTAAAAGCGTAAGTGAACCATGCCATCGGGAATTCAGCCCATCGAAGGTGGAGAATCGTGTGGGCCCCAAAGAAAACTGGGTCGGTCCCTCTAAGATATGTCAACAGCGTTTACCGTACGTGCGTTCCAGAATGCATTGACTTCGCTGTCACAGCGACGGAGAATTGCGATTTGGCGTGAAACCGGCGTCCGTCACGTTTTCGGTATCGGAACCAATTCTCCTCCCAATTGTGTTTCCTGATTTAGGCATTGGCCGATGGAGAATCCCGCCTTTTATATTTCAGACAACATCAAGCAGAGCTGACGCGTGCGGTGGTATGTGAGTATAAAATCTTCAGAGGTTTTTTAAAATATATTCATTCATGGGATGTGGGCATCATTGGTTCAGTTAGCATCTATTGCACATCCCTGATTGCCCTTGAGAAGGTAGTGGTGAACTGCCCTGTTGAATTGCTGCTGTCCATGTGGTGTAGGAATACCCAGTGTTGTTCAGAAATGAATAATGAATGAATATCGCTTATTGTCACGAGTAGGCTTCAATGAAGTTACTGTGAAAAGCCCCTAGTCGCCACATTCCGGCGCCTGTTTAGGGAGACTGGTACGGGAATTGAACCGTGCTGCTGGTCTGCCTTGGTCTGCTTTAAAAGCCAGCGATTTAGCCCAGTGAGCTAAACCAGCCCCTCAGGAGTTCCCTGAAGGAATGGTGATCCAGTTCCAACTCAGAATAGTGACTTGGAAGGGAACTTGCAGTTGGTGGTCTCCCATTCATCTGCTACCCTTGTTCTTCTAGGTAGTAGACGTCATGGGTTTGGAAGCCTTGTTGATGACGCATTTGTGAGTAGCTGCGGTGCACCTAGTAGATGGTACACACTGCTGCTGCTGTGCAACAGTGCTGGGGAAGTGAATGTTTATGGAGCAGTTGCCAATTAAGCACAGTACGAAGTCTTACAACACCAGGTTAAAGTCCAACAGGTTTGTTTTGATGTCACTAGCTTTCGGAGCGCTGCTCCTTCCTCAGGTGAATGAAGAGGTCTGTTCCAGAAACACATATATAGACAAATTCAAAGATGCCAAACAATGCTTGGAATGCGAGCATTAGCAGGTGATTAAATCTTTACAGATCCAGAGATGGGGTAACCCCAGGTTAAAGAGGTGTGAATTGTACCAAGCCAGGACAGTTGGTAGGATTTCGCAGGCCAGATGGTGGGGGATGAATGTAATGCGACATGAATCCCAGGTCCCGGTTGAGGCCGCACTCATGTGTGCGGAACTTGGCTATAAGTTTCTGCTCGGCGATTCTGCGTTGCCGCGGGTCCTGAAGGCCGCCTTGGAGAACGCCCGGAGATCAGAGGCTGAATGCCCTTGACTGCTGAAGTGTTCCCCGACTGGAAGGGAACATTCCTGCCTGGTGATTGTTGCGCGATGTCCGTTCATTCGTTGTCGCAGCGTCTGCATGGTCTCGCCAATGTACCACGCTTCGGGACATCCTTTCCTGCAGCGTATGAGGTAGACAACGTTGGCCGAGTCGCACGAGTATGTACCGCGTACCTGGTGGGTGGTGTTCTCACGTGTAATAGTGGTATCCATGTCGATGATCTGGCACGTCTTGCAGAGATTGCCATGACAGGGTTGTGTGGTGTCGTGGTCACTGTTCTGAAGACTGGGTAGTTTGCTGCAAACAATGGTTCGTTTGAGGTTGCGCGGTTCTTTGAAGGCAAGTAGTGGGGGTGTGGGGATGACCTTGGCAAGATGTTCATCGTCATCAATGACGTGTTGAAGGCTGTGAAGAAGATGACGTAGTTTCTCCGCTCCGGGGAAGTACTGGTCGACGAAGGGTATTCTGTCGGTTGTGTCCCATGTTTGTCTTCTGAGGAGGTCGGTCCGGTTTTTGGTTGTGGCGCGTTGGAACTGTCGATCGATGAGTCGAGTGCCATATCCCGTTCGTACGAGGGATATGGCACTCAACTCATCGATCGACAGTTCCAACGCGCCACAGCGAAAAACCGGACCGACCTCCTCAGAAGACAAACATGGGACACAACCGACAGAATACCCTTCGTCGACCAGTACTTCCCCGGAGCGGAGAAACTACGTCATCTTCTTCACAGCCTTCAACACGTCATTGATGACGATGAACATCTTGCCAAGGTCATCCCCACACCCCCACTACTTGCCTTCAAACAACCGCGCAACCTCAAATGAACCATTGTTTGCAGCAAACTACCCAGTCTTCAGAACAGTGACCACGACACCACACAACCCTGTCATGGCAATCTCTGCAAGACGTGCCAGATCATCGACATGGATACCACTATTACACGTGAGAACACAACCCACCAGGTACGCGGTACATACTCGTGCGACTCGGCCAACGTTGTCTACCTCATACGCTGCAGGAAAGGATGTCCCGAAGCGTGGTACATTGGCGAGACCATGCAGACGCTGCGACAACGAATGAACGGACATCGCGCAACAATCACCAGGCAGGAATGTTCCCTTCCAGTCGGGGAACACTTCAGCAGTCAAGGGCATTCAGCCTCTGATCTCCGGGTAAGCGTTCTCCAAGGCGGCCTTCAGGACCCGCGACAACGCAGAATCGCCGAGCAGAAACTTATAGCCAAGTTCCGCACACATGAGTGCGGCCTCAACCGGGACCTGGGATTCATGTCGCATTACATTCATCCCCCACCATCTGGCCTGCGAAATCCTACCAACTGTCCTGGCTTGGTACAATTCACACCTCTTTAACCTGGGGTTACCCCATCTCTGGATCTGTAAAGATTTAATCACCTGCTAATGCTCGCATTCCAAGCATTGTTTGGCATCTTTGAATTTGTCTATATATGTGTTCCTGGAACAGACCTCTTCATTCACCTGAGGAAGGAGCAGCGCTCCGAAAGCTAGTGACATCGAAACAAACCAGTTGGACTTTAACCTGGTGTTGTAAGACTTCGTACTGTGCTCACCCCAGTCCAACGCCGGCATCTCCACATCATGGCCAAATAAGCAGGCTGCTTTGTCCTGGATGGTGTTGAGCAAGTCTTGTTGAAGCTGCACTCATCCAGACAAGTGGGGAGTATTCCATCACATTTCTGACTTGTGCCTTATAGATGGTTGACAGGAGAGTCAGGAGATGAGTTAATCTTCACATAAATCCCAGCTTCTGACCTGACCTTGTAGCCACAGTATTTATATGGTTTATATCAGTACCTGGTTGAATGTAATCCTCCAGTATGTTCATAGTAGAAGACTCAGCTATGGTAATGTCACGGGGAGATGGTTAGATTCTCTCTTGTTGGAGATTGTTACTGCCTGGCACTTGTGTTGCGCTGAATGTTACTCGTCACTCATCAGCTCAAGCCTAAATATTGTCCAGGTCTTGCTGCATATGGACACATAGGGGGCAATTCTCCGATATGGAGGCCAAGTGTTCGCACCGTCGTGAACGCCGTCGCGTTTCACGGCGGCGCGAACAGGGTCCGGGCATGACCTATTCTGGCCCCCACACAGCACGGCGCAGGAGCGGTTCACGCCGCTCCAGCATCCTTACGCGGCGCCAAATGGGCGCCGCGCCAACCTGCGCATGCGCAGTCAGAGCAGCCCAATCCTGCGCATGCGCAGTTGGGCCGCGCCATCCTGCGCATGCGTGGGGAACGTCTTATGCACGCCGGCCCCTCACCAACATGGCGGCGGTGTTCTGGGGCTGCGCGCAGAAGGAGGTAGGCCCGGGGGGGAGAGGCCGGCCCGCCAATCGGTGGGCCCCGATCGCGGGCCAGACCCCATCGGAGGCCACGCCGGTGAAGGAGCCCCCCTCCCTCCCCCACAGGCCGCTCCCCCAGCGTTCCCACAGAGTTCCCGCCGGCAGCGACCAGGGGTGGACAGCGCCGTCGGGAACCTGTTGTGTCGTAGCGGCATCTCAGCCCATCCGGGCCAAAGAATCGCCGCTCACCGGTTTTCCGAGCGGCCTGGTGCGAATCGCACATCGCTGGTTTCCGGAAGGTGGGACAATCGCATCTGGGGATCGGGATGGCGTGGCGCGATTCGCGCGGCGCCCCGGCGATTCTCCCACCCGGGGGGAGAATAGCGCCCATACTGCTTCAGTGGTATTGAAACGATTACATTGGTTCAACTTCAGTTCCTTAACAAAACATATCTTTCACATTGTATGTCCTTGGCTTGTGAATAAAGTTGCCAGTTCTGGTCGGAGATATTCATGAAGTAGTCATCACATGACCTCCTGCCTCAAATGTCCTTGTCCACATACTCCCTCCATTGTTTACTCATCACAGCTGGTCTAAAGGTGCACTACCTTCACACACCAATTGAAATGTGGATACCTGATTGTGTCATAACCGAATTAGATGATTCTTGACTGTCAATCATACAGCCTTTTTCCCGACACCTGGTACTTTCATCACAAATAAATAAAAACCCTTAGATTGGTTGGGCAACTTCAACTTTCAGATTTGTACACCACATGTTGTCTTCAGAGGTTTTGTGGCCTCTCTGACATCTAGCAGTGACAAACACTGAATTACACTGCTGTTATTGGCATAGTAACATCTGAATATCATCGAATCTACAGTGCAGAAGGAGGCCATTCGGCCTATCAAGTCTACACCAGCCCTTGGAAAGAGCACCCCACTTAAGCCCACATCTCCACCCTATCCCCGTAACCCAGTAACCTCGCCTAACCTTTTTGGACACTAAGGGCAACTTAACGAGGCCAATCCACCTAACCTGCACATCTTTGGACTGTGGAAGGAAATCGGAGCACCCGGAGGAAACCCACGCAGACACAGGGAGGACGTGCAAACTCCGCACAGAAAGTCACCCGATGCTGGAATTGAACCCGGTCCCTGGAGCTGTGAGGCAGAAATGCTAACCACCGTGCCACCCCATAATATTGAATAATTGAAACAATTTTTGCTGTTCTGATTCTGTTTGAGGGATCTTACTTATACTATAATAGCAATAATGTTGACAATGCTTACAATAGCGGGGACTGAATAGTCTGGGTTTTGAACACTACTCAATGTGGAAATGTACTTCGATGATTGTGGAGCACTTTGGTATTTTCCGAGTTCATGAAAGACGCCATGGAAATTCTTCTGAAAGAACTTGGGAAGTCCAAAACAAAGCTACTTTTCCACTGCATTTAGAAATCGAAACACAATTATCCTTGCACCCATGATAGAAAATTATTAAGATTTGATTTAATTTGATTTATTGTCACGTGTACCGAGGTACAGTGAAAAGTATTGTTCTGCATACAGTCCAGGCAGATCATTCCATACATGAAAAACATAGGACACACGATAAATACACATTGATAGACATTGGGTGAAGTATACGGAGTATACTGCTGCTCAGTAGAGAAGATGCGTGGAGAGATCAGTTCAGTCCATAAGAGGGTCCGGTAACAGTGGGGAAGAGGCTGCTTTTGAATCTGTTAGCAAGTGTTCCCAGACTTTTGTGCCTCCTGCCCTATGGAAAAGGTTGGAAGAGAGCGTAACCCAGGTGGGAGAGTCTAATTTTGCTGCCTGCTTTCCCAAGGCAGTGGGAGGTGTAGACAGAGTCAATGGATGGGAGGCAGGTTTGTGTGATGGACTGAGCAGTGTTCACGACTCTCTGTAGTTTCTTACAGTCTTGGGCCGAGCAGTTGCCAGACCAGGCTGTGATGCAGCCAGACAGGATGCTTTCTATAGAGCATCTGTAACAATTGGTAAGAATCAATGTGGACATACCAAATTTCCTTAGTTTCCTGGGGAAGTAAAGGCACTGTTGGGCTTTCTTGGTCATAACGTCGACATGGGTGGACAAGGACAGATTATTGGTGATGTGCACACTTAGGAATTTGAAGCTGTCAACCATCTCCACCACAGCACCATTGATGCAGACAGGGGTGTGTACGATACTTCGCTTTCTGAAGTCAATGACCAGCTCCTTAGTTTTGCTGACGTTGAGGGAGAGATTGTTGTCGTTGCACCATGCCACTAGGTTCTCTATCTCCCTCCTGTACTGTGACTCATCGTTGTTTGAGATCCGACCCACTACGGTCATGTCATCAGCAAACTTGTAGATGGAGTTGGAGCCAAATTTTGCCACTCTGTCATGTGTATATGGGGAGTATAGTAGGGGGATAAGTATGCAGCCTTGAGGGGCCCCGGTATTGAAAACTATCGTGGATCACATGCTGTTGTTTATCCTTATTGATTGTGGTCTATGGGTCAGGAGGTCGAGGATCCAGTTGCAGAGGGAGGAGCCAAATCCTAGGTTTTGGAGTTTTGAGATGAGCTTGGCTGGTATTACGGTTTTGAAGGTGGAGTTCTAGTCAATGACGGAGGAGTCCTTGCTGTTGAGAAGCTCCAGAGACAGGTTGTGCTGGACAGGTTGTGGCGGTATATGAATTGCAGTGGATCGAGGCATTCTGGGAGTATGGAGTTGTGTCTCATAACCAACCTCTTGAAGCACTTCATAATGATAGATGTCAAGGCCGCTGAACAGTAGTCATTGAGACACATTGCCTGGTTCTTTGGCATCGGTATGATGGTGGTCTTATTGAAGCAGGTGGGAACCTCAGTACAGAGTAGGGAGAGGCTGAAGATGTAAACCGCTGTGATGATGGCCAAAGTGAGTTCGCAGGAAAGAAGTGTGGAAGGGAGTATGGACAGCACTTCACAGTTGGGTATTCCAGGTCCGGGGAGCTGTAGTTTGCCAAGGTCGCCACGTGTGAGCACCTGGAGGATTTCATGAGGAGGCAACCCCTCCATCCTTAGCTTTGCCTGATGACGCTATGCTGTCCATCCAGTACATTGAGAAGCTGCCAGGTTGAATGGCACAGTCCGGTGAGGTAGGGGTGAGCCATGTCTCTGCGAAACAGAGCACACAGCAGTCTCTTACTTCCCTCTGAGAGGTAGGTCTAGCAATGGGCTCGTCCAGTTTTTTTTTGATCCCTTGGATGTTTGCCAGGAAAATGCTGGGGAGAGGAGACTTGAAACGTCATTGTTTTAGTCTCACCAGCAGACCATCGCATTTCCCTTGCTTCTTCGGTCGTCGGCGGCTGCTTCTGGATGGTCCCGGGATCCCATGGGAAAAGTCTGACCTTGTGGAAGGTAAATGGTTGCGCCTGGCGGAGTCCCAGCGCTGGTTGCGATTTTGGAGTTGCCAGCGGGCGGGGCATGTTCGCGATCCGGTCATGCCTGGGGTTCTCCGAAGACGTGTCTACCTTTCGGCTTTTTCGGGTCCCCATGTGGGATCTTCACTGTTTTGGGGTGTTAAGTCTGGGTTTGGGTCACTGGCAGGGTCTTTCTGGGTCAGGTTGGGCCAGGTCACGTGTTCGGTTTCAGGATTGGTGGTCTGGTTCGGCGTTCCTGGAATCGGGCCTTGTGAAGGGCTGGTGGGGCCTGCACATTGATTCTCCACTTCTCTATCTTCAAGTAAGTCGGAGCACTGAGCAGGCCTCTCTGGTCGGGTCAGACCGGGTCTCGTGGTCGGGGGCCAGGTCAGGTGTTCCGGGAGTCGGGTCTGGGCTTCGGAATCCAGGGGTGCTTCCTAAGCTGGGTCGGACGCTCCCCGAGCCGGGTCATTTTCCATGCGAGGTCGGGGTTGGGCTTCCACATCGGGCCTCTTCCACTTCCAGGGCAAGGTCAGGGTCAGGTCGTTGGAGGAGCCCTGCTGGGTCGTGTCGTGACGGGTCATGTGGGCTGGACCACGGACATTGGAAGAGATCAGAGATAATGTTAGTGTTAGAATTAAGTTATAAAAGGTGACTACGGTTATCAGATGTGGGAAGAGAATATGTGGAGAGAGCTCGCAGAGAGTTGCCACACTCTGGTGCCATCCTGAAGTTGAAATCTTGAGCAGAGAGCCTGGCAGAGCAGAATGGTCTTCCCACCCTTTCACCGGATAATAGGACATGGCTTAAAATATAACAGAGAAGAAAACAAAATTAATCCAAAAAATGAGAAACGTGAAAAGATATCTGTCATGATATGCAGACATGCAGATAATGATATACAGACAGGCACTGGCAGGCAGCTAATGAACACAGAGAACAGGACATGACCAATGAGCAGGCAGGACACCCAGGGGGGGTATCTCACTATAAAAGGCACGAGGCACTCACACTCCGCATATTTCCACTGATGAACATCTACAGAGTGAGTCAGGGTGTATTTACAGTATCACACCTCCAGCACGTGGCTAAGAGCTAGTCTGGTTCAGTCAGACAGAGTAACCACACTTAGGTTAGCAGGGAGTCGAACTCATAGAGAACTGTGTTAACTGTGCTACTGGTTCAATAAATCAGATTGAACTAACTTCAAGAACAAAGAACGAAGAACAAAGAAAATTCCAGCACAGGAACAGGCCCTTCGGCCCTCCCAGCCTGCGCTGATCCAGATCCTTTATCTAAACCTTCTTCTATTTTCCAAGGATCTACTTCCCTCTGTTTCCCGCCCGTTCATATATCTGTCTAGATGCATCATAAATGATGCGATCATGCCTGCCTCTACCACCTCCACTGGCAAAGCGTTCCAGGAACCCACCACCCTCTGCGTAAAAAACTTTCCACGCACATCTCCCTTAAACCTTCCCCCTCTCACCTTGAAATCGTGACCCCTTGTAATTGACACGCCCACTCTTGGAAAAAGCTTGTTGCTATCCACCCTGTCCATACCTCTCATAATTTTGTAGACCTCAATCAGGTCCCCCTCAACCTCCGTCTTTCCAACGAAAACAATCCTAATTTACTCAACCTTTCTTCATAGCTAGCACCCTCCATACCAGGCAACATCCTGGTGAACCTCCTCAGCACCCTCTCTAAAGCATCCACATCCTTCTGGTAATGTGGCGACCAGAACTGCACGCAGTATTCCAAATGTGGCCTAACCAAAGTCCTATACAACTGTAACATGACCTGCCGACTCTTATACTCAATACCCCATCCGATGAAGGCAAGCATGCTGTATGCCTTCTTGACCACTCTATCGACCTGCGTTGCCACCTTCAGGGTACAATGGACCTGAACTCCCAGATCTCTCTGTACATCAATTTTCCCCAGGACTCTTCCATTGACCGTATAGTCCACTCTTGAATTAGATCTTCCAAAATGCATCACCTCGCATTTGCCTGGATTGAACTCCGTCTGCCATTTCTCTGCCCAACTCTCCAATCTATCTGTATTTTGCTGTATTCTCTGACAGTCCTCCTCGCTATCTGCAATTCCACTAATCTTAGTATCATCTGCAAACTTGCTAATCAGACCACCTTTGCCTTCGTCCAGATCATTTATGTATATCGCAAACAACAGTGGTCCGAGCACGGATCCCTGTGGAACACCACTAGTCACCTTTCTCCATTTTGAGACACTCCCTTCCACCACTATTCTCTGTCTCCTGTTGCCCAGCCAGTTCTTTATCCATCTAGCTAGTACACCCTGAACCCCATACGACTTCACTTTTTCCATCAACCTGCCATGGGAAACTTTATCAAGCGCCTTACTGAAGTCCATGTATATGACATCTATAGCCCTTCCCTCATCAATTAACTTTGTCACTTCCTCAAAGAATTCTATTAGGTTTGTAAGACATGAACTTCCCTGCACAAATCCATGCTGCCTATCACTGATAAGTCTATTTTCTTCCAAATATGAATAGATCCTATCCCTCAGTGTCTTCTCCAACAGTTTGCATACCACTGACACCCAGCCCATAGGTCTATAATTCCCTGGATTATCCCTGCTACCCTTCTTAAACAAAGGGACAACATTAGCAATTCTCCAGTCCTCCGAGACCTCACCCGTGCTCAAGGATGCTGTAAAGATACCTGTTAAGGCCCCAGCTATTTTGTCCATTGCTTCCTTCAGTAACCTGGGATAGATCCCATCCGGACCTGGGGACTTGTCCACCTTAATGCCTTTTAGAATACCCAAAACTTCCCCCTTCCTTATGCCGACTTGACCTAGAGTATTTTAAACATCCATCCCTAGCCTCAACAGCCGTCATGTCCCTCTCCTTGGTGAATACCGATGCAAAGTACTCATTAAGAATCTCACCCATTTCCTCTGACTCCACGCATAAATTCCCTCTTTTGTCTTTGAGTGGGCCAATCCTTTCTCTAGTTCCTCTTGCTCCTTATATACAAATAAAAGGCTTTGGGATTTTCCTTAACCCTTTTAGCCAAAGATATTTCATGACCCCTTTTAGCCCTCTTTATTGCGCGTTTGAGATTTGTCCTACTTTCCCGATATTCCTGCAAAGCTTCATCAGTTTTAAGTCGCCTAGATCTTATGTATGCTTCCTTTTTCATCTTAGCTAGTCTCACAATTCCCACCCGTCATCCATGGTTCCCTAACCTTGCCATTTCTATCCCTCATTTTCACAGGGACATGTCTGTCCTGCACTCTAATCAACCTTTCCTTAAAAGACTCCCACATTTCAAATGTGGATTTACCCTTAAACAGCTGCTCCCAATGCACATTCCCTAGCTCCTGCCGAATTTTGTTATACTTGGCCTTTCCCAATTTAGCACTCTTCCTTTAGGACCACTCTCGTCTTCGTCCATGAGCATTCTAAAACTTACGGAATTGTGATCACTATTCCCAAAGTAATCACCGACTGAAACGTCAACCACCTGGCTGGGATCATTCCCCAATACCAGATCCAGTATGGCCCGTTCCCGAGTTGGACTATTTACATACTGCTCTAAAAAACTCTCCTGGATGCTTCTTAGAAATTCTGCTCCATCTACGCCTCCAACACTACATGAGTCCCATTCAATGTTGGGGAAGTTAAAATCTCCCATCACGACCACCCTATTGCTCCTACATTTTTCTATAATCTGTCTACATATTTGTACCTCTACTTCACGCTCGCTTTTGGGAGGCCTGTAGTAAAGTCCCAACAATGTTACTGCACCCTTCCTATTTCTTAGCTCTACCCATATTGCCTCAGTGCTCGAATCCTCCATCGTGCCCTCCTAAATCACAGCTGTGATATCATCTCTGACCAGTAATCCAACTCCTCCACCCCTTTTACCTCCCTCTCTATCCTCCTGAAGCATCTATACCCTGGGATATTTAGTTGCCAGTCTTGCCCTTCCCTCAACCAAGTCTCAGTAATACCAATAACATCATATTCCCAGGTACTAGTCCAAACCCTAAGTTCATCTGCCTTACCTGCTACACTTCTCGCATTGAAACAAATGCACCTCAGACCACCTGTCCCTTTGCGTTCATCATCTCTTCCCTGTCTCCTCTTCCCCTTGTTCACATTGAGTTTATTATCTAGTACCTTACTGGCTTTAGTTGCTGCCTCTTTACTGACCTCTAACTTCCAAATCTGGGGCGAAATTTTCCCCCAACGGCGCGATGTCCGCCGACTGGCGCCAAAAACGGCGCCAATCAGACGGGCATCGCGCCGGCCCAAAGGTGCGGAATACTCCGCATCTTTGGCGGCCTAGCCCCAACATTGAGGGGCTAGGCCGATGGCGGAGGGATTTCCGCCCCGCCAGCTGGCGGAAATGGCGTTTGTTGCCCCGCCAGCTGGCGCGGAAATGCGGCGCATGCGCGGGAGCGTCAGTGGCCGCTGACAGTTTCCCGGCGCATGCGCCGGAGCGTCAGCAGCCGCTGAAAGTTTCCCGCGCATGCGCAGTGGGGAGAGTCTCTACGGTGGAGGCCGTAGCGGAGGCGGAAGGCAAAGAGTGCCCCCACGGCACAGGCCCGCCCACGGATCGGTGGGCCCCGATCGCGGGCCAGGCCACCGTGGGGGCACCCCCCGGGGTCAGATCACCCCGTGCCCCCCCCCAGGACCCCGGAGCCCGCCCACGCCGCCTGGTCCTGCCGGTAAATACCAGGTTTGATTTACGCCGTCGGGACAGGCAATTTCTGGGCGGGACTTCGGCCCATCCGGGCCGGAGAATTGAGCGGGGAGTCCCGCCAACCGGTGCGGCCAGATTCCCGCCCCCGCCCAATCTCCGGTACCGGAGACTTCGGCGGGGGGCGGGGGCGGGATTCACGGCGGCCAACGGCCATTCTCCAACCCGGCGGGTGGTCGGAGAATGACGCCCTAGGTTACCATCCCCTGCCACATTAGTTTAAAACCTCCCCAACAGTGTTAGCAAAAGCGCCCCCTAGGACATTGGTTCCAGTCCTGCCCAGGTCAAGACCATCCGATTTGTAATGGTCCCACCGCCCCCAGAACTGGTTCCAACGTCCCAAAAATCTGAACCCCTCCTTCCTGCACCATCTCTCAAGCCAGGTTTTCATTCTGACTATTCTTGAATTTCTACTCTGACTGTCTCGTGGCACTGGTAGCAATCCTGAGATTACTACCTTTGAGGTCCTACTTTTTAACTTATCTCCTAACTCCCTAAATTCTGATTGTAGGACCTCATCCTGTTTTTTACCTATATCGTTGGTGCCTATATGCACCACGACAACTGGCTGTTCACCCTCCGCCTTCAGTATGTCCTGCAGCCGATTTGAGACATCCCTGATCCGTGCACCCGGGAGGCAACATACCATTCGGGAATCTCATTTTCGACCACAGAAACGCCTGTCTACTCCCCTTACGATTGAATCCCCTATGACTATAGCCCTGCCAGTCTTTTTACCACCCTTCTGTGCAGCACCGCCAGCCACAGTGCCATGAGCCTGGCTACCACTGCCTTCCCCTGGTGAGTCATCTCCCCCAACAGTATCCAAAATGGTATACCTGTTTTAGAGGGAGATGACCGCAGGGGACACCTGCACTGCCTTCCTGCTCTTTCTCTGCCTTTTGGTCACCAATTCCCTGTCTCCCTCACCAATCCTAATCTGCGGTGTGACCAACTCACTGAACGTGCTATCCACGACCTCCTGAGCATCGCAGATGCTCCAATGTGAGTCCATCCGCAGCTCCAGAGCTGTCATGCAGTCTAACAGGACCTGCAGCTGGACACACTTCCCGCACATGAAGGAGTCAGGGGCATCGGCCATGTCCCTGAACTCCCACATTGAGCACGAGGAGCAGAACACGGGTCTGGAGTATCCTTTGGTTAAAGCTGCATCCAATTGCAGCCTGTGTTATCCCAGAGTACGTAACACAACAATATCAATATTATTGACTTTAATTTACCTTTTTATATATTATAAGTGAATATATGGATGCTATCAACATACTAGATTCGATTAGATTAGATTAGTCACGTGTACCGAGTTTCAGTGAAAAGTATTGTTCTACGTACAGTCCAGGCAGATCGTTCCATACATGAAAAATATAGGGCATCCGATAAATATACAATGTAAATACATAAACATAGGCATCGACTGAAGCATATGGATATAATCTAGTGCCCACCATATGTCTTCAGTGTAGCATTTTTATAATTGATTATTGTACTTCAAACCTCTAGTGGGCAGCTGGAACCCAGTTAATATTGAGTGTCACTCTGTCCCACCATGACACGCCAGCTGTTGCCAGGATTTGTAATTTGGTTCTCCTTGATGTACCAGTAACCAAGATCATTAATTTGCTCTTTCAGTATATTGTTAAGTAACTCAACACTTCATAGCCTAGCAACGTCAGTAATAAAGCTTTAATTTGCTCAAGTGTAATTGAATCTTTCATCATTCACCATGGCACAGGCCATTCTGTTGTCAAAAGAAACCTTATGCATAAAGCTAATATAAAACCTAAATTGCTATTGATTAAATCGCAGGACTAGTATTTGTGCGATAACTATTAAAGCATTAGGGGCATTGAGTGAACTGAGGTGAAGAAATGAGTGGATCGGACCAACTGCAGATTGATAATGAGTTAGACAGGTGTGAGCAGAAACTCACAAAATTGTGCAAACTGAAATAGGAGGAAAACCAAGATCTTCCTGTTTTCTATTTGAGACTCATTAGCCCTGACAATATATGTATGTGGACTGCAGCAAGGTAATCTTTCCCAAGTAAAGGAGGGATAGGCCATCTTCTGAAACCAAGCAGAAATGGATGAAAGAGGACTTCAGGAGGGAGGGCAAGTGAGTGACATAACACTTCAAGGTGCTAAACCCCACCTTAACTTTGCTGAACAACTCTCAGAACAGCACAGCTTACAGATCCACTTATTCCTCTTTTTCTCTCCTCTCTCTCTTGAGGCACTTCCTCATTCACATTCACATTTACTCTCACCCTGTTGTCCACTTACATCCATGTTTCACAGTCACCCTCCACAAAATCTTGTTTTTCCCTCCTTTCCCCACAAGTCATTTCTCACACACATAACTGCTCTCTCTCCATGTGGAGAGGGAAAACAACCTCGGGGAAAGATTTGTGTCCTCCAGTGACAACCACCATGTGACGCCCTGGCAGTGTGTATTCAGCTAGTCAACTAGAAACCAGCTCTTGTTCCAGGGGGCTGCAGATGACAGCATTGAAAGCCTGAGCTTCCTGAAGTCCTTGTCATGATATCCACATTATCATATCATGGTGCAATCACACACACACACTGATGGACAGGTAGTTGGACCAACCAACACACACACAACATCGCAGCCAATCACCAGTGAGAGCACACGCACTATAAAACAGGGAAAACCACAGTTCCCGCTCATTCTACCAGGAGATATCTCAGAGCTCACAGCGTGCCACTCAGACATACACCATGTGCTGAGTGCCTCACTCAGATCGTGCAAGGGCTGGGTCCACAGGTTAGCTGGTGAAATACGAACCACAGCCAGAAGTTAATAGTTATTATTGTACAGAATAATAAAACAGAGTTGTACCATCTACAACCATGTTGGTTCGTTTGTGTATCAGAACACCCAACACAACATGATACCAGGTCTGGAAACTCGCCAGCGACTGTGAAACCTACCTGCACTTCTTCAGAAACCCGCCATCCTGCGCCATGGAAACCATCAGCCCGCCCCGGATCGCTGGAAATCTTGGCGTCAACTGGAAGCTGTTTAAACAGCGCTTCCAACTCTTCCTAGAAGCCACAGACAGGGAGAATGCATCGGACACCAGGAAGATCTGTCTCCTCCTCTCCACAGCGGGGCAACACCCCATCCACATCTATAACTCCCTGGCATTCGCGGAAGGCGAGGACAAGACGAAGTACAAGACGGTCCTGATAAAATTTGAGGAACACTTCAGTGTCGAGGTAAATGAGAGCTTCGAGAGGTACCTCTTCCAGCAGCACCTGCAGGGTAAGGATGAGCCTTTTCAATCTTATCCGACACATCTCCATATCCCGCGCAGTCCTGCGGCTATGAGGCCACCTCCGACTCCATGATTCGGGATCAGATAAATTTTGGGGTCACCTCGGACACCCTAAGCCAGCAGCTACTCAAAATAAAGCGCCTCACCCTAGCGACAGCCATCGAGACCTGCGTCCTCCACGAAAACGCGACCAGCCGGTACTCCCAAATCCAGGCGGCTGAATTGGCATGGCAGGGGTCCTACGAGCCCGAGCGGGTCCAGTCGATCGAGTTCCTCCCAGCCCGCGGCCTGGACGAGGGTGGCCATTTTGCGCGCTTTTCGAGGCCTCCCGCGCTTGTACGCGCCAAAAGAGGGGACTTCGATGCGGAGGGATGGGATGTGAAGGCGCGCTCTCCGCAAGACCGCACCACGCATGCACGATGGCGCAACGAATGCCATGACGTCACGACGTGCGGCAACTGTGGATCTGCACACTTAAAGCGGCAATGTCTGGCCAAAGGGCGACAATGCCTCCGCTGTGGCAGGATGGGTCACTACGCTGCCTGCTGTCGAGCAGCTTAACCTGCCAACTCTCCGCAATTCCGCCAGCCTCGCAGGGATGTGCGGGCCATTCAGCCCCATACACCGAGTCATACCCTGACGACGTGCAGACCGGTGATACCAACGACCGGGAACCCTTCCACGTTGCGGTGATAAACAAGAACCGGATGTCCCCGAGTCGGACCCACCAGCCGATGCCAGTGCACAGCATTAATCCGGGCGATGAATGGTGTGCCACCCTAACGGTCAACCGATCACCAATCACATTCCGCTTAGACACTGGTGCCCCCGCCAATCTCATTGCATGGTCAGCCTTCCACACCTTGAAGGTTAAACCACCGATTCTGCCATCCCACTGTCAGCTGGTTGATTATAACGGAAACATTATCCCGGCCATGGGGTCCTGCCAGCTCGAGGTTGCACACAATTCACATACAGCCACATTGTCTTTTGAGATAATTGGATCCTCGAAGGACTCTCTGTTAGGCGCACAGGCGTGCAAGATCCTCCACCTCGTTCAGCGGGTACACACTTTGTCTCCAGAAGGCACGTCCGATTTCCCGGATGCAGACTTTAGGGCGCAGCTCCACTCGCTCCTCGCCCACAACCAGGAGGTTTTCGAGGGCATGGGCACACTGCCCTACACTTACAGAATACGGCTCAAACCGGACGCCACCCCGGTCATTCACGCACCTCGTAGAGTCCCAGCACCACTCGAGGACCGCCTCAAGCAGCAGCTGCAGGAACTCCAGGACCAAGGAGTGCTTTCCAGGGTCACGGAGCCAACGCCATGGGTCAGCTCCATGGTGTGCGTAAAAAAGCCCTCCGTTGAGCTCTGGATCTGCACCGACCCGAAAGACCTGAACAATAACATCATGAGGGAACACTACCCCAGACCCAAACGGGAAGAAATCATGAGCGAAATGGCCCGCGCTAAAATTTTCACCAAGCTTGATGCCTCAAAGTGTTTTTGGCAGATTCAACTGGATCAGTCCAGCAGGAAGCTGTGCACTTTCAACACTTCCTTTGGCAGATACTGCTACAATAGGATGCCGTTTGGCATCATCTCGTCATCCGAGGTGTTTCATCGCATCATGGAACAGATGATGGAGGGCATCGAAGGGGTACGAGTCGATGTTGACGACGTCATCATCTGGTCCACCACACCACAGGAGCACATCAGTTGTCTCCAGCGTGTCTTTGCTCGGATACGAGAATACGGCCTGCGCCTCAACCGAGCCAAGTGCTCTTTTGGCCAAACTGAGCTAAAGTTTCTGGGGGACCACATATCCCAGTCAGGGGTGCGGCCGGATGCCGACAAAGTGGCAGCTATCGCAGCTATTCCGCAGCCGGCAGACAAGAAGGCAGTGCTACGCTTTCTTGGGATGGTCAACTTCCTGCGGAAGTTTATTCCCAACCTTGCCTCGCACACAACGGCTCTTCGCCACCTGGTCAAGAAGACAACGGAATTCCAGTTGCTGCCCGCATACCAGAAGGAATGGGAGGAGCTCAAGATCAAGCTCACCACCGCCCCGGTATTGGCGTTCTTCGACACCACTCGGGACACAAAGATCTCGACTGATGCCAGTCAGTCCGGCATTGGGGCTGTATTCTTGGAACAGGACAACATTGCATCATGGGCCCCGGTCGCCTATGCCTCATGGGCCATGACCCCCACAGAACAGCGCTATGCGCAGATTGAAAAGGAGTGCCTGGGTTTGTTGACCGGCATCGACAAATTCCACGATTATGTGTATGGTCTTCCGTAGTTCACTGTGGAGACCGACCATTGCCCCCTGGTCAGCATTATTCAGAAGGACCTCAACGATATGACCCCTCGCCTCCAGCGCATTCTGCTCAAGCTCCGGAGGTACGACTTCCAACTTGCCTACACCCCGGAAAGGACCTCATCATAGCGGATGCTCTGTCCAGAGCAGTGACCACACTGCCCGAATCGGAGGGGTTCGTTTGTCAGGTCGACGCACAAGTAGCCTTCACATCGGCCAATCTGCCGGCTACTGATGCACGTCTGGCCCACATTCGCCGTGAGACTGCGGCAAACCCCCTTCTACAAAGTGTGATGCGCCACATGACGGAAGAGTGGCTCAAGGGGCAGTGCCCACAATTCTACAATGTCTGGGATGACTTGGCCGTCATTGATGGTGTCCTCCTAAAGTTGGACCGGATTGTGATCCCACACAGCATGCACCGGCTTTTCCTCGAACAACTGGACGAAGGCCATTTCGGAGTTGAAAAGTGCAGGCGGAGGGCCCGAGAAGCTGTGCACTGGCCGGGCATCAGCGACAACATCGCCAACATGGTGCTCAACTGCCCCATCTGCCAAAGGTTTCAGCCGGCGCAACCCCCTGAGACACTTCAGCCCCATGAATTGGTCACGTCCCCCTGGGCAAAGGTGGGTGTGGACCTCTTTCATGCGCTCGGCAGGGACTACGTCATTATAATTGACTATTTTTCAAATTATCCGAAGGTCATACGCCTGCACGGCTTAACATCATCAGCTGTCATCAGAGCATGCAAAGAAACCTTCGCTCGCCATGGCATCCCGCTCACCGTCATGTATGACAACGGGCCCTGTTTTGCGAGCCAAGAATGGTCTTCTTTTGCCGCTTCATACAGCTTCACACACGTGACGTCCAGCCCTCTGCATCCCCAGTCAAATGGCAAGGCGGAAAACGGCATCCATATCGTGAAGCAGCTCCTCTGCAAGGCTGCTGATGCCGGATCTGACTTCTGTTTAGCTCTGCTGGCCTATCGCTCGGCCCCACTGTCCACGGGCCTCTCGCCAGCCCAGCTGTTGATGGGTCGCACCCTCAGGACCACTGTGCCGTCCATTCATGTTCCTAAACCCGACCATGCTCCAGTACTGCAAAGGATGCGATAGCAGCATGCTCAGCAGAAGGTGGCACATGACGCTCTGGCAACTGATCTTCCTGCCCTGGCGCCTGGAGACAATGTCCGCATACACCTACCGGAGGGTGGCTGGTAGGCAACCGCTGAGGTTCTCCGCCGCGTGGCTCTCCGCTCGTTCCTGGTTCGTATGCCTGATGGCTCCATTCGCCTGCGTAATCGGCTGGCCCTTCGGTTGCTTCTGCTCTCACTACATGATCATGTACCGGTGCCACGCCCTCCTGGGGTCCCTGATGTCGGCTTTGTTGAGCTTCCTGCCACTCTGTCGATTCCTCTCTCGCCCATGGCCAGGCCCATTCCTCAGCCGGTGGATCCTGACCCGCCCTTGAGGCGGACAACCCGAATTCGTCGCCCACCTAATAGACTGGACTTATAATCCTGTTTGCACATTGGACTCACTGAATTGTTTTGGAATACTGTTAACGTGTTTCTTTCTTGTCGTTCCAGAAGTTCTCTGCTGTTTGCACTTGTTTTATTCGTGGTACAACCTCGCTACTCTGTTGCACCTGACACCTTCCCATGTATATAGTTTAGCCTCATGTACATGTTGTCAATATTGCACACACATACTCAGTTGCACTCAGCACACACCAATATTTATTACCATGTAGGCACATATTCTTGTGAAAAGGGGGGATGTCATGATATCCACATTAACATATCATGGTGCAATCACACACACACTGATGGTCAGGTAGTTGGACCAACCAACACACACACAACATCGCAGCCAATCACCAGTGAGAGCACACGCACTATAAAACAGGGAACACCACAGTTCCTGCTCATTCCACCAGGAGATAGCGCAGAGCACAGAGATCACAGCGTGCCACTCAGACATACACCATGTGCTGAGTGCCTCACTAAGATAGTGCTAGGGCTGGGTCCACAGGTTAGCTGGTGAAGTGCAAACCACAGCCAGAAGTTAATAGTTATTATTGTACAGAATAATAAAACAGAGTTGTACCATCTACAACCGTGTTGGTTCGTTTGTGTATCGGAACACCCAATACAACAGTCCTGACACATCAAGAGAGCTGATTCACTGTCTGTGAACCTATGTGTTGGGGGTCTTGCCTCCTGAAAGATGGCACTCTGTATCTATATTTTCTATACAGTGACGTGACATGTAGTTGGTGCTGCTAAATTGCTCCTGCTGCTGTTGGTGTTGTTGCTCCTCTAGTTCCTCATCAGCGGTGTGTGATAAAGCTGCATAAGTTACTCCCATACGGTGCTGAAGGCTGACAGCAAGGAAGTCCACCTAAGTGTCGGTGATATGCTAAACTGGTGAACTAACTTGCAAAAACTTCCAACAAGTGGTGAAAGTGAAAGGCGTAGTCTGACCATGGCTGGAGTTCTCCAGCTTCACTGTTCAAAGACTTCCCAACTTGTCAGTTTAATTGAAGAATGCCTTACTACAGTGCTCTCACCTACTTCATCCTGATGATCTCCTGACAGGTTGGGAAAGAAGTGCTCTAGCTGCTGATGCCAAAATAGTTTGTCAAAAAACAATAAGTTATCAAAGCAAATGGTATGCTGGCCTTCACTGTGACAGGATTCAAGTACGGGAGCAGGGATGGCTTGCTGCAATTACACAGGGCCTTGGCGAAGCCATACCTGGAATATTGTGTGCAGTTTTGGTCTCCTTTTCTGAGGAAAGATGTTCTTGCTCCAGGGGGAGCCCAGCGAAGGTTTACCAGACTGATTCCTGGAATGGCAGGACTGACGTGTGAGGAGAAATAGAATATGTTAGGATTGTATTCAATGGAGTTCAGAAGAATAAGGCGGGATCTCATAGAAACCTACAAAATTCTAACAGGACTAGAGAGAGTAGACACAGGAACGATGATTCCAATGGTGGGTGTGTCCAGAACCAGGGGTTACAGTCCCAGGATACAGAGTAAACGCCTGCTCGGGTACACTGAGGGAGAATTCAGAACTTCCAATTCACCTAACAAGCACATCTTTTGGAACTTCTGGGAGGAAACCGGAGCACCCGGAGGAAAACCCATGCAGGCACGGGGGAACACGTGGGAAAATTGTTCCTTATTGAAAAATAAGGATGCAATTCTCCGGAAAGATTTCAAAGTATTGTACCGAGTGGGAACTGCCACAAGCTTTCCGGCGCTCAGCCCAGTGAGGCAGGCAACGCTATTCAACATTAATTGGTCCATTAAACAAGGCCTCATGGGCTTCTCACCACAAATGAAGGCTTATCGTCTGATTTGCCTGCACTGCACTAACCAGCCGCACCCCCCAAACCCCCCCCCCCCCGCTAACATGGTTGAGCAGCACATTTACAGCCAACCTCAGCCAGCTCGCAACCATGACGCCGAGGAGACCGGCGCCAAGATTCCAGGACGCAGACCTGGATAGGCTGCTAGACACTGTGGAGGCCAGGAGGGATGTCCTGTTCCTTCAAGGGTCCAGGAGGGTCAGCCATAGGGCAGCCAGTGCTGCCTGGGTCAAGGTGGTGGAGGCTGTGAGCTTGGGGAGTGTGACCAGGAGGACTGGCCCTCAGTGCAGGAAAAAGGTCAATTACCTACACCGGGCGAGTGAATCGATACCACAGTACCCCTCTCCCCCGAGACTGCTCCGCCCCCATGGGAGCATCCACCCCTCAACTCTCCTTGCAATCCCTAACCTTCCCTTCACCCCCTCTCCTTTCAACCCCCCAAAATCTTCCTTCACAACATGCCCTCCACCCACCCTCCACACCCACCACTGTGAACTAGTTTTGTGTCCAACGATGCCCTCTCTGTGTCTCCTCAGGAAAAGCTCTCCTACAACCCCGGAAGAGGGCCCAGACTGCCGGTGGTGTGCTGGACATCAAAATCCTCATCTCCTTCGAGGAGCGTGCCCTGGGGGTGACCGATATGGCCGAGGACAGAGCGGCCACAAACTGGTGGCTGGTGGATGCTGCAGAGGTGAGGAACCACCGGGCTCCACCCGGAGGACTTGTCAAAGGTGAGTTGTTATTGCCTTTCTGACTCACCTATCCCTCTCTCTGACCACATGTCCATTCTCCCACAGGTCCTCCAACTGATGGCACCGGCTCATCCCAGATGGCCCCCTCTCCAGTCTCCCATGAGACCACCTCGGAGCAGAGCTCTGAGGATGCCACCGTATTAGATGCGTTACAGCTGTCATCCCCTCGGTGGGAAATCCCCCAGTGATCAGGCTACTGGGGCACAATCTGGTGAGCACCACACTGCTGCTGATGTACATCAGGTGGAGGCAGGAACCCCCAGGCGGGACAGCAGTCGGAAGACTGCTGGATCCCAGAACCAGCTGGGACCCAGCCTGATGCTGAGCGTGGAAGAGGCCATCCCAGAGCTAATGGGGATGTTAGGGTGCGGCCGGGTCATTCTGAGGGAGCTGTCAGCCATATCCAACAGATCCATAGCCGATTGGAGGAGTCTCAGGGGCTAAGTGCGCTGGAGATGTCGCCGGCAACGTGTGGCACCGAGGCCAACACTTCTAGGGAGACGACCGCAGTGGTGAGCCTGGTGCATGAAGTCAGCAACATGAATGAAGATGTCCAAAGCATCGTGCAGTCGGTGATGGCCACGGTTGAGGGTCTCGGCAGAATGTCCAACCCACTGGGGGATGTGACCTAGTACCAGGCTGACCTTGATGAGATTGTGCGGGACATAGCCCGATCTCAGATGGGAATGGTCGAGGCGCTGCGGAGCTTGTCCCAATCACAGGTGGGTATTGCCAAAGCACTGCAGAGCATGTCCTAGTCACTGAGGATCATCATTGAGAGTGTTGACACAATGGTGCAGACCATGGGGAACTGCCAGGGCCAGATGATGCAGGGGCTGATGGGGCTCGAACCAGCTCGTCCATCCCGTGGTGAACCCCGGGACCCTTTGGGCATCGACCTGGAGGAGGACACGCTGATGCTGATCCGGACCCCATCCCCTGGAGTGGCGACGGTTGCCATCAGCTCCCCCGAGTTCCACCCATCTGATGAGGCCGCGTCTCGCAGCCAGTACACGAGACAGGGTGGCACGACTGTGCCTGCGCCGCTGACGAGCAAGCCAGGGTCCTCTGGCCCCTAGAGAATGCCTGCCAGGCCACAGGGCAAAGTAGGCAGCTGGCTGCCTTCACCTCAGATATGCATCCTGGGGAGACACCTAGACGTAGCTGGAGAGAAGGCAAAGCACATCGAGGATCACTGAGGGCATTGGGGGAGGGGGAATGGGGGTGAGGGGGGTAGCTAGGGGGTGAGGGGGGGGCTGCCACCTTCGGGACGGTGGGGAATTGTTACACAAAATAAATATCCTTGTGCACAAACAGTATGCTGCCTCTGACACTTTATTCCACAACTTGGGCTGACCTCCAAACCCTTGGCCCATCTCTCCAGGCATCTCCCCCTCCCTGGACACACCGTGTGCAAGTGATGGGTGTGAGCGAGCTCTCAGCCGACAGGCAGGAGTCAGAATATGGCACAGATTGAGGAGCACTGGCGTTCAGTGGGTTATCATCAACCTTGCCTTCGACAGTGACCCATTGTCAGTGCCGACAAAGTCCCGGCACCCTGGAGTGATGTGACACAAACCCTGAGAGAGTGGGAAATGGGATTGGGGGTGACAGACCAGGCCACATCTTAAGTCAATTGCACGAGTGTGATGGCCTCCATGGCCCTCCGGGCTTGCCGGACCCTCGCCGCTGCCGCCTGTCCTGCAGCCACGGGCTGGGCCTCAGGTTCCTCGCTGGCCTCATCCTCTGGCCCCTGCTGGTCAGGCGCCATCTCATTGCCCTCATTCTCCTCCTCATCCTCCTGCTCAGAGGTGGCCACCTTTTCTTCATCACAAACCTCCAACTTATCGCCCCGCTGCTGTGCGAGGTTATGGAGGGCACAGCAGACACTACAAAGTGGGCAGCCCTCCAGACGGTGTACTGCTGAACACCACCAGAGCAGTCGAGGGATCAAAACCACATCTTGAGGAGTCAATGCATCGCTCAATCACAGCCTGGGTGGTCACATGATCTTGTTGTATCGGGTCTCTGCTTAGGTTTCCGGCCTCCATACTGGCATCATCAGCCAGGTCCTCAGCAGGTACCCCTTAGCCCCCAAGAGCCAGCCGCCCATCCTAGGGTGGTCCTCGAAGAGGCCGGGGATGACCAACTGCCCCAGGATGTAGCTGTCGTGCACGCTCCCCAGGAAGTGCATGATCTTCATCTGGTGGTCTCACTCGAGTTGTATATTCAGGGAGTGGAACCCCTTTCTCTTAACGTCGGGCACCCCCAGATGGCCCGGTGAGCGCTAGGCAACATGCCGGGAATCTATTAACCTCTGGACCTGGGACATCCAGCCGATGGCAGAGAAATCTGAAGCCCGGCATTTGCTGGGCTTCGTCCATGTCAAAGGTGATGTAGTTCTCCGCGCGGGTACACAGGGAATCCGTGACCAGTTGGAAGCACCTGTGGGCTGTGAGATGCCACACACGTCCACGCTCAAGGTTTGGAATGATCCTGAAGCATAAGAGCTCAGGGCTGCGATGACCTTGATGGCCACCAGAAGCGGATGTCCTCCTCCTCCATGTGATGGCGAGTTCGCGAGGACATGGCACAGGTGCCGCACCATCTCCTTGTTCAGGCAGAGCCTCCCACAGCATGAGCTGTTAGTCACGTTTTCGAATGACCAGTGATGCCTGCACATCCTGGGCCATCACGGGACTCCGCATCTGGGTCCCTCCCTGGCCTTATGGGAGGCCGGTTCCTCAGGATGTGGGGCGGGGTCCGGCACATGGTCCACTGCCTCGAGCATGTGCAGACGCTGTTGCCGCCTCTGTCTCCGGCATCTGGCTGCCCAGCCTAGCAGCAGCACCACTAGGGCAAGTGCTGGGATCAATATCCCTGCCCTAGTGTTCAATATCTGTAAGGAATTGGGAGAGGGTGTTAAACTGACAAATACCAGTGATTCCCACCTGGGACCCTCCATTCCCCCATTGATCCCCCCTCCTCCCCACCCGGAACACCCTGCCCACTACACCCGGCCACAGCGGGCTTCCCTCATAGAATTACATATAGAATACATAGAACTTACAGTGCAGAAGGAGGCCATTCGCCCATCGAGTATGCACCGGCCCTTACAAAGAGCATCCTACTGAAAGCCACGTATCTACCCTATCCCCGTAACCCAGTAACCCCCATTTAACATGCTTTGGACACTAAGTGCAATTTAGCATGGCCAACCCACCTAACCCGAACATCTTTGGACTGTGGGAGGAAACCGGAGTGCCCGGAGGAAACCCACGCAGACACGGGGAGAACGTGCAGACACCGCACAGACCCAGCCGGGAATCGAACCTGGGACTCTGAAGCTGTGAAGCAACTGTGCTAACCATTCCTGGACCCCAGACCCTGTACCCTGGGCATCCACTCATAACATCACCTGGCCCTGGTGCTGGTCCCCTCCCCATAGCAGTAACCCGCCCACAGCTCTGGACATGACCCCGGAGCTGTGTGCCGTCCCCTGGGTGTCCGGATATTGGCTTCTGTGTGTCTGGAGTTGACTCCCGCAGTGTTCAGGCACAGTGTCCAGGTATCTCAGTCTGATTGGGAAGCTAGGCGCTGACTTCCACATGCTACATGGGCCGCCCACCCACGGAAATCCACTTGGCTTGTGTGAAGTGCTCACTTAACCACGAATGCCAATTCCCTATTAGCAACAGCCTCAGGTGCATGGCCAGAGGCCACGGCATTCGGTAGGGATTATGCATGGTCGGTGGGGCAGATGGGTAGGGGCAAGGTTGCCCCTGGAACGGGTACACAAGATCCAGGGGTTGGCATGGTGGTGCCGCGAACAGTTGCCCCCTGGTTGCCCCCCCAGCATTTCCCCCTCCCATGGTGGTCCACCCCAGCCGGGTCTGTCTCCTCCCCACCCGAGCCGAGGGTCCTCCACCCACCCAAGCACTGGGCTGGCAAGCCCAGAGCCCCCGGGCTCTTTGCCCTTGAGCAAAGTTTGCTACTCACCTCCCCACAAAAGACCTTCCTCCAGGTTCACAAAAAGAAGTACTACTCGGAGCCAGCATTACCACTTGCTGGAGAGGCCGACAAATGACGGGAGGCCGTTGGATCTGGGATGGCTCCCAATAATTGTTTGGAAATAGGGCTTAAGTGGTGATAATTGTTTCTCGCCACACTATGGCGAGATCCCGATTTTGCCTACGAGAGCGGGACGGTTGCATCGCAAACTGTTTGGCGCCTGGCGTGGTTCTCATTTTTTACCTCTCCCACTATTCACCAGCTTCATTTAGGTTGATCTGTAGCGCAATGAGTTTGGAGAATTACTAAGAAACTAAGTTGTGTAATATACCACTGAATCAAATCATATACAAAACTGCTATAGGTCCTCAAATTGACCTTTTCACAACTTTGGTGCTCATACAGCATAAACGTTACTGGCACTTGGAAACTGGGGCTTTGTTCCAATTACATAATTATTGAGATATGATTATATTTGAGCTCAGCTATTATATCTATTCTACATTGCCGGAGTTCAACACCATATTCCATTTGAAAGAATTCTGTCTGCAGTAAAGGGGAAGTAATATTTTGTTGCAGTTAGGTTTACCGACCTTCCTCTTAAGCAGTCCCTTGCGATCGAGGATCTTGCCTGCACTGTGAGCAGTGGGTTGTGAGACGGTTGATAAGACCAATATAGTTTTCTATGTCACTTTCAAATTTGTAAAATCAGATCGTTCACAGGTTATCAGGTGGGGATTTGAACATTCACATGAAGAATGCTTATTTTTGTGAAAAACCCATTTTCAGATGTATTGATAAAATGACACCTGTGATCGCATGGCAATTTTAAGAGGTGATCCTTTGCAGGCCATGTGACTTGCCCAGAACCTATGGGGACTTAGCACGTGAACCTAGGCCTATCGGGTGCCAGAGCGCAGACCCTGCTAGCGGAGAACTAGCAGACTAGATCTGTAGTAGTGTTGTGCTTGTCTATAAATATAATTTGCCAGTTTGTTAATAAATCACTGTTGTTATTTAACTCTGCCTCATCATATTCCCTCGTTCTACAATATTGACAACAAGAATAAATTGGACAAGTCGTAAAACGAAAAAGTTTTCAATGTTTGGAGGAGGGAAAGAATGGCTTCTCGGAGACCTGCAAAAAAAGGTAAAGCGTCAATCACAGTCGAACAGCAATGCCACTATTAGAGAAAATCGATCCATTTGATCTGGAGGTTGAAAGTTGGGACCAATACATCAAAAGGCTTCGATACTTTTTGCTGTCAAAGAAATTATGACAGAAGACAAGAAAAAAGTGATATTTCTCAGTTTGCTGACAACAAACGGATAACCTCATAAGAAGCCTAACATTTCCGGAGGCTACAGATACTAAATCTATTGATCAACGAGTGAAACTAGTGAAAGACCACTACAATCCCCAGCCCTCCATTACAATGTAGCACATTCAGCCTATAGGGGAGAAACAGTATCCACTTTTGTAGCCGGCTTCACCAGATGGCTGAACATTACAAATTTGGTATGTCTCTTGAGTGATATGTTACCCAATCATTTGGTTTGCAGGTTCAATAATTTGAATATTCAGAAGAAGTTGCTGGCAGAAACAAGGATATCCTTAGACAAAGCAGCTGAATTGGCCCAAACGACTAAAAGCATTGAACAAAGAGCTTTTGAACTGCAAGGCGTGCAAAGCAAGGTAAATCAGTTTAACTTTACAAAGTTGTACTGAGGGTTTTTTGAGTAATTGGGGAGCAATGTGACAGTGTGGCCCCTTTGATATGTTGCCATTCGGCACCGGAGTAATGTTGCCAATTAATAATGATGCTCTTCAGAGTCGCCAGGTCTCAAATGATACCACCACAAGGCTTTACCGGGTATCGATCAAAGGACCACGCAACCTGTTAGTCAGTTCAAGTTTAAAGATGATTTATTTACACACTAGGATTACTTCGACATGCAACACAAAACACTACAAGTTAAGCTACACCTAACAACTACAATAACCTATACTTAACTTCAGGGCAACCGGCTCAATACAAATGGACAAGGCCTTTGTCTGGATCTTGCGTGGCTGGGTGGAAGAAGTGGCTCTGTTTCTGCTGGGCTCATCCATCTGGTAGCGATCGTTAGTCTTGAATTTGTCTGTCTGCTCGTTATGCTGCACTTGTGTTGGCATAGGTCGGATGCAAGAGAGACCGAGCACATGGCTGTGTCTCTTCTTATCCCTCTGGGATTTTGCGCTCTTTGGGGCGGTCCTTAACTTGGACCCAATAATTCGACAGGCTTCGATCACTGTCTTCGATTTTGGCCAATAAAGGGGCGGATGGGACAATTGAGCGCAATTGTATTTGACATTATACTGAACAGGTTATACTTCAAGTGTTTTGCTAAAATTAATTTGCATAAACAAGAGTATAAAATCTTTCAAGACCCAGAAGGATGGGAATAGAGGGATACGGACCCAGGAAGTGTAGAAGATTGTAGTTTAGTCGGGCAGCATGGTCGGCACGGGCTTGGAGGGCCGAAGGGCCTGTTCCTGTGCTGTACATTTCTTTGTTCTTGTTCTTTGTTCTATGCCTTGGTGGCTGGGCGTATCCTTAGCAGTCATTTACCTTAGCTGTTTGGGCTCCCTGAGTAAAGGGACTGGCGCCGATCAGTCTGTGACTGTATCAGTTTCTTGAGTGCAGTCTTATTGTTCTGGGGAAATGGGCCAATAGAATGCAAATGAGCGGGGGTTTCGATCGCGTCTAGCTATCTGGGTTGCAAGCACACACACAAGCTCTGAGTCTGTCTGAGTCCTGGGTTGGCCATAATTCTATTGGTCCTTTGCAGGTGGCCATCTGAGATGTCTACAAATACACAATCCTTCCCAATACCAGAATGACCAAACAATACCAGGTTACCACTTTTAAGTACATCAGCAAATATTTATAATTGCGAAACAAGTGAATAGTTATGCTCTATGACACTGTTCAATTGTTCTGGGTCATGAAAGATTTTATACTCTTGTTTATGCAAATTAATTTTAGCAAAACACTTGAAGTATAACCTGTTCAGTATAATGTCAAATACAATTGCACTCAATTGTCCTATTGTCCAATTGTCCTGTGGGCGGCTCAGTAACACAGTGGTTAACACTGTGGCTTCACAGCGCCAGGTTCCCAGGTTTGATTCCCAGCTTAGGTCACTGTCTGGGCAAGTCTGCACGTTCTCCCCGTGTCTGTGTGGGTTTCCTCCGGGTGCTCTGGTTTCCTCCCACAGTCCAAAGACGTGCTATTCGGTAATTTGGACATTCTGAATTCTCCCTCTGTGTACCCGAACAGGCACCGGCATGAGGCGAGTAGGGGCTTTTCACAGAAACTTAATTGCGGTGTTAATATAAGCCTACTTGTCACAATAAAGATGATTATATTATTATTATTGCGGCTTAAGCAGAAACTCTAGAACAAAGAACAAAGAACAATACAGCACAGGAACAGGCCCTTCGGCCCTCCAAGCCTGCGCCGACCATGGTACTTGCCTAAACTAAAACCTATGGACTTATGGAGTCCGTGTCCTTCCATTCCCATCCTATTCATAAATTTGTCTCGATGCCCCTTAAATGCTGCTATCGTACCTACTCCCACCACCTCCCCAGGCAGCGTGTTCCATATATTTATCACCCTCTGTGGAAAAAACCTGCGTTGCACATCTGTTCTAAACTTTTCTCCACGATGTCCCCCAGTAGTTGACTCTCCTACGCTAGGAAAGAGCATCTGACTATCCACTCTGTCCATGCCACACATAATCTTGTAGACCTTTATCAGGTCGCCTCTCAATCTCCGTCGTTCCTGTGAGAACAGACCGAGTATATCTCACCTCTCCTCATAGCTGATGCCTTCCATATCAGGCAACATCCGAGTAAACCACTTCTGTACCCTCTCCAAAATATCCACATCCTTATGGTAGTGTGGCGACCAGAATTGTATAAAATATTCCAAATTATGTCTAACTAAGGTCCTGTACAGTTGAACATGACTTGCCAATTTTTTTTCAGTGCCCAGACCAATGAAGGCCAGCATGCCGTATGCCTTCTTGACCATCTTATCCACATACCTTGCCACTTTCAGTGATCAGTGGACATGCATGCCCAAATCTCTCTGCCTGTCATTACTCGCAAGAGTTCCACCATTTATTGTATAATTCCTACATGCATTGGACCTTCCAAAGCGCATTACCTCACACTTGTCTGGATTAAAGTCCATCTGCCATTTCTCTGCCCAAAACTCCAAACAGTTTATATCCTGCTGTATCCTCTGATAATCCTCTTCACTATCCTCAACTCCACCAATTTTTGTGTCATCTGCAAACTTACTAATCAGACCAGCTACGTTTTCTTCCAAATCATTTATATATATCACGAACAACAAAGGCCCCAGAACTGATCCCTCTGGAACGCCACTGGTCACAGCCTTTCATTCAGAAAGGCACCCTTCCACCTCTACCCTCTGTCTTCTGTGCTCCAGCCAGTTCTGTATACATCTTACCAGCTCTCCTCTGATCTCATGTGACTTCGCCTTTTGTACCAGTCTACCATGAGGTACCTTGCCAAAGGCTTTACTGAAGTCCATGTATACAACATCTACTGCATTTCCCTCATCTATCATCATGGTCACTTCCTCGAAAAACTCGATCAATTAGTGAGGCACGTCCTCACTAATGGGCAGCACGGTCGCATTGTGGAAAGCACAATTGCTTCACAGCTCCAGGGTCCCAGGTTCGATTCCGGCTTGGGTCACTGTCTATGCGGAGTCTGCACATCCTCCCCGTATGTGCGTGGGTTTCCTCCGGGTGCACCGCTTTCCTCCCACAGTCCAAAGATGTGCAGGTTAGGTGGATTCGCCATGATAAATTGCCCTTAGTGTCCAAAATTGCCCTTAGTATTGGGTGGGGTTACTGAGTTATGGGGATAGGGTGGAGGTGTTGACCTTGGGTACTTTCCAAGAGACGGCGCAGACTCGATGGGCCGAATGGCCTCCTTCTGCACTGTACATTCGATGATAATCTATGATAATCTTCTGTGGATGGCATGGTAGCACAGTGGTTAGCACTGTTGCTTCATAGCTCCGGGTGGTCGAGGTTCGATTCCCGCTTGGGTCACTGTGTGGAGTCAGCATGTTCTCCCCGTGTCTGCGTGGGTTTCCTCCGGGTGCTCCGGTTTCCTCCCACAGTCCAAAGATGTGCAGGTTAGATGGAGTGGCCATGATAAATTGCCCTTAGTGTCCAAAATTGCCCTTAGTGTTGGATGCGGTTACTGGGTTATGGGGATAGGGTGGAGGTGTTGACCTTGGGTAGGGTGCCCTTTCCAAGAGCTGGTGAAGACTCGATGGGCCGAATGGCCTCCTTCCGCATTGTAAATTCTATGATGATTCTCCCCTTCACAAAACCATGCTGTCAATCACGAATAAGTCCATTTGTTTTCAAATGTGAGTAAATCCTATATCTAAAAGTCTTTTCCAATTATTTCCCTACCACTGACGTAAGGCTCACCGGCATATAATGTCCTGGATTATCCTTGCTGCCCTTCTTAAACAATGAAACAACATTGGTTTCACCTGTAGCCATTGAGGAAACAAAGATTACTGTCAAGACCCCAACAATTTCCTCCTTTTGCCTCCCACAGTATTCTGGGGTAGATCCCATCAGGCCCTGGGGACTTATCTACTTTAATGCTTTTTAAGATGACCAACACCTCCTCTTTATTAGTCTCAACATGACTCAGAATATCTACATACTCTACCCTATACTCCTCATCCACCAAGCCCTTCTCTTTGGTGAATACTGAGGTACATTATTTATTTAGTATCTCTCCCTTTTCCTCTGGTTCCATACATAGATTCCCTCCAATATCCTTGAATGGACCAACCCTTTCTCTGGCTACCCTCTTGCTCTTTACATAAAACACCTTAGGATTTTCCTTAATCCTGTTTGCCAACGACCTTTCATGACCCCTTTTAGAATTGGAAATGACAGAAAGATGGCAACTTTCTTTAGTGCGATGGGATGGAAAACCTTTGGTTTATTACGAATTTTGATGCTTTTTGACAAACCTGGCACAAAATCATGTGGCAACATTTAAAAGTCCTGGAGATGCATTTTTACCCTAAGCCGCTTGCATCGCAGAAACATTTAGGTTTCACAAAATAAACCAAGATGAGGGAGAAAAAATTGTGCAGTATGTTGTAGTACTTAAAAAACTCATTGAACATCGTGAATTCAATGAAGCACTGAAGAATGAAGCACTCCAAGACAGGTTGGATTGTGTCCTTCATTGTGAAGCAATCCAGAAACACCTCACATGCAGAAAGCCATTGAGATTTCAGTTTCCATAGCGTTGGCTACAAAAGGCGCACAGCAGCTGAATGCATCAACTCAACTGCCTAATGTGCCAGTTGAGCATGCACACAAGTTAGCAAGCAGCCTGGAATGTTATCTGTGGTAAACCACTGTTAGTATATTATATGTATTGTGGTAAATTGTTACTGTATTACATGTATTGTGGTAAACCACTGCCTGATGGCTCCGCCTCCCCTCGGGCTCAGTATAAAGGTGGCCGACCTCCTGCCCTGCCCCTGTTCAGGATCAGAGGCCAGGAGGCTTCTGTTTAGCTTTTTCAAGCCTCAGTTTCATTCACTACTCATCTTGTGTTGATTGATGGCACATCAATTTAATAAGCTAAACTTTTAAGATGAATTAATTGTTCAAGCCTGATCGCCCTGAGCTGGACCCACAAGCAGCCGACGCCACTGCAACATTCGAGCACTGGCTAAGCTGCTTCGAAGCTTACCTCGGATCCGCCACCGAAGACGTCACTGACCTCCAAAAGCAGCAAGTACTCAACGCACAGGTGAGCCCGCAAGTTTTCCTTCTTATCAGAGAAGCCTCCTCGTATTCGGAGGCGATAATGCTGCTGAAGGGACAGTACGTAAAGACAGTAAACGAGGTGTATGCTAGGCACTTCCTTGCCACGAGGCGACAACGCCCCAGAGAATCACAAGCCGAATTCCTGCATGCCTTGTGGGTACTCGGCCGGAACTGTGCTTGCCAGGCGGTATCGGCTGCCCAACGCATGGAGCTGCTGGTCAGGGACGCCTATGTCGCAGGTATTAAATCCAATTACATCTGCCAGCGCTTGCTAGAAGGGGGTACGCTTGGCCTACCAGAGACAGTGCAGCTCTCAAACTCCCTGGAATGGCCTTCCAGAACATGGAGGCCTACCCCTTCGACCACGCGGCACCCTCGTGGACGTCGTGGGCGTCGCCATCACCCGACACGAGTGCAGCGCAAGCCTGTACCGCGCAGCAGCCCACCAACACTGGAAGCCCGAAATGCTACTTTTGCGGCCAGGGTAAGCACCCCAGACAACGCTGCCCTGCACGGAACGCAACTTGCAACGGGTGTGGGAGGAAGGGCCACTTCGCCAAAGTCTGCCAGGCCCGACCTGTCCCTAAAGTTCCTAGGCCGAGCAGCGCTGCCTGTTGCCTGTCGGGACCACCCCCATCTGCCGCGCCACCCGCAATGTGCGACTCGTGGGTGCCGCCATCTTCGCTGCCACCCGCCATGTGCGACCTGTGGGGGCCGCCATCTTCGCTGTCATCTTATACTCCACCCGCCACTCGCGACCCATGGGGGCCACTATCTCTGACGCCACCTCCAATGCCACCCGCCACGCGTGACCCATGGGGGCCGCCATCTTGGAACCACTCCGCCGCCTCCCGGGACCCTTGTTCACCCGGACGTACGCTGGCCACCGCTACCTCCGACTGGCCCACCCACCACCTTCTGAAGCTCGCCTCCGTCACACTCGACCAGTCTCGACCTCGTCAAGTCATGAATCAACGGGCACGAGACGGCCTGCCTCTTCGACTCTGGGAGCACAGACAGCTTTATCCACGCAGATTCGGTAAGGCGCTGCTCCCTCCCAATTTTACCCGCGACCCAGAAAATCTCCCTGGCCTCCGGATCATGTTCCGTAGCAATCCGTGGGTACTGTGTCGTGACCCTTTCAGTACAAGGCGTAGAGTACTAACTTTAAGCTCTACATCCTCCCCCATCTCTGCGCTGCCCTATTACTGGGCATCGACTTCCAGTGCCACCTCCAAAGCCTTACCTTAAAGTTTGGTGGACCCCTGCCCCCCCTCACCGTCTGTAGCCTCGTGACCCTTAAGGTCGCCCCACCCTTGCTCTTCGCTAACCTCACCCGGACTGTAAACCCATCGCCACTAGGAGCAGACGGTACAGTGCCCAGGACAGGGCCTTTATCAGGTCGGAGGTGGTCCAGCGACTCCTACAAGAGGGGATCATTGAGGCTAGTACCAGCACCTGGAGAGCCCAAGTAGTGGTCGTCAAGACTGGGGAGAAGCACCGGATGGTCATTGACTGCAGACTGCAGTTAGACGATCAACCGGTACACGCAGCCAGATGCGTACACCCTCCCCCGCATATCTGACATGGTCAATCAGATTGCGCAGTATCGAGTCTTCTCCACAGCCGACTTTAAGTACACGTACCACCAGCTCCCTATCCGCCCAGAGGACCACCAATACACTGCCTTCGAAGCAGATGGCCGCCTCTACCACTTCCTCAGGGTTCCCTTCGGCGTCACCAATGGGGTGTCGGTCTTCCAGCGAGAAATGGACCAAATGGTTGACCAGTACGGGCTGCGGGCCACGTTCCCGTGCGGGCCAAAATTCCTCCACACTGCCAAGCTCCTTACCCTCACATACAATAAAGAGTAATGCGTTTTCCGCACAACCCGCCTAGCCATCCTTGGCTACATTGTGGAAAACGGAGTCCTAGGGCCCGACCCCGACCGCATGCGCCCCCTCCTGGAACTCCCCCTCCCCCACTGCCCCAAGGCCCTGAAGAGATGCCTGGGGTTCTTCTCTTGTTATGCACAGTGGGTCCCCAATTATGCGGACAAGGCCCGTCCACTCATTAAATTTACCATTTTTCCTCTGACGGCTGAGGCCCATCTGGCCTTCAACCGCATCAAGGCAGATATTGCCAAAGCCGCGATGCACGCTGTGGACGAGTCCATTCCGTTCCAGGTGGAGAGCGATGTGTCCGACTTTGCCCTGGCCGCTACCCTCATCCAAACGGGCAGGCCCGTGGCTTTCTTCTCCCGTACCCTCCATGCCTCCGAAATTCGACACTCCTCCGTCGAAAAGGAAGCCCAGGCCATTGTAGAAGCTGTGCGACATTGGAGGCATTACCTGGCCTGCAGGCGATTCACTCTCCTTACTGACCAACGGTTGGTTGCCTTCATGTTTAATAATACACAGCGGGGCAAAATCAAGAACGAATCAAGGATTCTGAGGTGGAGGATCGAACTCTCCACCTACAACTATGAGATCTTGTACTGACCTGGGAAGCTCAATGAGCCCCCAGATGCCCTATCCCGCGGTACATGTGCCAGCACACAAGTAGACCGATTTCTGGCCCTCCACAATGACCTCTGTCACCCTGGGGTCACACGTTTTTTTCATTTTATCAAGGCTCGCAACCTGCCTTACTCCATCGAGGAGGTCAGGACCATGACCAGGGACTGCCAGGTCTGCGCAGAGTGCAAACCGAACTTCTATCGCCCCGACAGAGCACATCTGGTAAAGGCCACCCGCCCCTTTGAGCGCCTCAGCATCGACTTCAAAGGGTCCCTCCCCTCCACTGATTGTAACGTGTACATCCTGCCACCGTCATCAAGGCCCTGCATAGTCTCTTCACTTTGTTCGGTTTCCCCACCTACATCCATAGCGATCGGGGTTCCTCCTTCATGAGCGACAAGTTGCGTCAGTTCCTGCTTAGCAAGGGCATCGCCTCAAGCAGGACGACCAGCTACAACCCCTGGGGAAATGGACAGGTGGAGAGGGAGAAAGCGACGGTCTGGAAGGCCATCCTTCTGGCCCTATGGTCTAGAAGTCTCCCAGTCTCCCGCTGGCAGGAGGTCCTCATCGATGCGCTCCACTCCACCCAGTCGCTCCTGTGCACTGCCACCAATGAGACCCCTCACGAACGTATGTTTGCCTTCCCTAGGAAGTCCACCTCAGGGGTCTCGCTCCCGTCCTGGCTGACAGTCCCAGGGCCCGTCCTCCTCCGGCAGCATCCGAGGAGTCATAAATCAGATCCCCTCGCCGAGAAGGTCCTGCTCCTCCATGCCAACCCACAATATGCCTACGTGGCACATCACGACAGGTGGCAGGGCACAGTCTCCCTCCGGGATTTGGCACCTGCAGGTTCCCCAGCGACCATCACCACCACCCCCGACCCTACACCGTATCCCTCCACCACTACCCGGCTACTTCAAGATTTGGCACCCGCAGGCCCACCGGCGACCATCACCACCGCCTCCGCTCCTACACCGCCTCCTCCTCCACCGACTCAACTGCTGGGTGAAGAAGAGGACACCACACTCCCGGACGCACAGGTCTCGACACCAGTGCCCACACCACAGCCGGGACTGAGGCGATCACGGCGGAAAGTCAAAGCCCCCTTTAAGTCCACTTCACCCCCGCTGGACTCTTTTTCTTAACAGGGGGTGATTGTGGTAAACCACTGTTAGTATATTATATGTATTGTAGTAAACTGTTACTGTATTACATGTATTGTGGTAAACCACTGCTTGATGGCTCCGTCTTCGCTCGGGCTCAGTATAAAGGTGGCGGATCAGAGGCCAGGAGGCTTTCTGTTTAGCTTATTAAAACCTCAGTTTCGTTCATACTCGTCTTGTGTTGATTGATGGCACATCATTATCATTGTGGAAAGCCTGGTCTGCATCTATCTAAGTATTGGTGCAGAGACTCTGAATACCGTCAGTGTGGCAAGAAGTGACACATAGAGCGTGCTTGTAAAAACAAAAAGGAAGCACTGAAGCTGAAAAGCAAACCATAGAAAAAGCCATCTGCAGTCTTGCATAACAAGAAGAAGAACCCGCATGTCGTACAGCAGGAATGGGAGGTCTAAAGTTACATTATATCAGAAGAAGAAGGGCTTCTCTACTTCTTGTCACTGGCAGGTAGTTCAAAGGGCTACGAGGTAACCCTGCTGCTGGAGAGCAAACCGATATGTATGGAACTGGATAGAGAGGCAGCAGTTTCTCTGGTCCCATATGCTGTGAGTAAGGAAAAGCTTAAACATCCTCACTTGACACCTGCAAAACTCCTTCTGAAAACATATACAGGTACCTATGATAGCCAGAGCGGAAGTTAATGTGGAACTTTGTCTCAAACATAATACCCTCTGGTTTCAAAGACTTTAAACAAAGCAGAAAGCCAATATAGCCAAATCAAACATGAAGCATTGAGGATTACTTTCAGAATCCAGAAATTTCTTCAGTACCTGTTTGGAACAAAATTCATTCTCCTGACTGATCGTGGACGACTCACCTCAATATTCGGTCCACACATAGGTATCCCTTCTTTAGCCGCATGCAAGATGCAATGTTGGGCACTGATATTGAGTGATCACACATATGACATAAAATATCAAAAATTTACCTTGCATGGCAATGTGGGTGGCCTTTCATGGCTGACCCTGCCAATCAGCAATAGGGACTATTCTGATCCTGGACCAGACCCCAACAGGGGCTAGGATACTGGACACAAAACCCAATATTTCATTTTAATTTTGTAAGACTGTGAGGAAAGGATACTTTGCTCCAGGGGTGATTTCACAAATAGTAGGAATAAGGGGTGGGATTCGCTCATCCTGAGGAGTTTCTCCACGGCGTCAACATGGCCTCAGGATCAGCAATTCCGGCAAGCACAGCACTGGAGCGGCCCACGCCATTCTGGATGCTAATCCCGGCGTCAACTGGGTGCGGGTGCCGCGGGGTCCGCGCATGCACAGTGGCACCGGCGCCAACGCGTGCATGCGCAGTGGCTCCCTTCTCCGCGCCGGCCCCGATGCAACATGGCGCAGGTCTACAGGGGCCGGCGCGGAAGAAAGGAGGCCCTCAGCCCGAGAGGACAGCCCGCCGATCGGTGGGCCTCGATCGCGGGCCAGGCCACAATGAAGGTCCCCTCCCCAAGGGTCGATCCCCCCGCCCCCCCCTCCCCCCCCCCCCCCCCCCCCCCCCCCCCACAGGCCGCCCCAGGACCCTCCCACGTCATGGTCCCACCGGCTGAGAGCAGATTAGAACGGCGCCGGCGGGACTCGGGTTTTTTGCTACGGCCGCTCGGCCCATCCTGGGCAGAGAATCGGTGGGGGGAGGGGCATGTAGAGCGGCCCCCGACTGGCAGTGCGCCAACCATGCCGGCGCCAATGGTGCTGATTCTCCGCTTTATCGCGTCCCGGCATTAGGGCAGCGTGGCGCGATTCTTGCTGGGCGCAGGGATTCTCCGGCCCGGTGTTGGGTCGAGAGAATCCCACCCAAGGTATATTAAAACAAACTTCATTGTTAACACAGTATTAACATATCTTTAACATCACATGGGAAAATCATTGGCAGCGCATCCAGAGACATTTTGCTGGTTGAATTCAAGGAACAATGTTACTCTGCCGCTGTGATTGCTCAGACAGGGCCTGTTTCATATACAGTCCAAATGGGAAATTATTTTACCTGGTGAAAATCTGTTGACCAACCATTGCCAAGTCAATCTCCATCTCAGGATACATCTCTTATGGAAGAGTCTGATTTCACCACTTCCAATGAGCCAGCTCCAAATCAAGGAATGCCGACTCCAGTCCCACTTCCTCAGTCTAACTTGACTGAAGCTGAATTTGCCTCACCTTTACTGGCATTTGATGAAACTTCAAATTTGGCTACAAGTCTTAAATTGACATCAGTCTCCAATGACTCTGTAAACACACTAGAAGTCCATCGGAATCCACACCAGCAGAGAAGACCTCCTGAGTGTCCGAATTATAGTTAAGACAAACCCATGTTGCTTTTTTGAAGCACTCTACCCTCGTTCCCTGATTCGGAAAATGTTTTGTTGAACTGTCATTTCGAATAATAATAATCTTTAGAGTCACAAGTAGGCTTACATTAACACAGCAATGAAATTACTGTGAAAAGCCCCTAGTCGCCACATTCCGGCCCCTGTACGGGTACACGGAGGGAGAATTCTGAATGTCCAATTCACCTAACAAGCACGTCTTTCGGGACTTGTGGGAGAATATATTACGTATTGTTTGATTTCTCATAGAATTATACAGTACAGAAGGGGCCCTTTGACCCATCACGCCCGCACCGGCAAGAAAAGAAACACTAATCTACACTAATTCCACTGTCTAGCACTTGGCCCACAGCCTTGAATGTTATGACATTTCAACTGCATTCCAAGTACTTTTTAAAGGTTATGAGGTTTTCTGCCTCAACTACCCTCGTGGGCAGTGCATTCCAGATTCCTACCACTCTCTGGGTGAAAAAACTTTTTCTCAAATCCCATCTAAACCTCCTGCCTTTCACCTTCAAATTATGCCCCCTTGTTATTGACCCTTCAACTGAGGAGAACAGCTACTTTCTGTCCACACTGCCCATGCCCCTCATAATGTTATACACATCAATCTAGTCCCCTCTCAGCCTCTTCTGCTCCAAAGAAAACAACCCGAGCTTATCTCACCTCTCTTCACAGCTAAAATGCTCCACCCCAGGCAACATCCTGGTGAATCTCCTCTGCAACCTCTCCAATACAACCACTCCTTCCTATAGAGTGACTAGAACTGAACACTGTGGCCTGACCAAAGTCCTCTACAGCTCCTATTCTTTCAATCTATGCCGCAATTAACAAAACAAGTGTCCCTTCTTAACTACCCTATTAACCATCCTGCGCCTTCAGGGACCTGTGAACAAGCACTTCAAGGTCCCTCTGAGCTTTCCAGTGTCCTACCATTCATTGAGTACTCCCTTGTCGTGTTCCTCCTTCCAAAGTGCATCACCTTACACTTTTCAGGGTTAAATTCCGTCTGCCACCGATCTGCCCATCCGACCAATCTGTCTGTATCCTCCTGTAACCTAAGACCTTCTTCCCTGTCAACCACCCGGCCAATCTTCATATCATTTGCAAACTGACTTATCAACACACCCTCCCGCACAACATTTTCTTCTAATTCATTAAGATATATCACAAAAATAAGGACCCAGCATTGATCACTGTGAAACGCCAGTAGACACCAGCCTCAAGTCACACAAACAGCCTTCTACCACCACCCTCTGTCTCCTATCGCTAAGTCGATTTGGATCCAACTTCTACCGTTACCTTGGGTCCCATGTGCTTTTACCATCTTTATCAGTCTCCCATGTGGGACATTGTCAAAGGCTTTGCTGAAATCCAAATAAACAACACCAATTGCACTACCCTCATCTATGCTGTGTTATGCTGCTTCGGATAACACAGGCTGCTACTTGATGCAGTCTTAACTAAAGGATGCTCCAGACTCTGAAATTAGTTCAACATGTTTAATGAACTATTAACACAGTTCTCAAATGAGTTTGACTCTCTGTTAATCTAACTGTAGTAACTCAGTCTAACTGTACCAGCTTGCTCTAAGCCACGTGCTGGGGTGTGATGCTGCTGATCAACCCTGCCTAACTCTCTAGATGTCTGTCTGTGGAAAGAGGCAGGGTGTGGGTGCCTCATCCCTTTTATAGTGTTTCTGTCATGCCCCCTTGTGGTGATGCCACCTCTGAATTTCCTGACTGTTCATTGGTTGTGTCCTATTCTGAGTGTTCATTGGTTGCATGTTTGCATATCATGATATCTCCCCTTTTTTTTTTAGATGTATATACATGTGAATGTGTCTGTCTAATGTGACTGACTGAGGAATACAGAACAGAACAAACAAAACAAATGCTCATAAGTCCAGTCTCTGAGGCTTGCGTCTGATCCTCGTCGACCGCCGGAGAGGTGGTGGAGGGAATGACGGTGTCTTGACAGGCGAGTGGGAGGCACGACTGGTGGCCTCATGGTTCGAGGTGTCTGGAGGTGGCAATTCGACATGTGGAAATGGAGGGGAAAGTGGTTGTGGGCAAGCAACTTTCCGCAGTGCCCTTCGATTCCTTCGCACAATGGAGCAATCAGCCATGTGTATGACATAGGATCTGGGTGCAGCCTGTCGAACAACGACAGCTGGAGCAGACCACCCACCATCCGGTACCTTGATCCTGACCGTGTCTACCGGGGATAGCACGTCCAGATTGGTGGCATGAGCGTCAAAGCCCTGCTTCTGGCTGTCGCGAAGCTTCTGCATCTTCTGCAGTACCGGGAGGTGATCAAGGTTGGGCAGGTGTATGGGTGGAAGCGTCGTCCGCAGGTCCCTGTTCATCCGGAGTTGAGCTGGCGACATGTCAGTGGACAAGGGAGTCGCCCGGTACGCAAGTAGTGCAAGGTGTATGTCGCAAGCGGAGTCCGAGGCCTTGCGGATGAGCTGCTTAACGATGTGCACCCCTTTTTCGACTTTGCCATTGGACGGCGGATAGTGCCGACTGGAGGTGACATGCTTGAAATTGTAGCCCTTGGCAAACGTAGACCATTCTCGACTGTGGAAGCACGGGCCATGGTCGTTCATGACGGTGTTCGGGATGCCTTGCCATGAAAATGTCTCTTTGCACGCTTTGATGACGGTCCGTGAAGTGAGGTCTGGCAGTTTCAGAACCTCAGGATAGTTCAAAAAGTAATCGATGATTAAGAGATAGTTGCGACCATTCGCGTGGAATAAGTCAGTGCCAACCTTGGACCACGGAGTGGTCTCTAGGCATGTGGTTGGAGCATTTTCTTGCTCTGCGCTGGTTGGAACCTCTGACAGGTTTCGCAGTTCAGGACCATGTCCGTGATGTCCTGGTTGATGCCGGGCCAGTAGACTGCTTGCCGGGCCCTGCGTCTGCACTTTTCTACTCCCAGGTGTCCCTCGTGAATCTGCCGCAGCACCATGCTCTGGAGACGTAGCGGGATGACTATCCTGTCCAGTTGGAGCAGGATGCCGTCGATCAGCGTCAGGTTATCCTTGACGTTGTAGAATTGAGGGCATTGCCCTTTCTGCCGACCATTGCTGAGGTTGTGGATGACTCGCTGAAACAGGGGGTCTTTGGCCGTCTCTTCTCGGATGAGAACGATCTTCTCATCTATTGCGGGGAGAGTGCTTGCACACAGTTGTACCTGCAATTCAATGTACTGGATGACCTCCAGTGGTTCACTGGGTGAGTTGACGGAGCGGGACAATGCACCGGCGATGATGAGCTTCTTGCCAGGCGTGTACACCAAATTGAAATCATACTTCCGGAGTTTGGGCAGAATTCTCTGCAAACGAGGCGTCATGTCGTTCAGGTCCTTTTGGATGATGTGGACCAGAGGCCTATGATCCGTCTCAACAGTGAATGTTGGCAAGCCATAGAGATAATCATGAAATTTGAGGATGCCGGTGAGAAGACCTAAGCACTCCTTCTCAATCTGCGCATATCTGGTCTCAGTGGGAGTCATGCCCGTGACGCGTATGCTACTGGTACCCAGGATGACGTATCGTCTCTTTGAAGCAACACCGCCACAATGCCATCCTGACTCGCATCTGTGGATATCTTGGTCTCTCGGTCTGGTTCAAAGAATACAAGGACGGGTGCAGTGGTGAGCTTGGCTTTCAGCTCCAGCCACTGTGTTTGGTGCTCTGCCTTCCACTCAAAGGCGGTTGATTTATTCACCAGGTTGCATTGGGCCGTGGTGTGTGTGGCCAAATTCGGGATGAATTTGCCAAGGAAATTGACCATTCCCAGGAAGCGCAATACTGCCTTCTTGTCCTCGGGGACATTCATTGCCTCGATGGCTTTAATTTTGTCTGTGTCTGGGCGCACACCGTGTCGTGAAATCTGATCGCCCAGGAACTTCAGCGTGGATGACCCAAAACAGCACTTGGATCTTTTAGCTTCAGGCCATGTTCATGTATGCGTCGGAATACTTTCTTGAGTCGCGACACATGTTCCTCTGGGGTTGTAGACCAGATTATGATATCGTCATCGTAGACACGAACCCCTTCTAATCCCTCCATCATCTGTTCCATGATGCAATGGAAAATCTCTGATGCCAAGATGATGCCAAATGGCATTCGGTTGTAGCAGAACCTGCCAAAAGGCGTGTTGAAGGTGCAGAGCCTTCTGCTGGATTCTTCAAGTTGGATTTGCCAAAATCCTTGGGATGCGTCCAATTTTGTGAAGAAGCGCGCGTGTGCCATCTCACTTGTGATTTCTTCCCTCTTCGGGATGGCGTAATGTTCCCGCATAATGTTTTTGTTTAAATCCTTGGGGTCAATGCAGATGTGTAGGTTCCCTGAAGGCTTCTTTCTGCACACCATCGAGCTGAGCCAGTCGGTTGGTTCAATGACCTTGGAGATGATGCCTTTTTGTTGTAGACCCGTGAGCTCTGCCTTCAGGCGCCCTCTCAGTGGAGCAGGGACTCGTCGTGGTGCGTGGACCACTGGCTTGGCATCAGCCGCAGTAGAATCTTGTACTCATATGGCAGCGTGCCCATCCCGCTAAATACATCTGGATACTGGGTTAGGATGTCGTCGATGCTGGCCTGAAGCTCCGAATGGGATGGCGTCGTGGTGTAGACACTTTGAATGAGGTTCAGTTTCTTGCAGGCGTGTGCACCTAGCAGGGAGGCCGTGTCTGGTTTAACAATCTCGAAGAGCATTTAAACACATGGCTACAGGGATGGTGCAGGCGGGAGGGTTTCAGATTTTTGGATAACTGGGGCTCTTTCTGGGGAAGGTGGGACCTCTACAGACAGGATGGTCTACATCTGAACCTGAGGGGCACAAATATCCTGGGGGGGAGATTTGTTAGTGCTCTTTGGGGGGGTTTAAACTAATGCAGCAGGGGCATGGGAACCTGGATTGTAGTTTTAGGGTAAGGGAGAATGAGAGTATAGAGGTCAGGAGCACAGATTTGACGTCGCAGGAGGGGGCCAGCGTTCAGGTAGGTGGTTTGAAGTGTGTCTACTTCAATGCCAGGAGTATACGAAACAAGGTAGGGGAACTGGCAGCGTGGGTTGGTACCTGGGACTTCGATGTTGTGGCCATTTCGGAGACATGGATAGAGCAGGGACAGGAATGGATGTTGCAGGTTCCGGGGTTTAGGTGTTTTAGTAAGCTCAGAGAAGGAGGCAAAAGAGGGGGAGGTGTGGCGCTGCTAGTCAAGAGCAGTATTACGGTGGCGGAGAGGATGCTAGATGGGGACTCTTCCGAGGTAGTATGGGCTGAAGTTAGAAACAGGAAAGGAGAGGTCACCCTGTTGGGAGTTTTTTATAGGCCTCCTAATAGTTCTAGGGATGTAGAGGAAAGGATGGCGAAGATGATTCTGGATATGAGCGAAAGTAACAGGGTAGTTATTATGGGAGACTTTAACTTTCCAAATATTGACTGGAAAAGATATAGTTCGAGTACAATAGATGGGTCGTTTTTTGTACAGTGTGTGCAGGAGGGTTTCCTGAAACAATATGTTGACAGGCCAACAAGAGGCGAGGCCACGTTGGATTTGGTTTTGGGTAATGAACCAGGCCAGGTGTTGGATTTGGAGGTAGGAGAGCACTTTGGGGACAGTGACCACAATTCGGTGACGTTTACGTTAATGATGGAAAGGGATAAGTATACACCGCAGGGCAAGAGTTATAGCTGGGGGAAGGGCAATTATGATGCCATTAGACGTGACTTGGGGGGGATAAGGTGGAGAAGTAGGCTGCAAGTGTTGGGCACACTGGATAAGTGGGGCTTGTTCAAGGATCAGCTACTGCGTGTTCTTGATAAGTATGTACCGGTCAGACAGGGAGGAAGGCGCCGAGCGAGGGAACCGTGGTTTACCAAGGAAGTGGAATCTCTTGTTAAGAGGAAGAAGAAGGCCTATGTGAAGATGAAGTGTGAAGTTTCGGTTGGGGCGATGGATAGTTACAAGGTAGCGAGGAAGGATCTAAAGAGAGAGCTAAGACGAGCAAGGAGGGGACATGAGAAGTATTTGGCAGGAAGGATCAAGGAAAACCCAAAAGCTTTCTATAGGTATGTCAGGAATAAGCGAATGACTAGGGAAAGAGTAGGACCAGTCAAGGACAGGGATGGGAAATTGTGTGTGGAGTCTGAAGAGATAGGCGAGATACTAAATGAATATTTTTCGTCAGTATACTCAGGAAAAAGATAATGTTGTGGAGGAGAATGCTGAGCCCCAGGCTAATAGAATAGATGGCATTGAGGTACGTAGGGAAGAGGTGTTGGCAATTCTGGACAGGCTGAAAATAGATAAGTCCCCGGGACCTGATGGGATTTATCCTAGGATTCTATGGGAGGCCAGGGAAGAGATTGCTGGACCTTTGGCTTTGATTTTTATGTCATCATTGGCTACAGGAATAGTGCCAGAGGACTGGAGGACAGCAAATGTGGTCCCTTTGTTCAAAAAGGGGAGCAGAGACAACCCCGGCAACTATAGACCGGTGAGCCTCACGTCTGTAGTGGGTAAAGTCTTGGAGGGGATTATAAGGGACAAGATTTATAATCATCTAGATAGGAATAATATGATCAGGGATAGTCAGCATGGCTTTGTGAAGGTTAGGTCATGCCTCACAAACCTTATTGAGTTCTTTGAGAAGGTGACTGAACAGGTAGACGAGGGTAGAGCAGTTGATGTGGTGTATATGGATTTCAGCAAAGCGTTTGATAAGGTTCCCCACGGTAGGCTATTGCAAAAAATACGGAGGCTGGGGATTGAGGGTGATTTAGAGATGTGGATCAGAAATTGGCTAGCTGAAAGAAGACAGAGAGTGGTGGTTGATGGGAAATGTTCAGAATGGAGTACAGTCACAAGTGGAGTACCACAAGGATCTGTTCTGGGGCCGTTGCTGTTTGTCATTTTTATCAATGACCTAGAGGAAGGCGCAGAAGGGTGGGTGAGTAAATTTGCAGACGATACTAAAGTCGGTGGTGTTGTCGATAGTGTGGAAGGATGTAGCAGGTTACAGAGGGATATAGATAAGCTGCAGAGCTGGGCTGAGAGGTGGCAAATGGAGTTTAATGTAGAGAAGTGTGAGGTGATTCACTTTGGAAGGAATAACAGGAATGCGGAATATTTGGCTAATGGTAAAGTTCTTGAAAGTGTGGATGAGCAGAGGGATCTAGGTGTCCATGTACATAGATCCCTGAAAGTTGCCACCCAGGTTGATAGGGTTGTGAAGAAGGCCGATGGAGTGTTGGCCTTTATTGGTAGAGGGATTGAGTTCCGGAGTCGGGAGGTCATGTTGCAGCTGTACAGATCTCTGGTACGGCCGCATTTGGAGTATTGCGTACAGTTCTGGTCACCGCATTATAGGAAGGACGTGGAGGCTTTGGAGCGGGTGCAGAGGAGATTTACCAGGATGTTGCCTGGTATGGAGGGAAAATCTTATGAGGAAAGGCTGACGGACTTGAGGTTGTTTTCGTTGGAGAGAAGAAGGTTAAGAGGAGACTTAATAGAGGCGTACAAAATGATCAGGGGGTTGGATAGGGTGGACAGTGAGAGCCTTCTCCCGCGGATGGATATGGCTGGCACGAGGGGACATAACTTTAAACTGAGGGGTAATAGATATAGGACAGAGGTCAGAGGTAGGTTCTTTACGCAAAGAGTAGTGAGGCCGTGGAATGCCCTACCTGCTACAGTAGTGAACTCGCCAACATTGAGGGCATTTAAAAGTTTATTGGATAAACATATGGATGATAATGGCATAGTGTAGGTTAGATGGCTTTTGTTTCGGTGCAACATCGTGGGCCGAAGGGCCTGTACTGCGCTGTATTGTTCTATGTTCTATGTTCTATGAAGTGTAAGCTTGCTTGTGTGTGTCGGCTGGACACCTGCAGATGGCAGGACCCCAGTGCCTTGATTGCATTTCCATTGTATCCAGGAGTTTGCAGGCAGCTGGAAGGATTGTGGGGGCTTCTTGATTCTCTTGAAGTCCACCTGCAAAATCAGGTTGGCGGAGGCACCTCTGTCCAGTTTGAACTGGATGGGGCAGTGGTTGACCTTCATCACTGCATGCCATTCGTCCTCGAAATCCACGACCAGGATTGATTGGACTCGCGATGTGTCCGGTGTGGCGTATTCGCACTTAGTAATAATGCCCATTCGGTAAGTGTTGTCCAGGTATTCATCATCTGGATCCATCGTACTGCCTGGATCAGAGTCATGCATTCGGTGTTGCACACTTCTGATGCCCCGCTGTTGGAATTGGGAGCGCTGGCTCCTGACTGGTGGTGCAGATCTGCACAGGGCTGCATAGTGGTTTGGTTCCCCACAATTTAAACAGCGTTTGCCTCTTGCAGGGCAATTTTGTTTAAAATGGGCGGTGCCGCAGTTCGCACACGTCATGAAGTCGGCATCATGACGCTCAGTGCGTCGTTGCACATGCACGGTGCGGTTCTCGGACGTCTGCACCTGCACAGTGCGGTTTTCGGCCGTTTCGTGTTCCCGATCGCATTGCGCATGCGTCGTGCCCCGGGAAGAGGGCACAAAATGGACGCTTTCGTCAATGTGGAGGCGCTGCATCCGGGAGATGGCCTGAACACTCACCACCTCGTGGGAGGCTTGTTCACTTTCTGCCGTTTTGTACTGTGAATAGCGATTTGTAGAGTGCTCATGCACAGTACACGTTTCAATCGCGACTGGCAGGGTCATGTGCTTGATTTTCAAGAAATGCTCTCGCAGAGGATCAGAGTGGACTCCAATAACAATTTGGGCTCTGATCATTGAGTCAGTGATGATGTGTTATGTACTCTGGGATAACACAGGCTGCAACTGGATGCAGCTTTGAACAAAAGGTACTCCACACCTTGAAGTTAGTTCAATCTGATTTGTTGAACCAGCAGCGCAGTTAGCAGTTATCTATGAGTTCGACTCTCTGCTAACCTAAGCGTGGTTACTCTGTCTGACTGAACCAGACTAGCTCTTAGCCACGTGCTGGAGGTGTGATACTGTACATACACCCTGACTCACTCTGGAGATGTTCATCAGTGGAACGAAGCGGAGTGTGAGTGCCTCATGCCTTTTATAGTGAGATACCACCCCTGAGTGTCCTGCCTGCTCATTGGTCATGTCCTGTACTCTGTGTTCATTAGCTGCCTGTCTGTGCCTGTCTGTATATCATTATCTGCATGTCTGCATATGATGACATCTCCCCTTTTTAAAAATGTTTTGTTGGCACGTGGCAACGTACTTACATGTGGTGGCATATATTAACATATTTACAAGCGGTGGCATATGTGAAAGTATTTACATGTGAAAACAGGTGTCTAATGTGAGAAAACAGAACATAGCAAACAAAACAAATGTTCATAAGTCCAGTCTCTGGGGCTTGAGCCTGATCCTTGTCGACCGCAGAAGAGGTGGTGGTGAGGATGACGGCGCCTTGACAGGTGGGATGGAAGCCTGACTGGTGGCCTCGTAGCTCGAGGTATCATGAGGTGGCAAAACAACGGACGGAAGCGGAGAAGAAAGCGGTTGCGGGTAGGCAACTTTGCGCAGTGCCCGTCTGTTTAGTTGCACAACAGAACATCAGCCATATGTACAACATATGAGCGGGGCGCAGCCTGTCGAACAACGACAGCTGGAGAAGACCAGCCACCATCCGGTATCTTGATCCTGACAGTGTCTGCCGGGGATAACGCCGGCAAATTGGTGACATGAGCATCACAGCCCTGCTTTTGCTGATTTCGGAGCTGCTTCACCTTCTGCAGCACCGGGATGTGATCCAGGTTTGGCAAGTGTACGGCTGTAAGTGTCGTCCGCAGGTCCCTGTTCATCAGGAGTTGAGCCAGCGACATGCTAGTGGACAGTGGGTTTGCCCTGTACGCAATCAGCGTGAGGTAGATGTCAGAAGCAGAATCCGCGGCCTTGCTGATGAGCTATTTCACAATGTGCAGCTCTTTTTCAACCTTCCCATTGGACTGCGGATAGTGTGGGCTGGAAGTGACTTGGCAAACATAGACCACTCGCGGCTGTTGAAACACGGGCCATTTTCACTCATGACAGTGAGTGAGATACCATGCCTGGAGAACATCTCCTTACAGGCCTAGATGACGGACCGAGATGTGAGGTCTGAGAGCTTCACGACTTCAGGGGAATTGGAGAAATAGCCAATAATCAAGTCGTAGTCACGACCAGTTGCATGAAAGAGGTCGATGCCAACCTTGGACCACGGGGAGGTCTCGATTTCATGCTGCTGGAGCGTCTCCTTGCTCTGCGCTGGCTGGAAGCATTGACAGGTCGCACAGTTGAGGACCATGTTCGAGATGTCCTGGGTAACACCGGGCCAGTAGACAGCCTGCCTGGCTCTGCATCTGCACTTCTCGATGCCCAGGTGTCCCTCATGGATTTGGCGGAGCACCAAGCTCTGGAGACTGAGTGGAATGACAATCCAGTCCAGCTTGAGGAGGATACCATCAATCACCGTCAGGTCGACCTTTACATTGTAAAATTGAGGGCATTGCCCTTTCTGCCAGCCATTGGCGAGGTGGTGCATGACACGCTGCAAGAGGGGGTATTTGGCTGTCTCCTCGCGGATACGAACCACCTTCCCATCAGACGCCGGGTGGGTGCTAGCACACAGTTGCACCTGTGATTCAATCTGCCGGATGATTTCCAGCGGTTCACTAGGCAAGGTGATGGAGCGGGACATTGCATCAGCAATGATGAGCTCCTTTCAGGCGTGTACACTAAGTCAAAGTCATACCTTCTGAGTTTCAGAAAGATGCGCTGCAACCGAGGCATCATGTCATTCAGGTCCTTGTGGATAATGTGGACCAGAGGCCTATGATCCGTCTCGACAGTGAATGTCGGCAGGCCGTAGAAATAGTTGTGAAACTTGAGAATGCCAGTGAGACGCCCCAGGCATTCCTTCTCTATTTGCGCATACCTTGTTTCGATGGGCGTCATGTCCTCGATGCGTAGGCTACCGGTGTCCAGGATGAAGTGTCATCGCATTGAAGCAGCACTGCACCATGCCATCCTGGCTCGCATCTGTCGAGATCTTCATCTCCCTGTCTGGGTCGAAAAATGCCAAGATGGGTGCAGTGGTGAGCTTGGCTTTCAGCTCCAACCACTCTGCCTGATGTGCTGCCTTCCACTCAAAAGGCAGTGGACTTTTATACCAGGTTTCGTAGGGCTGTGGTGTGTGAGGCCAGGTTTGGGATGAACTTGCCCAGAAAATTGACCATGCCCAGGAAGCGCAACACCGCCTTCTTGTCTTCAGGGACCTTTGTGGCTTCGATGGCCTTGACCTTGTCTATTTCCGGGCGCACACCCTGCTGAGAGATCTGGTCACCTGGGAACTTGAGTGTCGACATGCTAAAGCAACATTTGGACCTGTTCAGCTTCAGGCCATTGGCATGGACACAGCGGAATAACTGCTGGAGATGGGAAACGTGCCCTTCAGGGGTCGTGGACCATATGATGATGTCGTCCACATACACACGACCCCCTTCAATGCCTCCATCATCTGCTCCATGATGCGATGGCAGATCTCCGATGCCGAGACAATGCCAAACGGCATGAGATTATAGCAGCATCTGCCAAACGATGTGTGGCAGGTGCAGAGCCTTCTGCTGGACTCATCCAGCTGGATTTGCCAAAATCCATGTGACGCATCTAACTTGGTGAAAAAACGTGCCTGTGCAATCTCACTGGTGAGTTCTTCCCACTTCGGGATGGGGTAGTGTTCACGCATTATGTTCTTATTGAGATCCTTGGGATCAATGCAGATGCGCAGGTCTCCCGAAGGCTTTCCAACACATACCAATGAGCTGACCCAGTCAGTCGGTTCGGTTACCTTGGAAATGATGCCCTGTTGCTGAAGATCCTTGAGCTGTGCCTTCAGGTGCTCCCTCAGCGGAGCCGGGACCCGGCGTGGTGCGTGGACTTCTTGCTTGGCATCAGGTCGTAGCAGAATCTTGTATCGATATGGGAGCATGCCCATCCCGTCGAACACATCTGTATTCTGTGCGAGGATGTCGTCAATGCCGGCCTGAAGATCCACATTGGAGGATGTCGTTGTGCAAATCCGCTGCACGAGGTTCAGCTGCTTGCAGGCATGCGCGCCAAGGAGGGATGCCCTGTCTGGCTTGACAATTTCAAAAAGTAACCGTGCATCGGTGCTCCGGTTGGAGACGAGTAGATGGCAGGATCCCATGCCATGATGGCATTTCCGTTGTAGTCCAGGAGCCTGCAGGCTGCTGGAAGGACTTTGGGGGGCTTCTTGATGCATTTGAAATCTGCCTGTAAGAGGAGGTTGGCAGAAGCACCTGTGTCCAGCTTAAACTGGATGGAGCAGTGGTTGACCTGCATCACCGCATGCCATTCGTCCGCAGAATCCATAGCGAGGATGGATTGAATTTGTGATGAGTTGGATGTGGCATATTCACATTTGGTAATGATGCTCACACAGTAGGCGGAGTCCAGGCATTCTTCCTCTAGATCCGTTGTGCTGCCAGGTTCAGAATCCTATAATCGTTGTTGCACACTCTGAACGCGCCGTCGTCAGAATTGGGAGCACTGGTCCCTGACTGGTGGTGCAGACCTACACAAGGCTGCCTAATGTCCAGGCTTCCCGCAGTTTATACATCACCTGCTTCTTCAAGTGGGCGTTGCCGCAGTTCGAGCACGTCATGACGTCGGCGTCCTGGTGCTCCGCGCACCGTCGCACATGCGCAGTGCGGGTGCCGGCCGCTTCATTATCCCGTTCGCATCACGCATGCGTGGGGCCCCGTGAAAAGTGCACGAAATGGCCACTTTCATCAATGCTGAGGCGCTGCATCCGGGAGATGGCCTGCACACTCTCTGCGTTGTGGGAGGCAAGTTTCTCATTTTCAGCCGATTTGTACTGGCCATAGCGATTTTTGGCATGCTCATGCACTGTGCATGTTTCAATCGCGATTGGCAGGGTCATATGCTTGATTTTCAGTAGCTGTTCCCTCAGAGGATCTGAGTGAACTCCAAAAATGATTTGGTCTCTGATCATGGAGTCAGCAATATCACCAAAGTTGCAGGACAGCGCTAGCAGGCGGAGGTTAGTTAAGAAGGAGTTAGAACATAGAACATAGAACAATACAGCGCAGTACAGGCCCTTCGGCCCACGATGTTGCACCGACACAAAAGCCATCTAACCTACATTATGCCATTATCATCCATATGTTTATCCAATAAACTTTTAAATGCCCTCAATGTTGGCGAGTTCACTACTGTAGCAGGTAGGGCATTCCACGGCCTCACTACTCTTTGCGTAAAGAACCTACCTCTGACCTCTGTCCTATATCTATTACCCCTCAGTTTAAAGTTATGTCCCCTCGTGCCAGTCATATCCATCCACGGGAGAAGGCTCTCACTGTCCACCCTATCCAACCCCCTGATCATTTTGTATGCCTCTATTAAGTCTCCTCTTAACCTTCTTCTCTCCAACGAAAACAACCTCAAGTCCATCAGCCTTTCCTCATAAGATTTTCCCTCCATACCAGGCAACATCCTGGTAAATCTCCTCTGCACCTGCTCCAAAGCCTCCACGTCCTTCCTATAATGCGGTGACCAGAACTGTACGCAATACTCCAAATGCGGCCGTACCAGAGTTCTGTACAGCTGCAACATGACCTCCCGACTCCGGAACTCAATCCCTCTACCAATAAAGGCCAACACTCCATAGGCCTTCTTCACAACCCTATCAACCTGGGTGGCAACTTTCAGGGATCTATGTACATGGACACCTAGATCCCTCTGCTCATCCACACATTCAAGAACTTTACCATTAGCCAAATATTCCGCATTCCTGTTATTCCTTCCAAAGTGAATCACCTCACACTTCTCTACATTAAACTCCATTTGCCACCTCTCAGCCCAGCTCTGCAGCTTATCTATATCCCTCTGTAACCTGCTACATCCTTCCACACTATCGACAACACCACCGACTTTAGTATCGTCTGCAAATTTACTCACCCACCCTTCTGCGCCTTCCTCTAGGTCATTGATAAAAATGACAAACAGCAACGGCCCCAGAACAGATCCTTGTGGTACTCCACTTGTGACTGTACTCCATTCTGAACATTTCCCATCAACCACCACCCTCTGTCTTCTTTCAGCTAGCCAATTTCTGATCCACATCTCTAAATCACCCTCAATTCCCAGCCTCCGTATTTTTTGCAATAGCCTACCGTGGGGAACCTTATCAAACGCTTTGCTGAAATCCATATACACCACATCAACTGCTCTACCCTCGTCTACCTGTTCAGTCACCTTCTCAAAGAACTCAATAAGGTTTGTGAGGCATGACCTACCCTTCACAAAGCCATGCTGACTATCCCTGATCATATTATTCCTATCTAGATGATTATAAATCTTGTCTCTTATAATCCCCTCCAAGACTTTACCCACTACAGACGTGAGGCTCACCAGTCTATAGTTGCCGGGGTTGTCTCTGCTCCCCTTTTTGAACAAAGGGACCACATTTGCTGTCCTCCAGTCCTCTGGCACTATTCCTGTAGCCAATGATGACATAAAAATCAAAGCCAAAGGTCCAGCAATCTCTTCCCTGGCCTCCCAGAGAATCCTAGGATAAATCCCATCAGGTCCTGGGGACTTATCTATTTTCAGCCTGTCCAGAATTGCCAACACCTCTTCCCTACGTACCTCAATGCCATCTATTCTATTAGCCTGGGGCTCAGCATTCTCCTCCACAACATTATCTTTTTCCTGAGTGAATACTGACGAAAAATATTCATTTAGTATCTCGCCAATCTCTTCAGACTCCACACACAATTTCCCATCCCTGTCCTTGACTGGTCCTACTCTTTCCCTAGTCATTCGCTTATTCCTGACATACCTATAGAAAGCTTTTGGGTTTTCCTTGATCCTTCCTGCCAAATACTTCTCATGTCCCCTCCTTGCTCGTCTTAGCTCTCTCTTTAGATCCTTCCTCGCTACATTGTAACTATCCATCACCCCAACCAAAACTTCACACTTCACCTTCACATAGGCCTCCTTCTTCCTCTTAACAAGAGATTCCACTTCCTTGGTAAACCACGGTTCCCTCGCTCGACGCCTTCCTCCCTGTCTGACCGATACATACTTATCAAGAACACGCAGTAGCTGATCCTTGAACAAGCCCCACTTATCCAGTGTGGCCAACACTTGCAGCCTACTTCTCCACCTTATCCCCCCCCAAGTCACGTCTAATGGCATCATAATTGCCCTTCCCCCAGCTATAACTCTTGCCCTGCAGTGTATACTTATCCCTTTCCATCATTAACGTAAACGTCACCGAATTGTGGTCACTGTCCCCAAAGTGCTCTCCTACCTCCAAATCCAACACCTGGCCTGGTTCATTACCCAAAACCAAATCCAACGTGGCCTCGCCTCTTGTTGGCCTGTCAACATATTGTGTCAGGAAACCCTCCTGCACACACTGTACAAAAAACGACCCATCTATTGTACTCGAACTATATCTTTTCCAGTCAATATTTGGAAAGTTAAAGTCTCCCATAATAACTACCCTGTTACTTTCGCTCATATCCAGAATCATCTTCGCCATCCTTTCCTCTACATCCCTAGAACTATTAGGAGGCCTATAAAAAACTCCCAACAGAGTGACCTCTCCTTTCCTGTTTCTAACTTCAGCCCATACTACCTCGGAAGAAGAGTCCCCATCTAGCATCCTCTCCGCCACAGTAATACTGCTCTTGACTAGCAGCGCCACACCTCCCCCTCTTTTGCCTCCTTCTCTGAGCTTACTAAAACACCTAAACCCCGGAACCTGCAACATCCATTCCTGTCCCTGCTCTATCCATGTCTCCGAAATAGCCACAACATCGAAGTCCCAGGTACCAACCCATGCTGCCAGTTCCCCTACCTTGTTTCGTATACTCCTGGCATTGAAGTAGACACACTTCAAACCACCTACCTGAACACTGGCCCCCTCCTGCGACGTCAAATCTGTGCTCCTGACCTCTATACTCTCATTCTCCCTTACCCTAAAACTACAATCCAGGTTCCCATGCCCCTGCTGCATTAGTTTAAACCCCCCCAAAGAGCACTAACAAATCTCCCCCCCAGGATATTTGTGCCCCTCAGGTTCAGATGTAGACCATCCTGTCTGTAGAGGTCCCACCTTCCCCAGAAAGAGCCCCAGTTATCCAGAAATCTGAATCCCTCCCGCCTGCACCATCCCTGTAGCCACGTGTTTAAATGCTCTCTCTCCCTATTCCTCATCTCACTATCACGTGGCACGGGCAACAACCCAGAGATAACAACTCTGTTTGTTCTAGTTCTGAGCTTCCATCCTAGCTCCCTGAAAGCCTGCCTGACATCCTTGTCCCCTTTCCTACCTATGTTGTTAGTGCCAAGGTGGACCACGACTTGGGGCTGCTCCCCCTCCCCCTAAGGACCCGGAAAACACGATCCGAGACATCACGTACCCTTGCACCTGGGAGGCAACATACCAAACGTGAGTCTCTCACGCTCCCACAAAATCTCCTATCTGTGCCCCTGACTATAGAGTCCCCAATTACTAATGCTCTGCTCCTCTCCCCCCTTCCCTTCTGAGCAACAAGGACAGACTCCGTGCCAGAGGCCCGTACCCCATGGCTTACCCCTGGTAAGTCGTCCCCCCCACAAGTATCCAAAGCGGTATACTTGTTTCTCAGGGGAACGACCGCAGGGGATCCCTGCACTGACTGCTTTTTCCCAGTCCCTCTTACAGTTACCTACCTATCTCCAATCTTTGGTGTAACTAATTCCCTGAAGCTGCTATCTATGACCCCTTCTGCCTCCCGAATGATCCGAAGTTCTTTCAACTCCAGCTCCAGTTCCCTAACTCGGTCTTGGAGGAGTTGGAGATGGCAGCACTTCCTGCAGGTAAAATCAGCAGGGACACTAACTGCATCCCTCACCTCAAACATCCTGCAGGAGGAACATTGTACTCCCTTCCCTGCCATTCCTCTAACTTTCTACCAAGATCTGGCTAACAACTAAATTAAATTTTTATAAAAAATAATAATAATATAATAAAATATGGTACTTACCTCAGACCAATGGGTTTTATTATTAGGTTAGAGGAGGAGGGCGGGTGGGAGACACTACACGTGTAGTGTCTCGGGTTTCCTCTCCACCAGAATTTATTGGTGAGGGTCTTCCCAGACGTCCGCGGGTCGACTTCCTGTTCCCGCCTAAAAAAACTAATTAAAAAAAAAAAAAAATTCTCAGCTCCTGCTGAAATTGACTAACCAGCCAGCTCCACTCCCGCCGAAATCGACTGGCCTGCCCCTGCAAAGACAAGTGCTTTTAAAGGACAGACTTACCTCCCAGCAACCACCTCCGCAATGCTCCCGCTGAAACTGACTCACCAGCTGTTCTCACGCCGAAATCGACTGGCCTGCCCCTGCAAAGACAAGTGCTTTTAAAGGTTGACTTACCTCCCAGCAGCCACCTCCGCAATGCTCCCGCTGAAACTGACTCACCAGCTGTTCTCACGCCGAAATCGAGTTGAAAGATTCATCTTTACCTTGTAGACGCTGTTTGCATATGTAGCTCTCGAAGATTTCATTGGTGTCCATTTCACAGTGACTGTCAAACTTGTCTAGGATGGTCTGAAACTTTGTCTTGTCCTGGCCTTCGGTGAAGTGAAAAGAGTTGACGAGTTCGATGGCTTGATCACCCACTGTTGAGAGGAGAAGCACGATCTTCTTTGCATCAGATGCACCCACGAGGTCTGAAGATTCGATGTACAGCAGAAACATTTGCTTGAATGTCCACCAGTTGGCACTAAGATTGCCAGAGTTCCTGAGCTGGTGAGGAGCCTAAATCTTCTCCATGGTGCCGGGATACATTCGCTGGTCATCACGGAACGGACTGAGGTAAGCTACCTAGATTAAGCAGTCTCCTGGTAGCATGATGTATTATGTACTCTGGGATAACACAGGCTGCAACTGGATGCAGCTTTGACCAAAAGATACTCCAGACCTTGGAGTTAGTTCAATCTGATTTATTGAACCAGTAGCAGTTAGCAAAGTTCTCTATGAGTTCGACTCTCTGTTAACCTAAGTGTGGTTACTCTGTCTGACTGAACCAGACTGACGCTTAGCCACGTGCTGGAGGTGTGATACTGTACATATACCCTGACTAACTCTGCAGATGTTCATCAGTGGAAAGAGGTGGAGTGTGAGTGCCTCGTGCCTTTTATAGTAAGATACCACCTCTGAGTATCCTGCCTGCTCATTGGTCATGTCATGTTCTCTGTGTTCATTAGCTGCCTGTCTGTGCCTGTCTGTGTATCATTATCTGCATGTCTGCATATCATGACAAGTGATATCACCGAAGTTGCAGGATTGCGCTAGCAATCTAAGGTTAGTTAGATAGGAGGTGAAGGATTTGTCTTTGTCTTGCATCCTCTGCTTGAAGATGTAGCACTCGAAGATTTTGTTGGTGTCCACCTCGCAGTGGCTGTTGAATTTGTCCAGGTTGGTTTGGTACTTCATTTTGTCCAGCCCTTCAGAAAAGTGAAAGGAGTTGAAGATCTCTATCGCATGGTCACCCGCAGTGGCGAGTAGAAGAGCTATCTTCCGTGCATCGGTCGCGCCATTGAGGTCGGATGCTTCCACGTATATTTGAAATTTCTGCTTGAATGATCGCCAGTTGACACTAAGATTGCCGGCGGTCCTGAGCTGATGAGGAGCCTGAATCTTGTCCATTGTGCCTATATGCAGTAGCTGGTTGTCACGGATTTTGCTGAATTGAACTAAATAGAATGAACAGTCAATCCTAGTATCATGTTATGTTATGCTGCTTCGGATAACACAAGCTGGTACTTGATGCAGTCTTAACTAAAGGATGCTCCAGACTCTGAAATGAGTTCAACGTGTTTATTGAACTATTAACACAGTTTTCAAATGAGTTCAACTCTCTGCTAATCCAACTGAAGTAACTCAGTCTAACTGTACCAGCTTGCTCTAAGCTGGGGTGTGATGCTGCTGATCAACCCTGTCTAACTCTCTAGATGTCTGTCTGTGAAAAGAGGCAGGGTGTGAGTGCCTCATCCCTTTTATAGTGTTTATGCTATGCCCCCTTGTGGTGATGCCTCCTCTGAGTGTCCTGACTGCCCATTGGTTGTGTCCTATTCTGAGTGCTCATTGGTTGCATGTTCGCATATCATGACAATCTATACACCTGGTCACCTCCTCAGAAATGTCAATCAAATTTGTTAGGCATGACCACGCTCTGACAAATCTATGCTGACTGTCCCTGGTCAAACCTTACCCCCCCAAGTGGTAACTGATTCTAACCTTCAGAATTTTCTCCAATTGTTTCCCTATCACCAATGTGAGACTCACTGGTCTGTAATTCCCAGGTTTATCTCTACTTCCCTTTTTGGAAGGAGAACCATATCAGCCATCCTTCTGGTATCTCCCATGTGGCCAGAGGGGAATTAAAAATTTGTGTCAGAGCCCCTGTAATTTCCTCCCTTGTCTTCCACAGCAGCCTGGGATAGAACTCATCTGGCTTTCTGTACTTTGCAAACCAGTGTATTGTAGGATCGCACGATCCATGTTTTCATTAGTTTAGCTGCGACAGCAAAAAAGAACAGTTACGATGTTAATCACCTCCTGTGTCTACTCGCAAATTTTTTTTAATTTAACATTTTAAAAAAATAATAAATTTAGATTACCCAATTATTTTTTCCAAATATGCACAATAGCTGCCTGGCAGACAGCGGCAATGGTGGTCCTTGCCCGAACATCCTGGTCCTGGGGGACATACCCTGAATCCACGGTTCATCTTCGAGTTGCCTCTCATTGCTCCCTCCAGCCCTGGCAGACTTCCACCCCTCTCCCCCCAGCCACCGGCACAATATTGCGAGTTTGGGAACTTTTCTTACCTTCCTCCGCAGCCACGTGACCAGTCCCTGTTTTTCATAGATTTCATAGAATCATAGAATTTACAGTGCAGAAGGAGGCCATTCGGCCCATCGAGTCTGCACTGGCTCTTGGAAAGAGCACCCTACTTAAGCCCACACCTCCACCCTGGTCCCGTAACCCAGCAACGCCGCCTAACCTCAGGGCAATTTAGCATAGCCAATCCACCTAAACTGCGCATCTTTGGATTGTTGGAGGAAACCGGAGCAAACCCACGGAGGCACTGGGAGAACGTATAACCTCTACACAGTGAACCAAGCCGGGAATCGATCCTGGGACCCTGGAGCTGTGAAGCAATTGTGCTAACCACTGTGCCACAGTTCTGAATAACACAAGTGAACCACGCTAGCGTCACTTCCACATGGCAGTCGTGGAGCATCACGGAGCCCGAGAATACCGGGCCAAACCCGGTAATGATATGTCAACGCATGCAAAAGCGGTTTTGCATGCTGACGCCGGTGCAGGGCATGCAGCATGTTAAAACTGCCAACAAGGCATCGGACCATGGTGATCGGTCCGGCACCTGACGCCCAACTCGATTTTCGGCTGACGCCTGATTCTCCACCCGATTGCGATTCACGATTCTGATGTCGCGAAACAAAGAATCTAGCCCAATATCTCTAATTATTTACCCCCCAGGAAACTATCTCTGTATAAATAAAATACCATTAGCCCACCTTTTACAATGCTTTAATTGCACCGTTGTCTCTATAAGCCTGCTGCCCTTACAACCAGGATTTTTAGAATCATGACTGCAACAATCACATACTAATCCAGACTTTTTAAAAAAAAATTTAGATTACCCAATTATTTTTTCCAATTAAGGGGCAATTTAGTGTGGCCAATCCACCTACTCTGCACATTTTTGGGTTGTGGGAGCAAAACCCACACAGACATGGGGAGAATGTGCAAACTCCACACGGACAGTGACCCTGAGCCGGGATCGAACCTGGGACCTCAGTGTCGTGAGGCAGCTGTACTAACCACGAGGCCACCGTGCTGCCCTTCTACTTGTAAATTGGTTGATCATGAAAGGTACCTGAACCAAAAACAGAACAGTTACCAATACCAACTCTTAGTAGAAGTTTAAGGCATGCTTTATAAATCTCTTGGTCCATGCAATTCTACATGAGTTTGCATTCACAGTCCTAATTACACTAACACAAATGGGTTCTAGATGTGGGGCAGCAACTCAAATGAAAAACAGAATCGCTTCTGGCAATTTTGTTCTCTGGCTTGCACTTAAAATTTTCACTAAAATTATACAACTGGGAATATGCAGATCATAATCCAAAAAGATCCTATTATATGGATATATTTCTGTTGAATTCATTTTAGGTTTTTCCAAAACTCAAGTGGTTCAGCTCTGGTGTTGCTGGATTATCTTGCTGTGCTCGGTGCGCTTTTCCTGGACACATCACTTCAGGAGTTCTGCATGTCCCTGTTTTGTATGCAACTTCACACTACATGCTCCAAATATCTGGAAGCTGTGTGATTAATTAACATCTAATCATAAAGCCTGAATATTGCAAGTTCTCAGGAACCAATTAACTTACTGTGAACCTATAGCAGAGAGAGCTATAGCTGAGCTTTTATCAACAAGAATGCTAAATATATTCTGACACTCAGAGCAGTCATGACCCCACAGCTTCATAAGCGCAGTCAGCTCTCTGCTGGTGCAGGTGGATACATTTGAAGTGTGCTTCCTTGAAAGGTTATAGTGTGAAGAGTTTATCTTGGTTGTCATCCAGAGTGTGTCTGGGGAATCTTCAAAGGAATAGATGACATTATTCTGTAAATTTCCATGTTTACCATGGGGCGGCAGTAGATCAGCCACTCATTTTATACCCTGTCGGATTTTTGTGTCCATCAAGTGGTGTGTAAAATAGTTGCAGTTGACCTGCAACCACTTTATTCCCATGAAACAGTAAACATTAAAATTAAAAATCCCTGTACGGCATTGAGATAAAGAAGGAAGAGTAACCTTCCTTTGTTTGCCTTGCTGGTACAGCCTTTTAGATAACGCTAAGTGACAACCACCAAGGTAATGCTTAGTATGCAGATTTTGCAATCTGCAGAACATCAATAATGCATGGCATTAAGCACCCAGCAACTATATGTTTTTTTATTATGAGATTGTTTCTCTTATTCAAAACTGTCGGACAGCGATACAATGCATCATTAATTCTAATTGGGGTATTCCCTATGTAATTTGTATTTTTTTAAAGAAATGCTTTCACCCTTTCATGGATTCTCTTGTTAGACCCAAATATGGGGTCGAGGGAGGAAAATTACATGATATTTCTATACAATTCCAAACTAAGCTACTTACAGTACAGAAACAGATCACTTGGCCCAAAACCTCGGTTTATGTCCCACAGAAGCTACTTTCTGAATTCCTATATTGATAAATGAAATAATTTTTGAAATAAAAGAAATATAAAAGAAATATGCTGACTCTTTCTACTTACCTGTGGCTCACTATCATTCCTGCTCCCTGACCCTTAGGCTTGCTGTTTCTGCAACTTCCCATCTCTCTCACTTCTCCACAATCCTGATCATCAATTGTGAATGCCGAACCCCCCTCTGACTTGATCATTGGCCCCAGGCCCCCAAGTATGAAACAGTACACATATGTCTTTCTTGATAGTTTATGTTGAGAGCTCCTACAGGGACAGAGCTTGTACAGCATCCACTTCCCCACCCACAAATATTTTAAGTTTATTGACAACTCAAGAATACAAAAGAATCAGCAGCATTCTAAAAACAGTCACGAAAATCAGTAATATGCGAAAAGCATTGACAAGACACAAAAAACCCCACCAGTTCTCAAGCCAGCACACACCCACCACCACCCCCCGGCCCCAACGGTAGCCCCAAATCAGTGGAAAGGCACCCAAAGGAGCAGCACAGACCACCGGAAAAGGACACAGTGGTGCAGGGCATGGTGTGAGAGAGAGAGAACACACCCTCCCCTCCCAAGAGATGGCATAGTTCAACCCAAAACAGTTCCTGTAAACAAACCACCAGCCGCAAAGTCAGCTTTGCCACTCACCCCTCTCCAACGGGAGCCCCACATCGGTGGACAGGCGCCCAAACGAGCAGCGCAGACCACCGGAAAAGAACACACCGATACCGGTCATGGTGAAAGAGAGAGGGAGAGAACTCCTGTACAAAAAAAAGACAAAATACCACAACAAACTCAATAAACAATTAAGTACAAGGCAAAGCCGCCAGCACTCAATCCAGCGCATGATCCCCCGCCCTCTCCTGGCTTCAGCAACAGCCCCACGGCGGTGGAGAGGCGCCCGCAACCAGCACAGTCCACCAAACAGGACAGGCAGCACATTGTTGAGGAGAGAGAGAGAGAGAGGACAACCCTCACTAGCACCGGGAGGGACCCCTCAACCCCCAGTGCACAGAGGCAGGAGGGCCACACCCGGTGAGGATCCAGCCGCTAGGCACAAAAAAAATCAACAATAACCATATTCCCCCCCATACTATCCCTCCACAATAAAACAAAACCAAAATCAGTACGCCAGTACACATAGTCAATTGGGCCAGCGCCCTGCTACTCTTACATTTCCGGCATCCAGTCTCCGGACACCATCCAGTCCAAAACTGCAAAAGCCAGTCCGTTCTACTCCACTTTCAGCCCGGCAACAAGGCAACCAATATCCACCCCGTGCTCAACTCCCAGCTGATAAGCCGAAAGTCTGACAGTAACAAGTATGGGTCCCAGAGATGGCAATTGTAGGCAGGCAAACTCTATCCTGCACTGGCTGAATCGCTACAACCAACTTCCCATCCATCCAACCGATCGGAGCACCATTCCCCCTTGCCTTTGTACATAGAACATAGAACATACAGTGCAGAAGGAGGCCATTCGGCGCATCGAGTCTGCACCACTCCACGTAAGCCCTCACTTCAATCCTATCCCCTTAACCCAATAACCCCATCTAACGTTTTTTGGGGGGGACACTAAGGGCAATTTATCATGGCCAATCTACCTAACCTGCACGTCTTTGGACTGTGGGAGGAAACCGGAGCACATGGAGGAAACCCACGCACACACGGGGAGAACATGCAGACTCCACACAGACAGTGACCCAAACTGGGAATCGAACCTGGGACTCTGCCGCTGTGAAGCTACAGTGTTAACCACTATGCTACCATACTGCCCAGGTGTAGTCCAGGTTTTAAAGTTGGAAAAAGGCAGCCAGCATGCAGAATAACACATGAGGCCTGGAAGCAGGGTAACAGCTAGAAGCAGCAGGAGCTCAGAGAAAGATCCCCCTCCAACACCTCAGAGTGTGAGATACTCAGCTGACTAGGGGGCGGAGCTTTCTCCCAATTGGAGGAGCTCACCACAGGATATAAACCCCGACCTAGAAGCAATTCGGGGAAGGGGACCCTGCGGGGAGTGGAGAGGAGTGACTGTTGTGACTAGTCTGGAATTAAGTGAGTTGTACCATGTCAGCCTGGCCTCTCGTGGAGTCTTTACTTCTGTCTACAACACTGGCGAAGAGGATCAGGTGGGGCTGCCGTATGCGGCAAGTGCTGCAACCTCGGATAGTTTTTCAACTGCCTCAGGAGGCCACTCTCCAGCTGGCAGGCATGGCACACATAGGTGACCTTGAGCCTTTTGACGATTGGGTCCAGTATGTTGAAAGACATTTTTTCAACGCCATCACCAATGACAAACAACAGATCATCACCTTACTGACCGCCGTTGGCAGACTGACTTATGCATTAATCAGGAACTTGACTTACCTGAACAGGCCGGATGGGTTGCCATTTGCCACACTGATTGACCGGGTGGGCCGTCACCTAAATCCACAGCCCCTAATTATGGTCCGATGGTCCCGATTCCACACCACTTCACAGAAGCCGGTGGAATCCACTGTAGAATGCTTGGTGCACTTACCGGGACTCGCTGCCCCCTGCGAGCTCGGAGCTGCCCTGGCTGAATCGCTGTGGGACCACTTCGTTTGCGGACCTTGGGGCCGGGAAATGCAGTGGAAGCTGTTAATGGAGCTCCCCCCCCAACCCTTGACAGGGCCATCGACATCGCGCTCACTCAGGAAATTGCCGACCGCTGGCTCCAGGAACTCCAGAGCCTGGCAGTCACGAACATTGGGCGTCACCAAGACCACCGGCTGACGGCTACTGAAAGCGAGGTGACAGGAAGTTTCCAGGTCAGAAGTTACCACAGGTCCTGCAACTGCTGCCGCGACTCGCCCTGGAGCGACCATGGAGCTTCCCCCGATTTCGCATTCCCGGATGGCAGGCGCCAGTATCAAGCAAGAAACCAAGGCCAGGAGCAAGACTCTGGGCAATCGCGTGAGAGTGCCGTCTCCTAGCAATGGACAAGTTGCTATTTCCCCCCAAGAGATCGCACGCATTTCCTGGAGGACTTGGACGCTGAGGAGCCAACCCTACCGTTGTTCTGTGTGACTGGCCTGGTGACACTGCTGTTAAACGGACATCCCACTGAGATGGAACTGGACATAGGAACAGCAGTTCCAGTCGTCAGTCTACCCACGTTTGCCGCCATCCGGACAAGTCTTCAGCCACTAAAGCTTCGTGACAGCAGAGGACTCCATCCAGTGGAGGAAAAAGTGCGGGTGATTCACCAGGCCCCCATTCCTCATGACCAAATGGAGCTCCGCACTTTCCTTGGCCTGGTGAACTCTTACGGGAGGTTCATACCCAAGATGGCGACGCTGCTCAGTCCGCTCCACCAACTACTGAAGAAGGGACAGAAGTGGGACTGGGGTCCTCCGCACCAGAAGGCGTTTCACAAGGTGGAGCAGTGGCTCTTGTCAGAGGAATTGCTTACCCACTTCAACCAGACAAGCCCTTGCTCCTCATGTGCATCACCTCACCATATCGTGTCAGGGTGGTCCTGGCACATCACATGCTCGACGGCTCGGAGCGACCTACAGCTTTTGCGTCCAGGCAAACGTCGAACAAAACTACGCCCAGATAGAAAAGGAAGGCTGGCCATTGGTGATCGTGGTGAGGAAACTCCACCAGTACGATTATGGGCGGATGTTCATGGTATATACCAACCACAAGCCACTTCGGTACCGGAAACCACATGGAACCCTGGTTGAGACCAGAGCGGTCCTTTAGGATTGGCAGCACCAGGTGGCGGGGAAGCCTCAGCGGATAGCTCCGCTCACACTGCCGTCCCATGGAGTAGCCCGGGGACCATCGGGCACCCCGAGGGAGGACGAGGTGATGGGGCCCGTACTGGTGACTCCCCCAGGGGAGGTGCCAGAACATCGCAGCACCTCGGACATTCCCCTCCTGTCCCTGCGCACCTCGTGGACAGCAGACGGAACAGGGCGGTACTATGCCACCTAGGACACGCGAGCAGCCGGGCCCATCCAGGCCCAGTCATCCCAGAAGACGCCCGCCAACGGGGACTCAGGTCGCAGGGCAGGAATCACAGCAGGTCGCCTCCACTCCTGATGTAACGTCTGGAGAATCACCGAGACGTAATATTTTAATAAGCTTTATTGTATCAAGTAGGCTTATATTAACACTAAAAAGCAGAGAGTAGCAATGGAAGGATTCTTTTCTGATTGGAAGGCTGTGACTAGTGGTGTTCTGCAGGGATCAGTGCTGGGACCTTTGCTGTTCGTAGTATATATAAATGATTCGGAGGAAAATGCAACTGGTCTGAGTAAGTTTGCGGACGACACAATGGTTGGTGGAATCGCGGATAGCGATGAGGACTGTCAGAGGATACAGCAGGATTTAGACCGTTTGGAGACTTGGGCAGCAAAATGGCAGATGGAGTTTAATACGGACAAATGTGAGGTAATGCAAGGTCTAATACAGGTTGGGAATATACAGTGAATGGTAGAACCCTCAAAAGTATTGACAGTCAGAGAGATCTGGGTGTACAGGTCCACAGGTCACTGAAAGGTGCAACACAGGTGGAGAAGGTAGTCAAGAAGGCATACGGCATGCTTGCCTTCATTGGCCGGGGCATTGAGTATAAAAATTGGTAAGTCATGTTGCAGCTGTATAGAACCTTAGTTAGGCCACACTTGGAGCATAGTGTTCAATTCTGGTCGCCACACTACCATAAGGATGTAGATGCTTTAGAGAGGGTGCAGAAGAGATTTACCAGGATGTTGCCTGGTATGGAGGCATTAGCTATGAGGAAAGTTTGAATAAACTTGGTTTGTTCTCACTGGAATGAAGGAGGTTGAGAGGTGACCTGATAGAGGTCTACAAAATTATGAGGGCATAGACAGAGTAGATAGTCAGAGACATTTTCCCAGGGTAGAGGGGTCAATTACTAGGTGGCATAGGTTTAAGGTGAGAGGGGCAAGGTTTAGAGTAGATGTACGAGGCAAGTTTTTTACACAGAGGGTAGTGGGTGCCTAGAACTCGCTGCCGGAGGAGGTGGTGGAAGCAGGGACGATAGTGACATTTAAGGGGCATCTTGACAAATACATGAATAGGATGGGAATAGAGGGATACGGAACCCGGAAGTGATTTTAGTTTAGACGGGCAGCATGGCACAGGGCTAAATAGCTGGCTTTGAAAGAAGACCAAGCCAGGTCAGCAGCACGGTTCAATTCCCGTACCAGCCTCCCCAAACAGGCGCCAGAATGTGGCGACTAGGGGCTTTTCACAATAACTTCATTTGAAGCCTACTTGTGACAATAAGCGATTTTCATTTCATTTCATTCCATTTTATTTCATTTCATTCATCAGCCCCGACCACAGCGGATAATGCCTGTCACCTAAGAGACAATCCCCTCTCGCCGGAGGGGTGGGGGATGTGGGGGGCATCTCGAACACGGCAGGAATCATCACATGTGCACACTGCCAGGGCATCGGACGCAGAGGTGAATGATGCGCAGCTGATGGTCACATATCAGCTGCACGATCATTGAGTTTGATCGGCTGGTTTAGTGAAGTTTGTCATCTGCAGGTGCTCATAGGGGGCATGCATCCCGTCAATTGCCCCCTGAACCCGAGAAATGTTGGCGATGGCGGTGAACCCCGCTGTCCGGGCATCCCAGTCCACATTGAATTGGATGTATTGAGCCGCCTGGCCTTATAGGGCATCCATGACGGCGTAGATGCACCTGTGCACAGAGGTTTATGAGGTTCCGGACAGGTCCCTCCTCAGCGCCTCGAAGGAGCCCGTGGCATAAGTGTTCAGGGCAACCGTCACCTTGACAGCCACCGGGAGCGGGTGTCCTCCCCAATACCCCTGCGGTGCCAGGTGTGCCATCATCTGGCAGATATGTCGCACCGTCCTTATGCTCAGCCAGAATCTTCGACAGCATGCCCAGTCCGGAAGGTCCTCGAATGACAGGCACTGCCGGTACACACGAGGCCTCATGTGGCGTCTCCTTGGCACCTCCTCCTCCTGAGCCTGTCGGACGGCTCACTCTCCATTCTGGACGGCTGCCACCTGTGCCCTTTGATGTGTTGGGTATGCCGGGTCTGCGAGGACTGCGTTTACTGCAGCAGTGAGAGAGACAGGCTTCCACCACTTGAAGAAATGCAACTCGATTTTATTGAACTCTTAACTATCATACATACTTTAACTGTGGGTTGACACTATGCTGACTTGACTGGAGACCTGAGGCTATCCTGACCAGACTATCTTACAACCACATGGTGTATGTTTTAGTTGCTGCTCATGGGCTCTGACTGTCTCAGAGGCTGGATCCCAAGAGAGCGGGGAAACTAGTGCCCTCAGGCTTTATAGTGGTCCTGTCCTGTCTGGTGATTGGCTGCTGTGTTCTGTGTGTTCACTGGTCATCCTGTGTGTCAATCACTGCCTGTCTGTGCACCATCATATACCTGTGTGTATATTATCACATCTCCCCACCTTTTTTTTTTACTTAGTAAAAAATGTGTGCAGGTCAATAAATAGTGAGTGTGTGTGTGTACAGGAGCCTGGCTATAGAGAAAGTATGTTAACGTATTCACATGGGAAGGTGTCTAGTGCAGATAGAGGGCAGATAACAAATTAGGAAGAAACAATATGTACAGATGTGTAAACGGATCACAAGGTAATGCAACATTCAGTCTATAAATTCAGCCTCTGAGGCGGGTGACAAATTCTGGTTGACCGCCTCAAGGGTGGGTCAGGGGCCGCCTGCACTTGAACGGGCGGAACTGCCTCCAATGTAGAGATCAGTAAAAGAACTGGCAGATCGGTGGCCTCGTGGAAGGGCGCGTCCTTAGGAACCAGCATGCAAGGCGGGACATCACGTTCAGGTGGCAGGCGTGGAAGTAGCCGCAGTGCCCGCATATTACACCGAAGAAAGGAACCATCATGCATGCGAACAAGGAACGATCTCGGGGTCACTTGCTTAACCACCACAGCCGTGGCAGACCAGCCACCGTCAGGTAGCTGAACAGAGGAGCCAGAGCAGGGAGATCCGTGGCGTGGGCGTCGTACGCCGACTTGCATTGATCCCGAGGCTGTTGCATCCTCTGCATGACCGGAAAATTGTCAAGGTCCGGGATGTGGATAGCCGGCACTGTCGTCTGTAGTGTGCGGTTCATTAGCAGCTGTGCAGGGGACAGGCCAGCGGACAAAGGAGTCGCCCAGTAGGCTAACAGCGCCAGGTTAAAACCCGAACCCGAGTCAGCAGCTTTGCACAACAGTCTTTTAACAATGTGAACCCCCTTTTCAGCCTTCCCATTCGACTGGTGGTAGTGGGGGCTTGAAGTGACGTGCGTAAAATTGTACCGCCGGGCAAAATCCGTCCACTCCTGGCTGAAGAAACAAGGGCCATTATCAGTCATAACTGTAAGTGGAATGCCATGACGGGCAAAAGTCTCTTTGCATGCCTTGATGACCGTTGCTGATGTGAGGTCAGTCAGTCTGACCACCTCTGAGTAGTTGGAAAAGTAGTCCACGAGGAGGACATAGTCTCGGCCCTTTGCATGAAAGAGGTCAATACCAACTCTGGACCATGGGGAGCACACCAGTTCATGCGGCTGTAGAGTCTCTTTGGGCTGAGCCGACTGGAACCTTTGACACGTTGGGCAATTGAGGACTGTGTTGGCGATATCCTGACTGATGCCTGGCCAATATACTGCCTCTCCGGCTCGACGGCGACACTTTTCGACCCCCAGGTGACCCTCGTGGATTTGGCTGAGGACCCGCTCTCGCATGCTCTGTGGGATTATTATCCTGTCCAGCTTCATTAATATGCTGTCCACTACCGCTAGATCGTCCTTTATATTATAAAACTGGGGGCACTGCCCCTTTTGCCAACCATCCGTGAGATATCGCATTACTCGCTGGAGTAAAGGATCCCTGGCCGTTTTCTGACGAATTTGCATGACCCTTTCATCAGTGGCCGGAAAGTTGGATGCACAAAACTTCACCTGAGCGTCAACCTGCAGACAAAGTCCGACTGCTCACACGGCGTTGTGATGGATCTAGAGAGTGCGTCGGCCACAATGAGCTCTTTGCCCAGGGTGTAGACCAGGTCGAAATCGTAGCGGCGGAGTTTGAGGAGGATACGTTGTAGCCGTGGCGTCATATCATTGAGGTATTTTTGGATGATGTGAACCAATGGCCTGTGGTCTGTCTCGACCGTGAATTTGGGGAGTCCATACACGTAATCATGGAATTTTTCAATCCCTGTGAGGAGGCCCCGGCATTCTTTTTCAATCTGAGCGTATCCTTGCTCAGTAGGCGTCATGGCTCTAGAGGCATATGCGACTGGGGCCCAGGTGGAGGATTCGTCCCGCTGGAGGAGTACTGCCCCAATGCCAGCCTGGCTCGCGTCGGTGGAGATCTTCGTCTCCTTGGCGGAGTCGAAAAATGCCAGTACCGGGGCCTTGGTGAGTTTCGCCCTGAGCTCACGCCACTCTTGCTCATGAGACGTGGTGCATGAACCACAGGTGTGGCATTCGGCTTCAGCAGCATCTTGTATCGGTAAGGTAGTGTACCCATACCTTCGAAGACGCTGTGGTATTGTGCTATGATGTCATCTAATTGGGCTTGGAAGTTGACATCTGGCGAGGCCGTTGCCTCTGCGGACGACATGGTGTGAACCCACTGCACAAGATTCAGGATTTTGCAGGCCCGAGCACCGAGCAGAGAAGCTCTGTTGGTTCCTACAATTTCAAAATGCAGGGTTGCTTCTGAAGAACGATGGGATACCGCAAGCTGGCAGGAGCCACTGGCAGCGATGGCATTGCCATTGTAGTCGAGGAGCTGGCAGGCCGATGGAAGAATGCTCGGCTCGACGTGGATGGTGTCAAGGTCAGACTTTGAAATGAGGTTCGCTGAAGCGCCGGTGTCCAGCCTGAAGCGTATGCGAGCCTTGTTGACCGTGAGGGTGGCACACCACTCGTCGTCCGGATCAATGCTCATCACTGGGAGTTGTTTCACCTTCTTCGCTGAAAGCACCGTCTGCTTGGTGATGCTGCCCACCCAGAATGGGGATGTGACGCCCTCGGTGTCGGAATCTGGAACCATGTCGGAGTCGGAGTCTGCAACGGGTTGCTGTACTGACCGTACGTTCCTGCGCTGCGACTGGGATCGCTGTGTATTGGGCAGTTGAGCAGATCTGCACAGAGCTGCATAGTGGCTAAGCTTGCCACACTGGAGACAGCGTCGAGATTTCGTAGGAGATTGCCGCTTTAAATGGGCAGAGCCACAGTTGTTGCACATCATGGCGCCGACGTCAGGATGCTCCGTGCGCCAGAGCGCATGCGCGGTGCGGTCGAGCAATGTGCGCACTTGCGCAGTTCGGTCGTCGGCCTCGCCATCCCCTTGGTCGTGGCCCGCATGCGTAGGATCCCGGGAAAAGTGCGTGAAATGGTCGCCCTTATCCAGACTCAGGCCCTGGAGCTGTTTTACAGCCTGCACCCGCTCCGCATCGTGGGGGCCTTTCCGCGCCATCTCTGCCGCCTTGATATGGGAGTACCGGTTGTTAGCGACCTCATGGAGGACGCAGGTTTCTATGGCGATGGTAAGGGTGAGCTGCTTAACTTTAAGGAGCTGCTGGCGAAGGGGATCGGAGTACACCCCGAAAAAGATCTGGTCGCGGACCATGGAGTCAGAAGTGGAGCCGTAGTTGCAGGACTGCGCGCGGATACGGAGATAGGTAAAGAAGGACTGAAAAGGTTCCTCCTTACCCTGAAGCCTCTGCTGGAACACATAGCGTTCAAAGCTCTCGTTGACTTCGATGTCACAGTGGCTGTCGAGCTTCAGCAGGACTGTTTTAAACTTTGTCTTGTCCTCGCCTTCAGCAAAGGTGAGGGAGTTGAAGATGTGAATAGCGTGGTCCCCGGCTGTAGAGAGGAAGAGAGCGATCTTCCTGGCATCCGATGCGGTTTCGAGGTCGGTGGCGTCAAGACACAGCTGGAACTTCTGCTTGAAAATCTTCCAGTTAGCACCGAGGTTGCCGGAGATGTGGACCCGGGGGAGGTCGGACGCTGTCCATGTTACCGGATGGCTGATCTCTGGTCAAAGGCAGACTATCTCAAGCTGGTCCGTCAAACTCGAGCATAACTCACTAGTACCATGATGTGTTGGGTATGTCGGGTCTGCGAGGACTGCGTTTACTGCAGCAGTGAGAGCGACAGGCTTCCAACACTTGAAGAAATGCAACTCGATTTTATTGAACTCTTAACTATCATACATACTTTAACTGTGGGTTGATACTATGCTGACTTGACTGGAGACCTGAGACTAACCTGACCAGACTATCTTACTACCACATGGTGCATGTTCTAGTTGCTACTCATGGGCTCTTACTGTCCCAGAGGCTGGATCCCCAGAGAGCGGGAAATCTAGTGCCCTCTGGCTTTATAGTGGTTGTGTCCTGTCTGGTGATTGGCTGTTGTGTTCTGTGTGTTCACTGGTCATCCTGTGTGTCAATCACTGCCTGTCTGTTCACCATCATATACCTGTGTGTATATTATGACACCCTTGTGGCATGCTCCGCTGCTGAACACACAACTGCTGCCCCTTCCTCCTCCTCGAGCAGCTCTAGTTTGTAGAGCCTCAGTGCATCCCCCAGGGCTGCAGTGGCTAGCAGGAAAGCCACCATCCCTGGTTGAATTCCAATATCCATTGTCTGCAGGGGGTGAAAAGACGACATGTTAGCATGGTGCGTACCCCTGTACCCAACCAGGTCCAACAGGCTACATAGTGGCACCGGTTGGCACTGTGGACTCTGCCCCCCTTATCCCACCCCCCCATCCCCGCAACCCTGGCCCTGTCAATACCCAGCAGCATGGGGGCTTCTGGCCCTGGCCCCTGATGTCAGGGGTACCGTCGGCTAGCGCTGACCTTGCCCGGTATGCTGGTGCCATAGGGGCTACTATGGGCGTTGTCCTGGATTGGCCACCGGTGGGTGGCGGCTGACTGGGGTTGGATGTGGTGGAGAGTGGGGGAATGGGGGCACCCATATGGTCGGTGTCACTCTACAGAACCATGGGCCAAGGTGAGTGGTCAGTGGAGTGCACAGCAAGATAATAGTAATAATAATTACTTATTGTCATAAGTAGGCTTCAATGAAGTTACTGTGAAAAGCACTTGTCGCCACATTCCGGCGCCTGTTCGGGGAGGCTGGTACGGGAATTGAACCGTGCTGCTGGCATTGTTCTAAATTACAAGCCCAGTGTGCTAAACCAGCCCCTGATGGCTGCCTTGCAGGCTGCCGTAATGGCAGTCTCTGACTGGACACTGCCCCAGTCCAGTGGGGGTCACCTCGGCCACTCGGCCTGTTCCTCCATCACCCTCTCCCTCCCCTGGCGCTGGCAGGATCCACCTGTAGCCATGTAAAATGGCTGCGTTCCGATTAATCTGGCCAAAACCCAGTTTAAAACGGCTAACCCGAAAGACTGCTGGGAAAAGCAGCCAAGAAGACACAAGCAGGCAGCTGCAGACAGGTTTGCATATTCAGCTCTGGGAACGTAGCCCAGATCGATACTCAGGGCTATCAACAGCCCATCAACCCAGGTATTCGCAGTTGCATTCAGGACTGTTTGCAGCCCATCTATTCAGACATCCACAGTTAAATTGGCTATCCCCGGGAACAATTGCAACATATTAGCAATTGAATACTGGGCCAGACCTGTCGGCGCCTGCAGTGGCCGAAACAAAGACAGGTGAGCGACCAACCCCCGATCGAGGAATCTCCTCACCATTGGACACATCGATCCCAGAGATTGTGGACAGATCCAATCACTTGGGACTCAGTGTCAAGGGCCGCCCCGGGAGGCGGGAAGCCCGGGGGGCCCTATAAAAGTGAGGGTCCAAGTTCAGATCTCGCTCTCTCTCCTCTTCGCCTGCTCGAGACCTTCGCAAGACCAGCCACCGGCAATAGTAAGTTTGAATCCAGCGATCGCTATCCGGTAGAGACATCTAGCCACCGACCTGTAGCAGCCTTTTGAATCCCACGGACCAGATTTGATAGGACAAGCCATTTGTTTCCCTGACCTGGTGGGCTCTTCCTAAGTTAAGTATTGGCCAGTAGTGATAGTTTTATTATATAGAAAGTAGTATTAGGGTGTTAATATTGCTTGTTGTATATAATAAATGACCGTTGTTTTAACCCTTACTAAGCAGTGTGCTGTATTATTAATCATAACCTGAACTTGAACCACGTGGCGGTATCATAAAGATACCTGGCGACTCGTGAGCAAAGGTGACATAATCAGAGACAATAGACTAAGGCTAAAAAGAGCAACACACCCCACCCCAGCCAGCCGGCCAGTGTCAGGACCAGCAGCCCATGGTCGCTCCTCTTTGTATCCTACCTTCTCTCTCTCCCTCATCAGGCATGACGCCGGTTTCATGATTTTTAAAAGCACAAGTGAACCGCGCTGTTGGGAACTTGGCCCATCGGAGGAGGAGAATCACGGAGGCCCCGGAGAATACTGGGTTGGGCCCGCTGATGATATGCAAATGGTGTTTACTGCACGTTCGTTCCGGAACGCCTTGACGCCGCACGTCAAAGCGACGGAGAATTGCGAGTTGCTGTCAAATTGTCACCCGCCGCGATTTTGGCGCCGGAAGTTATTCTCCGCCCAATCGCTTTTCCCGATTTTGGCATCAGCCAATGGAGAATCCGGCCCCCTGTAACAGTATCTCACCATGTGCAGGTACTCACAGAATGAGTGATAGTAAAGTTAGGGAATAGAAAGAACACAAAAGTGAAGAAAGAAAACCTGCAGCAACAGAAAGAAATAGAAGTAAAAGAACAAAAGCAGAAAAACAACAAAATAGGAAAAAGAAAACACAACTACTTAAAGATAAACAGCCAGGGAGGAAAAGTAGGAAGGATAAATAAAGGAATGGACAAAAGAGGGAAAACATGAACATAAACATTAAATTCTGAATGTTGTAGAATAGTGTCACATTTTTTTGAAAAAGAATTCTGACCGCGCACAAGTGAAAATACAAAGAAAAATATTAAATTGTTTTTCTTCATCCAATCTATATTTATATATTGTCTTGAAAACATGCAGGAAAAACCTAGTGAAAATTAAAAAAAAGTGTAACAACACAAAAGTCTGACCAGAAGGTAGGCGGTCTGTTAGAGTGGAAGAAAACTTGGAACTAAATCAAACAACTAGAAGATGTATCACTATGGAAACAGAAAAAAAAAACCTGTGCGCTGTTACATAAATGCAAGTCTTCCTTTTTTAAATGGGACTCAGTACTGCCGAGTGGTTTGGAAGCCAGGAAAGACATCCCATGCATATGAGCATGGCTAGAAGATTTTGCCAGCAATCTGCGAACTGTATAAGTAGAGGCGGTTGGAAAAATGCTGGCAAAGCACTGTCCTATCAGTTGCCAATTCTGTTATGATTACCAGAGTTCAGGAAAATTGAAATCGCAAATAACAATTAGTGAACAGATCCATGGGGAATAACTCCATCCAATTATTCCACCAAGGACCATTAATTTGTACAATGGTTCCAAACAGTTTTGGAGTTGTTATTGAACTTCCTGAGGCCATTGAATCAGATGAATAGTGCTCCCAACAATAGCATGAGATGAGTACAGATAAATCATGCGCAGATTCTTGATCAAACTGACTGAATGCCTATTCTCTGACAACAATCTTTTATCTCTCTGCGTAAATAATGGTCAGATTCAGTTACTGCGGGCAGGATTCGCCATTGGCCAATGCCGGAATCACGAATCGTGATCAGGTGGAGAATAGAGCGACAGCTGAAAATCGAAGTTGGCGCCGGGTGCCCAACGGGATGTCATGCTCCGGCACCTCGATAGTGGCGTGAATGCAGTCCACGGCGCTCGCTGGCATGGGCATGCAAAATGTACAGTAGCATGCATTAACAGTACTCCCAGGTCTCTGGAGACGCTCTGCCCCTGTCAGGCAGAAGTGACATCGGCGAGATTCAGTTGTGGTATTTAAGATAGGGAAACTGGCGCCATGGCTGCTGAGGGAGAGAGAGGAGGGAGGTAATAACCCCAAAAGTGCAACGATGGTTTGACTGTTGTGTTGCTGGCTGGCAAGTGTCTACCAAGGCCAGGGGAGTAACGGGGGGGGGGGGGGGGGGGGCTGCGGCCAGCGAATGGGCCGTGGAGTCAGGATGTCCCCCCGGCAATGTGGTTTCCAGGCATGGACTGCCAGTATCACTGCCTACAAGGCAACCATCTGGCTGTGCACCCCACTGACTGCCCACTGCGGCCTCTAGATGCACAGAGCGTCACAGGCTGCATGGGTCTTCTCCCGCTCCCCTCCAGAACAGGTCCTGTGGTGAGTGCCCTCTTCAGGTCAGACCACTCCCTATTGTGTTCCTCAAGCCAAGTGAAATATACGTTTTTTATGATAAGGTTTCGTAGTGCCGAGGTGGGTGATTCCAAATTGGGTATGAATTTGTCCAAAAGGTTGACGACACACATCATTCATAATACAACCTTTTTGTCTTCTGGACATGACATTCTGGTGACGGCTGCATTTCTTTTCAGAGTCTGGTTGGACTCCTTGAGCTGATACTTGATCACCCAAGAAAATTAATCTGGAGATGCCAAATTGGCATTTGGCTCTGTTTAGTTTTAGACCAAACTTTTCAATTCACTTCTTGACTTGCAGAAGTAATGCATTATGTTCCAGTTGATGACATCATCAATATACACTCGTATGCCTGGAATACCTTCGACCATCTGCTCCATTACTCGATGAAAAATTTTGGAAGCTGAAATGATCCCAAATGGCATTCTATCGAAGCAGTATCTCCCGTGAGGTCTGTTGAATGTGCAGAGTTTCTTATTCGCTTCGTCTAGCTTTAGTTGCCAAAAACCCCTTGATGTGTCTAGCTTGGTGAAGATCTTGGCACCTGACATCTCACTCGTGGTTTCCTCACTTTTAGGAATTGGGTAGTGTTCCCGCTTGATATTCTGATTCAGATCCTTGAGACTAGACAGATTCTCAGGTCACCATTAGCTTTCTTCACACAAACCATAGACCTGACCCAGTCAGTTGGTTCTTCCACTTTGGTGATTATCCACAACTGCTGCATACGTTCAAGTTCCGCTTTTAAACATTACCTCAAAGGAGCTGGTACCCTCCTAGGTGGATGAATGACTGGTCTGGCATTCGCTCTTAGCTGGATTTTATATTCAAATGGTAGTGTTCCCATACCATGAAAAACGTGAGGAAATTTCTGGATCTTCAATCTGGCCATTGCAAATTATTGAGATGCTGTCCAAGCTGTAAATGCGTTTCACAAGTTGCAGAATCTCACAAGCCTTAACACCCAGTAGTGAAGATCGCTTTGGCTCAACTATTTCAAATTTGTTCGGAACCTGTTTTTCTTTGATCTCTACTGTTAGGTAGCAAGTGCTCATTCTGGTAATCACATTGTCGCTATAGTCCCACAATTGATAGTCATTGTCGTTAATTACTGGTGTCGTTTTTAATTTGGCTAGGTCTGTCTGATTAATGAAATTAACTTTTGCTCCGGTGTCCAATTTCATTTTAATTGTGGCTCCATTTATTACCAATGGAATCGTCCAATGAACATTATTGTGTACGACTGATATCTGTTTTGAAATGTCTGAATCAGAAGTTTCCAGTTGCGTTTCCTCTATACTTTCTCTTGTTTCGACAAAGAAAGAATCTTCTAAATTGAATGCATCTGCCATTGCATCAGGTATGATTGTTTTATTAACATGTTTTATATTGCTTATTTTTTGTACAGCCCTCCTCTTGTTCACCATACGAAGCTGCTTAACTTGTTGAAACATTATTCTTGTTCTGCACTGAGATGCAAAGTGATTCGATTTGTGGCACTTCACACAAATTTTTCCAAACGCAGGGCATTTTCTTATTTGATGGACGTTGCCGCACCATTTACACGTCATGCACAAAATGGCTGCTGTCTGAAGCACGTTTCTTTTTTTGGTGTGCCACAGTATTTATGGCATCAGCCACGTTGTTAGTTTTTGCACCTTTTTCACTGACCAACATTTCAGAGAACTGACTTCTGGCAAGTTTGCTTGCTCTACACAGACTGATTGCACCTTCTAAAGTTAGATCAGACTGTCTCAATAATCTATCCCGCAGTTTATCGCTTTTTATTCCATAGGTTATCTGATCTTGCCTTGGGTCACTATCTGTGCGGAGTCTGCACGTTCTCCCCGTGTTTGCGTGAGTTTCCTCCGGGTGCTCCGGTTTCCTCCCACAGTCCAAAGATGTGCAGGTTAGGTGGATTGGCCATGCTAAATTGCCCTTTGTGTCCCCCCAAAAAAGGTTAGGTGGGGTTACTGGATTACGGGGATAGGTTGCAAGTGTGGGCTTAAAGGGGGTGCGCTTCCCAAGGGCCGGTGCAGACGCGATGGGCCAAATGGCCTCCTTCTGCATTGTAAATTCTATGATTCTATGATCTCGCAGAAGCGAGTCTAGGAGAATGGAATAATTACATGGATGTGCTTTAAGTCTCGGATCCGTTATAAAGCAGTCACGTGTTTCACCTGCTTTTTTCACTCTGCCTGAACACACCATTCAAACGTTTCGTTTTGCTACAACTGGCAGCGCTGTCAAATTTTTTAATTACTTCACTGTATTTTTTCTTACCTGCTTTGTCCTCAAATCAGAACTGAGTTGAAAATGTCTAGGCTTGAGGACCAGCCACTGGTAGAAACCAACACTATTTCTCGTTGATCGCTGGCTGCTTCTAGGTCTAGGGCAGAGATATACAACTCAAACTGATGCTTGAAATTGCGCCACTAAATGTTTACTTTACCCAAAGTATGAAATTGCTGTGGAGTTTGCAAACCTTCCATCTCGTTTCGAATGGGAAGTTCTTTGATATTATCAGAGCCTGGTAAAAGATTTCTTTTGAAGTTCATTTTTTTTTAACAGAGATTTCCAACCATCAAGTGTTTGGAAGCATTCACAACAAATTGTTAACCTTTCATTTACTGTACAATATACATATTGTCACACACCCCAGTGCACCATCCAAGGTATTGCCCCACTGCAGTGGCAGCAGGGGAAACGTGGAGTGCACCTTGACTGGTGGATGCATGCAGCATGGCTGTCGGCACCCACCCTGGCACACTGCCCCTCACAGGGCAGATGTCCCGCCAGTGACACCATCAGCTAGCCCATCCCACAGGACCACTGGCTGTCAGCGTTGCCCACTGCACCCCTGCCCCAATCCATCCTGCCCCAGACAAGTTAACACAACTGGTGCGTGGCACAAAAAGGCACAGCACACCGCAACTATGGTCCCAACAGGTGTCCACCCCCCGGTCGAGCCTCACCTGTGGGCCCTGGCCGCACGCATGCCACTAAGCATGGCGCCGGTCAGTAGCGCACTGTGTCCACCCCATCCCTCTCTCCAAAACCTGGTACCACCCTGCTGGCAGGTAATCACATAGCCCACCAAAGGAAGACTCCCACAATAGAATCCACAGGAGGGTACAGGACAGGGGCCACAGAGCATATTGCTGGCATGGGAACCCCTGCCAGCAGGAAGGGTGGCATATATGAGGGCCCCGCCCCAGTGCAAGGCACCGACTGAGCGAGATGTGCAGTGGGGTGTGCAAACTGTCAGGGGGAATGGCCGGTATTGATGGTGGGAGTGGGAAAGGGAATGGAGGGGAGAACATACGGGGGTAGGGGTTGCAGTCCAAGCCAAGGCACCGTGTAGCCCATTGGACCTGGTTGCGCACATGAGTACCGATCATGCCAATATGTCTGCCTTTCATCCCCTGCAGATAATGGAGTTTTGTGTCCAACCAGGAATGGTTGGCATCTGCTGGCCGCCACAGCCCCAGTGGATGTAAAGTGGCTGCAGGAGCAGGAGCTTTTCAGGGTGGGCCCAGCAGAACCGGAGTGCGCCTCAGAGGAGCAGGGACCAGCCAGTGAGGATGGAGAGCTGGCCGCCCAACAGGCCAAGGAGGAGGTGGGAAGAAGACACCTCATCAGGCCTCATGTATACCAGCAGCACCAGTTATTCGAGGACCTGCCGGATCGAGTGTGTCGCCAAAGACTCCAACTAACCAGGGAGACCGTAAGGCTTATGGGCTGTACGGCACCTGGAACCGCGGTGGTATGGGGAAGGATACCCGTTCGCTGTGGCTGTCAAGGTGATGGTCGCCCTGAATATCAATGCCACGGGGTCCTTCCAGGTGCCGTGTGAGGACCTGCCTGAGATCTCCCAGAGCTTCATGAACAGGTGCATCATATAATCGCTGTAATGGAGGCCCTATATGGCACAATATGTCAACCTGAATATGGACCGAGTCCACCAGGGTGCCCGGGCAACAGGAATTGCCGTCATCACAGGCATACCCCAGGTCCAAGGGATGATTAACGGGACACATGTCCCCTACGATTACCGCCGCATCAGGGGCTGCCCTTCACAAACCGGAGGGGATTCCACTCCCTCAATGGGCAGTTGGTATGTGACCACTGGCTGCACATCATGCATGTCTGCACCCGATAGCCAGGCATCGTGCGCGAGGTGGACATCCTGGCGCACGCGACAGTCCCTGAAACGTTCAAGACGCTCCTTCGGCTGAGAGGTTGGCTCTTGGGCGCCAGGGGGTATCCGCTGCGGTCGTGGCTGATGATGCCTAATCGAAGGCCTCAGACCGACGCCCATGCAGCGACCAGCAGTGTCATCGAGAGGTGCACCAGTGTCCTGAAGATGCGGTTCAGATACCGCTCTGGAGGGGCTCTCCAATATAGCCCAGGAGGGTCTCCCACATCTTGGTGGCCTGCAGCACAGGGGGTCCGTGGCCAGTAGCCTGTGTGTGCAGGGCACTTGGCTATGGTGGGTAGTGTGCATGTTAACATGCGGTGCTGGATGGGGTGTGAGCCGGCGGGTGGGATTCGAACGCCCTCTCGGAGTGGTGGGGGGGGGGGGGGGGACATTGGGTGTGTGGGAAGGGGGTTAGTGGCAGGGGCACAGTGGTGGTGGTGACTCACCCTGGCTGGCCTGGGGTTTGTACATCCTCCCCTATCATTGCCTAATGGTCCACCTGGGATGGGGCCGCATGAGGGTGGGGAAGGATGGCTGTGGTGAATGTGGGATGGGGTGGTGCTTGGGGCACAGAGTTGGTGACTCATTCTGGCAGCCCTGAGGAAGTTGTGCAGCTTCTTGCTGCACTTCTGCCCACTCCTAGCTGTGGGGTCCATGGTGATAACGGCCTCTGCCACCTGCGTCAAGGCCCCGTTAACTCGACGGGTGGCAGCCTCCTTCCTACCTCGGGGAACAGGATGTCCAGCATTGCTTCCAGCTCTGCATCGGCGAACCTCGGTGCTGGTCTTCGGATGGCACCTTTGTGGCTGTCAGGAGTGCTTATATGTGGCTGCAGCTTGTCAGGCTCTCGAGTGCCAATCCTGACCCCAGCGAATCACACCCTGGCGTGCATTGGAATCGCACTAGCTCCACGTGATGCTGGTGCTGGCCCATTCACATGTCCTGAATCACTCCGGGACCGGTGCCCTCACCGTAACCGTGGAACTCCCACGATTCAGTTCCAATGTCAGAACTTAGTCCCTGAACTGGAGACTGCCGCCCTTCGTCTTTGAACCGGAGAATCCAGCCCTACATAATTTCCTCAAAATAAAGTTCATGGTTAAATATGTGATCTCATCAGACAAATAACACTTTTAACACATCAACACGTTGGGTAGATGTCTTTTTGCCTCACTTACTACACCCTATGGGCTTGATGTAACTAAATGGGAACAAAGTCCTATAGCGAGTGAATTTAGTGTTTCCCGGCGGTCACAGTGCCAAGAAACACAAGCTATCAAACGTCACTCGGGTTAGATAGGGGTCCTCAGTGGGGAATGCGTTTCTGAGGCTGCACATTGCCCCATTTTCTTCATTGAAGAGCTCGCTCGCGGAACTCGTCAGTGCAGCAAAAGATTGGGATGCCAGTTACCCACAATGCAACCCCCAACTGACATCCCCCCCCAAGTCCCAACTCACTATGAGGGGGTCCCCAGGCCCCCGCGCACCCCCCAACATCCGCACAGGGCACCCCAGGCTTGATCGCTGTTTTACAAAAAATGCCTGCTTGGCACCTTGGCAGTGCCAACCTGGTACAATGGCAGTGTCTGAAGTGTTGGGTGCTCTGAGGTACAGACAAACCAACAATGTTGCGATTGGTACAACGCAGTTTTATTCCATTCAACTATTTATACATCAGACCTGGTACTCAGCACATTGAGACTGTGTGAGTGTCTTGCTATGAGGTCCTGGCCCTGTGCCGTCTCCAGATGGACAGCCTAGGAAGTGTCGTGTTTCTTGTTTTATACTGTGTCTGCTCTTGTCTGTGATTGGCTGTCGTGTTATGTGTGGTAATTGGTCCGTTGGTCTGTCTATCATTATGTATGTGTTATGATATATGTTTGAATATCATGACATCCCCCCTTTTTTACAAGATTATGTGCCTACGTGGTTATAAATATAAATGTGTCCTGAGTGCAGCTAAAGGTGTGTGTATGCGTAATATTTACATCATGTACATGGGGCTTAACTATATGCAAGGGGCAATGTCAGGTGTGACATGCTAACGAGGTTATACCATAACAAAAAGAAAAACAACTTGGAAATTTGGAACGATCAAACGAAGCCTGTAACGATAAAACAGACATGTTATAAAACAGTGGTTACAAAAGTTTGACGTGTGAACAGTCTCATAAGTCCAGTCTAGTAGGTGGGCGACAAATTCGGGTTGACCGCCTCAAGGGTGGGTCGAGAACCACCGGCTGAGGTGCGAGTCTGGCCACGGGCGGCGACAGAAGGGGCATGGTATATGGCAGCTCCACGAAGTCACTATCAGGAACCAGTGGAGGACACGGCGTCTGTGTAGGGTCCCGTTGCGAGCGTGGAAGTAAGCGAAGGGCTCGGTGATTGCGCCTACGCACGGATCCACCGGCATGCGTACCAGGAACGAGCGAGGAGCCACGCGTCGGAGGACTTCGGCAGGTGCTGACCAGCCGCCGTCTGGTAGGTGGATGCGGACGTTGTCTCCAGGGGCCAGGGAGGGAAGATCAGTTGCCCATGTGTCGTACAATCTCTTCTGGCGACCGCGCTGCAGTTGCATCCGATGCAGTACCGGAGCATGGTCTATTGTTGGTGCCAGGATGGAAGGCACAGTGGTTCTGAGGGCGCGACCCATCAGCAGCTGTGCTGGTGAGAGACCAGTGGCTAGTGGGGCCGAGCGATAGGCCAGCAGGGCTAGGCAGAAGTCCGACCCGGCAGCAGCGGCCTTGCAGAGGAGCCGCTTGGCAATGTGAACGCCCTTCTCCGCCTTTCCATTTGACTGGGGGTGTAGAGGGCTGGACGTCACATGTGTGAAGCCATATGAAGCAGCAAAGGACGACCATTCCTGGCTGGCAAAACAGGGCCCATTGTCCGACATGACAGTCATCGGAATGCCGTGGCGAGCAAAGGTGTCTTTGCAGGCCCTGATGACAGCAGACGACGTCAAATCGTGCAGGCGTATGACTTCAGGGTAGTTTGAGAAGTAGTCAACTATGATGACATAGTCCCTGCCAAGCACGTGAAACAGGTCGACACCCACCTTCGCCCAGGAGGATGTCACCAGCTCATGGGGCAGAAGCGTCTCAGGAGGTTGCGCCGGCTGAAACCTTTGGCAGGTTGTACAGTTGAGCATCATGTTGGCAATATCGTCACTGATGCCCGGCCAGTAGAGCGGTCCTCGGGCCCTCCGTCTGCACTTCTCGACCCCCAAGTGGCCTTCGTGTAGTTGGTCGAGAACCAGCTGGCGCATGCTGTGCGGAATCACAATCCGGTCCAGCTTCAGAACGACACCATCAATGATGGCTAGGTCGTCTCGTACATTGTAGGACTGCGGGCACTGCCCTTTGAGCCATCCTCCCGTCATGTGGCGCATCACTCGCCGCAGAAGGGGGTCGGCCGCAGTCTCTCGGCGGATACGGGCCAGACTGGAGTCGTCAGCCGGCAGATTTGCCGCTGTGAAAGCCACCTGTGCCTCGACCTGACATACGAACCCCTCCGCATCTGGCAGCGTGCTCACTGCTCTGGATAGGGCATCCGCCACGATGAGGTCCTTCTCTGGAGTGTAGACCAGTTGGAAGTCGTACCTCCTGAGTTTAAGTAGGATGCGCTGGAGGTGAGGGGTCACCTCGTTCAGGTCCTTGTTTATTATGCTGACCAGGGGGCTGTGGTCAGTTTCGACAGTGAACCGGGGAAGACCATATACGTAATCATGGAACTTTTCTAAACCGGTTAGCAAGCCCAGGCACTCTTTTTCGATTTGTGCGTAGCGCTGCTCTGTGGGGGTCATGGCCCGCAATGCATAGGCCACTGGGGCCCATGATGCCGTGTCATCCCTCTGCAGGAGCACTGCTCCAATGCCGGATTGGCTGGCATCAGTTGAGATTTTGGTGGCACGAGACGTGTCAAAAAACGCCAACACTGGTGCCGTGGTGAGTTTGCGTTTTTGCTCCTCCCATTCCAGCTGGTGTGTGTGTTGCCACTGGAACTCTGTGGATTTTCTGACGAGGTGGCGCAGAGTCGTCGTGTGGGAGGCAAGGTTGGGAATGAACTTCCCCAGGAAGTTGACCATGCCAAGGAAGCGTAGGACAGCTTTCTTGCTGGCCGACTGCGGCATGGCTGTGATGGCGCTCACCTTGTCTGCATCCGGACGGACCCCTGACCGGGAGATATGGTCTCCCAGGAACTTCAACTCGGTCTGGCCAAAGGAACACTTGGCTCAGTTGAGGCGCAGGCCGTTTTCCCGTATGCGGGCAAAAATGCGTTGGAGACGATATATGTGCTCCTGCGGTGTGGTCGACCAGATGATGACATCGTCCACATATACGCGCACCCTTCGATGCCTTCCATCATCTGCTCCATGATTCTATGGAAGACCTCGGATGCCGAGATGATGCCAAATGGCATCCGGTTGTAGCAGAACCTGCCAAAGGGGTGTTGAAGGTACATAGCTTTCGGCTGGACGGGTCCAGTTGGATCTGCCAAAATCCTTTAGAAGCATCCAGTTCCGTGAATATCTTCGCCTGGGCCATTTCACTGGGGATCTCCTCCCGTTTGGGTATGGGATAATGTTCCCTCATAATATTATTATTGAGGTCTTTGGGGTCAATACAGATATGGAGCTCGCCAGAGGGCTTCTTGACACACACCACGGAGCTGACCCATGGCGTGGGCTCCGTGACCCTGGATAGGACCCCTTGTTCCTGGAGATCCTGCAGCTGCTACTTGAGGCGGTCTTTGAGTGGCGCAGGAACCCTGCGAGGTGCGTGAACGACCGGGATGGCGTCCGGTTTGAGGCGAATTCGGTAGGTGTATGGCAGTGTTCCCATGCCTTCGAATGCCTGGTTGTGGGCGAGGAGCGATTGGAGCTCTGCATCCGGGAAGTCAGACGTGCCGTCTGGAGAGAGAGAGTGGATTCGTTGCACAAGGTGGAGAGCCTTGCATGCCTGTGCGCCCAGCAGGGAGTCCTTCGATGAGCCGACTATCTCGAACGAGAGTGTGGCCGTGTGTGTGTTGTGTGTCACCTGGATCTGGCAAGATTCCATGGCTGGGATAACGTTCCCGTTGTAGTCGACCATCTTGCACCGGGATAGCCGGATTGGTGGTCTGACCTTCATGGCGTAGAAGGCTGACCATGCTATGAGGTTGGCGGAGGCGCCAGTGTCCAGGCGGAAAGTGATCGGCGATCGGTTGACCGTCAGGGTGGCACTCCATTCATCGCCCGGATTGATGGTGTTGACCCGGTTCCCATCAATGACCGCAACCCGGAAGGCGTCTTGGTCATCTGTGTCATTGGTTTGGATGTCGTGATGTGGAGGCTGAATGGTCCGCACGTTCCTGCGATGTTGTCGGAGATGTGGAAGATCAACAGGTTGAGCCGCTCGACAGTAGGCAGCGTAGTGGCCCATCTTGCCACAGCGTAGGCATTGTCGGGTTTTTGCAGGATATTGCCCTTTTAAATGTGCAGCTCCACAGTTGCCACACGTCATGACGTCATGGCGTTCGTAACGCCACTGCGCATGCGCAGTTTGGTCTTGCGTCGGGCGTGCCTGCGCATAATGTCGCTCAGTGTTGCCGTAGGTTTTGGCGCGCACAAATGCGGGAGGCCTTGAAAAGCGCGCAAAACGGCCGCCCTCGTCCGGGCCACGGGCCGGGAGAAACTCGATTGCCTGGACGCGTTCGGCCTCGTGGGTGGCCTGGCTTGCCGATTCAGTCGCGTGGGACCCCCTCCGTGCCGATTCGGTCGCCTGAAATTGGACATAGCGGCTAGTCGTATTCTCATGCAGGACACAGGCTTCAACTGCAGATGCTAAGGTCAGGCCTTTTATTTTTAGAAGCTGCTGGCGTAGGCCACTGGAGGCAACGCCAAAAACGATCTGGTCCCGGATCATGGACTCTGAGGTGGTGTCGTAACCGCAGGACTGCGCGAGTATGCGGAGGTGCGTCAGGAAGGACTGAAAGAGCTCATCCTTACCTAGCAGGCGCTGCTGAAAGACATACATCTCAAAGCTTTTGTTGACCTCAACGTTGAAATGCTTGTCGAGCTTGAGGAGGACCGTGTCATACTTAGCTTTGTTCTCGCCTTCCGCGAACACCAAGGAGTTGTATACATGGATGGCGTGCTGACCTGCGGTAGTGAGGAGCATGGCAATCTTCGTTTCGTCTGAGGCGCCCTGTTTTTCACTGGCTTGCATGAAGAGTTCGAAGCGCTGCTTGAAGAGCGTCCAATTTGTGCCCAGGTTCCAAGAGACTTGCAACGGCTGCGGTTTGTTGCGGGTGTCCATGGCTCAGGATGGCAGGTTTGCCGATTGGTATCGATTCACTCCTGGTATCATGAAGTGTTGGGTGCTCTGAGGTACAGACGAACCAACACGGTTGCGATTGGTATAACGCAGTTTTATTCCATCTAACTATTTATACATCAGACTTGGTACTCAGCACGTTGTGACTGTGTGAGTGTCTTGCTATGAGGTCCTGGCCCTGTGCTGTCTCCAGATGGACTGCCTAGGAAGTGTTGTGTTTCTTGTTTTATACTGTGTCTGCTCTTGTCTGTGATTGGCTGTCGTGTTATGTATGCTAATTGGTCCGTTGGTCTGTCTATCATTATGTATGTGTTATGATGTATGTTTGAATATCATGACAGTGTCCTTGCCAGCTAGCCAGTACCAGGCTGGCAGCCAGGTGGCACAGCCAGGGTGCCCAGGTGGCACCAGCAGTGCCAGGATACCACCTTGCCCAAAGGGCATGCCCGTGGGGGCCTCCGATCCCTAGGGAGTCCCTCATGAGTGCCGTTCCGGCTGGTCCCTATTTATGGAGACCAGTACTGCAAGGCGAAGGGGATAGATCACAATGCCTCAGGTGTGTCGCTCTAATATGCAGATTTGCCAAAAGTGATCCCACCTTCACATCGCAACGTTTCACGAGATCGCGTTGGATCTCACGAGGCATTGCAAGCCTTGTACATTCCGGGAGCGGGGTCTCCCGGCGTCTATCGGCCACATTTTGGCACGGCGCACTGCTTTTCTGGCACAGCGTGGCCATTCAATTGCGCCCTTCATCTGCTTTAATTCATCGCCGAGATTAAAAACAGGTCACTCTCTCTCTCTGGATTTAGAGTGCCTAAAATCAATTACAGTCAAGAGTTACAAATCATAGTCAGGTTTATGACAAAAGATTCTGCTTATGATAAAAGACAGAAGGCTTATCCTATCAATACTAACTACAAATCACTTTGTGTTCCTTCTGTGATACATTATGTTTGGATGGAATGAAATTCTATTTCTCAGACCAAGCTCTGCAAGGCTGAAGACATTCAGGGATTAAATCAAGACAGCTTTCACTCACATTTGTTGTCATATAAATGTAAGTAGTTGCAAATGGGATTAATGGTTTGGTTATTGCTGGCAAGTTATTATTCCTAGCAGTAATTGCTGCAATCATTGCACTTCAAATTAGTCTTTGCAGATCACAGGATTTAAACACTGGATAACTTTAAAGTAAAAGAGTCATGTTATTCTGATTGTAACAGAATATGTTTCCCATTCATATGCACCAAGCCAACATGCCTTAATGGCATCCTTTGCTTTCAGTACTTTTCTTAATCAAGGAAAATAACTTCGGAGAAAATGAAGCGAATAAGCAAATAGGAAGGCAAAGTGAAAGTCTGTTTTTATTTCACGTGCAAAGAAATATGTTAAACTCTCAGAAACTTGGGGCTAGATCCTCCGTTTGGGAGGCTGTTCTCCTGCCAGAGCTGAATCACTTCTGGTACGCGCCGGCACTAGGAACGGTGCCCAGAAGCAATACACTCTCCTCAGCCATGCAAATTGTGCCTGGCGGGGAACGCAAGGGATTCCATTCCGAATCCAGCTATCGGGCCGCCATTTTGAGCGGGCGGCTTGATAGCGAAATCCGGCGGCTGGTCCCCATCCCCTCTGCAACTCAAATCCACCCCCACCCCTCCCCATCTGCTGACAAGTAGGAGCATCCTTCCTTATCCCCGCCCCCCCCTTTCGACCACAGAAACTGCTGGGCCAACCCCTTCAACACAGCACACATGCATGAGGGGGGCCCCACTACGCAGCGACCCCCCATAAAATTCCCCCCAACAAACTCAGAATATAGAAGTGCAGGAGCCTCAGTCTTTGCCATTACCCAATATTTTCAAGGTGCTTCCAAATCTATATGGGTGAAAGTGGGGCCTGCAGGCTGGATGAGCAAACTGATCTTGGCACCATGGTATGGGAAGCCATTCAAATTTAATAAGAATATTGTGGTAGTTGGGGACAGTATAGTCAGTAGGATAGACATAATTCTCTGTAGTCGAGAGCTTGAGTGGAGAAGGCTATGTTGCCTGTCCAGTGCCCAGCTTTGAGACATCTGCTCTGGGTTGGACAGAAACATGTCGTGGGAGGAAGAGGATCCAGTGGTCATGGTCTATGTAGGTACCAATGACATAGGTTCTGCTTAGGGAGTATGAGCAGCTTGGGGCTAAACTAAAAAGGACATCAAAGGTAATAAATAACTTTTGGACTACTACCGGAGCCACGAGAAATTTGGTGCAGAGTCAATAAGATTAGAGAGTTGAATGTGTAGCTCAAAGATTGGTGTGGGTTAAATGGGTTTGATTAATGGGGCAATGGCACCAGTACTGAGTAAAGAAGGAGCTGTATCGTTGGAATGGACTTCACCCGAACTGTGCTGGGACCAGTGTTCTGGCGAGTCACAGAACTAGAGCCGGAGAGAGGGCTTTAGACTAAATAGGGGAGGCAAGGTATCAAATGTAGGAAGATGTGATCAATGAAAGAGAGAAGACAAGGTAAGAGAGCAAGGTGTCATGTGAGAGTGCCTTTAAGAAATGGATGTTTACGCAATGTACCTTCAAGAAATGCAGTGATGTCAGAGCGTGGGTGGAGCTGGGTTTTAACTCAGCCATTTTGCAGTTTAGTTTCAGTTTTGAGGAAAAGAGCTTGGGTGTGTCTGTGTTTGCAGTGAGCTGGATCTGCTGTGTTTTCTGCCATGAAAGACTATCTCTGGATCATTTAGGTGATTTAAACTCATAATAGTAATACCTTTAACCTGATATGTTTCTGTTTAAAGGTGTTAAGTCTCTTGGATGTTGAGAGGAATAACTGAAGGATTATTTAGTGTTGTATTATTTTCGGGGTTATCTTTGAAGTAAGGGGTGTTAAGTGATCCAATGTTTATTTAAAAAGTTAAGTTGAGTTCATGGAATAAACATTGTTTTGAGTTTAAAAACCCACGTGTCCATAATTGTAATACCACACCTGGAGAACAAGCTGTATGCTCGGAGAAGCAACAATACATTAAAGGTTGGTTGAACTCCATGATACATTTTGGGGTTCTGTAAATGCCTCTCCCATAACAATTGGGGGCTCGAGAGGGGTAAACGTCTATCTTTTGGATTGGCTTTTGTGAACTTAATGACAGTGAAGGATTGTTGCTTTACCGATGTGATATTTTAGTTTAAGTGTGTTGTGGACATTGGCTCTCTCAGAGGCTCAGAAGATTTTTGGGGTGGAGACTGTCACACGCAGTACCTTACGGACAGAGACTAAAAGCAGACTGTTGGCTCTGGCAAAAACATTGTAATTAACATTCCCTGACAAAATGCGAAAAGATGAGCTAATTATGGCGGTGGTTAAGCATTTAAAGTTGCCTGAGATAGAGTTTGACTCAATGGAAAAGCCAAAATTCAGTTGCAAATTAAACAAATGTAACATGAGAAAGAATTAAAGTGGCTTGAATACGAGAGGAAAAAGAGAGAGAAAGAGAGAGAGAGGGAAAAGAAAGAGAGAGAGAGGAAAAAGAAAAGAGAGAAGAAAGGAGAAAAGAAAGAATAGCTCTAGCAGAACAAAAAGAAAAGAAAGGGAGATACAGATCAGGGAAAAAGATAAAGAGAGGGAGTTTGAAATTCAGAAAATGGCCATGAAACATGACAGTCAATTAAAATTGGCAGACATAAAGGGAAACGTATAGTTGGACGATAGTGATGAGGATTGGGGCAGCACGGTAGCATTGTGGATAGCACAATTGCTTCACAGCTCCAGGGTCCCAGATTCGATTCCGGCTTGGGTCACTGTCTGTGCGGAGTCTGCACATCCTCCCCGTGTGTGCGTGGGTTTCCTCCGGGTGCTCCGGTTTCCTCCCACAGTCCAAAAATGTGCAGGTTAGGTGGATTGGCCATGATAAATTTCCCTTAGTGTCCAAAATTGCCCTTAGTGTTGGGTGGGGTTGCTGGTTAAGGGGATAGGGTGGAGGTGTTGACCTTGGGTAGGGTGCTCTTTCCAAGAGCCGGTGCAGATCCGATGGGCCGAATGGCCTCCTTCTGCACTGTAAATTCTATGATAATCTATGATCTATGATAGTGAGAAAGAGCATCATAGTCGAAGGCTTGGTGGGAATCTATTTAAATATGTCCAAGCATTGCCAAGGTTTGACGAGAAGGAAGTGGAAGCCTTTTTCCTTTCATTTGAGAAGGTAGCTAAACAAAAGAAATGGCTACAGGACATGTGGGTGTTACTGATTCAAACAAAGCTGGTAGGTAGAGCTAGTGAAGTGTTTGCATCACTACCGGAGGAGGTATCTGGAATGTATGAGGAGGTGAAGAAATCCATCTTGTGCATATGAGCTAGTGCCTGAAGTGTACAGACAAAGGTTTAGAAATGTAAGGAAATAATTTGGTCAAACATACATGGAGTTTGAAAGGCTCAAACAGAGTAATTTTGATAGGTGGATAAGGGCTTTGAAAATAGACCAAATGTATGAAGCTTTCAGAGAAATTTTACTTTTGGAGGAGTTTAAAAATTCAATTCCTGATGTTGTGAGAACTCATGTGGAAGAACAGAGGGTTAAAACTGCGAGATTAGCAGCAGAAATGGCAGATGATTATGAATTAGTTCATAAATCAAAGATTAGTTTCCGACATCAGTTTCAGCCGGTGAGGAATAGACACTGGGGACATGAAAAATACTCAAGTGGTAAAGATAAAGGTGATCTGATGGGAGACAATAAAGAGAGTGTACCTCAGATTAAAAGCGAAATCCAGGAGGGTGGAAAAGAAATGAAAAGTTTCAAATGTTTTCACTGTAATAAACTAGGCCATGTGAAGTCACAGTGTTGGTGGTTGAAGAAAAGCACTGGGAAGGCTGATGTGGTAAAACAGGATAAGACAGTGGGATTTGTTAGAGTGTTAAAGGAAAGCCCAAGGGAAGCGAAGGAGGTGCAAACGATTGTACAGCCTGTTCAAGAAGTAATTGTTAAGAAGGTGCCAAATGTCTTTAAAGAATTTACTTGTGTGGGTAAAGTTTACTCATGTGTATCAGGAGGAGCAGGTAAAGAAGTCACAATTTTAAGAGATACAGGGGTGAGTCAATCTTTAATGGTAAGAGATGAAGAATTATGTAGTTTGGGAAGAATGTTGCCAGAAAAAGTGGTGATATGTGGAATTCAGGGTGAGAAGAGTAGTGTTCCATTTTATAAGGTAATGTTGGAATGTCCAGTGAAGAGTGGTGAAGTGGTAGTAGGAGTAATAGAGAAACTATCTTGTCCAGGAATACAGTTTATCTTGGGTAATGATATAGCAGAATCGCAGGTGGGAGTGATGCCTACTGTGGTTGATAAGCCAGTGGAAAATCAGACAACTGAAGTGTTGTAGGACAAATATCCTGGGATTTTTCCGGATTGTGTAGTAACAAGGTAGCAAAGTCACAGGTTAAGACAAGACGAGAAATCAAAGGGTGAAGATGACGTTGAAGTGCAATTATCAGAAATGGTTTTTTATCAGATGGTTGAAAAAGAACAAGAACAGGTGGAGGATGAGGCGGATATTTTTAGTTCAGGAAAATTGTCAGAGTTACAACAGAAAGATGTAGAAATAAAATGGATATATCAGAAAGCTTATAAGGAAGAGGAATCTGAGAGTATACCAGAGTATTATTACCATAAAAGTGATGTCTTGATGAGAAAATGAAGACCTGTACATGTGCAGGCGGATGAAAAGTGGGCAGTAGTTCATCAAGTAGCATTGCCGGTAGGGTATAGAAAGGAGGTGTTGTGAGTTGCACATGAGGTACCAGTGGGTGGTCATTTGGGAATAAGGAAAACTCAAGCTAAAATCCAGAAACATTTTTATTGGCCTGGACTACATAAAGATGGAGTTAAATTTTGTCAATCATGTCACACATGTCAAGTGATAGGGGAACCTCAAGCAGTGATAAAACCAGCACCCTTAATACCCATTCCAACATTTGAGGAACCTTTTACAAGGGCCCCAATTGATTGTGTAGGACTGCTTCCTAAAACAAAAAGTGGAAATCAATATCTTTTGACTATAATGGATGTGTCTACTAGGTTTCCAGAGGCCAGTCCAGTACGTAATATTACAGCTAAAAGGATTATGGAGGAGTTACTTAAATTCTTTACTAGATATGGACTACCCACAGAAATTCAATCGGATCAAGGAACAAATTTTACTTCAAAGTTATTCAAAGAAGTTATGGATAGCTTAGGAATAAAACAATGTAAATCAACTGCGTACCATCCAGAATCGCAGGGAGCGTTAGAAAGGTGGCATCAGACATTCAAGACAATGTTGAGGGCATATTGTCAAAATTATGTAGAGGAATAGGATTAAGGAATTCCATTCGTATTGTTTGCAATTAGGGATGCACCTAATGAGTCTACCAAATTTAGTCCTTTTGAACTAATTTTTGGTCATGAGGTAAGAGGAACACTTAAATTGATTTAGGAAAAATTGGTGGGTGAGAAATCGGAAATTACACTATTGGATTACGTGTCAAATTTTAGGGAATGATTAAATAAAGCAGGTGAATTGGCTAGACAACATTTGAAAGTTGCACAAAATGTGATGTAACGGGTAGCGGACAAGAAATCCAAAGTTCGTAGTTTTGTCAGTGGGGATAAAGTTTTACCAGTGGTAGGTGAGCCTTTAAAAGCTAGGTTTGTGGACCGTATCAGATTGAAAGGAAATTAAGTGAGGTGAATTATGTGGTAAAAACACCAGATAGAAGGAAGACTCACTGAGTGTGTCATGTGAATATGCTTAAAAGATACTTTGAAAGGGAAGGAGAGAAAAAGGAGGTTTTAATAATTCTGACTCAAAGTGACAAACCACATCCAGATGACTGTGAATTTGACATACCTCAAATTAAATTGGAAAACGAGGATGTTCTTAAAAATTGGGATGAATTGTTAAGTTACCTTCCAGAGGAAAAACGTACTGACCTGAAAGAGTTATTGATATCACATGGGCAAGTTTGTGGAGATAAATTGGGAAGTACTAAAATGGCTATACATGATGTAGATGTGGGAAATGCTGTTCCTATCAAACAACATCCATATAGACTTAATCCTTTAAAATTGGCACAGGTTAACAGAGAGATTGAGAGTATGCTGAAGAATGTCATAATTGAAGTGGCTTGCAGCCAATGGAGCTCACCCATAGTGATGGTACCTAAACCAGACGGTACCCAACAGTTGTGTGTGGGTTATAGAAAGGTGAATGCAGTTACAAGAACGGACTCTTATCCTATCCCATGTTTGAAGGATTGCATTGAGAAAGTGGGACAGCCTGCTTTTATTTCCAACTTCCAGACATGGAAAGAACATTTACAACATCGTATGGAGTTCTTCGATCGACTTCAGGAGGCGGGTTTGGTGATGAAACTAGCCAAAAGTGAATTTGGAGAAGCCTGAATCACTTTCTTTGAGGAGTTTCCGATACCCTCAAGACGAAGGGAAATAATGTGATTTCTTAGCATGAGTGGATTTGATTGAACATTTGTGCAAAAGTTTTGTGGCGTGATTACTCCACTGATGGACTTGCTAAAGAAACGTTAAAAATTTCAATGGACAGCGGACTTTCGACAGGCGTTCGACTGCCTGAAAGCTGTGATCACCAATGTTCCTGTATTGGAGAATTGCAAGGGACTCTGTGGTCAGATTGAACTAAAGTATCTGATTCTAACGAGAAATGCCGAGGAGTAGAGGAATGGATGGATCATGCAGAGACTTTGGTCAAAAAGACTGTCAATCGAGAAGGATTTCAGTTGGAGGAAGAAGGACAAAGAAAAATGGACTATATTATTATACCTGTTTGCATGTGTTGTTTTCTTTTTTAAACGAAAAGGTATATTTACTGTGTACATTTCTTAGTGGATGGTGCAAAAGTGAAAAATGAAACCATTTTGAAGTTGATGGTTTATTTTTTTTCTTGGGGGGAGGTGTCATGTGAGAGTGCCTTTAAGAAATGGATGTTTACGCAATGTACCTTTAAGAAATGCAGTGATGCCAGAGTGTGGGTGTACCTGGGTTTTAACTCAATCATTTTGCAGTTTAGTTTCAGTTTTGAGGAAAAGAGCTTGGGTGTGTCTGTGTTTGCAGTGAGCTGGATCTGCTGTGATCTCTGCCATGAAAGACTATCTCTGGATCATTTGGGTGATTTAAACTCATAATAGTAATGCCTTTAAACTGATGTGTTTCTGTTGAAAGGTGTTAAGTCTCTTGGATGTTGAGAGGAATAACTGAAGGATTATTTAGTGTTGTATTATTTTCAGGGTTATCTTTGAAGTAAGGGGTGTTAAGTGATCCAATGTTTATTTAAAAAGTTAAGTTGAGTTCATGGAATAAACATTGTTTTGTGTTTAAAAACCCATGTGTCCATAATTGTAATACCACACCTGGAGAACAAGCCGTATGCTCGGAAAAGCAACAATACATTAAAGGGGGAGGTTGGTTGAACTCCATGATACATTTTGGGGTTCTGAAAACGCCTCTCCCATAACAAAGGTAGCAAAAAGAGAACCGATAATCAGAGCCTGGCAGGAAGCGACAGAACACACAAACACAAGACTGTACCAGCAGATAAGGCCAGAGATTGCAAAAATGGTCAAAAGACAGTTACATGTTTGGTATCTGAATGCACAGAGCAATTGTGGAAAAAAGACGCATTGAGAGCTCAAATAGGAATAAGTACATATGATCTGAAGAAATAATCTGATGAAATAATAGGAATAAATAGATATGATCTGAAGAAATAATGGGGGCTTGTGAGAAAAATACGATAATCTTCGGTGATTTTAATCTACATATAGATTGGGAAAATCAGATTGGCGAAGGTGAGTTCATAGAGTGTTTTCAGGGCAATGTCTTAGAGCAGCGCAAGCTGGAGCCAATCAGAGAGCAAGTAATGTGCAGTGTGAAAGATTAATGATTAAGGTGCCCGAAGTGACCATTGCATGACAGATTTGTCTTCAGTTCAATGCAGAGACGAGCAAGTCTAAGATTAGTGTTTTAAACATAAATAGGGGCAATTGTGAAAGTATGATGACATAGCTGCCTATAGTGGACTAGAAAAGTAGGTCAAGGGAAAAGAGAGTAGAAATGCAATGGTCAACATTAATGGATTCATTTCATAACACTCAGCAAATATACATTCCAGTGAGAAAGGAAGACTCGAGGTGAAAGTCAAGCCATCCGTGGTGAACTAAGGAAGTTAAAGGTTGTGCAAAATTGAACGGAAAAGCGAACAATTCCCCAAAGATTAGTGGCAGTTTAGAAGATAGGAAAGAATATAGAAAATAGCCATGGTGAAAAAAAAGTGATGGAGGAATTAAATGCCAGAGAAAGCTAGCTAGAAATATAAAAAACAGATAGTAAGAGTTTCGACAGGTATTTAAAAAGGATATGTGTCTTTTCCAGATTGAGTCTGGGGAATTAATAATGGAAACTAAGGAAATGGGGAATAAATTTAACATAGGTCTTGCATTTATCTTCACTGTAGAAGGTACAAATAGCATCCCAGAAATAAGTGTGCATCAAGGGGTGAAAGGGAGTAACTTAAAACAATTACAATCATAAGGGAAAGGGTATTGGCTGGCTGGTAGAAGGCAGAGGATGGGGGATAAAGGGGTCTTTTCTAGCCCTATATCTTGACCTTTAGAACTAAGGGCATCTCTTTCGATTGCACTAATGGACTAGGCGGCGACTAGTGTTGTTCTGCAGGGGTCAGTGTTGGGACCACAACTTTTCACAATGTACATTAAAGATCTGGAAGAAGGAACTGAAGGCACTGTTGCTACGTTTGCAGATGATACAAAGATATGCCAAGGGACAGGTTGTGTTGAGGAAGCAGGGGGGCTGCAGAAGGGCGTGGACAAACTAGGAGAGTGGGCAAAGAAGTGGTAGATGGAATACAATGTGGAAAAGTGTGAGGTTATCCACTTTGGTAGGAAGAATGGAGGCATAGACTATTTTCCAAATGGGAAAATGCTTAGGAAATCAGAAGCACAAAGAAACTTTGGAGTCCTTGTTCACAATTCTCTTAAGGTTAACATATAGTTTCAGTTGGCAGTTAGGTAATGTTAGCATTCATTTCAAGAGGGTTAGAATACAAGGGCAGGGATGTACTTCTGAGGCTGTATAAAGTCAGACCCCATTTGGAGTATTGTGAGCCGTTTTGGGCCCCGTATCGAAGGAAGGATGTGTTGGCCTTGGAGAGGGTCCAGAGGAGGTTCACAAGAATGATCCCTAGAATGAACAACTTTTCATATGAGGAGCGGTTGAGGACTCTGGGTCTGTACTCGATGGAGTTTAGAAGGACGAGGGAGGATCTCATTGAAATTCACAGAATATTGAGAGGCCTGGATGGAGTGAAAATGGAGAGGATGTTTCCACCAGTAGGAGAAACTAAAACCCGAGGGCACAGCCTCAGACTGAAGGGACGATCCTTTAAAACTGAGATGAGGAGGAATTTCTTCAACCAGAGGGTGGTGAATCTGTGGAACTCATTGCTGCAGAAGGCTGAGGAGGTCAAGTCACTGAGTGTCTTTAAAACAGAGATAGATAGGTTCTTAATTAATAGGGGGATCAGGGGTTATGGAGGGAAGGTAGGAGAATGGGGATAAGAAACATATCAGCCTTGATCGAATAGTGGAGCATATTCGATGGGCTAAATGGCTTAATTCTGCACCTATATCTTATGGTCTTATGGTATTGAGAAAATTATTAAATCTAAAAACTGGGCTTTATCCATTAGCATTTAGAACAATTAGATGTGATCTTTTTGAAAGATATAAGATCCTGTGAAAGCTCAACAGGATGGATAATGAAAGGATGTTTGCCCTTCTGGTAGAGACTAGAACTAAGGGATACCGGGCGGGATTCTTCCTCAGCCGATGCTGAAATCGGGAAACACGATAGGGTGGACATGGGTTCTGACACCAAAATTGCGGCGGGTGCCAATTTCACGCCAAATCGCAATTCTCCCTCGCCTCAATAGTAAAGTCAATGCATTCTGGAATGCACGTACAGTAAACACCGTTGGCTTTTCACTAGAGGGCCTCACGGTATTCTCCGGGGCCTGTGTGATTCTCCGCCTCCGGTGGGCCGAATTCCCGACAGCGAGGCTCACTTCAGCTTTTAAACATTGTGAAACCGGCGTTGTGGCCAATGAGGAAGAGAGAGGAGGTTGAACATGGAGAGGTGAAACTGCGGGCTGTTGGGCTGGACACTTAATGGGCTGGCTGGGGTGAGGGGGACCCTGCCAGGGCCGGCGGTTGGATGGGTGCGCGGGTTGGGGGAAATGGGCTGTGTGGCCAGGATGATGCCCCACGGGACTGGGGTGGTATCCAGGTACAGACCGCCATTGCCACGGCCTGCAAAGCAGCCATCTTGCTGCACACCCCACTGACCACTCACCTTGGCCCCTGGTTCTGCATAGTGACAACAGCCGTAAAAGTGCCCCCATCCGAAGACCCCCGCACCCCAACCTCCGCCATACCACCCCCGCATCCAACCGGCTGGCGAGGCATCACACGGCCCACTCAAGGGCAACGGCCACACTAGCCCCAATGTGGGCGCCAGGCAGGGCCCGCAGAGCGTACTGCTGGCAAGGGCAGTGGCAGCCAACCATGGCAGCAAGGACAGGCAACAGGGTCAGAGTCCCCATGGTGCCGGGCACCGATGAGGCCACGGGTGCCGGGATGGGGGGGTCAACCACATTGCAGAGGCAGAGTCCGCAGTACCAT